>NC_047662.1:98409471-99009471 GCF_011762505.2 Arvicanthis niloticus
TCAGAGGCTGGGACCTGCCTTGCAGGTTCTTGCTAGGACCTCCGGCTCAAAGACAGCACCAGATCCCACAGGACACCTTGTTTAAGGAGAAACTTAGATTTCAAACAAAATAAGGTGTGTGTGGGGGAGGGAGGGGGAGAAAGACAGAAAGAGAGAGTGGGTTTTCACCAGCACACAGGGTGTAAACCCCTCAGGCACTTTCTGGAAAAGGAAGGATTATTGTCTGTGCTCCAGGGGACGCTCGGACGGTCAATCCGCCTAAGATGTCAGACTGGAACCCAGCCGCATCCTCTGGGAGAAATAGGGGAGTGGTGCAAAGGGAAGGAGCAGATTGATCCCGGCCTGGCTAATTACAAGCCTACGTTTGCGACACGCCCACCTTCCTATCTGCTCAATCAGCCGGCTGTCCCCCAAGCCCAGCGATTTTTGAGGTCCTGACCCAAGACTGGCGGCTCCCGCACCTTGAAGTTCAGATTCACCTAGAAGCCAGCAGCAACTGCATCAAGACGCTGCGGTCTCCTAGGCAACCCGAGGGGGCAGGGCAGCGCGAGGGGCGGGGCTGCCCCTGCCCACACTTCCTTCTCAGGGAACCGGGTCACTCGGCTATAGCAGAGGCCGACATGGAGTAGTGAAACTCACCACTTCTTTTTAATGTTGGGTCCTTGGAGTGCCCTTAAAATGTTCCCAAAAGCTAGTAGATCAGAGAGCCTGTGCAGATCCTGACTCTTGTGGTCAAGGAATCCAGTCTCTCAGTGTTGCGCTGGTTAAAATCAACCTGTGCAGGCAGGGAGCACAAGGTGGCCCTTGCCTGTAAGAATCTGAAAGACACTGAAAGAGATCAGATCTTTCCCAGTTCAAAGGCTCAGAATTCAGGGCTTTAAGACCTGCCTGGCCAGAACGAGAACCACCTGCACTAGATCATTAAGAGCAGTGGTTTTCAACCCGTGGGTCAGATCCCTTTGACAAACCTTTATACTCAAAAATGTTTTCATTCTCACTCACAACAGTAGCAGAATTACAGTTATGAAGTAGTAACAAAAACAATTTTATGGTTGTGAGTCACCCCAGCATGAGGAGCTGTATTAAAGGGTCGTAGCATTAGAAAGGTTGAGAACCACTGAGCTAGAGTTTCTTGTGTACTATGGGCCACTCCGGAGAAGTCAGTGGGGTCCAGGAACAGACCTGCTGGCAAGCCCTTCCCACAGTAACATGGGAGAGTGAGTGGTCTACCGCAGCTGGCTGCAGAATCAGAAACTCGAGTCAGAAACACTATTCTCATTCTTTGACAGAGGCAAATGACAAAGCAGTGAATGCAAAACCCTTTAGACTCATTCTTTGGTCCAGGATGAAGTAAAATAAAGACTGGATTCATTTTAGCTGAAAAGCAAAGAAAGAATAAAGGTGACCTAGCAAGGGGATGAAAAATGGGGTTTTGTTTGGTTGGGTTTTTTTGTTTGTTTTTTGGTTTGGTTGTTTTTTTTTTTTTTTTTTTTTAAACAGTACTCTTTTTTTGACTCTTGTTTGTTTGTTTTGTTCTGTTTTTGAGGAAGTAGGGGTTTTCAGTCTCTGCCCTTTCTCATCCCAGGAAAGGCTGCTGGCTTGAGCTTCGAACATCAGAAACTTGTCCCTTGCCTGGACGGTTCTGCTCCAGCAGTTACAGCTACCTGGGAGCTGGCCATGGTAGCACGTGATCTCTAACGAGCCTTGAGATTGATGCAGTAATTTACTGTCTCCCAACTATGGAAAGTCGCGGCAGGGATGGAGCCGCTGTAGAGTTTACCTTCAAAGAAGAACTGGCATCAGTCCTTCTCATCCCAGTATTCCACCAAACAGAAAAAAAGAACTTCATTGGCCTCTTTTTATGAAGCTGGTATTATCTTGACTCCAAAACCAGGCAAAGAAGCAAAGAGATTAGAAAATTGAAGGCAAATCTCCCCAATGAACATGGGTCCGAAAATTCTCAAGAAAAAAACTTGCAAAAAACTTGCAAACAGAACTCAAGAATACATCAAAAATATCATTCACCGCAATCAAGAGGAGAGGATGGCTCACTCTAAGCAGATCAATAAATGTTACAAATTATATAAAGGGACTTAAAGGCGAAAGCCACCTGTTCATCTCAACTGTAGGAAATGCTATTGGCAAAATCCAGTATCCCTTCATGTGTTCTAAGTGTCTTCCTCAATTTCTTTCTTTGGTGTTTTAATGTTTTCATTACAGAAGTTTGTTGTTGTTGTTGTTTCGGTTTGGTTTGTTTTTTTTGGTTTTGTTTTGTTTTTAAGTTTTTGGCTCTTTCACATTCCAGGTACCTTTTCTAAAGACTTCTATGACTGGAATCCCACCCACCTTGTTTCTTAGTATTTTTGCCGTTGTTATTCAGCGTTACTACTGATGATAATGTTAATTTTGTATCCTGACACTCTGCTGAAAGTATCTATCACTTCTAAGTGTTTCTGGTAGAATCTGAGGGGTTGCCCACGGTCCAGTGGATGGCCCCATATCCATGCCTATGGAATCAGCACTAACTGGGTTCATGGAGTTATATTTTCTAAAATAAAATAAAAGGCACTGTGCTGACTAGTTTTTATTGCCAACTTGCCACAATATGGAGTCTCCTGGAAAGAGGAGACATCCACTGAGAGACTGCTCAAGTCGGACTGACCTGTGACTATGAGTGTAAGGCACACATTCATGCTCCCAGCCCACTGCAGGCAATGCCACCCCTGGACAGGTGCTTCTGCCTGCGTGGTTTACAAAAGCGGGTTGAGCATGAGGCAGAGGAGCAAGCCAGTAAGCCATGCACCTCCACAGACTCCGCTCTCACTTCTGCCTTTGGGTTCCTGTCCTGTATGAGTTCCTACCCTGGCTTCCCACAGTGATGGACTTTGACCTGGAAATAAACCCTTTCCTAAGTTGCTTTTGATCAGAATGTTTTACCACAGCAAACAGAATGCAAATAGAACAGACATGAGTGTGTTTCCCAGTTCAGTTTGGAGCTGTGTCCCTCTTGGCTCCAGGGACTCAACCTGACTGGGGGCATGAAAAAAAAAAAAAAAAGATAAGACATCCCAACACACACAGACAGAAAGCCATGTGGTGGTCTGAGCTCTCAGATGGAGAAAATACAGCACCCCAGAAGCTTGGTTTGTTTAATACAGAGAGCTGAGCAGAGAGGCAGGATTGTTGCATACAGATAAACAAGGATTGTTGCATGCAGAGTTCTTAGTATGCATCTGAAACAAGGAGGCAGACTTAGCTAATCTCAGTAGGAGCAGCCTCTGGAGGGGAGCCATTTTCAGGCCATAAACATCTGGATGGAGGCCACTCTGGTAGACATTTTCTATTGTCCACTCCTGGGTGTCAACACTTACACTCACCACCCCCCCTCAGGAAGGTTTCACAATCCCTCTGAGTCTGAAGCTGTGGGGTCCTATGTCAACATTCCATCATTCTCTACAATTTGGGAATGTATCCAAATCCCTGCTCTAACCATTCTTCTGTATGGTGAGCATGCTGTGTCAGAGAGCGTGAGTGTGTAAATCTTAGGAGATACTACCAAAGGTTCTGAAAGTGGTAACAGCTCACACACACCACAGTGTGTGTGTTCTAGTGTTCTATATCCTCACCAACACTTAGTAGTGCCACCAGATTTTATCTAGACATTATGTTGTGGTATGGTATCATGGTTTTATTTTGCATTTTCCTGATGAATAATATGGATGTAGTCAGACAGACACACAGGTATGTACATACGCATGCACCCATAGCCACAACAAGGTGCATGCTTGTACATACACACACACACACACATCTTTCTATGACACACATGTCATCTTTCTATGACATGAGATCTGTATTAGCTCCTTGTTACTGCAAAAAAAAATCTGAGATAGTGAATGTATGGAAAAAAAATTTATTTGAGCTCATGGTTTTGGAGACCACAGTCTACGATGAAATGTCCCATTGATTTTGGTTTCTAATGAGGCATCATGTCATGTGTGATAGGAATGTCTAGTAAACAAAAATGCTCATCCCATCAGCTGAGAAACAAAAAGACCAGAGTCCCATGGTCTCCTTCAAGGACATGCCTCCAGTGACTTAAGGACCTCCTACTAGGTACCACTCCTAAAGGTCCCACCCCTCTGCATGGTGCCATCCTAGGGACCAAAGTCTTAACAGGTACCTGGGTGTTTGGGAGATACTGTTTACACTCAAACCATACAGACAACCAAAGTTGAATCTCTGCTTTTGAGAGTTTAGAGTATCAGGCACAAGCTTAGATGAATCTGTGTGCTTTGAATAATTTTATCCTCAAGATAATACATGGAGCTGGAATGCTGGCCCCTTTTGCAGATATAGATGTCTGAGAATAGAGAAAGACAAAGTTGTTTGGCCACAGAGCTAGAAAGTGACATGTGTTGTGTATGGGGTGGGGAAGGGGCTCTTAATTTTCCCAACAAATTGTCAAAGAGCTGTCGTAAAGACTCAGCTAAAAGTGACAACCCTGGCGCATGCACCAGCAGGACCAACTTTACACAGCAACTGGGTGCAAGTGCTCGAGATTTTGGGTCCTCACAGCACTTGCTCGGGCTCAGGACTTTCAATGGCCAGACTGTATCTGTCCTGGGCCATTTGGATAGTACTGAGATCTGCACAAGGACAATGTCCACACCGCCCAGCCTGACACATGTGTCTTTTGAATAAGCTTCACTGTCTTTCAGCCTCTGTCCCCAACATGAACAGCATCATCAAAATGCTTTAGGTCTCCTGCTCGCAGACTCAGTATTGCTGTTCTCCACCTGGAATGCAGGCCTATTCCACGTCTGCTTGGCTTTTGTAGGGGATCCCACAGATAGACTAGCTTTAGGAGGAAGGCCTGGATCACCTGATTCTACTCCCAGTAGGCTTTGAGGCAAGAAGTTCACTTCATACTTCTTTTTTTTTAAATTGTTTTAAAGATTCATTTTCTTTATTGTTTTTACTTATGTGTATATGTGTCTGCCACATTTGTGCAAGTGCTTGAAGAGCCCAGAAATGGGTCAGATCCCTTGGAGCTAGGGTTACAGACACTTGTGAGCTGCCCAATGTGAATGCTGGGAACCAAACTTGAGTCCTCTGCAAGTAAAATCTAGTGCACTTAGCCCCTGAGCCATCTCATTTATCCAGCCTCTACTTCATGCTTCTTAGCAGGTGACCCCCATGGCGGCCTTCCCACAAACACGGGAGGTCACTGATGGGCAAAATTTGTTCCACAGAATTGCTTTTTATATTATTTTTCTTTTTTCCCAAGGAATTGAGATCATTCTAGACTTAAGCCATTGGTCTCTATGGCCATCCCAGGAGTGGTCAGTGCTGTCTATCATGTACATGAACAGTGCCCATGTCATCCTGTCCTGTTGTAGGGAATTGCTGGTAGTTAAGTTGAGGCCTTCATGAGAGGGGATGGCCTGGCCTTGGAGCAGAAGTTGGTGGCCCAATCAGCAGTCTGAGCAGGTCAGGAGAATCTGTGTGACCTCTCCTGAACTCTGACCTGATTTTGATTTTCTGAGCGTGACAAGCCTGGGATTGTTGATGAGCGTCTGTAGCAGGAACCACCTCGTTCTGGCTCTGGCTGAGAATCGGGGACCTAAGACAGAGAGATCAGGGAGTGGAAGTGGGGTGTTGCCTCTACTCTTCTCAAAGACTTTTGGGGCAGCTAACTACAATGCAAAGTTGTGGCAAGAGGCATTAGATCAGGACTCCTGGGGAATGGGAGGTAGAAGGGTGTGAGCTATCCCCAGACCTGTAGGGAATATTAGTGGGTGTGCCTAAGCCCTTCAGGGGCAGGAGGAACTCAGAGCACTTCCTGTAAACAATAGGGAAAAAAATCCCACAAACTGATCTTCATTTTGGAAATCGGATCTGCCGAGTAGCCTGAGGTGTGTAGTGGCATCCCAAGACAATGGGGTTCAGATAACTGTGCCTGCAGAACCGGGGTTCAGTTCCAGAATAGGCAGGTGAGCCAGTCTGCAGGACAACCATGCAGCTTGAATGATGGGAGCTCTGCCTCCCGAGCAGCTTGGCATAAAGGGAGGCAGAGCAAGGGCAGTGGGAAGGAGATCTGGTGCCTCCTGAGCATCCCTGGGAGTCCATGGGTATCCATTTTCCACTCTGAACCCAGCACAGGCCCAAACAGGAGACATTACCTGCTGACTGGTTCAGGCACCAGTATTTCACAGTCTTCTGCAGCTTCCCATCCTTGTGGCTTGTGATCAGAATGTGGCAAAAGCTAACCAACACAGGGTTGGTGTGGTAGTGGTCCACAAAGAGCATACCAATCCATGCACCGAAGCCTGAAACCCAAGTAAGAGCAGGTCGGCCAGGCTGCACCTCCCATCACTGCCCAGTTGGTACTTTCTATATTACAATTGCTGTTTTTCTTTTTTAATTTTTGCTTTCAAGGCAGTCTCCCTGTGTAGCCCTGACTGGCCTGGAACTCACTGTGTAGAACAAGCTGCCACTGAACTCCCAGAGATAGATCTGCCTGCCTCTGTCTCTCCTGTGCTGGCTAACTGCTAGTCTCCCCCTACCCCCAACCCCATCCCCGCCCAACTCCTTGCCCCTGGTGGTCTGAGTTCTTACAGAGAAATCTACAGAGTGAGTGTAAAGATCTGGAAGGATTCTTGGAGAGAACATTCTACTCTGTGCGTTCGATGGAGAACTCGAAGCTTGAAGGCGCTGAGAGCAGCCATGAGAAGAGAGATGGTATCAGTGCAGCCATGAGAAGACAGAGTCTTCTCATGTGTCAGTGCAGATCTTAAACAGCTGAGGGAAGGCATGACCAGGCTTGAGGCTAGAAGACTAATTTTACATCCTCAGGAGCAGATGGACAGCTTTGGCCTTAGAGTATATTAAACTAAATACTTTCTTCACTAAATGTTGAAGCCACAACACTGATGCTTCAGAGCTGTGTTCGAGTCTCCAATCTGTTTGGAAAGTATGAGCCACCTATCCTACACTTCAGTGGCCTGGGGGATGGGAAGAGTTCAACAACCTTGAACCTTTGACCACACACCAGAATACACATTTCTTGTGTGTGTTCACAGGGGCTCACTGATTAAGCTAAGGGCTGTCTAGTCTGCCCTAAGGAACCTCCTGCCTCCTCATCCCCAGCACTGGGATCACAATCAGAGCAGACCACACATGGCTCTTTTCATAGGTTCTGGGGATCAACCTCGGGTCCTCGGGCTTACACAGCAAGTCCTTCCATGGCAGAGTCATCTCCCCAGCCCAGAACCAAGTGCCTGGCTTTATGACCTCTGCCAGAAGCCAATTGTAAGCCCAAGTGAAGGTGTGAACTCATAGCCATCTTTTCCAGGAAGCTTCCACAAAGGGATGAGGCCAGCTGTTCCCCCAAGGAGATGGCCAGGACTGTTACGCACCCATGTCTGCCCCCTCATAGCCGCTCTGCATGATGGTCCTGTCAATTCGTGCAATCAGCCACGTGCCCAGGAGGCAGCTGACGAGCAGCCTGGAGAGGCAGGCACCCAGGCCCAGCAGCACATTGTAGAAAAAGAGGAAGTAGTTGAAGTTGTGGAAGGCTCTCCTGCAGACGGAAGCAGGCAAGAGGTTGCTGTCAGGCAAAACAGCAACACAGCCAGCTCTGGCTTCATCCAGACTGGGAGTTAAACTCCACAACTCTTTCTCCTAAGCTTATGACATCACGCTTGGTGGTAGGTGGAGCTGAGTATTTGCCCACAGTGCTGGAGGGATGTGTGGTCCCAGAAGCTGGGGAGCCCTAGGCATATCGCAGTGTGAGTGTTTCTTGCTTTATACAGGCCTTTGGATTCTTGCATGAGGCTTCTTAAAGGTCGAGAAAAACTATGGGGCTACAGCTGGCTTAGAGGTTGCAACAACGCTGTGGTTCACCACCATCGTTGGACCTACCCCAGCCAGAGCTGTCCCTAGTCTCCAAAGGACCAAAAGTCCCAAAGGGCCACCCGATGACATGGTCCTGTTGCCTCAGGGCCAAACTGCATCCTAAATGTCACAGACCCCTCTGATGGAGGACTGTTTGGCCTTGTCACTCCGTGTCCCTTGGTGCCCGTGCTGTGTAACACTTTATGGTGGACATTAGGGGCTCTTGCTCATCTCTAAACACATGTAGCCTGTGTCTTACTACTCCCATCCATGCTGTGGGAGCTATCAACCATGCTAGTTCCTCCTCTCCACCCACTGCTCTGTTCCCCTCCCCTGCCTCTGCGCCCCCTCCTCAGTCTCTCCTCCTCATCTTTAGATCACTCAGGAATTTCTGGCCTTTATCCATGTGCCAGTCCTCTACAGCAAGTTATAAAGCTCTCAGAGGTGGTGGGTAGGAATATCTGTCTCTCTGTTGTCGGTGCTATGGTTTCCTCAATGAATGAATGAATGACAAAGGATTTTCAGGCACTTGGCTGGCTGTCCATATTTTGTTTCCTCTTGAAGGAATGCACAATAATGTACAAACGGGGAAGGTGAGCTTCACAGCTTTACTGAGCTTACACAACCTCATGTGGCTCTCCTACTACCTGAAAAGGCAATTCTGGATCTCAGGGCCACACCCCAGATCTCACCCCTTGTGCATAGCTTCATAGCCTCTCACAGAATTCAGAGCACTCCAGAAGCCGCCCACCATTAGGTAGAAGGTACAGAAGCCCTACATATGCCATCTCCCTCTTCCGCCCTCACCTGTTGTTGAGAGCCAGGGGCTTCTGCTTGTCAGCTATGCCCAGCTTGGGCTGCAGGAAGAACGTGCCAGCAATCCACACTTGTAGGATTATAAGGCCCACGGCTACGGATAGGGTGAGGCTGAAACACAGGACATGTCCAACCCGAGGTGTCTAGTCTACTGTTCCAGGACCTTCGCATACACAGTGAGTAGAGACAGACAGACAGAGACATAGAGACACAGAGAGATAGAGGCAGACAGAAAGAGAGAGACACAGAGAGATGCAGAGAGAGACAGACAGAGACAGACAGAGAGAAAGGCAGAGACAGAAACATACACATACAGAAAGAGACACCCACAGAAAGAGACAGAGAGAGACAAACAGACACAGAGACAGAAACAGAGACAGACAGAGACAAACAGAGAGACAGAGATAGACAGACAGAGACAAACAGAAAGAGGGGAAGAGAGAGAGGAAGAGAGAGAACCCCGAACCAGAAGAACAGTAGAAGAACAAGCTCTGAGCTGTGATCCCCACCCACTCCTGAGCCCACGGTGCACACAGGCCAAAAAGAGTCACAAATGGGAGGAAGTCCCCCCCCCAAGGCCACGTGATGATTCTCTAGCTCCAGATCATAACCCATGGCTGCCCATAATGTCCCTTTTTGCCAAGGGTGGCAGTCCTAAAATAAGCATAGAATACAGTCATGCAGTCCTTTCATGTTGAGAATGAAACCTAGAATTAGTTTGAGAAGGCTGCCCGAGAGCAGGCAGGCAATGCACTGGAGCACACAGAAGCTCTAGGTAAATATGGTGTCAAGGTGTTCAGAGCAACAAGGTTCCCAGAGGGTGACACATGCTGAATTGACATGAGTAGCAGTATTGGTGGTGACGAACAGGGACTTGGGCTCCAGCTCCTCTCCTTCAAGCCCTCTAACATGTGTCTCCTGGCCACACCAAACTCCCAGAGCTCTTATGGGGAAGGGGTACAGCAAGTTCTCTGCAGTCAGCCACTCACTGTCTCCAGAGAGCTGAGGGAGGCTCTAGGAAGGGTAGGGATTTTACACCGGGTTACAGAGCACATCAGATGACTTCTCCATGATCCCTGCCCTTCCTTCCTGTTTCACCTCTCACTTCATCCCCCCTCCCCAACTTGTTTCCTTGCTGGAAAGTGGGAGTTTAAGTATCATGCACAGGACTGCAAAGGACCCACGAAATGATGGGAGAGGAAGCCTGTTGACAACGTAAGATTCCCTCCCTGTGAGGTGTTGTGATGACCCCTTCCTGGGGGATCAGAACAAGACCTTGGACCCAGGACTGGGTCCCCAGGATCAGTAAGAGGAAGATGTCTACTTAGCTACTTACACCCCAAGGCCAAGTCCTTGCAGCATCTCCAGGCCTTGGTGGTGGATGATGGGCAGCACCAGGCCATACATGAGCATCACACCACAGAGACTCTGAACCACATGGATGATGAGGTAGCCTGGAGATGAAATAGAAGGCATCACTAGGGATCTCTCTTGGCCGAACCCTATATTCCTCCCTGCGGGCAGACCTGACCTATGCTCTCTTCCGCCAGAGGCACTTGATATAACTGCTAGTACTGTTTCTTCTACCTATCGCTGTTTTCCTATCTTTCTGCTTGTCCAGGATGCAGTTCAAATGTTAACTCCCCTAGAAAGCCGTTGAGTCCTGAGCTAGCTCAGAGGACCATTTCCCCTCTGCTCCCTGATGGCCTTAGCAAAGCCAGTGAGATGAGGGCCGAGGGGAGATGTTAATGGTGTTTCTTCACTGTTCTCCAGACTCCCCAAAGCTAGAGGTTATGGCTGCTTTTCTAGCCCTTCTGTGTCTCTCCTCAGAGCTGTGGCTCTGCAGGTGCCCAGGAAACATGCACTGTGTCACGTGGGTCATGGGGTGGCACTTACCCCAGAGGATGTAGGCTATTTGCCAGCCAGAGTATCTTGCAATGGCCACCTGAGAGTTAGAAGGAAAACAGGGGGTCTCAGAGTAGAACGGGAGATGCTTTCCCCTGAAGCCTTATACCTAGGACCCCACCTGATCTGAGGGTAACCCATTTACGGAAGCAGGTTCTTCTTATGTCTGTGTCTCAGGATAGAGGCCCAGCTTGACTTCTCTATGTTCCTGCTCATCTGCTGCCCTGTCAGGTGGGGCTCAGCTCCCCTACAGACTCACCACACTCGCTGCTGAAGAGGGACTATGGAACTTCTGAGGGAGGAAGTGTTTGTCTCCAGCCCACAGCCTCTTCATATGCTTTCTGGGGAAGAGGAAGAGTATGTGACACTCATAACTGTGGTGCTTTCTGTGGGGTCCAAGCTGAATAAAAAGGCCCGTGGAGGCCTGTGGCCGTCAGTGGGTGGCAGTCAGTGGGTGTCAGCTGCCTCTCTTGGCAGAATTCTGATTTCTCTTCGGTCTTCAGGATTACTATAGTTCGTAAAAATAATACATACTGATCAAGTCATAAGAGCAATTGAATCTGATGGATAAAATATATATGGTTTTTCTTCATTCTGCTTTCTGTATTTCTTATTCTGTTATGGTGAGTACATATTACTTAATAATATTTTTAAAACAGTAAATACCAGGAAGTCGATTTGTTGATAGCTTAATATTATAGCAACATTAAAAAAAATCAAGGATGGACAAGATGGCTCAGCTGGTAAGAGTGCTTGCTGCAAAGCCTATTGACCTGAGTTCAACGCCCCGGGACTCACATGGTAGAAGGAGAGAACCATTTCCCACAAGTGGTCCTCTGACCTCCACACGTGCCATGGTACATGGACCCCGACACACACATCAGACACACACCCACATACACAATAGTAATACATTGTTTTGTTTGAGACAGTGTCTTTCCACATAGCCTTGGCTGTATTAGAACCCTCTATGTAGATCAGGCTAGCCTTGAACTTACAGAGATCTGACTATTCTGCTTCCTGAGTGCTGGGATTAAAAGTGTGCACCACTGAAGTGGAAATTTCTGGTTTCTTTGGAAACTCGATTATGTCATATGATGTTTTGCTGGGGCAGACACAGGTGAGAGGATGTTTTGCTGAAGCAGACACATGAAAGAATGTTTTGCTGAAGTAGATACATGAGAGAATGTGTGATGTTTAGAAAGAATATAAATATGACCCCACAGACAGTAGGAGGAGGCTCTGGCATTGATTCGCCTTTGCATGGAGTTGCTGATCTCCTCTTGTCGTAACTTTGTAGAGAGTAACTCGCCAAAGAACTCATGATATTCAGGAAGCTTCTTGCTGCTTCTTCAGACTCAGGCTGATTGGCAGAGCCTTGAGGTTTCTTCTGGACTGAACTGCTTCTGCTGATTTGTGAGTAGTGACTGCTGAGTGGACTGGACTGCCACTGCTGAGCCATGCTGGCGTTTGCTAGAGGACTGGATTGCTGACAACAAAGATTAGAATGGCCCCAAGATTATTTCTAAACAGGTCTATAACACACATCCACACATCAACCTATTACCCTTTCTTTTTCCACTCCCTCTGGTGGGTGGTGGGCTAGAAGGGAGGTTGATGCTTTTAAGAACCCTTATTAAAGTAGGTTTTGAAAAGTCTAAACTTACACACCACCATGCCTAATCTAATATTACATTTTTAAACAGAAAAAAACTTAAAGTGGTAACAACCCCTCAGAGTTTTCTACCCCTTCCACCTCATTTCCCACACCCCTGTTTTGGGCTGGGAGGTAGCCAGATGTGGCTTAGAAGATTAGAATAAATTAATACAGCTCAGCTATCATGACTTTAATCAAGTTTGACTAAATAGATTGTATAGTCTCTGTCTCATTTATTTGGGAGCTAGCTGGGATAAAGAAAAAGCTGTCACTTTTAAAACTGCACGAATACCCCTGTCCAGTTACTGGGCTATATGTGAAGGTCACACTGGAGGTTTTCTGTCCCTAGGCCACACTCACATTTGTGGGATACTTTTTTTTCCCACTTTATACTAATCTCAAGTATTTTTTTCCCAGCTGGATTCTACTTTTCGTGATCACTGAACTGGAAACTCTTAGCCTAAAAGGAAAAATGTAGCTCTTGACCTCGTCTCCTGGGGAACTGAGCAGATTTACAGCCTCCTCACCCACCCCTTAATATCAGTCACCAGCACCCAGGCACTCTCTCCACTGGCCATGCCAGCCAGGGAATCAGATCCTCACGGCAGACCCAGCATTCCTCCCTCCTGTGGGTACTCTTAGGCCCCAATACCTAGAAATAAGTTCTACTGGGGACCCCTAGTGGCCACAGCTGGTTGGAACTCAGAAGCACTCCCTAGCAGGCAGCCCATAGCTACCACAGGCTCCTAAGATCCAGAGAGGGCAACAGAAACCAAAAAAGGAAAAACCCACCCAACAAAGACAAGGCCAGACATCAACACCTAGAAATACAATCATCCCAAACCCAGATGCCAGCATAAACATACAATCAATAACAGCCAGGACAACATGTCTCCACTAGAGTCTAGGAATCCTAGTACTGTAGACCATGAGAAATGCCATATTGTTGAGGAAACAGACAAGGTCCTCAAAATGGCTTTTAGGACTATGATCAAAGACCTTAAAGAGGATATGAATAGATCCATTAATGAAAGCCACAAAGATACAAACAGTGGAATGAAATGGAGAGAACTGTTCAAGACACAGAAGTGAAAACAGAATGAAGAAAACCTGAACTGAAGGGAAACTGAAAATGAAAAACTTAGAACCTCCAACAGGAACCTCAGAGGCAAGCCTCAGCAACAGAATACTAGAGATAGAAGAGAATCTCAGGCACTCAAGACAAAATGAAAGACTTTGATACCTTGGTCAAAAAAAAATGTTAAATGTAAAACCCACCCAAGCACAAAGCATCCAGGAAATCTAGGACACTATGAAAATACCAAACCTAAGAATAATAGGAATAGAGAAAGAAGAAATCCAGATCAAAGGCACAGAGAATATTTTCAACAGAAATCATAGAAGAAAAAGTTCCCTAACCTAAAGAAGGAAGTGCCTCTCAAAGTATAAGATGTACACTGGGACACAGGGAGACTTGCAGAGAGAAAACACCAGCATGCATCTTCTTCCTGCACTACTGTTCTTGAGGTAGATGCTCCCACACTTCATGACCCCACCTCTACAGATGTTCCCTCGAGCTAGACTTACTTGCTAGGAGCCTGGGGTTATCAGTCCTGAAGAGTGGAACAGATCTGATACCCAACAATGAAGCAGAATACACAGATATACCATGGTTTCAGGAGAACTTGTCCCTCTGCTCAGAGCTTGAGCATGTCACTTTATTCTTGTTGAGTCTCAGCTTTGTCAAGGGTAAACATTGAGAGGAAAATACTCACCTGCCATGGTTGGGGCAAAATTGGCCTGAGGACTCTAAACACAATGATAGATCATCATAGATGCCCAATCTGAGAGTTAAGCTTATATTCTTCTCAACAAAGGTGTGTTTGGCCATACCTGGCCCTTGTATTCACTCCCCATGGCCACACTAAGCCATTCGGGTAGTGGTCAGAGATTCTGAATAAGGAACGTCATGCTTTTTGGCGGGGGGGGGGGGAGCTGAAGTCATGCGAATGACTCCTAGAACTCTCTTACCTGTAACAGGCCAAAATGTGGAAGAGATAGGTGATACACGTGAGGGCAGCAGGCAAAATGGTCACCACCCAGACCCCTGAAATACAAAGGGTAACATGAGAGGGCTTGTAAAACACACCTGAAATGGGAGTGCGGAGCACAGATCCACGTTAGCAAGGTCTAGGCAAGCCTGTTCCACTCTTTTACCTCCTTCTCTGTGGGTGAGCTGGTGCCCAGCTTAGCCACACACATCCTTGGTAGAGGTGATTTCCTGCATGGTCTTCTGAAACCTTAGATGGTAAAATGTCTCAACTACATTCAATTAATTTTGGGACGGCTATGTGTGATCCACATCATCAGTAGGCGCCATGAATGGAAAATAATACCTAATAGCTGACTTCTGAAAGAGTTGGGGTGGGGCATTGGTCACATGACCTCCATTGTCAAGAGGCTGTAGCACTCATCGTTCAGCAGGTTTCGCTGTTTAGGCTCGGTCTTGGCTACTTTCCTGTTGGTTCGGTAGGTCATGGTGGGGAGTCATGGAGGCATTAGCATGAGGCAGCTGTTCTCTTGGCACTTACAGCCAGGAGGTGAAGGGAGACAAATGCTGGCCCTCAGCAGCTCTTCTCCTTCTTATTCAGCCCAGGACCTGGCTCATAAAATGGTCCCATTCACAATTATGGCTAGTCTTCCTACCTCAGGTAACGTAACAAAGCAAATCCCTCACAGGGATGCCCACAAGCTCCTTTCCTAGGTGATCTAAGATGCTGCCAAGTTGATATCAGTACACACCATCATAGGCTCTAATTGGCTTTCAGAGAGACTATGGGTGCTCATGAGAGAGGAATACGGAAACAGAAGAGGGGAAAGTTCACTTGCTTTATTAACTCAACCTACTTGGCTCAAAGCATCAGTAGGGCTGACTTTCACTAGGTGGAGAGAACCTTTTTTCACAAACACACAACAAATGAGAAACAGTAGGGAACTTCCTCAGCCTGTGAAGGGGCTTCTGCTAAAATGCTTCCCAGGACATTATCCTTCAGTGTGAACAGCACTCCCCCCAACCTGGAAATCAAGAAAAAACAGCATCCACTCTCACCAGTTCTACTGGAATTATAAAGGAGGCTCTGACCCAAGCAAGCAGACAAGGAAAACAAGAGCTGAGGTTCGTCGTGAACCCCCAGCACCTGGATGGGAGGGTGGGGGGGGGTGGAGCCAGGACATCAGAAATTCAAGGTCCTCCATTCTATCTAGCTCAGAGCTATCCCAGGCTACATGGGACCTTGCCTCAAAATAAAAACACAAGTCCAGAACAGAGGCAGAAGTGGAGACTGTCATAAGATTAAGAATGAAAGTGAAGAAAGATCTCAGGCTTTGGAGGCTAAGGTTCACAAACAAAAGATTGGGTGTTACCGGAGAGATGACTCAAAACCATCCTAACTCCAGTTCTAGGAGATCTGAGACCCTCTTCTGACCTCTGAGGGCACCAGGCACACAGGGTACACATACACCAAAAGTAAAAATAAGTATAAAAAGAAAAAGAGTGGGCACTAGACTTGCATCATAAACGCTCTTCAGGTGTAGCGCTCAAGGATCCATCACATTGAACACAAATCCACACTGACGTGTAAAACGTTCCCAGGCCACAGTAAAGCCCGGCGGTATGGAAGGATCAGCTGCTGCTGCTTCCGCTCCTTCTATGACCACAGAGCTATAAGAACACAATTCATACCAAATATGTACCCTTCTGGCTTTGATGGTTTCCCAGCTTGTTAGTCGTACTGGGAAGAAAATCCCATTGCTACAGGTGTTTTATGACTTGCGCAATGGTTCCCAACCTTCCGAACGCTGCGACCCTTTAATGCAGTGCCTCATGTTGTGGTGACCCCCAACCACAAAATTATTCTGTTGCTACTTCATAACTGTAATGTTGCTACTGTTATGAATTGTAATGTAAATATCTGATATGGGACTCCCAAAGGGGTCATGGCCCACAGGTTGAGAACCTCTGACTTAAGAGATTGTGGTAGCTTGATGAGAATGTTCCCCATAGGCTCAGCTGTTGGGACACTTGGTGCTCACTTGGTGGCGCTGTTTGGGACGTTTAAAGAAGAAGCCTTGTTGGAGGAAGTATGTCACTGCAGCCCAGTGGGAGCTCTTAGCTTCTGCTCTAGCCACCATGCTGCTTGATACCTTCCTGTCACAATGGACTCTTATCCTTCTGGAACCATAAGCCCACACAGACCCTTCTATAAGTTCCCTTGGTCATGGTGTTTTATGACAGCAATAGAAAAGGAAATAAGTCAAGGATATTCAGTGGGTTAGGGTCATAAGACATCAATGCCACAAAATCTTCAGGAGACCATCAAGATGTCTGTTTATCTAAGTCTCATTTTATAGAAGAGAAAACTAAGACCAAGAAGGAGGTTCTGACTTGTCCTATGACTGACTGACACACACTCTCTCTCTTTCTCTCTCTTTCTCTTTCTCTCCTCTCTCTCTCTCTGTCTCTCCCTTCCCTCCCCCTCCCTCTGTGTGTGTGTGTGTGTGCATGCAAGCACGTGTGTGTATTTGCATGCATGCATGTGTATGTGTGCGGGAGGTCAGAGGTCAATCAATCTAGGGCATTGTTCCTTAGGAGCTGTCCACATGGTTTTTGTGATGTTGTTGCTATTTTGAGACAGTATCTCACATTAGAACCTAGGGTGTGGGCTAGCGGGCCAGCAAGCCCCAAGGATTGCCCTATATCCATCTCTATAGTCTAGAGATTACAGCATATTCCATCATACCTAAGTTTTTGTGTGGGACCTCGGATTGTCCTGCTTGCACAGTAAGTGCCTTACTCATTGTGGTGGTTAAGTAAGAATGGCCCACCTAGGCTCATAGGTTTGAATGTTTAGCCATTAGGGAATGGCACTACTTGGGAGGGATTGGAGGTGTGGCCTTGTTGGAGTAGATATGGCTTTGTTGGAGGAAGTGTGTCACTAGGGGATGAGCTGTGAGGTTTCAGAAGTCCAGAACCAGGCCCAGTAAGTCTCTCTCTTCCTGCTGCCTGAGGATCTGTATGTAGAACACCTTCTCAGCTCCTTCTCCAGGACCATGCTGGCCTGTATGCTGTCATGCTTCCCACCATGACAATAATGGACTAAACTCTGAACTACCCAGCCCCCAATTAAATGCTTTCTTTTATAAGAGTTGCTGGGTTACGGTATCTCTTCACAGTGACAAAACACTAAGGCCATCATTTAGTCATCTCTCCCACAGGCTTCTATCCTGACATCTTATCCACAATTCTTCCTCACCTAGGAGACAGTGGACATCTCTTTCCACAGATGATATATATACATCACTTTCTAAGAAAGCTTCTTTCATAAGTACCTTTCCCGTTACCAATAAAAATAAAAAAGACAAGGGCTCAAAAAAACACTCCTCCACACAAACACCCAACAGATACATAGAAGTGTTCATTATTCATCTTCGGAAGATGCAAATTAAAAACCCAATGTAAACCTTCACAGCTGTTAAGGACATGGTGGGGAGGCATGCAGCCAGCAAGCATGGTAGCTGTAGCAGCAACTGAGAGCTCACAGCTTCACCAACAAGCAGGAAGCAGAGAGAACAACTGGACTAGTGTGACTCTTTAAACTCTCAAAGTCCTCCTCCATCATCGAGGCCACACCTCCTAAGGTTTCTGAAACAGGACTACCAGCTGGGGACCAAATGTTCAAATCTATGAGCCTACGCGGGACTGTAATTAAAACCACCACAGCATATCTGAGAGATCATCTTGATTGCATTCAATGAAATGGGAAGACCTGCCCACTGTGGGCAGCACCGTTCCCATGCTTGGACTGTTTAAATGGAGGAAGGAAGCTGAGCCCAAAACGCACTTGCCTCCGTTTCCTGACTGTGGGCGTGCTGTGACCCATGGATTCAAGCTCCTGCCACATTAATTTCCCTGTATGACGGACTGTACCTAGAACCAGAATAAAATGTCTTCCCTGTGTTGCTTTTGTAAGTGTAGTTTACCATCACAACAGGATAAAACAACTTAAAATGAGAAATTTCTATTGGCAGCTTCAGTTCAGCTTCAGCCCTCTGGCCTAGTGGACCCAGGAAGGCATAAATCTACTTTCACACAAAGGAAATCCAGGCACCTGGTCAGGCAGTGTGAATGCTACTTGGAAGATGGGAGTGGGTGGCCTTACCTTTAGAGACGCTGATCAGTTCTTTCACCTGTAGGATGACTGGGGTCAAGGTCCCTGTCTCGTTCATGTCGGTGAGGTAGCTCTCCAGCTTGTCTTCAAACATGTCCAACTGGTCTTTCACATGTAGGAACACACAAAACTCAATGACGATGAACTGTGGATGCAAAGCACAGGGGTCAAGGTCTCCTGAGACCAGCTTAGCATGGAAAAAAATACAAATGTCCTTAGGGCTTGAGGCCAGCCTCTTGCAGACAGTCAAAAGTCTCTTGAACATGATAGTATGCAAGCTTGTTCTTCACCCAGAATGACTCAAAAAACACTTGAAGATTATGTGATCTAGAGATAGAGGGTGACCCTAGGAGCAAGACCAGCCATATCTCCCATGGCCCCTTCACTGATCTAAACAGGAGCCCCACTGGAGAAGGTATTCCACATGATAGCAACGCTTGTCCACTGTCCTGTCTGCCCACCACACACACCTGCCTTTCTGGTTCCCACCACCTTCTTTCTCCGACAACTAATCATGTCTGTGTTTGAGAGTGGAGTGTGAACACTGCCATCATCAGGCAGTTTCTTAGTCCAGAATAACTCACTGGACTTCAGAACGCCTACCTCATCTCTTTTCTCTCTGAGAATGGCAGAGTTCCCCTTCCACATCTTACTCCTTCTCTTGGACCCACAGCTCCTCTCCTGCTAGGACTATGCTATGCCGCAGCATCTTTCCACTCTCTCTTAGCTCTGAAGACAATGCGTAGTATACGGTATGTCGGGAGCCATAATGGGACAAGCTAATAATGAGCAGATGATCATCCTGAAATGCTTGCCTCGGATTATTATATAATCTGCGATGAGTGTGCCCCATTAGCAAGGCTGTGGTGGATGTGATTTTAGGAAAGATTCCTGCTATTAATATGTTTTTCCCATTATTATTATTATCCATATGCAACTATCACTGAGCTATAGCACACCCCTTTGTAGCAGATCTCTGCAAATCCACGAAGATGTACTGTCTTGTAGTGATACTATATAGGTAAATAGATGACTTCTTAAGTTTTAATGATGATCCTATAAGAATTCCTAAAATTATATCAGTGATTATTAAGCTCTTTTATAACGGGACTGCTATTAAGTCCCTCAGGCATAGTCGAGAATGCAAAGAGAACTCTGCCAGTCTCCTGAGTGTTATCAGTTAAAACTGGACCTTCTCCTGCTTAGAGCACATTCCAAGAGGTCATAAAACAATTAGCCTAGGTTACTAGAGGGAATCCACAATTTATTATAGGTACCAGGACAGAAGAGAAAATATTGCCTGGGTTTATCTATACAAAACTTCACTAATTTCTTAAGTTATAGTTTCAAACTTTCTACGAACCTGTGGAGCGAGACAGATGATGAATGTCTAGCTAGATAATTACTCCTAATGGATATTCATGTAAACATTCTGTGTTGTAAACTTCTATTTCAATTTATGACTTGAAGTTTGGTGTGAACTTGTGATGAACCATGTAACATGTGACCATGTACTCTGAAAGATGTATAAGTTCTGAGGACAAAGAGATGAGAGTTCAGTTAGAATGGTGAGTTAGACTAGTCAGTTAGTTAGACCCCATCGCCCTTTCCTTTCCCCCTGCCTAGAATTTTTCTCCCTTAGGTTTTTTACTTTGTTAGAATCTTTTCTTCTTCCCCACTCAGGACCTTTCCACTTTTCCCCTCAGATAGCTTTCATAGGATACTTTTTACACTTAATAAACTCTATAGCAACTTTTCTAAGTGTCTTTTCTTCCTGCAACCCAGTCGAAAGTTAGAGCCCAGCAGTTCCTGCTGAGATAGAACAAAGGCCACATTGCCTAATCCTCAGCTGTTAGGCTACAGGTGTTAATCACCCTAGCCTGCAGTCCCTTATCCTCAGAAGTACAAGGCTATTTACTTAACTCCTTGCTGGTCTTAGGGCCAGGATGCTGACTGCAGGTCAGCTACAGTAGCATAGGGGCTGCCTCAAGAAGAACCGGATGGTGGGAGGAGGAGAAGAAAGAAGAAGCAGCTGCATCTCTCTCTCCCCCTCTCATCCCCAAGCCAGGGGTTGGCTCCCGGCAAGGGTAGATGTTCAATAAAGTCTTAAAGCACACCATAATGCCAAGTGAGTTATTCAATGCTGCCAAGAGCTTCAGCTGTCCTTTCAAATCCATCGTCTGGGGGCAAGGGAGATGGCTTAGTGGATGAAGCGTTTACAGAGCAAGCACAAGGACCTGAACTGGGTCCCCAGCAATCACGTGGTGGTGCAGGCTTGCAGAGCTGGGAAGGCAGAGACAGTCAGATCCCAGGACCTCAGTAACCCCCTACCCAGCCTAGATGAATCAGAATTCCCAGGTCTCAGTGGGAGACCCAGTCCCAAAAAAATAAGGAGCAAGGGCTTAAGAGATGGGTTAGGGGTTAAACCACTTGTAATATAATTATTTATATTATATTACAAGTATATTACATATATCATATTATTTTATGTTATAATATAATCAGAGTTCAGATCCCGAGCACCCATATGAAAGCCTGGTGGGCATAGCAGCCACCTGACCTCTCAGTGCTAGAGAACAGAATCTCCACGACACGCTGGCTAGCTAGAGTAGCCCAACTGCCAAAATCTGGGTTTAGCGAAAGACCTGCCTAATGAAATAAAGGAAGACAATTGAGGAAGACACCTGATGTCACCCTCTGGCCCCCACATGCATACACACACACACACACACACACACACACACACACACACTTATACAACCAAGTACACTAAATTAATTAACAAAAAAAAATCATTTGCCTTTCTTTAGTCACAGAACTGGACTACATTTCCCAGCCTCCCTATGTGTGACCACATGACCCCATTTGGACAATGGAAGAGGAGCAGAAGGGAAAGGTGGTACACACCTAGTCTAGGAAAACCCTGTGCAAGCATTTTGCTCTTTTCCCTCCCTGCTACTGACTAGGTGGCCATGAGGTCTTAGGAATGGATAGGCACACTATAGAGGATGCTGGGTATCTGAGTGACTGCTAGGAAGAGAGCTGCCTCCTGGACCTGAACACACCCTCAGCAGTGGGGTAGGGGGACATATAGTGACGAGCCGCTGGCATTTAGAATGGCATCGATACTTTGGTATAACCTAATTAACACATTCCCTTAAAACCTGAACAACAAACTGACTCTACAGAAACATCAGCCCCGCCTTCAAAACAAGCAAAGATAACGAGGCCTTGCCATCTGTATTCTGCGGACTGCAGCTGCCCTGGACTCAGCCAACTTTATTTCCAATGATTTAGAACATGTATAATATTTTTATTTTATATCTGATAAAACACTGAAGTAAGAATCATATTAACACTGAAAACATTTTCTTGAGAAAAAAAAAAGCAAATGAAAGATAGTTGAGCTTTGATCCATACTATAAATCAATTCTATCTTTCCAATTTCACCTTTTAAGTCACTGAAATATGTTATTTTTGTGAGAATGGGCAGTGGTGACATACACGTCTTTAATCCTAGCACTCAGAAGGCAGAGGCAGGTTGAGCTCTGAGTCTGAGGACAGCCTGGTCTACAGAGTGAGTTCCAGGACAGCCAGGGCTACACAGAGAAACCTGGTCTTGAAGGGGGGGGGTGATTTAAGTTTTCACAGCATAACTTACTGTCTATAGTTGTATGTTTTCTTTAGAGATCATTATTTCTATCCACTTTCCTGGGTCAGTTTAGCATATCAAATGATATAGAACATTTTTTTTCCTTATCAACTGTTAGTCCAGGACAAATTTTATCACATGGTTTTTTTTTTTTTTTTTTTTTTTTTTTTTTTTTTGAGATATGGCCTCACTATATAGCCCTGGTTAGCCTGGAACTATATAGACTAGGTTAGCTGTGAGCTAACAGAAATCCACCTAGGTCTCCTGTGTGTTGGGATGAAAGGTGTGAGCCACCACCAGTTTTATTTGTGCTGGGTAACTCTCCAGTGAGTGTCACCACATGGGTCCTTGCAGGTCAAAGGGTTGATCACTGTACTTCCCTCACTTTCCCCATTTTCAGCCTGACTCAAATTTCAGGCACACACTGCTTGTCCCAAAGACTCGGAGACCCCAGACTGGACTCTGCTCTGTTTACAAAACAGGAAAGGATTTTTCTGGAGCTACTTACAAGGTAGAGGCAGATGAAGGCCAGCAGGAGGGTCCCAATCATCCTGCTGGGAAACTGGAAGCAGGGGTCCCACTCATACACCCTGGTTTGAAACCAAGACTTTTCTCCTTCTCTGTGGATGAATGGACACAGAAAGGAACATTGGAAGTTCCCCGAGCTTCCCATCATCCCTCATCTTTAAGGACAAAGACTGTCCAACAAAGACTTTAACAAAAACACCAAAACAAACAAAAACAAAACCCAGAAACTTCAACTTCTCTAGCAGCTAAGAGCCTCTGACTGGCTTCTGTCACCCTGAGTGTGAGGTGGGACTTAGGGCAGACTGCCTAGGTGGAGCTGACAGAGTCAGGAACTCCTTTTGTTCTGTCTTGTTTCCTTCTGTCTATCCTCGGAAATGCAGACTAGTGGCTGGTCCAGGCGGGAGCCCTTGAGGCAGCACTGAGTGGGGTGGGGGCACAGACTAAGACACAGGTGACTTGGGAGCCGTCTAGGGTCACTGTGAACTGCTTACCTCCAGAGTTCTTACATATGACAAAATAATACGCCTGGGTCTTGTTAGTGCCGGTATAATTTCAAATCTAGTCCTCCAAAGCTAACCCTCACCACAATAGGTGGTGATTTGGGACAAAATACATCCCTTCTCTGGGATCTACCTGGTATGAGTGGTGTCTGAGGCAGAGGTGAGCTGGACTGGACCATCTCAGAAGCTAATTATCCCCACCCTGGGTCTTACTACTTAAGTGAGGTTGTCGCTTCTGTCTCTCTTCTGAACCCAGAAATGAGCCCAGCCAATCATCTAGACAGAGTAATTGTTTTCAGCGGGCATTTGATCCAAGGGAACATACTCAAATGACTTTTTTCAAAAATGGAAAGTGTAATGTGCCTTTTCTCCTAAAGCCTGGAGACTGCAGTGGGGAGAAAGCTCACTCAGAGTACGGCCCAGGCAGCTGGGAGCACTAAGCAAACAGTCCTGAAGTTGTCTCTGGTCCAGTTAGCCTGCAACGAACTCTCTCTCCCAAAGTCTTTTTAGAGTCCTGGCCTCAACCCTCAGTTTTCCCCTGCTTTGTTCTGCTTTGGGTTGGTTCTTGTTATCGGCATGGACTCCTGCAGTGTCTCTCTGCCATCCCAGGGCCTGTCAGAGAGGCCTGGTACAAACTGCAGGGTCGAAGGGGCAGAAGAGCGCTTACTGTGGGCGGGGCTTCCTCAAGAGCTGCTTCACATGTTCTGCCTGGTGGGCCTCCAGCATCGACTTTTCTTCCTGTGAGGAAGGAGGGGATGTGCTGGCTCACAGATGCTTGCTAGGGTTTAGTCCCTTACTGGGTCATCGACATGAAGGCCAGGATTTGAAATCAAGCTTAGCGGTCCCAGCACCGGTTATGCCTAGGAGCCGGCTTCAACTTTGTCAGGCTTCTGCGGTCCCCAAAGGTCAGAGACCTGGTCCTTTAGGCAAGAGACCTGGTCCCTTTCAACTCTCCTAGCCCAGGCTGAGCCAGCCCCTGCTCCAAGAAGCTTGTCTCCCTCGCCAGAGAGGCTGTGCAGGAAAGCATGTGAGAGCCCCGTTCTGCTCTGAAATAAGCGTTCAGCACTCACTGTCTGAGGCGCCAGGCCGAGGTGGATAGGCAGAGCCTTAAGGAACATGTGCAGGAAACGACCCAGCAGGAAACCCAGGCACAACAGTGAGGGCCAGTAGAAAATGAGGGTCTCGAACCTCCCCAGAAACTGCAACAGAAACAGAGATGGGGTCAGGGAATTAGTAGCCTGTACTGAAGAAATACCAGAATACTGCTATGAAGATGGGACATGGCTCTGCTTGCCCGGCGGCTCCACCTTCTCTAAACAACTAAAACAGTAACCAATCCTTGCTCTATATGGTCAGCCAATCTCTGACACGACGAGACACGCTCCCTTAATAGTTGGCCAATCCTGCTCGCCTCCCCTAGGTGGTCAGCCAATCTCTCTTCCCCCTCCCTACAGGATCAGCCAATGTCTGCTCCCACTACATGGTCAGAAGGAAAACCAGATTTGGAGTCCAGCAACCCTGGATGGAAAATTCTGAGCCCTTTTATTTTATGAAAACAGCGTTTTGGTTTTGTTTTGCTCTGTTTTGTTTGTTTGTTTTAATCTAGTGAAAAAAGTGAATATCCCTTTGGGGACATGTGAGAGACTGGGAAACGGGTGGGTAGATAGATGGAAGGAAGAGGTGGGGGTGGGGAAAGGAAGAAATAGAAGGAGGGAGAGGAATGGAAAGAAGGAGGGGGTAGGGGGAGGAGGGGTAAAAGAAGTGGGAGGAGTCAAGGAGAGGAAGGAGAAAGGACCTATAAGGCCACAAGGTTGGGAGTTGGGTGGTACAAAGTTTAACAGGCTTCTCAGGGAGTGCTTTCTTTGTTTTTATTTATTTATTTTTGAAATTCCTAGTTTTACTGCTTTCAGACCAGTGCTAGTGGGACTCAGCTCTCACAATGTGCTGGCTGGTTTCTTGTTTTGTTACACTCTGGGGACCTTGGGGAATTGGGGCTTGATGCTAGCGATGATGTAAGGGTACGTGATGGAGAGGCCCTGAGATGAAGGGACCACCAATTTCTGGCTCACCTTGACCATGATCAGCATTTTGGTGTTTCTCCCCCATGTCTGGGAAGGGCTGGGGAGGCCTGAGTTCTGGGCCCTGATAACCTCCCGATTCCCTCAAACCTTCCTGGGAACCCCTCTAAGTGTATCATGACACCTGGAAGACCCTGAGAAGGAAGGACAGACAAGGAACAAGCAACTTGCTGACAGTGCAGGCCTGTACTTGAGGAAACCTGCAGAGAGGAGGCCTACGTAAGCATCAGGACCCACTGCTGCCCACAAGCTGGGGCAGTTACATGGCAGAAGCAGCAGGGGTGAGGAAGAAGGTTGAAAAACTTCCAGCTTTGGCCCCAAGTTGGCCATTGCTAGGGGTAGTTAGTTAAAGAGTGTCCATTGTTAAAAAGAGTCTATTACTGGGGTCCTGAAAGCAGGAATCTAGAGAAATACATTCATTCACTGCAGCCCCTGAAATTGTCACAGTTCAACCACATGGAGCTTTTACAGAGTGGCATGGGCTAACAATACCCTCTTCATTTTGCTTCTTTTCTGGGTTTGGAGACCAAGCCTGCAACTTTCAATAACTCTGAGAAGAGCAATGACTCCTGCTGGAAAGGTTTCACCTACCTAATGATCCAATTTCACAAGAGAAAGAAAGGGGGGGGGGGGCTAACTGGAGTGGGTGGAAAGTTGCCCTGACAACGGGCAGGCCCTGCCTCAGCTCCCAGTTCTGCTCATTCCTGGGACTTACTTGACAAAGTTGACATAATTTCCTCACCTGTAAAGTAAGTTTGATGACCAAGCATCGCAGGGAGTGAAAGATGCTACAGTGACAGAAGCGGGGCGAGCAATGCCTGCTCCCCTCCCCCACAGGTGGGGACGCTGAAGTCTAAAGAAGGCTCCTCTGAGCTCACAGCTCCTGGTGGGCCTGAGGTGGTGACTGAACACCCTGAGCTGGTCAGTGAGGACTTACCTGCCCATGGGGACACTGTGAGATCTGAAGAACAGTAACCACAAACCTGCAGAACAGAAGCAGGGTAGGGTTGGCTTCTGTCCCAACACAACCCAGAGAAACCTGAGGAACACAGCCCAGATACTTCCTGCCACCCCCAGAAGGACTGTATCTGTCCCTTCTACCTGTTGGGTCTCTGAGCTAGTTCTAGCATGGTCCCACACCTTCCTGATTGGATCCCTCCTTGTGCCTAGCAGAACACTACATTTTCTGAGTCTGCCTTGATGGGGACACATCTCAGAGTCCTTTTTGACAAAGGAGGAATATGCAGATGTTCCTTTAGCATTTAAGGAGGCAGAAGTCCAGGGTTAGCAAGTGATTTGTCCAAGCCACTCACAGACACATAGAGCCAGGGCAAGGTCTCAGGTCTCCTGACTGTGACTAAGGCTCTTGCTGAGTGTAGGAGTAGGTGGGTGGGTGGGGGAGGGGGTCCAGGACTAGGCCTCAGGACTCAGGAGTGATACTGTTCCAAGGCAGGTTACTCCATTGGCAGATGATCCCTGGTGACAGCTCTGCATAAGTGTGCAGTGCTGAAGCCATTTAACGTGAGCCAGACATTCTCCCAGGTGGAGGGAAGATGCCCTGCACAAGGAATAGGAACACAGAGGCTCAGGGACCAGAGTCCATGAGGATCATAAAGAATGGCTGCTGAGTGTGTAAATGGAGAGATAATGGAATGTAAGAAACCATGTGACTGAGAGTATGCACTGGACACGCTTAGGGACTGGAGGAGGACGAGGACAAGGCCAGGTCCAGGTGGCCCTGAATGCCAGAGACATGACAACTTCTTCTCTAGGAGAAGCCATAGACATGGAGCTCTTAACTCCTCTATGGGGACCGTTGTCAGTTTCCAGAAGTGGATTTTCCTTAATTCTTGGCTTCCAGGAATATTCTAACAATGGGTACCCTCTCAGGAGGCACACAGCATCCTAGACAGATGTTTGGAAGCTTCAGAAGTACCCCCAAGAAGAAGTCACAATGGGACATTGAGCAAAGTCACCTCTGCCCACTCTGGACCTTGCTGTTCTCCACAAGGAGTTCCAGCCCACCCCTGTCCTCCTGCCTGGAGTTCAGCCATGGCCAATATGGCCAGAAGAGCAGGCAGAGTCATCTTACCAGGTCAGGGAGTAGCCGAAGCCCAGGATGGAGCTGACCAGCTGGAACTCTGAGGACAGGCAGGCAAAGAAGGGGAAGTAGGAGAGGCCAACTTCCATGCCCCCGATGAGAAGCACAAAGGCTGCAAGAGACAAAGCCAAGATGCTCTGGGCTCCCCTGGGGGTTCCTCTGCTCTCTACTCAGAGGTGACCAGGAGAGCTGCGGTGTTCTGTTCTGAGCTCAAGCCAGAGCCTCGGGACCCAAAGAGTTGACTGGAAGAGCTCTAGACCATGACAAAGGAATGCAGCAATGTCCTTCATTAAACATTCCTGCTCCCCTTTCCATGACAAGTGACAGCTGACCATGAAGATGAAGACTTTATACCTGAGGAGCTCACAGTATGGCAGGCACAGACTGACCAGCCAGCAAACCAAAATTGCACCCACATGTATCACAGAGACCCACACCGGCATGTTATGTGTACTGGAGAGTACTCTAGGGAAGGTGATGGTCACATTGCTCCAGCAACGCACACTATAGAAAACTCTCTGTGGAAGTGATGGTCACATTGGTCCCGCCACTGGCTAGCTCTGAGATGAACTGACAGCTTCTAAGAAAGGTTTAGTCATCCAGGCTGCCCTTTACTCTGTGTCAGCATCGAGCTGCCCCTGTGCTAGGCACTGCATGGCAGAAATGGCCAGGGTTCTTGCTTTGAATATTGACAGTACAGTGGGCAGGAAAGTGGTCTGGACTGAGCTGCGACAAAGGCACAGTCACCCTGCCGCAGGGACACAGACAAGGAAGCCAGTGATACTCTGTCTTCAGGAGGCAAAGAATGGAGCAGCCTTCCTGGAGGTGTTGACTTTGCCCCAGAAGTATACTATGAGGAGTTTAGACGGTGGAGAGATGGTTTCAGGACTGTATGGGGCTCACCAAACCTTTTGATCAGAGTAGTTCCTTGACATGAACACAGAGCCTGGGGAGAGAGGCCTCCAGCCAAGAGACAAGAAAAGGTCATTCCTCAAGGAGCCCCAGAAGTTGCTACTGTCAGAAAACAGTAGGCTCAGGGGACTGGCTGAGGAGGATGAGGAAGACTGTGCTTCCAGTGCCTGTGTTATGTCTGTCTCAAGCACCTCTGAATCTAACTGCAGGGAAGCCCCCAGGCAGGCTGTGACGTTTGTAGGCTACTAAGCATTGACCCTGGGCAAGTAACAGGCTAAGAAGAATGTGGCTGCTCACATTCTTCCACCCCTCCAGACAATCCCTATGGCCTCTGAGAGCAAGTATGTCTAGGAGACATTCCCAGGATGTGTGAGGAGGCAGCCCTGGTACCTTGGGCCCACTGCGGAACCTTCAGGGGCTGATAGCCTTCTGAGAACAAGAACATGACCTTATTGGCTGTGGCCCCAAAGGCCACTCCATAGGACCATCGGTTACTAAAAGTCCCCACGAAGTCCAGAGGCCTGCAGACAACAGAAATGGTGTGTGAGTCTCCAGGTCACCTGTAAAGTAGCCATCCCACCTGTTGAGAGTGAAGGATTGTGGGAGAGTGAGCTGCTCACTGCAACCACAGTCTGGAGCTAAGCACAGAATCTGGGCTTTAAAGTGAGGAAGATGTAGTCCTCCCCACAGAGGATCTCCAAATCTAGTAGGGATTCAACAAGGATCCCAGGGAGCCATGACACCTAGCAAAACAGAACAAGCTTTTATGAAGACCAAACTAAGAATGTATCTCATACAGTTGTAGGGAGACTGGCAGGGACCCAGACATAGCCTATGAAGACTTTCCCTCTGATATGGTGTCCAAGGAAGGTCTGGATATCACTGACTAAGCTAGTACCATATAACTGCAGGAGTTAAAACTATTCCACTTCAAAATGTGTCACTTCCGCATATGGAATATTTTTAAAGACACTTGGGGAAAATGACAGTTAAAAGACAATATGGAGCTAGAGAAATGGTTCAGTGCTTAAAAGCACTGGTTGCTCTTCTAGAGGACCCTGGTTTCATTTCCAACACCTATGTGATGGCTCACAACCATCTGTAACCCCAGTTCTAGATTATGCAAAGCTCTGTTCAAGTCTCTGCGGGCACTGCATGCACATGGCATGCAGACATACACACAGGAAGAACACCCATACATATAAAAGAAAAACGAAGGTTAAAAAGAAAAACTTTAGGAAAAAAAAAAAAAAAAACCTAGAGAAAAGGGGGAGCCAGTGAGCAGGCTCAGCATTGGGAGTGTAGACCATACTTGTGGAAAACCTGAGTGGGATTTCCAACGTCTGTGTCAAGGAGCTCACAACTGTCTGTTAACTCTAGGACCAGGGAGATCTGATATCTCTGGACTTTGAGGGCATCTGCACCCGGGGAAGGGCATGTGCGTGTGTGCGTGCGTGCGTGCGTGCGTGCGTGCGTGCGTGTGTGTGTGTGTGTGTGTGTGTCGCGCACGCTCAACTTTAATTTTAACTGCATCTTTGAATTTTCATGTCCTTATGGGGCCCCTGTGCCTGTAAAAGTCACATTAAGTAAATTTAAGTTTTTATGTTCCTGCCAGTTTGTCTTCTGTCCATTTAATTCTCTTGACATTTTGGTTGTGAATCTAACCTTTAATGGCTGAGCCATCTCTGCAGCCCTCAATTTAATGCTCAAGCTGAACTGAAGAACCCTATGATGGGCACGGTGAAATCTTCACTCCCTAACATGACTGTGCTTTCCTGGCCATGGCTGGCAGTTTGGATGCACTGGACCAGTGGCTGGTTGTGTCTTTTTTTCATTGTGACCCCGAGGCTGTGAGCCAGTAAGCTGTTAGAGTCACTCCAAGTCAGGATCGGAGTGGATGCTACGGAAAAGCCAGGATCATGGAGCAGCAAGAGCCCAGGTCAGGTGGCCAAAAGGAACAAGGCACTGTGGCAACTCGGAGTTGCCCCAGGGAGTGAGGGGCAGAAACAGACAAGCTTAGCCTCCTTGGAAGTTTCCTCTCCGTTCTCAGGAAATCAGCTGGTTACTGCAAATACTTTGCAACTTTCACTTTAAAATTTCCTTCTTCTTGTTTCCTGTGGTTTGATGTGGGTAGATATTGTTTGTCCTAAGCAAAAGTTTCACCTCGTTCAGAGTATGCAAATGTCGGAAGGGTTCTCCAACCAGAAGGTCCATTTGGAGGCTTTAGTCAGAACTTGGAGCTGGGAATACTGACGCACACCTGTAATCCCAGCACTTGGAAGGTAGAGGCAGGAAAATCGGGAGTTCAAGGTCATCCTTGGCTTCCTAGTGAATTTGAGGCTAGTGCGGGTAACAGGAGACCCTGCCACAAGGAGAGAAAAATACAGTGCACTCTGGTAGCATGACAGCTGGTCACTACAGATCAGAGTCCTATTGACCCCTTCTGCCTCCCTGTGAGCACAGCCTCAGGAGCCGTCTTCTTCTCCACCACAGAAGGCTGTCTCGACTGTTTCCCTCAGCATCAAGTTCACGTTCTTGTTTCAGTACACTGCCCTCCATGTCACCGAATGCTTAGGAAACTATAAACTCTGCTGGGCAGGGCCTATAGGGCCTCCGACAGAAACTCAAGCTCAGTACAGGTTTGCAGAGATGCAACTTGTCCAACTGACTCTCATCAGAACCCGATCATGGCACTTAAGGTGTGTGTGAGACTCAGTTTCCCCATGCTCAAAACAGAAATAGAAGCCTCCTGCTTTGCTTATCACAGAGTCATTGTGGACAGTAAATAAAGCTGGATAATGCTGTGCGAACATGTGCACACACACACACACACACACACACACAAGGGGTATGTTAGTTACTTTTCTGTTACTGTGATGAAAGAAATAGGCTCATGCGTTTAAATATCTGGTCCCCAATAGGCACTGTCTAGGAAGGTGATGCAACCTCTTAGGGGAAGAGCCTCGCAGGAGGAAGTACATCACTAGAGGTAGCCTTTGAAGATGTATGTCTTGGGCCTTGTTTCCTGTTTTCCCTCTCTCTCTCTCTCTCTCTCTCTCTCTCTCTCTCTCTCTCTCTCTCCTTCTTGTGCACAGATGAAATGTGATCAGGAACATGTGGCCTGCTTCATGCTCCTGGTACCATGCCTTCCACACCCCAGTGGTTTGCATCCCTTCTGGAACTAGAAGTCTAAATAAAACGCTCTCTTCCCAGTTTGCCTTTTGTTAGGGAGGAGGAGGAGTCATGAGACAGAATAATTAAAACTCAAGAAAAACAAACAACAACAACAAAAAAGATGCTAAGGGGTGCCACAATGCAGAATGGCATAGCTAGGAAGACTCCGGAAGCTGGGCAGGATCTCACACATGCTTCATGGTGCCATCGCAACCAGAATGGTGGCTGCTTTTGGTCACTGGGAGTCTTTTGCCCCTTGTTTCCTGGGGTGGCCACAGTTCCCTCAGTGGGAAGGCATTATGGTTTGGATATAAAATGTTTCCCACTGTCTCGTGTGTTTGAAGAGTTGGGTCCCAGCCATTGGTGTGGTTTGGAAGGTTATGGACCCTCAGAGAAGGTTCTAGATGGCAGAAGTATAGCAGAAAGAGTGGGCCTTTGAAGTTATAGCCCAGCATTGCTTCCTGTCTGTCCTCTGCTCCCTGATCTGGCCACCATGTGAGGAGCTCTGCCACACACTGCTGCTGCCACAAACCAAGCTGTTCTAACTGCTACACCTTCATCATCGTGATGGATCATACTCCCCTACACTGTGAGCCAAAAGAAGCCCCTACTCCTGTAAGTTGCCTCTGTCTCATGGCTTGTCATAGCAACGAAGGAATCACTTTCATGGAGGGCCCTATCCATGGCTGTCTAGGTCTCTGAGAAGTTTCTTCTTATCTGGGCATCCCTGGGTGCTGATGGTGGCTGTGGCCTCTCAGAACATTGTTTAGGGAATAGGTCCAGTGGGAGAAGATTGGGTCCTCGGAGCTACCTGGCCCTGCACTTTGTGTGGGGCCCAATCACAGGGTATGCCAAGCTTCAGGAAATGACATTCAGTCAACTTACACGATGATTCCAAAGTGGTTCCCCAGGAGGTGGGAGGTGTCATCTCTTTGTCTCCGATGTTCTTGTCTTTGGAGGAAAGACAAGACCAAAATGATGAAGAGCTGTAAGGAGAGAACAGTGTGTCTGGGAACCCAGTCACCCTCAGAGTGGCCTCAGTGTCCCCACAGAAAAGAATGTATGGGCAAGTGGAGAGCTTGCATCTGTGACAGCTGGCACCCCATGTCCCTCAGAGCTATCAGAGGGTTCTGTCTGACCCTTCCTCTGTGTGGCCCTGCACAGATAGAGGCTCGAGTCCAATTTCCACACACACATCCTCCCTGAACCTTGGTTTCTGTCCTTTGAAAGGCAGCCATGCCTGTCAGATTTTAAATCTTTCTTCCCTTCAGTTCTGTGGGTTTGGTCATGTTCCAGATGAAAATTCTTTATCCTAATTTTATTAAAAATTTCTTGAGGAATGTCAGTATGTGCTCTATTTCCTTATCTCTGCTGGCCCTTCAGACCCTGTCATTGCATTTTGGGGGCTATGACATCACCAACAGCCAACTTACCTACCACCCAAGGCAATGCCAGCTCCAGCCTGATCTGCCGGCAGTCCTCCAGCGCTGTCTGCACCTTCTCTTTACTCCCTCTCCCCTGGGCTTCATCCACTGTGTGAGCTTGTTCCCTCATTCTTCTCCAGGCCCTGGCTAGATCATTCTTTCCCCGGCTTCTGGATAGAGAGTTCCTGCAGCTCCATCCAAGCCCTACCTTTCCCTCTCCCTGCCCTCCTCCCTAGAGAAAACTTTTAATGACACAAAACATTCACAAGCTTTTGCCTTCAGCCCCGACCCTGCTCACCCAGTAGCTCCAGATCTGTTAAGCTACCCAGCTGGCATTTCTGTTGAAAGCTCAAATTCAGCATGTTTTTTATGAAACTCATGCTTTTCCTGTTGCCCCGTTCCTTCATCCACCCCAACCTGACCTTCCCCCCCCCCCCGGGATTACCTACCTCTAGGGTCTTGAACACGCTGGGCAAGTGCTTTACCACTGAGCTACATGGCTTGCCCTCTTTTAGACTTTTAATTTTAAGACACAGTCTAATGTCTTATTAAGTTGTTCAGAAGAGTCCTGAACTCAGACCCAACTCAAGGGCATCCAAGGGTCCCAGACACGCATGTGGTACACAGACACGCGTGTGGTACACAGACAGGCATGTAGTACACAGACACGCGTGTGGTACACAGACATGCATGTAGTACACAGACACGCGTGTGGTACACAGACACGCATGCAGACAAAACACTGACACTGACAAGCATATTCATGAATTTAAACATTTAAAAACAAAAATCAAAGGGGAATTGCACCCGAGAAACGATACCCAGGATTGCCTCTGGGCTCCACACTCGTGCACGGACGCGTTCACGCACACCTGTACACACATCCACCCAAAAAAACAAAAACAAAAGAAAGGAAGAAAAAGAAAACGCCTAGTCTGCCGAAACTCACATATCGCTGGCTCTAGAACCCAAAATGCTTCTTTTGTATGTGCGCTTGGATGTGCACACTGTAAGAAACCGAGTAGAGTTCTGGAAGGAGAACCATCAGCTCTCTCTCCTGTGTAACCCAGGCCTGCTCAAACGCTGTGTGGTGGAGCATCCCAAATCCCCTCCCTCCCCCCGGCCCTCCCCTCACTGCTCCTGACTCAGTGCCCCCTCCCCTGGGCTCCCCTATCTTTACTTACTGATGGGATGAGGGAGTAATGGAGGAAGACCTCCCCGTCCACTGAGTTGTCACAGGTGATATTTAACTGCCTGGTCCTGAAAAACAGCCACCAGTCACATCAGCCACATCAGTAGTCACAGGACAGCACCGGCTGCAGCCTGCAGTAGTTCTCGCAGGAGTTTGAACCATCTGAACTTCCTTACTTGCATTCCCCAGACACAGCCTGCTCACTCACAGTCCTCCTAAATAGAGTGCTCCCCTTCATCACTCTGATGATCTCCAGCATCCCTGGAGTTGGCACTAAGACCACATCTGGATGACACAGTTGTAGAGGAACACCGGTCCTCTCTGCAGTAAACGCTAGGGGGCGAGCTCTCCAAGGAAAATCAGAGGAAGAGGACTGGCAAGGGATTGGCAGAACACACTGCTATCCCTCAGCCCTGGGGATTTGAATATGTAAATATTTATTTTAAATATATAAATACCAAATGTTTTCACATGTAATGTTTCATTTAATAATGTAGTCAATGCATATGTATAAATACAAGAACTGAACATTATTTTCCGTTATAAACATGCTCAGGTAATAAGATTTTCCATTATAAAAATTCTCAGGTAATAAAAAGCAACCCATGAAGAAGGGTTTAAAAGCAACAGGAATAGAAGAACGGGCAATCGTGCTCAACAGCCAGGTAAATGCCTTGACATTGGCAGTCTGAACTTTGTGGGCTGTCTGAGCCGGCATCAACCTAAGTACCAAATGACATCCAAATGGAGGACAGAGGGGAATAAAAACTGCATGTTGTGCTCTCCCATTTACGTGGGAATGCACACTCTTGTCTCCACCCTCTGTAGCTTAAGAGTAAAAATGAACTTCTAGCCGAGCGTAATCATGACTCAGCGGCAGATCACCAGAGGGGGATGGCAGAACACAGCACCACAGTAAAAAGTTACATGAAAGAAAAAAAAAAAAAAAAACACTTCAGTGACGACCAGGAAGAGAAAGAAAATAAAGTCAATATAAAAAGAGACGCCACAGGTCTAGCAGCGTCTAAAGACTGGTAGCTAAGCTGTTAGTGGAGGAAAGGGGCGCGGATTTAAAAATTCTTAAAATTCAAAATTGGCCAGTGACCTAGTGCTCCTTTTTAAAATTTATTTATTTATTTAATGTAGATGGGTGCTTTGCCTGCAGGCATATAAGTGCACTGTATGCCTGCCTGGTGCCAGCAGAGGCCAGAAGAGGGTGTCAGGTCCCCTGGAACTGGAGTTGAAAGATGGTTGCAAGTCACCATGTGGAGTACTGGGAATTGAACCTGGGTCCTCTGAAAGAGCAGCCAGTGCTCTTAACCTGCTGAGCCATCTCTCTTCCTGAGCCCCCCGGGCTCTCATTCCTCAAAAGAAGACATAAGTGGGCCACACACCAGTGTGGAGCCCCCCCCCCTGGGTACCCAAAAGGCAGAGAGTAACAGAGCCGGTGAGGATGGAGAGAGACAGTAACGCTTAGAGTGTTGGTGGGAATAAAAACTAAAGCCACCGAGACAAACAGGATAGAGGCTTCTAAAAATAACTAACCATAGAGCTTGGCATGGTGGCACAATCCTCTACTCAGGAGGATCTCAGTGAGTTAGAGGCTAGCCTGATCTATATAGTGAGTTCTCAACTAGCCAAGGCTACATAAGACACTATCAAAAAATAAACAAGCTGACTAAGCATGGAGCTGCCACACTCAGCCACACCATTCCTGGGTGTGTGCATCTAAAGGAAAGAAAATACATTTGCTCCCATGTTCTCTGTAGAACTATTTGCAGCAGCTAAGAAAGGAAATCAACTGAGGTGCTCATTAATGGAGAAAGAAAATGTGGTACGTGCATGCAATGGAATATTACTCAGTTACTTACTCAGAATTTTTTTTTCATTTGCAACAATAGGAATGAGTCTGTAACTATCAGGTTGAGTGAAATAAGCCAGACAGACAGCAAATACATTTTAAAAACTGGCTCCACGGAAGTCTGGAGGCCAGAAAGGATGGGGAGCAGAGGAAGAGAGGCATGGGATGCAGCCATAGAAGAGGGGTGAGGTCTAGTGTTACAGCGCACAGAAAGGTGGTCACACTCAGGAGTAATGTATTGGATGCTTCCAGATAGTTAGAAGGGAAGATTGAGCCTGCTCCCAATACAAAGAACTGCTCAGTGTTTAAGATGACTACTGGCTCATGGCCAGCTCTGGTCACTACAGAGTTGGGGGGGTGGGGGGATGTCACATGACACCCACAAACATTTGCTGCTATTGCATGTCAGCTGAAAAGTTCAAATCAAAGCCAATAATCTGGTACAGTGTGAGCCTGCAGGAGGATCGGAAATTCAGGGCTGTCCTTGGAACACAGGGCAACCTGGATTACATAAGACCGGAAATATTTTTTAAAACTAAAACTAAAAATCCTTACACTCAGCTAATACTGAAATGAAAGGAGATGTCACCTGACACTTTAGACTAGGAGTCCCTGGGAGGAGCTGCCAGAGGTGCTGAGGGCTGAGAGGAGATTGTATCTTCTTCACCTACATTTACTGGGATCACACTGCAAACAGTGTGAGGACTCTGAACACCACTTGCTTATCTGCCCAAAACCTCTCTGGATGCAGTAATTCCACTTCTGGGAATTGTACTTCCAGGAAGCACAGGGATGGTGGAGAAGCACACGGAGATGTGAACTAGAATTCAGACTCTCCCTGTATCTGTGTCTCACTCTGTCTCTGTCTGTCTCTCAGTCTCTGTTTCTCTGTATCTGCCCTCCCTCTCCCTCCATCCCTCCTCCCTCTTCATCCCTCCCCCCAACTATGTCCTAATTTATAATTTAACCTTTTGCAGGTTAGGTAGCATTAGCCTCTTTTTAAAATAAGGAACCGGGCCTGGGATGGGTATCAGTTCCTGGTTGACGGCTCCTCCTCATCCCAGACAGAGCACAGCAGCTTTCCTTCCTCTGATTCTTTCAGACTCTAGCTGGAGCCTGGCCCAGAGAGGCCTGGGATGGCCACTGATTCCCAGAACCTCCTTCTAGAGGTTGGCATCCAGAGAGAGGTGTGATCAGGGCAGCCACAGAGTTCAGGAGCGTTTCAGGTCCAGTTCAGTTTGCTAGTCTCATGGACAGCAAAAAGAATGGCCCCTGGTCCAGTGCAGAGAAGGGTCATGGGAAAGGTACCAGACGCATGCAGTGTGTCTGCACAGGACTCAGTGCCCACATAGTGCTGGGGAATCTGCTTTATGGGGACTCCCACAAATCCACCAACTCTGGCCTTAGAGAGTTGACGTTGACACAGGTGTTGCCAAGGCTGGCTTGGGCCTGGTCAACTGTCACTATGAAGAACATTACACGGCAACTGTTAAATACCATTGTCAAAAATTAAATATACACAAATGAAATAAGTTATGTCAAAGGCAAAAGTAATAAGGACTGGACACGGCTCAGTCCTGGAGAGTGCACCCCACCTGTAGCATGGCCACTGCCCTCCACCCTCCACTACTGCAAGTCCCATCTCAACACTGGAGAAGCCAGGCCCATATAAGGCTTGTTTTAGATTTAGTTGTGGGTTTTTTGGAGGGGGGGTGACATTGAGACAGTTTCAGTCTATAGCCCGGGCTAGCCTTTAACTTGAGGTTCACCTCTAAACTCTGGACTCTCCTTTCTCAGTCCTTCCTCTGCTATGGTCAGCTCTGAGTATAAAAAGAATTTCTCCAGCGGGGCACCTACATCTCTGTAATCAAAGCACTAAAGAGAACTGAGGGGCAGAGCAAGGATTTCTGGGAGTTTGAGACCAACCTAGGCTAGATTTTGCATTTGATGCTTGTCAGGGCAACAGAGTGAGGGTGTCTGTAAAGATTGAAGGGAAACACAGGAGGAAGAGAAGAAGGAGGAAACGGAGGAGGAGGAGGAAGTGAAGGAAGAGGAGAAAGAGTAGGAAGGAGAGGAGAGGAGGAGGAAAGTTAGTAGTTAGTTAATTAGTTAGTTAGCTAGCTAGTTTGTTAATTTTGTATTTGGAGAGCTGAAGGGGATTCCAGAGGCTGAGCAGCTTCCCCAGCCCCCAGAGCACCTGGCCAACTCTCCTGGTGCCCCTCCTCCCAGGATCAGCCTTCCGGCCCCTCCTCTTCTTTACCCAGTGAGTCACTGTCACAATGTCAGTGGCTACAATCTACAATGTCGGGGCTCTGCCCAGGGCCCCATGCCATACGCTGGATTGCATAGATTTCAGTCCCTCACTTTGTTAACCAATAGCCAGGGTGGCTGCCCTGGCTCTCTCTGGCCCCATGACCAGCCCAGCAATGTGGCCCAGGGTAGGACACTTCTGCTTAGATGTCCCAGCTGCCCCCTTGAACTGCCAGCCTCTTCCATCAAAGAAGCCACACAAGGAGAACGACCCTGTGACACCCCAGTTCTGCTGTGGTTGCTGGGATCCTGGGGCTCAGAGATCCTCTGCTCTCAGCTGGTCACTGGGGAGCAACGCCTAAGACTCAGGAGAGATCCAGGGGTGCACATTCTGCTTCCACTCTGTCTCCCTGGCCCCTTCTCTTCTCTGTGTGCAGACATCATCTGTTCCTTGTCTCCATCTCTCTACTTGTTCGACTTCCTGGCTGGGCATGGCCAGCTCCTGGTTGCTGCCTTTCCTTGAGGAGCATGCCTGACTGTTTTCGTGTGTATCTGAAAAGCTCATAGCAGCCATCATGAAAAAATAAAATAGGCAACTAAAGAAAGGGGTCTGTTTCTACTCCCTTCCACTCTTTGCTTAAAGGTTAATTTTATCAGGGGCAGAGAGATGGCTCATGTTTAAGAGCCCTGCCTGCTTTTGGAGAGGATCTGAGTTTGATTCCCAGCATCCACATGGACACTCAAGACCATTTGTAACTACAGTTCCAAGGGATCTGATATTCTCTCCATGGGCACAGAGCATAGATGTGGTGCACAGACATACTTGTAGGCAAAACACCCATACAGATGAAAGGAAATGGGGGGGGGAAGAAAATTATAAAAATTTTTATAGTTTATGTGTGTCTTTTTGTGTGTGTGTACATATGTGTAGGTGCCCAAGGAGGCCATAAGAGAATTTAGAGCCCCTGGAGCTGGAGTTACAAATAGATGTGAGACACTAGACATGGGTGCTAGGAACCAAATCTAGGTCCTGCAAGAGAGGAGTCTGCTCTTAACCATTGAGCTGTCTCTCCAGGCCTTCCCTACCATCTGCCCCACACAGCGATGCTTACCTTCCTTCATGCTCTCCCACCAAATGGGAGCTACAGCAAAGAGGACCTCTCACCTCATGCTGGGCTCTTTTCCTGCGAGCCCCTTCCACAGCCCCACAGAGTAATTCTTAAAAGCCAAGGAAAAGCCCAAAGTGGCCCTGGGTAGCAGAGCTGAGAGTCCAACATGTCTAAGCATTTCCAAATGGAGAACGTATTCACAATACTTGGATGTAGAGATTCTGAGGGAGTTTTGTGGTCCTTGGAGGGGAAATGACCCTGAGTTCTATGCTTGGAAAAACAAACCCCTGAGCAACATGCTTAGGCCTGAGCCTCCCTGTGAGAAAGGCCCAATCAGCCAGGACACAGGCAGGGAGGGGACAGTGCTTGAGGGAGGCTCTTGAGGACAGGACTGACATTGCAAGAAAATGGGGGTGGGGATATGCGAAACTGGCACAGGGTGGACTGAGTCCCCCCAGCACAGCCGCACCAGTTGCCTTCCTCCTGAGGAACACTTTCTGAGTGTCCCATGATCCCTCTAACCAGCTCAGCCTCTGAAGTCCTCATCACAGGAGTTGCGGCTCCATCGGGCCACATCACAGATCCAGAGCGATTCTGCTGTCTCCTCCATCCCTGTGGAATCCATTCAGCTCTGTCTATGCCCATAGCCCAGGCAATCATCATCCTCATGAAGACCAGACAGCAGCCTTCTGCCCCATCTCTGACCCATCCTCCATGTGGACCAGAGGGAACTTTCTAGAAACCCACATCATCTGATAGCATCAGGTTCCTGTCACCTCAGCCTCTCCTGCTCTCTCCTGGCCACAGAGCCCACTGGAGAGAGAGGGACAGGTTCTCCTGGACTCTGAAGCATGCCATTCCCTCCCGCACCCTCTAGAGATTACCATCCTGCTCCCTCTACCTGTCTTCCTTTTCTGGATGACTCCCATCATCCCCTCTTTGTCTCCATGGCTCCCTCCTCTCCTGTCTTCTTTGGGATCCCTTAGGATTCCGACCAGATCATGGGACTCCAGAAGGCAGTGGGCCTGTTTTCTTTCTTGACCCCCATGTTCGCAGATCAGAGTGAGAGTCTCAGTGCCTACCATATGGGCAGGACTCCCCTGAGCCTCCATCCTCCCATCCCAGGTCCTCTCTGATGCTCTCAAGTTTGTGGGCCCACTCTCTCCTGTCAGAATGGCTTTTCTCAGCAAGATGGCAGATGCTGCTGAGAGCAGAAAAAAGAAGACTGTTGCACGTGCTGGGTGTAAATCAGCCTGACCATCATGGAAGAGGGCATGGAGAGGCCTCAAAAAACTAAAAATAAAACTTCCTCACGGTTCAACATTCCCACTAGTGAAGACACAGACCAAGGAAATGAAAGTACCAGTACTGTGTCAAAGAGACCGCTGCACCCCTGCTTAGTATTCACAACAGCCAAAACATGGCATCCACCAGCAGGTCCAACTGCGGTGAGGAGACAAAGAGAACGTGGTACATCCGCAGGATGGAATATTATTTAGCCTCAAATAAGGACGGAAACCCTGACAACGTGGCTGAACCCAAAGGGCATTACAGGGAGATGAGCCAGGGACAGAAAGACAAATAGTGCATGACATCACTCATCTACGGTGACCAGAAAAGGCTGACACATGCAAGTGCAAGATAGGACAGAAACTAGCAGGGGAGGAGGAGGCTGGCGAGAGGCTGGCCACCGTACAAAGTTACAGTTAGGAGGGAAAGGGGCCGCTGTTTTGTGGCCCAGAATGGTGACTAGAATTAACAGTTGGCTGCATAGTTCAAAACTAGGGGGTAGAACCAGGGAGGGAGAGGGGTGTCTTATCACAAAGAAATGATAAATGTTTGAGATCAGATCAGTGTATCATACACATATCAAGACATAAAAGTGTACTCCATAAATGTGAACAATTATATAGTGGGAAACCGCAGAGTCAGGATCCTCTAACTCTTTACCTGGGCTCTGCCCACTCACCGTGGCTCTGACTGACTGACACGGAGTAAATCTATCCTAGCTCTGCCTTTTCAGGTCTGCCTGCCTGCAGATTAGCCTGTCAGTGCCTTTCTCCCCGTCTTTGTTAATCTCCAACATCAAAAGAGCTAGGAGGAATGACCCGGCTCAGCCTCTGTGGCTCACCTTGTGCTGCCAGCAAGCATCTTGCTGAAGGACTACCACGGTGGGTGGCGCCCGCTCGATGGATGCTGCAGTCCTGGGGCTCGGGATCTTCGTTATGATGGCTCCCCATGAGTTCCCATTCTCCCCAGTTTGATCTGTAGAACCAGACTCAGAGACAGGCAAACATCCAGTCAAACATTTACTTGGGAGTGAAATCAGGCAGCAGCCCTCTTCCTGGTTTCACAACACTTCCGGCTGCTCTGATTCTTATTCCACAAACGCGGGCTCCTCTCCTCTCTTCTGTTGCCTCCTCCTTGGCCTCCCTGATCTTCCTTTCATTACATCCCCCCAACTCCTACAGCTGTGGTCCAAGGACCCCCAGCTGTCTGTGGAGGCTTTGTCTGGCAGCTGTGTGCCCAAGCTAGCTATAAAAAATTATTATAGTTAATAAACCAGGACTCCAAGCCATAAACCTGGACGACTGGCTTAGAGGTTCTCCTTGGACACTGGCAGCCAGCCTCTTGCTTGGAGAAATGAGGGGAGACAGATTTGAGATTGAACCCCAGACTCACGGCAGAGCCTGCTAACTGCCCATGGCTGAGCCTCACATTCTCCGGGCGGAAAGTATCTGCTACTCGGTAGTTTTTCCCCATTAAGGCCAGGCTCCAGCCACCCTGGCCTCTAAGAGCAAACACCCAACAAGGATTCTTGTGGGACGGGTGCAGGAGTGCTGGGTGCCCCCTCCGCACAGTGTGCTTAAGGACTGAGGGAGCCCGCCACTTCTGCTTTCCCATGGGAGGGGAATGGCAAGAGCTCGGGAACACGAGACCTTGAGACACCATGCTAAGAACATTGGTCTCTACATGCTGTCCCCTCACAGTCTAGCCCACAGGCAAGAAAATAAAGTTGACTTACTTGTAAGCTGGCAGTGACACATGGGCTAGCTTGTCACAGAGCTTACCTGACCCTTTCTGATACTTCCTAGAGCAAGAGTACTTTGTCAGCACCTGAAGTCCCAAGTCCCCTATTTTAAGAATAAGGCTTCAGGTTAGCCTAGTGACGTCCTTAAGGGCCCTGTCTCCAGAGATGGTCACATCCTAAATGCTAGGAATTCATGTTGGCATCCGAGCTTAGAGCCTGCCCAGACAGTCTAATCAGCTATAGTGGGAGAGAGGTTGGAACACGTGTGGACACTGATATCCCAGACAGTGGGATCACCCACTTGCTCTTTCTACCGCTGCCCGAAACAGCTCAGCTCCACCCACTCCTGCAATGTCATCTTGGCTTGAGCCACATTCATCTCCTGTCATACAGATGAGTCTTCTGGATGTGTGCAAACCTGATGGGTGCTGTGGTTTGAAATCTTGAGTCAGCTCCACCATTAAGAAGTCTTGTAGCTTGTAGCCAGGTAAGCCGTCAGTCTCCTGCACCCCATCTGAAAATGAACTGCACCTGGGTTATGGGTATTTGAAGCTAAAGTGAGCAAAGACAGTGAAGATGTTTAGTCGAGTACCTGACTGTGAATCCCAACCAGCTGAGCATCCAGTCACACCACAGATACTGGTGATTGCGTCCCGGCACTCCTGATGGATCACAGCAATTCAGACGCCTGACTGATCTGAATCAACACGATGTTTAGGATACAGAAGAGGCTCCACCAATGCTTGGTATCAAGATGGACTTAAAAGAAATGTAGAAAGGAACACAGGAGGGCCCAGCCCAACTCAGCTCTCTTCTAGGTACCTGCAATCAGAGAGGCACAGGAAGTAGCTGCTGCTTCCTTGGAACGACAGTTCTCAAGTGCTGGTGCCCAGCTCTCTGATAGGCACTGACAGCCTATCTCTTCTGGAGGCGCCCACTGCAGGTCCTCCTGGCTCCTGGCCAGGCTGTTTGTGAATGTGTTCCACTTTCAGATGACCGTGACCATTCTCCTCACACTCTTAAGAAAACCTCATTGTTGAATTGTCACTGGCCCAGGGCATGATGGGAAGGCAGCCACCTAACCACCTAATGCAGAAAATCTAAGGCATTTGTTCCCAGGTGAATAAGTTAAGGGGAGTTTCACGTATGAGGCCTCAGACAAGGCTCCATATCTGAGGGGCTGCTATGAGCCCCCTGTGACCCCTTTCTGTTCATACCCCCTCAGACTTTCTTGCCTTCCCTCAAGGTTCTATGTTGAATCCTAACCTAGGAACTGACATGTGTCTAAGATATATTTTCACAGCTGATTTCTCTCCAGGATGCCAGCCTCTGGGAGGCTTCATGAATATTATTTCTTCTACTCAATGTACACTGATTCCTTTTCCCAGCTTTGGGATACATGAAGGGTCTCTCAGAGTCTGTCCAGGTCATTGATTTATAAAACAAAACAAGCAGCAAGGAGCCAGAGCCCTGTATAGAGAAGAGCCTATGACCCTCAACTCGAGACCTCTGTGGAGGGGGACTGCACATGGGCAGAGCCAAGACAGCAATGATGGAATGTACTAGAACCTAGTAGAGAAGTCACTGTCTTTGGTTTCTGTGCTTCTGTGGGTGAAGCCACAGAAAGAAACTGGACAGTGTGTCACAATGGCTGCACTTGCTTCCTGAGGGTTAGGAGCTCGTCATGGGACAACTCCCATTTCTTCTATAGAAATACGGCTTAATTATTAAGTTCAGGAACAAAGAACTCTGCTGTCTGGGTCACCTAGTGTGGTCTTATCACTGTGTGACAATAAGGGCTTTCTGGGGTTGGGAATGATTCTTGACTGGGAATTGCTTTTCTCTCTTTGAGAACGAATTTATAGTTGGCTTCCATTCCTTCTGTGTTCACCAATAGACCTGAGAACCAAATACATTAATAAATAAAACCAAACGCCACAGCCAGGCATTCCATGACTTTTGATCTGGAAGAAAATGATTTTTGCAGACTGTCCTGAGAAGGCTTGGCTCTCAAGAAGCCATTGAGTTGGTAGGACCAGAAGTCATTCGAAGGATACTTTTATAACATAAACAGTGAGAGTCACTTAAATCTAAAGGCATGCAGAGACAGAATAAGAGGCCTGAGCTGGGAGAATCAAAAACCAGGTCTTCTCTAAGAGCAGTGTGGCTTCTAGGGATAGAGTCTTGATCAGTCTTTACAAAACTTGGTGAACTCTGTCACTGTTGTAGGGGTGAATGTGGAAGGTGATGGGGAAGAGAAGGGGGGAGCCAATTAATACCTTTCTCAGGTGAGTTTTCATACTCAGGACTGGGTTAATTCGCACCATAGCTGGCTGTTTTAAATGTGTCCCTGCCTGGGGGCTGTAGCTCAGTTGGTAGAGAGCTTACCCAGCATGCATCTGGCCCTAAGTTCCGCCCCCATCACTGCCGGAAACAGAATATGTTGGCCTAGCTATGTAACCTTAACACCTGGAAGGCAGAGGTGAGAGGATTAGGAGTTTAAGATCATCCTTGGCTACATAGTAAGATCTAGGACAGCCTGGGCTACATGAGACTTTATCTCAACAATTGGAAACGAGAGCAAGGCAAGCCCCCTGGTGGTGTTTCTGTCTTGCAGTCCCCTTGCTGTTCTGCCTTTGGCCATGAGTTGAAACACAGTGGGCCCTCTCCAGAAGTACAGAAGATGCTGGCAAGATGCTCCCACCTTCCCCGGCTGCATAACTGTGGGACAAAGCTACCCCGTTGTTTATAAATTATAATTATTCTCAGGAAAACTAAGCAACCAGGCGTAAGTCCCCTCCTGCCTTGGGCTGCACTTGAGTGAGGTATCGGCTGGAGGGCTCAGAGTTGTATCTGAGCGCTCTTCTGTCTACAGCTGCTTGTTCTGAAGGTGTCGCTGGTTCTCACACCTCATTACCGACAGAAGACTCACACCTCTGGGCATCTCTCCTGATCAACTCTGGCTCTTCATCACAGGAAACTAGCATTGAGCCAACGAGAAACAGTCATTCTGGCTTTGTCCACACGGTGGCGCCTTTCCAGGATGCTAATTGCAGAAACCGTAGAAACCCAGCAAAGCATGGGAAGAGGAAAGGTAAATGTGCCTTCTAGTTTCACTCTGAAACACTGCCCAGAAGCAACTGAGACGAGGAAAAGGCTTTTTTTCAGCTTCTCTGTTACAGCTCATCAACGAGGGAAGTGCGGACAGGTGCTCAAGCAGAAACACTGCGTGCTGGCTTGCTCACCGGCTCACTTAGCTTTCTTATATAACCCAGGACCACTTGCCTAGGGTCTGTGTTGCCCAAAGTGGGCTGGACTCTCCTACATCAGTTAATAAGATATCTCCTGCTAGACATGCCCACAGGTCAGTCCTACCTAGGCATTTCCTCAACTGAGGCACATGACCAAAAGCTGTGTCTAGGGCAGAGAATAATTTGGCATTTTTTAAAAAATGGGTCTTCAGTTACCTAGATATTAAAGTAATAACACCTGCCACCACTATCACACAGACCTCTTCTCTAATGCTAGGTGTACACGGGAAGCTGCTGGATGTCTCCATTGGCAGTGTATGGTGTGGCCAAGTAGACAGGCTGTCAGAGGTAGAAGTTCACACGGGTGGTTGGCAACACTTTCTCTCTCAAGTAGTAGTGTGCGGTAAAGCCTTCTCAGATGTGACTGGGTAGATCTGTGGGATGAAGCACTTTTTCTGTCGAATGCTGATGTGCAGAAAATAACAGTTGGGGGAACACCAGATGCATATGCTTTGCAAGGCTGGAAAACAGAGTTAAACTTAAATGTCAACTTTTCAGAGGTGATTAGCCTGGCCAGAGTCAAGGCTTTTCCATATATAAGACTAACTATTCTCCCAACTGGCAAACTGTAACCAGGACCTGCCTGGAGGAATGATTGATATATATATATATATATATATATATATATATATATATATATATATATATATATATAGTTTCTGCACAGGCTACTGTTTATTAAATATGTCACTGTGTAAAGGTCAAGGGATCTTGCTTCAGTAGTGGGACATAAAGAGTTTTGTTTTGGTATGGGACAGAACTCTCCTTAAAGCCCTGCCCCACCCCCACCCCCATGCAGTGTGGGTGTCTTAGCACCAAGGCAGTACTCTGAGATAACCAGCTTGTGACCTGCCAGGCCTCTCTCCAGGCCTCTCTCCATCTCCTTCTACACCAGGCTGTGCCTTGCTCCCTGTGGTCCTCAGGCCTCCTGACTCTGCTTTTAATGCCCACTGTTGCGATTTCTGCTTATCCCCCACACACAACCTCCCCAGGAAACAGCTTCTAACACTTAGAGTCACTTGAGGAATTAACTTCTCCCCAACTTTCTGTGCCCTTCCTCCCCAGTACTTTTCTATTGTCACACTCATGGGTGGGGCTGGAGGGGCTCACCAGTTAAGAGTGTTTGCTTCTATCTCTATCAGAGAGCCTAGGTTCAGTTCCCAGCAGCTACATGGTGACTCACAGCCATCCATAACTCCAGTTCCAGAGGATCCAACTCTCCTTTTGTAGGGCAGTGGGCTGTGAGAAGCAGCTGGGTGCTTGTTTGAGCATGAGTTTCGAACCCCAGAACCTTTATCAGACGCAGGAGTTCAGCTCTGCTCCCAGGCCCTGGTTCTTTTCACTTAGCTTCAGTCCTCCAACAACCCCTCCCACAGAGAGGTTTATGACCATCGGTCAGGAGGAACGGTCCCTCAGGCTCTCCCACACGCAGATGAGGTATCTCCAAGCTCTCAGGTCAAGCCAATAGATATTATCTGCTGTCAGACCCTAACCCACCCCCAAAACTGTATATAAGGGCTCTATTTAGGGGAAGTAAAGACACGCATGTTCAAGAATCATCCTGGTGTCCGAGAGTTTTTGTCACAAGAGCTGTAACACTTGGGGAGAGCTCTGCTCTCCCAGAACCTGCCTAGGACACCAAGCTGTCTCCTTGCCAGCTAGCCGGTTCAGCACGGAGAGACAGGTGCAGCACCTGAGAGAGACCCGTCAGAGACAGCGACGTTGGGAGATCATCGTGAGACACCCTCCAGAACAAGGAACCCACATCCTTTGACCTCTGAGTGCACCAGTCACACATACGGTACACAAGCATTTATGTAGGCAAAATACTCATATGCATAAAAATAAATTTAAAATAAATAAAATGAAACAACAACAAGACATATTTCTTAAAAAAAAAAAAAATCCCAGGCATGGTGGTGCATACCTTTAATCTTAGCACTCAGAAGACAGAGTCAGTGGAATCTCTGTGAGTTCAAAGCTCACCTAAACTACACAGAGCATCCAGCCGGTGCTACATAAAGACACTCTGTCTCAAAACAGACAAATATAAAAGGAATACTGATGCCTTGCCTCCCCCAGGCCACCTTCTTGAGTGTCCTACGCTGGGTCCAGGACAGGCTTGGCATGCAGTGGGAGCCCCCAGAAAGTTTACCGAATGAAGGATGAGCAAACGAATGAATGGCCGTGTGGGGTGAGCTGAGACCCTCACTCAGCGGTGCCTTGACAAAAAAGAAAGCGCCCAGCTCTTCCACCGACCTGGTCAGAAAGGGATCTACCTCCACACACAGGAATGGTGCTGACTTGAAAGAAGGGCTAAGGCCTGCTCAAAGGAGGCCTTTCCTTACAGGAGGCAGGCTACCTTCTGAGAAAACGCATCCTGCCGGCAATGCAGCTTCTCTTCCAGAGATCACTGAGGAAAGCAGCAATGGATCTTTCATAGGAGAGGAAGTTCTGGGGCTTCTGCTTGGCCCTGGGTCTCTTATCCCATAATAGCTGTACTCTGTGTGTCAGGGTCAAGATGAGACCTACCAGTTGTCAAGGGTGTCTGTCCATTCAGGAACCCTGGAGATTGCTCCAGAATGGAGGCCCTGTGATCTGAACCAGGAAATGTGGGTGCCATCAGCCCTACTGAGCTGTGACTCACTATAAAGAATGGCCAGAGAGAAACACACAGAAAGCATCTTCTCAGAGCCCCTGAGGGCAGCACACATCATTTCAAACAGAAGTGCCATGACTAGGTTAAGTCTGAAGACTGAGTGGGAGAGCCAGGCTCTTCACGGCACTGATTCAAATCCACTTTGGGACATCAGATGCGAGCTTCTCCCATCTTGTAGAGTACGGCTTCAACTCTCTTCTCACAGTGCCTTTTCTCAAAGAAATTTCTGTATCAGTAAGCAGGTCAATAAAATAGGTTTATAAATAGAACACTTACTGGTAATAAATCAGAGAGAAATTTACTTTAAAGCCATTCTTCGGTAGACATACAGCTTTAACTTTTATTAAGGATTAAAGCAGATTTACATACCACGGATGTGACGTGGTTGTCCCATAATGACTGCAGTAAATTTTCCCACCAATTAATGGAATCCCTCACAGGTGTGCTCAGAGGTCCGCCTCCCAGGCCTTCTAGATTCAGTCAGGTTGACACCACCAGTCATCACAGAAACCCACACATCCTGCTGCCTCTTATGGAGTATCTGGTAGTTAAAGGCGCACTTGGCTTCTGCTGTTCTGGGAACCTGTCCAACTGGACTGGCATTTAAGAAGCCACCTTTATGGCAGAATCTCCTGTTGTCATATGTGGATGACAAAGGAGAGCCACATTTTTTAAAAAAGGCTTTCCAAATGTGTGTGTGTATGTATGTATGTGTGTGTATGTGTGTGCATGTGTACACATGTGTATGTGTGCACGTGTGTGTTTGTGTGTTTGCGAACACATGCATGTATGTGTGTGCATGTGCATATCTGCATTGTACAAGTGTGTATGTGTATATGTTTATGTATGTGTGTGTGTGCGAGCATGTATCCACGTGTGTGCATGTGTAGAGACCAGAGGAAAGTGTTAAGCATCCTCTCCATTGGTCCTTTGAGGCAGGTTCTCTTGCCAAACCTAGAGCTTCCCTTTCTCAGCCGGGCAGCCTCCAACCTACAGCAGTCCTGTCCCCTCCTGTCCCCTCCTGTCCCCTCCTGTCCCCTCCATCGGCACTGGGGTTATAAACCACCCAAGACCACATCTGGCTAGTGTCTGGGTCTCGGGATCTAGTCTCAGGTCCTCACAATTGAGCAGTCAGTACTCTTAACCACTGGGTAATCGCTCCAGTCCTGTGACTTTTCTCTCCTTTTTTTTTTTTCTCTTTTTTTCTTTTGTCTTTTAATTTTTTCTATTTCTTTACTTTTTTATAAATTCCTTGAGAATTTTATAGAATTTATTTTGATCAGATTCACCCCTTCCCTATCCCCACCCTCAAATCTACATGCATCTCCTTCCCTCCTTCCCTACCCTCCCAGTGCTGTGATAAAAAAAAAGAAAGAAAGAAAACAAAAGAAAAGAAAACAAACCTCCAATAACTTGAGTTTCTGCCGCCCATATACTCTTGGATGTGTGCACCTCCACTGGAGAATGGTCAGCCTATCCGGGACCTCTCACGTCAATAAAACTAACTCTCTTTCTCCTACCAACTATGAATCATCAGGAGCGCTTCCCCTGGGGGAGGGATTTCACCTCAGCCTCCCACCTCCATGCTGGAATTTTGTCTGGCTTGCACTGGTTTTGCTCATGCTGTTTCAGCTGCTGCAGGTTTATATATGCAGCTGCCATCCTGTGTCAGCAACCACCTCTGGGCCTTACGATCTTTCTGCCCCGCCTTCCTCAGTGATGCTTGAACCCTGAAAGGAGGAGATGTGATATAAAAGACTGATTTAGGGCTAGGCATTCTTAAGTCTCTTACTCTCTGACTTGACCGGCTATGAATCTCTGTGTTAACTGACATCTACTGAAGAAAGAATTTTCTCTGATGAGTGTTGAGAGATGCACTAATCTATGGATATACCAATAATTCACTAGGAGTAGGTGTGACAAGATGTCCTCAGAGCAGAATAGCAGTGGGTTTTCTCCAGGGGCTATGACCTGTCTAACCTCATTGTTCACCGTGAGGGTGTTCATAAAGATATTTTTATTCAAGTGTGTCATGTATTTTGACCACATTTTCTCTCCCAAATCTCCCTTTCTCCTCACCACCTCCGACTAGTCCCCTTCGTTTTGCCAAAGAGTCTAGTTTATACTTTAATGTCCTACATAAGCTTATGCACACACACACACACACACACACACACACACCTCTATGTATGATCCACATATATGAGAAAGCATACATGCATACGCTATTTTTCTAGTCTGGCTCATTTCCCTTAATGTGGGGCTCTCCAGATCCATCTGTTTTCCTACAAATGACATAAATTTATCCCTCTTTATAGCTAAATAAAGCCCCAGTGTGTGTGTGTGTGTGTGTGTGTGTGTGTGTATGTGTGTGTGTGTGTGTGTGTATCCCACATTTTCTTGAACCATTAATCTGTTCTTGGGCACTGAGGCTGAGTCCACAGCTTGACTGTTGTGACTAGTGCTGTGACAGACCTGCAGGTGTCTCTGTGATATGCTGCCTTAGACGCCTTTGGGTTGATTCCCAGGAGTGGTACAGGAGTGGTAAAGACATGTGACTTTCTCAGTGTCATAGTGACAGGAACATCCCCTGAGCCCACTGGGAAACTTAGTGGGAGGGCAGGCATGCAGGTTGTTATAATAATATAATATAATATAATATAATATAATAATGTTCCATCATTGCCCTAAGACTCTCCATTGCCTCCTCAGCAACACACTAAGAAAGTTCTGGCACCACACAGAAGTCATTGCACCATGAGGTCCTAGCTAAGAATTGACTGCAGTACCACCTCCTGCTACATCAGTCTGACCCCAAGTCCAGAATCTCTCATCAGGGCATGTGGATCAATAAATGCAACTTCATATTCCAGATTTTATACTTGCCCTGTTCATGCATGTCCAGTGCCTGTTGAGACTCTGGGGGTCACAGGGAGTAAGTCCCGGGGTCTTCAGTAAGGAAATGCCAGGCAAGCTTCCTCCAGCAAAGGAGACTCTTCTTCTTTGGAGTCCACACTGATATCCCCCTATCAAGTTTCAGGTGCTCACCGTTTCCAAACCCACGTTCTGACTTCGGCACTGGATCCGGCTTAGGCTGTGGATCCGGCTTAGGCTGTGATTATATGCAGTCCACACAACTAAACTGCATCCGTCATTTTCAGCAACGCTGGCCCTGCAGCTAAGAAATACGTCCCTCACTTGTTATTTTCATAAATAATTTAAGTGATTATCGGAGCTTATTTCTAGTGAAGCTCTCTGGCTGTTTGGTTGTGATCCGTCTTTGAGGGCTGTTTCCCGGGACCACTTCCGGTATCGGTTAATACGTCCTTCGGGATTTTATCAGATAACGGGAGAAAATTTAATGGAAGAAATTGTTAGCTAAGTAAGTCACGGGAGGCAAGTGCAGGAAGCAGCTGCTGCCCTCAGGACTAGAACAAAGGGAGGTTGGAATAATTCCAACTTGGAATCCCAGAGGAGAGGAGCTTTGGTGCAGAACCCCACACCTCGGCAGGGTCATACTGCTCAGCTGATAGGCGTGCCACCAGCCTTGCAGAAGGGACACTGTGAGTAAGGCTGGGGTAGTCCACTCTGACCTGGGCTGGACTGATAGGACATTCTCCCATCAGTACAAGAGCCACAGGATCATGGCTCAGCTCTCTGCCCCAGCAGCCGCTCTGCGCCAGGCCCTGATCTTGCTCTGTGTCGACACAGTACAGAGTCAGCTGAAGGTGAGAGAATTGTGAGGTCCCCTCTCTATACCTCCTCCCTCATCCATGTCCCTGCTCTCCGAATGTCCTATTATCCCAGCCCTAAACCCTGACCTCCTCCTGTCCTGTCCAGCCAGACCTCTTGGATCTGCTTGGTCTATCTCTCTGCACAGTGGCCTGGAACAGATACCCAGAGAGAAAACTGTGCGCCCCTTGACCTAATGCACCCTGTCCAGTGCCGGTCTCACTGCTCTATTTAGCTTTCCAGCAAGAAGAGGAATCCTCCGCGGTTCTTTTGTTCTGCGGCTTAGCATCTGAATGCATGTCTTTGCAGAAGTCTGCATCTTGCTGTGCTCACTGTATACATCGTTGAAGCCAAGCATGTTCCTTGAAAACCCCTGCACATCACTCACAAGACTCTTCCCCTGCTCTGAGGTGCTCCACTGGGAGTCTAAAAACACAGAGAGGCCTTCCAGGAGCGGCCTGGTGTCGGGCTATTCATGAGAGTGCCCTTGTAGTGCCCCACTGGAATAGGGACACCCGCTATTCATTGGATGAAATGGACAACTATGCATGCATCCACATTGGGCCATTAATTGGTTTTTCCTTGTGTTTATGCCCAGGCCCTGTGTGTGGCAAAAAGTCACATCCATTCTTATTGCTTAATCACTACCTAGGTGCCTGGGATCTCACCACCTGCCCCAGTTCCCTTCCCTATGAGGAGAGTTCACCCCCATCATTTCCCATAATCCTATGGGGCTCCCATCTGTGGCCCACAGTGTTAGTTGGATCCCTGAGAAGCGTACTGAGAGAAATAACTGACTCTGCTGGGCTATGGACTGGGGCAATTTAAAAGAGACAGCGGTGATCATCTTCAAAGCCTGGTATGTTTCCCCACCCAGACACACTCAGACTTTGATGCCCCAGGCTCAGGGCTGGAAAATGAATCCTTTGCTTTAATTCTCAGGGCCATTATGCATACATAATGCTTTCCCTACCATTTAAAAGGAATGTAGATCGTATGTAAATGCGCCTCTGTGGGATTGTATATTCCAACCTGCATTAAGCACACATGAATTTCACAGTGACATCATTCAGCGTCTGCTCGCTTCCTTGGTGCCTGCATAAAAAGCCGAGAAATCCCATGCTGTAGACATTTGTCATGTCTAGGTCACCCTGGCCTCACAGACTACTTTGGACCTCAGGAATGATGGCTCAGTTTGAAGGATTTTTCGATCACCTCTTCCAACATCTAATACTTTGATCCCTTCCGTAGCTTCCAAGATTCGCCCTTAAACGCATCCACTGACAGGGAGCTCACTCACTCTGAAGCAGACTGCTCTCTGCCTGGACACTGATGGAGCCAAGCACCGGGTTACAGGAAGGTTGTCCCTGAAAGGCAATGCACAGTCTATCACTTTTGTCTCCAAATCCTGTTTTGTTGCATGAACATTGTTTCCTTCACATCATTAAATGAACTCTCTCTCTCTCTCTCTCTCTCTCTCTCTCTCTCTCTCTCTCTCTCTCCCTCCCTCTTTCTCCTGCATCCGTGCATATGCCATACACAGATGTGCATTTTATAAGGTCCATCACAATAAGCGATACATTATAAACACCTTTGAATTTCCATTAGCCTACACCTAGCTCATTTTAATGTCTACCTGGTCCTCTGTTGTCAGATGGACCATAATTTACTCAATCATTAGAGTGTTTCCAAGTTTTTGACACAGTAGCCGACTCAGAGATGAAATCTTCAAATGGAGCAATTCTTTTCATTTCTTTTCCTTCCATCCTTTCTCTCTCTCTCTCTCTCTCTCTCTCTCTCTCTAAGCATGTCTTACTTATTTTTATTTTATGTGTATTGATGTTTTGCCTGTCTAAATTTCTATGTGAGGAGATTTCCCAGGTCCTCTGAAAAGGCAGTCAGTGCTCTTCACCGCTGAGCCATCTATCCAGCCAAAGAGCGATTAATTTCTTAGGAAAGAGTCAAAGATGGGGTCAGAGTCAAGAGGTGTGAACAGGTGAAGAGGCCGGTCTAGGTCAACCCGCAGCTGTCTTGAGTTGACTGGAATCTTAGTAGTGAACGTGTGCCGAGAGATTTCCCAGCATTCTTCTCCTCATTCTTCACTCTTTACCTGCACTCCCCAAGGCATGGGCCAGCTCTGCTCCACGGGGCCCTTTGTAAGGTAAGAGCTTGAGTGAATAGCCATGTGGCTCTGCTCAATGGCTCTGCTCTGCTCACCACACAAAGTGGCTTCCACAAGGGCTTCTTTCCGGGATAAGGGCCTCCCCCAGAGAACTGCAGACTGGGCAGGAATTGAGTTAATAAGAAAGGAAACTGACTGTCACTTGTGAGATCTGCAGGGCTTATCCCAGGCACTGAGAGGCTTTGTCCATCTCCAGACATAAGCCAAAAATATGCAGGAGAGCAAACTCGAGGAGCAGTAGGTGATGGCTCCTGGGAAGCCTGGCTTGGTAAGTTCTTCTCTCCCTCGGGTCTAATCCCCTAGCCACACATCAGTGTCCAGCAACAGAGCCCCCTTTGTCAGGGAGGAGGTGTGCAGCGCCTGCCTTGGATCCTGTATGGGTACCCCACAGCAGGAACTTGTCTTTCAACATCCTTTACCAGCTATGCCATAGGTGTGTTGTAGTAGACCTTAGATCACTCAGCTCCCAAATAAAAGGCATACAACTTTTATATTTACAATATGCCTTAATCCGCACTACAGCTGGGCACATATCTACCCTCTATGCTATTATGTCTACTTCCCTGTCAAGAACCCCAAGTTATAACTTGCTATGTTCCGTCTGGACTGCTCTTAGCTCCAGCCCTCACGGCCATGTGTGTTTTCATGACTCACCTACCGACCGAATGGCATCCCTCCTTTCTCCACCTTCTCCCCTCTCCTCCTTGTGGTCTCTCCTCAGACCCCGAGTCCTGGAACCCAAACACTCACTGCCCATCTCTCTTCTGCCCAGCTATAGACAATAGGCATCTTTATTCACCAATCAGGGATAACTTGGGGGGGGGGGGAAGGTTACATAGTATCACTTGTATACATGCAGAGTTTCAACCAGGCCTTAGAGGCCAGAATTTAGCGTTACAATACATAGCAAAAGACCACACCTCAACATGGGTGTCCTGAGATTTTTGCTCTGAGACCCCATCCCAACATTCTTAGTAGCCAAAGGTCAGAACACAAGTGATTAATTTCCATTTGTGTATCTAAATACTGTGCAAAGTGTAACAATCAAGACAGGTCCACACAAAGCCCAAAATACATCACTTGTATCTAGTCACCACAAGGCACTATCAACCATAAGATGCATGGCTTTATGTAGCATTGAGAAATACCCACGAGGGGGTGGCGTCTTGGTGCAGTGGTTAAGAGCACTGGATTCCTCTTCCAGAGGACCTGGGTTCAATTCTCAACATCCACATGGTAGCTCACAACTGTCTGTAACTCCAGTTCCAGGGGATCTGACATCTTCTCACCAACGCACATAAATTAAATGAATTTTTTTTTTTGAAAGAAAGAGAGAAAGACCCGCAAGAGTGCACAGACTTCTCACCTGTGCACCCATTGTTTGGAAGAGAGTTGGATTCCAGAGATAATAAAAGGTGAAAAACCTGAAATTCTGTAGGCAGAAAAGCCCAAGTGCAAAGTCATATGTTCATTCGGTCAGTGGGTATTTTATATGAGGGGACTGGGCTATGCGCTTACCCATATTTGTACAGGCAGGGAAGATTCCTGAAAACATATCCAAGAACCCGATAGCCAGAGTGGTCACTGGAAACAGGGCTGTTGAACTGGGATTCGATCTGGGAGAGAAATCTATCCATTCATTTGTAAAATCTGGTATCTTAAACTAGAGATTCCCTTTGCTAAACAAAACTAGAAAGAGAGCAAAGTAAAATTGGGCATCCTGGTGAGAGGACTGAGAGTCGTAACATTTTAAGGCCCGTGGAGAAGTTGCCGTTTGGACCTTGCTGAGTCTCCCCCAGAGCTTAATTGGAGGTGGCAGAGCTGTTCGGGAGACTTCCCTGCAGTTCGGTGAAGCGGCAGGGCCTTGCCACGCTGGTCCCGGGCCGAGGGGCGCCCCGCGGTGCGGGCCGGGCCAATCAGCGGGCGCGGGGCGGGCGCGGTGGCTTTGCACTCACCGAGCGCTAAGCGGAGCAGAGGCGCTGCTGCCGTCCGTCTGGGAGCCGGCCATGCCGCGTCTGCCGCTGCTGCTCCTGCTCCTGCCGTCACTAGCCCGGGGCCTCGGGCTTCGCGACGCGGGTAGACGACATCCCGAGTGCAGCCCGTGCCAGCCAGATCGCTGCCCTGCGCCCGCGCCTTGCCCAGCGCCCTGGATCTCCGCGCGCGACGAGTGCGGCTGCTGCGCTCGCTGCTTGGGCACCGAGGGCGCGAGTTGCGGGGGACGGGTGGGCGCACGCTGCGGCCCTGGCCTGGTGTGTGCGAGTCGCCCCTCGGGGACGGCGCCCGAGGGCACCGGGCTCTGCGTGTGTGCGCAACGCGGCGCCGTCTGCGGCTCCGACGGCCGCTCCTACTCCAGCATCTGCGCGCTACGTCTGCGCGCCCGACAAGCACCCCGCGCGCACCATGGCCACCTGCACAAGGCTCGCGATGGGCCCTGCGAGTTCGGTGAGTGGGGTTTGACCCAGAAAGGCCCAAGCGAATGGGAAACGCGGGACCCCAATGCTCTAGGTTGTGGGACAAAGAATTTCATTGTACAAAAGTGGACAACACTACCTGGGCCTCAGTTTCCCCTTCAGGAGCAGTGTTTCACATCTTTCTATACCCTGCCGGCTGCCTTACCTGCTTCATGAAGACTTTATGCCTAGAACAAACAGGAATGTGAATGCTTAAGAACCTGCTATTGCAGTTATTTGAAAATGGGGATTGAAGTGGGTCCGGGTCCAGGTGGATAGTTTGAACGGAGAAAAGAAGGTGAGGATCCCCAGAGTGCAGGAGTCCCACACGGGATTCAAGCATCACCAAGACAGAGCACCAGAATCCTGGGTGTCCAGGGAGGCTTCCAGATTAAGGGCTTCAAGGAGCTTCCATCCATAAAGGGTGAGACCTTTGGAAACTTGAGCTCTGAAAAGATTGTGGGACCATAGAGGCTGATCCAGTCTGAAGAGCACATAATCTGAAGGGCCCTGCTTTAAGGAAATCAATAGAAAACTACCAACTGCCAGGGATGTCAAAGGTTAGCTGTTTTCAACATCACACTGTAAGTGTCCCTAGTGCCCTAACTGATCACTATCCTGTGTCATTTATTTTATAAACCAAAACATTAGTGTCTATGGGTGTCCAGAGAAGCTAGCCTACTTTGCCTGTGCGTGTTGGGGGGCAGAGGGTTGACTTGGTCAGGAGCTTTGAGAGAACAGTCTGTCTATCCTGCCTGGACAGGACAGTGGGGAGCTCAGGGTGGTAAGTGTGCTAAGTGGGCCAAGATGCTGCCATGAAGCCTGTGGTTCAGGCTTCTGGAGATTTCAGGCCTGAGCTGGGAGAGGATGTCTAAGCCAGATGTCCAAGTTAACACTTCAAGAAAGACACCTGGGGGCTCTTTTTCCAGCCCTCAGATAGTAACTGGCATTGTGCTACTCTCCTCTCCAGACATTCCATGGCAATGTGATCACATCCAGGATTCTGCTGGCCATGGGGCAGCAAGTCCACTATACACAGAGACAAGGACTATGTGTAACCCAGTGAGGGGCTGAAGCAGGTTGGGTGACACAGAAAAGTCACCATGGCTGTCTCCTAGTTCAGGCTCCAGTGGGGGACAGTGCTGGCTGGGGGTTACTCCGGGAGCTCCTGGCTTCTCCATTGACACTGAACCAGGTCTTTCCCCGTCCAGCCACAGCAGCTCCAGGGGAGCCATTGTTGGTGCCTGCTCTGCTCGGAATGCTTGTGTCTGCCCGATGCACCGATGCACCGACAGACTCCCTGTTTTACACTGTCCCTGTTATCACTGTTTTTACAATCTGCCTCCTCAGCAGTTGGTTCACACGCATGCACGCAGTTCCCTTTGTCTGAGACAGGTAGCACTAATGGCACACACAGGACACAGAAGAAATGCTGACCAGGCTCCCCAAAGCTTCCCTGTGCTGATGGGCTTGGGTGATTTTTTTTTTCCTGGAGCGACATTCTGTTCCTAGGAAAAAGAGCCCTTCCAGGCATATGACTCAAAGCTGCTGCTGTACAGAGGAGACCCAAACCCAGAGAAAGCAAGGGACTGGTCCATGATGCCCACTTAAGGCTGCCACCTCCCAGGTCCCAACCCCTTGTCCAGTACTCTTTCAGGACTGGACTTGATAATATTAAGTCAGGCAGATGGTGGTTGCTATGGTTACCAGAGTACAGACAGATGGCAGATGGAAAGCCCACACCCCTAATTCACTGAAAATTACCAAATGACAAGTAAATGTGCCAGCCCCCTGACTCTCTGCGGGCTCTGAGGCCCTCCCTGGGCTCCAGCCTGGAGAATAAAGCGGTCCTCAGAGCCAGTGGGAGCAATTCAGATGCTACCTTCCAGGACCTCATTAGTGGCAAGCCTCAGCACTCCTGCGCCCAGCTGTCCTTTCCACCCGGTTTCTGTCACCCACCTCAGACCTGATGATGTCTCCCTGTCACCTCTTGTCTTCACAAGCTTGTGTGGTCCTTGTCCTGTGTCTCAGGGAGGTATGGGCACCCGTGCACAGGGGACTGTTTCCCTACAGTGGCTGCACCTCATTCTGGGCTGCCCTAAAGCCATCTTTAATTCAAAAGACACAGCGGGAGCACTTTTAACAAAGCCCCAGGGGACCCCGTTTGAAGGGAAACAGACAGTTTTACTTCAGTGTTGGTGACAGTCACTCCTCAGCTCCTCCCAGGCACCTCCACTTTAATGGAGTGATGGTTCAGAGTATTGATTATCTCTTTCCCCAGTGGTGACAGTGTCTCTCTGATGCTTCCATGGGACAGTGATGGCAAACTGCCCTTCCCAGAAGCCTTGGCTCAGAACTGCCCGCTGCCTAATATTTAGAGCGCCCTTTGATCTTTGTACCTGGAGGGCCTGTGTGTGAATATTTTATTGTTAGACATTGCCTTTGTATCCATTGTTGTCCTTGAGTTTTGCAAGCCTAGAGGGAGGGGGTCTTACCCATCCTCTTAAGGCAGTGGCTCTGGACCTTTCTAACGCTGAGACCCTTTAACACAGTTCTCCATGGTGTGGTGACCCACCCCCATCATAAACTTATTTTGTCGCTATTTCATAACTGTAATTTTGCTACTGTTATGAATCGTAATGTAAATATCTGTGTTTTCCAGTGGTTTTAGGAGACTCCTGTGAAAGGGTCATTTGACCCCCAAATGGGTTTTGACCCACAGGTTGAGAACCACTGCCTTAATAGAAGGGAACATTGAGGCACACCCAAGAGGGTTTCCTTGAGCTACATGGCTGGCCCCGGCTGAGACAGGGCCCCCAGGTTGGTTTTCCTGACTCTGGGAGGGTTGCTATCATCCTCCAGTTTGCAGGCCTTTGAGCCCCAGCAGCTTCTCTAGAGCCTGAGCTACTGAATCTCAGAAATTTCACCTTGGTTGGAATTCCCGCTCCATTTAGAAGCCTGAGGTACGGGTTACCAGGTAACCAGAAGAGGCAGCGAATGCCACTTTGTGAGAGGGACAAAGAAAGGGGCCTCGTGTTCCAAAGCCTTTCATGAATGCCGAGGGAGGGGATTTGAGTCACAGGCTTCAGGCAGTGGGATTAAACCGGAGCTCCTTCCACATCCAGCCGTGATTATGAGCATAAATTATCAAGCCTGTTCGGCACGTTGATCATTAAAGTCTTTGCTTGTGTGTGTCTTAGTACAAGCAGATAGTCTCCTGGGGGATGACTTTGGCACTATTAACTTAAATCTCTGAGGCATGTGGGACGATCTTTCATTTCAGCCACCAAGGACCCATTTAATGAAAGGGGTAGGGAGACAGATCACCACGTGCAGTAACAATAACACAGATCCTTTGATCTGTGCAGACCCATAGAGCTAACACAGACACCGACATTATGTCCCACATCCCAGGGGGTATAGGGCAGTGTTGTTCTCTTCCCAAGCAGACAATGGTTCACAACCCACCTCAGCACCAGTGGACAGCACGCAGACTCCCAGGCAGCTGAGTCCCCCTGGTATTGTTTTGCCTATCCAGTGGTACTAGATCCACTAGGACCACCCTGACCACACAAAGCTAACCGTGACCTGTTTGTTCTCTTGCCCTGGAAAGGATGGGGTTGTACCATCATGAATTCCCTGGGCTGAGTGTGAGCAGAAGGGAGCAAGCACTGAGTGGGGAACTGATCCATTTAGAAAACTTGACTGGCCAAGAGCTGACCTTCTGGGAAAGCCGCTTTATTCTAGTCAAAGGGAGACGGGAAGGAAAACCTGCTCCTTCCAGGATGATGACATCCCTGATAACACTGAGGTGAGATGCTAGGTTCTGGGCTCTTTGAAGATGGCTATCTTGGAGCTCCAGCCTGCAGGGCATTGAGCCACTGCAGTTTCTCTGAGCGCTGGCGATCCTGAAGGTTAAGGGTCATGGCCTCTAGATTCACCAGAGACTCCCTGTCACCAGAGGTCAGCAGAGGGCTGCAAGCAGCAGACACAGCACAATGGAAAGGTCGGTTCTAGGTAACATGAGCTGCTGGGTCCCTCCTTAGGACACCGTGGAAGATTGCAAGGGGCCTTCTAGTGTTCCTCACATCTGCCTGTGGAGGACAGGCGGGGGGTGTTATGACTTAAATCTGAAGTGTTCCTGGAAGACTTGTCTATCAAAGCTTTAATCCTCAGCTATGGCACTATTGGGAGTGGTGGAGTCTTCAGGAGGTGGGGCCTAACCAGAGGAAGTAAGTGGGTACCCATGCCTCTGCAGGGGAAGTCTTGTCTCAGGAGCCACCTCTCATCTTCCCTCTGCTTCCTGGCAGCCATTAAGTGAACAGCTTTCATGCATTCCGCCCTTAAACTATAAAGTCTCTGTCTTGCCACAGACCTAAGGCACAGAGCCAGCTAGCCATGGACTGACTCAGGTTCTGAGGAGGATGGGCACCTGTACCCATTCTGAAGAAGCCATAGCTAAGACTAAAGCATAGCACTGGATACACAGCATAGACAGAGCCCTAAGTGGGTTTCCTTGACTCCGCCCATCATACCAGCTCTCCTGCCTCTGATAGACACTGAGCAACCTGCTGACACACTTGAGTACTGTGAGGACTGGAGATGTCTGTCCTGCAAGTGTTATGGGCTATCACTCGTGGGCATCACTGGAAGGCGATATGTGGAGTGTTCTCTCCCTGTGCAGAACAGAGCCTAAGTAACTGGCCTGAGACTGTGAGTTCAGAATGATCTATTGGCAAGGTTGTCCTATGGCTGGCTTCTGAGGACCTGGACTTCTGGAAGTTGAACCATCCCCAGAAGCAGGCAGGGGCCGGGGGGACTTCTTACACTGCAGAATGTGGTCCACTCCTGTGTTCTTATTTCATCGCCATGAAATACCTGCAGCGAGCATGACAGGATGGCTTTGCTTTGGCTTGTGGTTCTGAGGGATACAGTCCAGAATCTACAACCCCATGTTCTCTTTTAGCTCCCTAGCAAGAACAGCACAGCCTGACAAGAGTGTGTGGGGGAGCACACTGCTTACCTCCCAAGCCAGCAAGCAGAAGAGAGAAGCTACCAGAACCCTACTGTCCCCTCTGAGATCACACCTCTGGTGACCTAAAGGCCTCTTGCTGGGCTCTGCTCTCTGCAGAGGCTGTCGCCCCACTGTCACACCAGCCTGGGAACTCAGCCTCCAGCACATGAACATTAGGAGCTACCATCTAGGAATCTGAGACTTTGGGTCATAATTCAGTACCTGTGTGATCAGCCCCTACTAAAGCCCTGACCTCCCGTGAGCTTCCCCATTAGACAGCATTTCACAATTGTGTCTCTGTACATGGCTGTGCCCTGTGTCATTCCTCCAGGAGCTGGTGCATGGGTCCCCTCCCTGACTCCTCTCTGTTGAGTTTGCTCTGTGTCCTTGACTTGACATAGGTCATGACTGTGTGACTGTCCCCTGTAAGCCGTGAGATCTCCCAGCAAATCACTATGCCTGGGGGCCCTTCTTCTAGGATGGAGCCACCGAGATAACAATACTCTCAGTTTTAAAATAGTATGGAATGTTATGGAACCATGGCATGAAGTTGAGTCCCTGTTCCTCCAGGTCCTTCACCTTTCTAAACTTTACTTTCCCAGCTGTAAAATGGGAGTTAGAACACTTACCTTTCAGGGCTGGTGTGAGGGTTCAGAAGAGCCCTCCTGGGGGAAAGGCAAGATGGTGTTAAGATAGAAGTTAAGCTGGTTTTTCTGGAGAACTGAAAAGAGATCATACCTCCTCCACCATTGAGCTTGAGCAGCGCCCCCTGCTGGCATCCGACAAGATTGCGGGGGGGGGGGGGGGCGGGAGGCGATACCAGCTGTAAGCAGCCAGCAGCGGTGTAACTATTCATGATGGTTGTTGACTTGTTACATAGTGTAACTTTTTGTGGTTGCTGTGGACTGTGCAGAGCTGTAATGGATAAGAACGCAAATTTAATGCCAGACATATTCAAATTAAGAGAAGTTGACTGACACCACACAGCCTGAGGAAATCTTCCAAGGTCACAAAACTGCTCTGGTTCCAACAGTGACTTCCCAACTGTATGCCAAAGGTATGCATCAGTTCAACATGGATCTGTGCACCAGAATGAGTTGTGCAGCATACAAATTTATAGATAAATACATGCATTGGGAAAGGTCCTCTTAACACTGAAAGCAGAAAGACTCTTTTGTAAAAGAAATGGCATTTCCTGCCGTGAAAGCCCTGGCGCAGGCAGCCTTCCCCAGACAGCCCTTCTTAATTGTAGTTATTGAAAGAGAGGGAGCGGAAGGCTCGGAAGGCTCGCAGGGAGCACGCAGGAAATGTGATTTACTGGTTTATTCATTTAGGTTTGAAAGGGAGCGATGAGGTCTCATTTAAAATTTATGACTTTACTTGAAGAAAAGTGAAACACGTTGACTAAGCGTCCCCTTGGAGCCCATTGAAGGCCCTGGAATCAGAGGTGGTGTGACCGTCTTTTGGGGACAGACTTGCCTGTGCGAGCGCCTGTGTCACTGAGGAGGTGTTGGCAGGAGGAGAATGTGAATAAATTAGCCCCTCTTTGTTGTGGCAGATGGGGCTTCTGCCAGACTACTCCTTGTGTGGGTGTGTGGCCGCGGGGCGTGTTGGAAGTTAGGGGGCTCTACCCGCGTGCTAGCTGCACTCTTGGATATGGCTTTGGATATCCCTTTGAAGAGCAGTCACGTGGGCAGAGCTGAAAGTGTGACTGATTGGAAGGGGCAGGTGGCCCAGCTTGGGCCAAGCAGTCTGTACTCAGCTCACTCGGAGCCATTGCTCCAAGGGCTCCGGCCCTGTCATCAGGTGCTGAAGGACAGAGGACAGAGGCAGCTGCCCTGACAATGAGGTCACCACAGAGCCCTCCAGGGGCCCAGCTCTGCAGGCAGTGAGCTCTCCGTTCATGGAGGTGTGTAAATGAGGCTGGCCACACAAGTCCGTGATCAGGCACTGGCTCGACAAGGTCTGTTTCATTGTGTCTGGAGGGGCCTGGGCTTGGTTCCCAGAACCCACAGGGCTGCTCAGACTGCCTGCAATCCCTCTCTGTGACCAACTTTGGCCCTCTCTGGTCTCTCTCCCTTTGTTCTCTGGTTGTATTGCAGCTGTATCCCCGTGGGCCCTTCCATGTTTGGTTTGCTGGCCCCAGAATGTCGGTATCTCTCATGTTTTCTTCATCTAGCTGTCTGCCACACCTGTCCCTGACTCTTGCTCATGTGTCGTCACCGTAGTAACTGCTTTCTCATTCCATGGCTGTTCACTCTACAACTAGGAGAAGCAGGGGTCTTCTCCCCAAGTGAAGAGGCAAGGACGGATTGCCTTCCCTTGGTCAGGCCTCTTTCTTGCCAGACCTCATGGCTGGATCCTAAAGCCAGCTGTGATGCAGATGGTCAGAGACAAACAGACCCCTTGTTTAGGACATGACTGTGTAGCTAGGTTGGCAGGACTGGTAGTACATCCTCCCATGGAGCTGGGGCCAGAGCAAGGGTAATCAGTCCTGAGCACTGGCTGGGCAGTGGTGGCTCACACCTTTAACCCCAGCACTTGAGAGGCAGACACAGGCAGATCTCTGTGAGTCTGAGGCCAGTCTGAGCTACAGAGCAAGTTCCAAGACAACACAAAGAAAGCCTGTCTCAACTCCGCATCCTGAACATGAACATCAAGGTACCCCTGGATGAGACTTGATGCCTCACTGAACCCTGGTGTGGAAAGAAACAGAGTATGAAGGGTGAACCAAGAGTCTAGCCTGTGCTACAGGGTCTCGGGTTCTCTTAAATAAGCAAAACCTTACACCTCTCCTCTCTGAACCCTTCGTACTCAGAGGCAGAAAAGCACCTGCTAGCGGCCCTGACTTTGGTAACTTGACTTGACATTCAGGGTTCTTAAACCTCTTTTCATAGAAAAATCCCTGTGTCACCCTGAGTGTGGAGTATATAAAATAAGCATCAAACACTTACTGATAATAAATCATAATGAGATATACTTTAAACCAGTTCTTTGGCGTATGTATAATTTTTACCATCCATTGACGATAAGAACAATGTTTCGTCCTAAGAAGACAATTGTACTTGTCAATCTTCACATAAAGAACTCAACCTTGGGGGCTGGAGGGATGGCTCAATGGTTAAGGGCACTGGCTGCTTTTCCAAAGAGCCTAGGTTCAATTCCTAGCATCCACATGGCAGTTCACAACTATATGCAACTCCAGTTCCAGAGGATCTGATACTCCCTTTGGCCTCTGCAGATGCTGGATACACACGTGTTGCACAGACACACATATAAACAGCACACATATACAAAAATTTAAACATTTTAAAATGTTTTAAAGGAATGGAATCAGTATTCCAGGATGTAGAGTATCCTCAACACTTTTCAAAGTTGATTGATATTTTTATTTTTGTAACACCCCTTCATATAATTATACACTACCAAATGTCAGAGGAGTTCTGGGGTGTATCTCAGTGCGTGGAGCACTTGCTTAGTGCACATAAAACCCTGAGTTTAACTCACAGCACCACGTAAGTCAGTGGATGTCACATAAGCCAGCGGGTGTCACAGCTCCAATCTCAGCACTCCAGACTTGCAGAAGAACGGGAAGTTTGAAGTTATCCTTGGCACTGTGGAGAGTTTGAGGTCAGCCTGGGCTAAGAAGACCCAGTCTCTCCCCCCCACCCCCCAACACACACACACATCCCTTTCTCCCTCTTGCTCCAGCTCCGCCGGCCCCATCTCGCTCCACCCCCTCCTTGCCCCTCCCCCTTTCGCTCCTGGCCCTGCTCACGGGTCGGTCCCACTGGCTCAGGGTCCTGCTCACTCCGAGTCCTCAGGCCCCCCTGCTCACTCCTGGCCCTACTGGCTCCTGGCCCTGCTCGCTCCAGGCCCTGCTCGCTCTGGCCCAAAGTACACTGTAGCTGTCTTCAGACACCCATCTGAGGGCTTCAGATCTCATTGGGGATGGTTGTGAGCCACCATGTGGTTGCTGGGATTTGAACTCATGGCCTCCTGAAGAGCTGTTGGTGCTCTTAACTGCTGAGCCACCTCACCAGCCCAGGAGACCCAATCTTAAAAACAAAACAAAAAACACAATAAAAGACCTCTGTTTCTGCAATTCAGTCATGTTTTCTGCAAGAACAAGAAGCACGTACAATTAAAAAAAAAGCTAGCAAAAAAAAAATAAAATAAAATAAACCCTCCACAAACCCCCCAGCTTGTCTCACACAGCTGTCTGGAGTCTGAGCTGAGTTTGTGGGGTGTCTGTCCCTGCTGTGTTGTCAGAATTGTGTGGTATGATGGACAGTGTGTACAGTGTAAAGCTCTAAGCTCTGAGGTTATATGGTGTGACACGTGAACACTACCAGAGCCCTCCAGATTCATTCTTCGTTTGATTTTGAATTAAATTTTGGTCACTGTGTGTTCAGAAAACTTCGACTATCACCAGATTTTTCTGGACCCCGGCCCCCACAGGTACTTATGTGACTCATAAAGCCAGATTCTAGGTCAGGAATAAATGTGCAGATGGTAGCCAAGGTGCTAGGGGTACTCAGAGAGAGGGTGTGCTGAAACCCGAGCCCCCCATTGGCCACCGGACATAGCTTTTTCCTTTTCTTCAGCTACTTCCTCAAAGGGCTTCCTGCAGGCCCTCAGAGGCCAGGGTTGGGCTCCCGACCAGCCAGGGTAAAGGGTTGTTCTTTGTCTTCTCCCAGCTCCTGTGGTCCTCATGCCACCTCGAGATATTCACAATGTCACTGGGACTCAAGTATTCCTTTCCTGTGAGGTGAAGGCTGTGCCCACCCCAGTTATCACCTGGAAGAAGGTAATCTTCTCCAAGAATGTATGCATTTGTCTGTGTGCACATTCACATGTGCTGTGAACATGGGAGAGAAAGACAGAATCAGAAGGACCTATGAGTGGTAAATACTTTTCTTTAGGTGTGTTTGCACGGGGATCTTTTGTATGTGAGCCAGAGGATTAAACGAAGATACACCAGCCATGTGCCTCAAAGCTGGCACCCCAGAACTCTTCCCCAAAGGAGGGGTTTGATTCCTTCCCATACCTTTTGTTCATTTGGCCACTTAGGTGTCTAGAACGCTCTGCTAGCTGATATACTATCAGCTGTTCTGTCATCAGAGCCTGTTTTGCTGTGGCACGGAGCTATAGGCAGACTTGGCTGGTGATCGAGATTCAATCCTGTTCTGAACACTGAAGACCAATCTGAGAGACTGGCAGTCACAACCTTAGGTGGCCCTTTGCCCCAAAAGCCCTAATAAGGACTGTGAAATTCCAAGCTCTTCCCACCCTCCTCCACCCTTCGGCAAAGTTTCCAGCAGGGGGCACTGTCCGAATAGATACAGATTTAAAAGAAGGTGGTGTTATTTGCATAAGAATGAGAGGCATTTGGATTTCTGCCTTGGAGTCCCAGGGAGGTTGCAGGTGGCCAGAGGTCTTGGGGGAGGTCATCCTGGCTCAGAATTACTTTTCTAAACTAATTCTAAATTCAGTGCTTTCTCTGCACTGAATAGGTCAAGCGCTCTCCAGAGGGCACTGAGGGGTTGGAGGAGTTGCCTGGAGACCATGTCAATATAGCTGTCCAGGTGCGTGGGGGCCCTTCTGACCATGAGACCACATCCTGGATTTTGGTGAGTGTTTCAGATTATTGGATATTATCAACAAACCACCCTTTGTCTTCTCAGGGCACGTTACACTTTTAAAGCTGTTTCTTATTCTTTTCTTTTGGTTCTGCTGGGAATTGAACCCAGGACCTCACTGGCTCAGTGAGTAAAAGTGCTTGACCTGAGTTCACTCCCCAGAACCCACATGATGGATGGAGAGGACTGACTTCTGCAAGTTGTCCTCTGATCTTCACACATGTGTCTGTATATATATACATATACACAAAAGAAAGAAATACAATTTTTAAACACTAAAAATTTTATTTTGAGACAAGGTGTTGCTAAGTTTTTCAGGCTGACCTCAAAGTCGTTAACCTGTTGCCTCAGTCCTCTGAGTCATTTCTGTGGGCCACCAGACCCAGTTTGTCCCGTCTGTTTCCCACAGGACCCTCTGGAATAGGTGGGGCAGGTTAGATAGCTCCCAAGAGCATAAGCGATCTGCTGCAAGGGACCTGAAAGATGTCCCGGTGCTCAGCTGTGGGTGAGCTGCTACAGGGTAAAGAGGGTAAGGCTTTAAGATGGAGCTGTCCAAGGAGACTCACAGGTAAGGAAAATGAGGGAGTGTACCTCAGCACCAGTGTCTTCCATTTTCCTACTGGGATGTCCCATTAAGCCCCACTTAAAAATTCCATGGATTTCCAAATCCAAAGTTTCAAACTCCACATTCCTCCAAACAAAAGCATGGTCAGGCCTATCACAATACCCCAGTCCCTGGTACCAACTTCTGTCTTAGTTAGGGTTTTACTGCTGTGAACAGACACCATGACCAAGGCAACTCTTATAAAGGACAACATTTCATTGGGGCTGGCTTACAGGTTCAGAGGTTCAGTCCATTATCATCATGGTGGAAAGCATGGCAGCGTGCAGGCAAGCATGGTGCTGGAAGAGCTGAGAGTTCTATATGTTGACCTGAAGGCAACCACGATGAGGGTCTTAAAGCCCACCCCCACAGTGACACACTTCCTCCAACAAGGCCACACCCACTCCAACAAGGCCACACCTCCTAACAGTCCCACTCCCGTGGCCAAGCATATTTAAACCACCACACACAGGGATTCTTTACCTTCACAGACTGCCATTTTCCTGTGTGTCTCCTCTCCATCCAGAGGTAACTGCTGTTACTCCTCTCCCTGCCCAAGAACAAATACCCCTCCCCATCTCCCTTGCTCCTTTCCCCTTTGCCCCTCATCCTCTATCTCCTCTCTTTGTCTCTTCATCCCACTGGGGCAAATAAATCTCTTTTTTGCTGAGAGCTTAGTCTTAGGGTGTCTTGAACTGAATACCAGTCAGTCCCTTCAACATTTCATCCAAGAGAGGGACTTGGAACACTGTTGAACGTGTGTGGCCTTCTCAAATCACGCATATTGGCTCTTTTTGTGTGTGAGGAGAGTTGAGGACAAGGTCTCTTGGTGTCATCTTGTAAAGAAAGACTACCCCATAAAGAACATTTGGAGGTCTTCTCTGGTGGGTAGACGTTTGTTCTTTTCCTCAAAGTCATCCCTCATCACCTTTAGTGAAAGGACCAGGTAGCTCACAGTAAAGACAGAGAAAACACTGAAAAAGAGCCACAGCAGGAGCAGGCCCTGTGTGCCTTGGCTCTGTGGCAAGAAGAGAAAGCAGACAGCTTTGTCAGATTCTGAGAAGGAACAAGCTTGCATGTCTGTCCTTGTGGACTGACTGCAAGTGGTTGGTGGAGCACTTGCTTAGCATGCAGGAAGTCCTGTGTTTGATCCTCTGCGCCATGTAAACCGTGCACGGTAGCAGTGGTCCCTTGTCCTAGCTCTCTGGAAGCAGAAACAGGAAGCCCAGGAGTTCAAGATCATTCTCAGCTACATAGTGAGTTTGAGCGCAACAAGAGAGAGACCCTGGCTAACAGGAGAGAACGTTGACTAAGGTGGTCAGTTTTGAGTGTGCTGTGTGCAATCTTTACAAACTCGCCTGTTGTATTTCTAGATCAACCCTCTGAGAAAGGAAGATGAAGGAGTGTACCACTGTCACGCCGCCAATGCCATTGGAGAGGCTCAGTCCCATGGCACGGTGACGGTCCTTGATCTGAACAGATACAAAAGCCTCTACTCCTCAGTTCCGGGTGACCTCCTGTGATGGACACGGTACATGTCCAAAGCCATTTCTATCTCCCACCCCATAGCATTAGAGAACTTAGGTGGTTTATTAGACGGCCTATTAGAAAGAAGAGAGATATAAACCTGGGAAATCTGAGGAAAAACAGAGAGCGGGCAGACTGAAGCCGGGCAACTGGAAGCTCGGCTGTGTTCCATACAGGCATCTCTGAGTTTCTCAGAATGCAAAGCTAAGGGCTGTGAGCATAAAGTCCCACAAGCTGAAAAAGCCAGAATTACTTCTTATGGGGATGAAAAAAGACAGACAGTGTCACTGTGGACACTATGGAATTGTCCCCACAGGGTGCCCAGGCCAGTGTATTTGTCCCACTCCCTCCTGGACAGCTCTAAACCCTGCCTCCCAGTCCTCAGTACTGGGTGCTGCCCGGCAACATACCTGACGAGGAGAAGGGCAGATTTCTGTCTTCTGTCCTCCTCGTCACTTAGGTGACAGCTGGTTGCAGTTGTCCCCACCCACAGGTGACTGGGAACTTGGGAAAGGAGTCCTTTGGAAGCCAGCTCTGACTGCTAAGCGGCCTCAGAGACTTAGCGGCTCACAGCCACAGACAGTTGCTCTCTTGTTCATATCCAAGTGACATGCAACTGCTACAAGGTGACTGTGACTCTGCTCCACTGTTTTCTCAATCCACACCGGGTAGGAGCAGCAGCCCCAGTGTGGGCCATGTCCGTCCTTGTGGCAGATGGGAGGAGCAGGAACCAAGCACATGGTCTCATTTGAGTTTCTGCTCAAAAGTGATATCACATCTGCTGATGGATCGTTGGCCATAGCAAGTCACACCTGTGCTAGGTGGATGAGGTGGGACAAACACACACACACCACTTACACACTTACTGGAGCCAAAGAGCAGGAAGGCATGAACCTCTCCCAGGGGTGGGAGTTGCCATCATGAACCACTGTCAAGACTGACCAACAAGCTCTAATAGAACAGGAAAAATTAGAGATAAATATAATTGACTTTCTTTTATTTTTATTTATTTTAATTTTTTTATGTGTATGAGCTTTTGCCTGCATGTATGTATATGTGCCACCTGTGTGTCTAATACACGTGGAGATCACAGAGGGCATTAGATTCCCTGGAACTGAATTTACAGATGGTCGTGAGCTGCCGTGTGGATGCTGGAAACTGGACCCAGGTTCTCTGCAAGAGAAGCCAATACTCTGAGCTGCTGAGCCATCTGTAATAAACATTTTAAAAGCAGGATTTCGCTGTGGTTTTAATCCCATGATCCTTTTGGCCACTCTTCTTGGACTGCCATCCATTAGTCCTGTAGGGAACGTATGGAGAAATGAGAAACGTCACCATAATTCAAGGGGTGCAGTGTGCTTGAGGCAGGAGAAACTTCTTTACACTGGAGAAACTGAAGGGAAGAAGTCACTGATGAAGTGGCCCTGGGCTTGAAGGCTGGGTTTGTTGTCAGAGGTCAGAGGTCAGAGGTCATCAGAGGTCAGAGGGACAAAAAGTGTGGAAGTGTGAAACCAGCTGAGTTCGGTGAGGCTTGGAAATCAGATCTTACAAGTTGCCATCCTAATACTCAACTTCTTTATTATGCATGATACATATTGAAAGAAAGATGAAAGAAAATCCGGCCGCCATGCAGAATAGACCACTCCAGACCACGCGGTTCCAAAGGGGGGGTGGTTTATTCAGGAGATGGGGCAAAGGTGGGGAGAGGTAGGTGGGAGAGATAAGAAGTTAAAGAGAGCGCGAGTCCGGGGTCCTGCCTGTTTTATATGGGCAGTGACGTAGTATCTCCCAGGTAAAGGTGAGGTAGCCAGGTGGATTCTGGGAGCGTACGCCTGTTGCCTCGGCGACAATGTGGGAGTCGCCTAAAAGTGACGTCACTGGGTTCGGAGCCTGATACCAACACATATGACTATTTGAATTGTTTTATATAGCTTATAACATGATCTACATCCATGTTTTGAGCTCCCTCTGTCCACTCTCGGCTAGCTCTTGGTCGTGTGTCTCAGGGAATGCAATGCTTACTCCCACCAGTCAGCCATACTGGGGCTTTTCAGGGCGTGAAAAGTGCTTTCCTAGAAGCCTCCTTGCCTGGAATATCCGGCCTTTGGTCTGGAATATTCTCACTGCCCCAGGACCCACTCCCTGTCAGCCCTGGCTGCATCCCTCACTGAGGAGGGTTTGAACCTCAACATTACACCCTCCACCTCCCATTGAACACAGAGGTCATTACAGCAGAGCAAGCTCTGGCATCGCCTCTAACACCTCCTCCTTCTTTTCTCCCCAGGCTTCCTGATCACCTGGTCACCGCACGATGGCTGTCAAGGAATGGGTGATCATTCTACTCTGAAAATCTGGGGAAGCTGCCTGTAGATGGCTGCTTTTTGTATGTTTTTTTTTTTTTTTTTAAGGGAATGCAAACTAGATTCTTATGCAGATGTAGGTTTTAGCAGGGCATTCCGTTGGGGGGGGGGCGGGAAGATGGACATGCATGCAGCTTTTTTACACTTTTGGAATGAATCCGTTTTTTTAGAGCAATTCTTTTTTAACTCTTCTGTCCAAGAAAGGCCACACACTGTGTGTTTGTAATTCTAAAGGGCTCAAAACAAGGCACATGCCAGCTGACTCATGACTTGGTGTCTGTGACTGCTTAGTGGGTGCTCTGACTCAATGTGTGTTATGAAGGGAGGAAGTCCCTGTACCCCTATCCTTGGAGACTGGGATGGGTGTTTTTCCTTCTCTGTAGCCTAACCCACCTAGAGTGAGATAGCCCCTATAGCCCACCTAGAGTGAGATAGCCCAGGGAACTTTAGTCCACCTAGAGTGAGATAACCCTGGGGAACTATAACTATTGTTTTGGAGTTCTCATTAGAACTGAACATTCTTCCTTTAACCCTAGCAGATCTGAGTCTGAAATGCTGGGATGTCGTAGCCTCTGTGTAGTGCATGCACACCCAGAAGGAGACAAGCCTGAGAATCTGGAACTTGGTGCCCATGTGCGTATTCGCTGTATGACTCTGGGCAAGCCCCTTCCCTTGTGGGCCTCTGTGTCCTCTAGTAAATATGTTGAAAGCCTCTATCTGTATAAAATCAGAAATGGGGATGCCTTAGGGCTTTACTGCTGTGAACAGTCACCGTGACCAAGGCAACTCTTACAAAAGAACAACATTTAATTGGGGCTGACTTCCAGGTTCAGAGGTTCAGTCCATTATTATCAAGGCAGGAACATGACAGCATAGAGGCAGGCATGGTGCAGGAGGCGCTGAGAGTTCTACATCTTCATTGAAAGGCAAACAAGAAAAGACCTTCCACATGGTTAGAAGGAGGGTCTTAAAGTCCACCCCCACAGTGACACACTTCCTCCAACAAGGCCACACCTTCAAATAGTACCACTCTCTGGGCCAAGCATATTCAAACCACCACAGGGATCTACTTATGTCTACACTAGAAGTGTACCCCTCAGCACCAACCCCATAGTGAATATCTCCATGTCTGAGAGTCAGCTAATAACATCCCTATGAATTGAATAGGAGATGACATGCTCAAATGCTTAGTGAAATGACATCAGAAGACTGTCACCTTGGAGGCACCTGGCTGTGGAGAAGGAGGTAGAAGTACCACGTACCCGATAGCAGTTGGCACGATGTGTAGGTGGTCACTGGATCACTTCAGATCTGCACTGGAGGCAGGAGACCGGTGAAGTGCTGAGTGTGGAGACCTTCTGGGGCTGGGTTGTGTGTCACACTAACGAGTGATATGAATAAACAGTGCATTGTCTGAAATGTTCATCGATGTCAAAAAAAAAGTGGATCGACAGGGTTGTTCAGTCTAGTGGCTTTTCACTCTAGAGAAAGCTTCAAGGGTCCCTTCTGAGACCCAGAACACGTGCTGTGACTGTCACCGTTTGGAGGCACAATTACCCACCTACACACCCAACCCCGTTTTTATAGACTTCATGATGTTGCAACCCCTGCACTCTGAGATAAGTGTTTTTAAGGATGGACTCCTTGCTCTCTCCACCCTGGGAGAGATCCAGGTGCTGGATCCAGGTCCCACTCATCCATCTTTGTCATCTGGGATGCATCGTGTCTGTTTTCTCTGCTTCCATTAGCTATTTCTACATAGCCCTCCTCACCTGGCCCACCTGGGCAGTGGTTACCTCCTTGCCTGGTCTTGACTTTCATTTTTGTGGTTTTGTTTTGTATTGTTGATGTTGCTTAGAAACAGGCTCACACTGTGTAGTTTAGGCTGGCCTGAAAAATCCATATATAGACCAGGCTGGCCTCAGCTGTCTGGGTGCTGGGTTTAAAAGTGTGATTCTATCATGTTTAGCCCTCTACTTGAAGGTATTTGTTAGTTTTGTTTTGCTTACATGTATATCTGTGCACTATCTGCATGTAGTACCCACAGAGACCAGAAGGGGGCATCAGATCCCCTGAAATGAGAGTTAACAGATGTAAGCCACCATGTGGGAGCTGGCAACTGAACCCAGGTCTCCTATAAGAGCAGACACTCTTAATGACTGGACTGTCTCTCCCAGCCCTAACCATCCACTATTCCCAGCCTGATCCTTCTGAGACTCCTGAACTTGTAGGTCCCACTATTGATACATATTCATTCATACATTTTCATCTCTCACTACTCTTATGTTCTCATTTCCCCGTGGACAGAGTGAGGAAGGGGATGGATTGGGTACCAGAAGGATGCAAGTCACTGGGTGGGAGAATAAGACATCAGGTTCCTGCCAGCTATGGAGTGAGAACCTGCTGAAGGCTGAGCCATCATTTGCCCAGAAGTTTAGAGAGAAAGCAATAACATCCATATAATTTTAAGTATAACATATTTAAGCTTTTCTATTTCTTATTGCTGTTTATGCTCGTTATGCCTAATCCATAAACTCAGCTTATCATAGGCAGGTATAAGAAAATATACATAGAAGATAGTAAATGTGCTTTCCACACAAGTCTGTGGGCCTGGGTTTGAGCCACAGAACCCACATAAGAAGCTGGGCATGGGGCTGGAGAGATGGCTCAGCAGTTAAGAACACTGACTGCTCTTCCAGAGGTCCTGAGTTCAATTTCCAGCAACCATATGGTGGCTCACAACCATCTGTAATGGGATCTGATGTCCTCTTCTGGTGTGTCTGAAGACAGCTACAGTGCACTCATATAAACTAAATAAAAGAGGAGGAGGTGGAAGAAGAGGAGGAGGAGGAAGCAGCAGCAGCAGCAGCAGCAGCAGCAGCAGCAGCAGCAGCAGCAGGGCACAGTAGTGCAAACCTGTAATCCCACAACAGGGAAGAAGAAATGGATAGATCCCTGGGGCTCACTGTCTAGACAGCCTAGCCTAACCAGCAGGCTGCCAGCCAACGAGAGACCCTGGCTCAAAAAATCAGGTCACTTCTGAAGAATGACCTCTGAGATCCTCTGCCTTCCACAGGTGCACAAACTCATGTATGCACCTGCAGGCTCATGTGCCTGCATACCCATGTTTATCTGCACAAACGTGTACACGCATACACACGACACACCGTCTGAAAGTTATCTTTGAGGAGTCTTGGAAATGTATTCTCCACGGGTAAGGGGGTACCACAGTGATTCTAAAGCCTGTATCCAACCCCAAAGGTGTCCCCTTATTATCCTAGACCACCAAAAAGTTGGGTCTTGGTAAGGTGGATAGTTTTCCTGCAGGTTTTTCGATGACATTAATTCCTATCTTTAGAAAATGCCACCCTCCTGTCTCCCAGGATTGAGGATGTAGGCCAGACAATGCAGCAGGGAACAGTCCCCTCTAATGACTTTCCTCATTCTCTGGCTTCACTGGGAACTCATGAACATTAAATCAGAGAGACTTATTATGTGATATTTTAATTAATTAAGGGAAACCACGTTGCTCTGGTGTCTGCAGCTGAATGAATTCAGGACACGGAGCCCGACACCAGGCTTGCCACAGTGGCTCAGTAGAGCCTCATTCTCTCCTGCATTGTGAACACCATTATAAGTCAGGGCTGCCTGTGAGGCGTCTTGGTGCCTCTGCCTCTAGAGTACTTGGGTCCCAGGTGTGTATCACCGTGGCTGATTATATGTGATACTGGGGACCAACCCCAGTCTTTCATGCATGCTAAGCAAGAACTCCACTTGCTGAGCTATCTCCACAGTTCCAAGGCTCCCTTTTATAGTAGCTGGCACCCCACACACCCCCCAACCAGAAGGGCTACCTTTAACTCTCCTCTTGCACCAATCTGTCTCCCTGTTACCTTATCCTGCTTCATGGTTGGCCAGGATCTCTCACTATGCCACACCCTGGTCAAACTAATGTCACAGTAGACAGAGTAACAGGGACCTACACAGTCTTTCCCAAGTCCATTGTTCACATTGAAGCAAAGTGGCCTTTAGAAATTGAATATGAGCCTATGCCTGTTAGGGCTTCCTACTGGGGGCATGGCTTCCTAAGGGTGCAGGCCAGAATGCTCCAGCCCCTGCCTACCTAGCTTCCCAGTCTCCCTGCTCCTGTGGGAACAGCTTACCTGTCTCTCCGTCTCTGAGTTCTCACAGGCTCTGCCCTTCCCTCTCCTAGAAGGCCTACACCTTACCAGTGGTCTTGTTACCTCTTCATTCATCAGGATTCTTGTCCCATTCCTGCCGGGCCTTGCCCTTAGGGTGAGCAGAGTGGAGCAAACAGAGGAAAGAAAGGAGGGTCCAGGTTGTGTCAGCTCTACTTAGCTGCTTAACTTAGCATCTGGGTGAGCTGGTGCCTTGTGAGTACTTGGTAAATCCACTCCTTTCCTCTAGGGGCTCTTTGACGTCTTGGTCTCTGAACTCCTACTTGCCACGGCGCATGTCATTCTGTTCTGTAACTGTCTTGCTTACAGAGTGTGAGCCCCACAGGGCTGTCTGTCTGATTTGCCTTCTCCCAACGGTCCACCTACAATCAGGACTTTTTTTCTCTTTCAGATCAATGAATGAACTGAGAGAATTAGTAAAAGTGGGGATTACCGGAGATCTGCCTTGTACCCATAATGGTGTCAATCCAAATGAACCTTCCTAGGAGATATCAGAGCTGGCAAGGGCAGGTGTGGTTGAGTCTTAAACACCGTTGTGGATTGGGGACCACAGACTTGGGCATAGAGGCTTGATTATGTGGGCTCCTACGTATACTCCTGTGTCTGACTTTTCAGGCATGCTCACGGGAAACTGACCCAAATAAGCTGTTTAACAAACCTCTCAGTGGATGGGCCTGTGGTTAGGAGCACTTGCTGTTCTCATAAAGTACTTGAGTTCAGTTCCCAGCACCCATGTCAGGCAGCTCACAGATACCTGAAACTCCAGCTACAGGGCATCTGATGCCATCTCCTGGCTTCTGTAGGCACCCGAACACACATGGCATGCAAACACAGATGTCCATACATACACATCAATGCATCTTAAAATTAAGTAAATCTCTCAGTTTCTACTTACTGGAAAAAATAAATGAATAAAAATCAACACCCTTGCTTTACAGTAGTGTCTTAAGGCCCAAGTGGTCTGTGAAGAGACCTGGTACTGTGCTTGGCCAAGTAAGTAGGAGCTTGGTGGGAGCCTGTAGAAAGGACGACTGGATACATGGATGGCCTCCAACCCATGGTATCTACCACAGCTCAGACTTGCAGTCCAGACATGCTGCACTTCACCAATGCCCAGGGACACCTCCCTTCCTCGTTTGAGGGGATACAGTCCATTCTGGTAGGGAAGGCATGGCAGTGGGATGTGAAGGCCCTGTCACCGTGTGTCCACAGTCATGAAGAAATGAATAATAATGCACACCAGGCTTTCTTTCTTTGCCCTTTCTAATTCAGTCTGGATACCCAGGCCATAGCATGGCACCAGCAATGTTTAGGTTGGGTTTTCCAATTTTTGGCTAAACTCTGGGAAGCCAAGACAAGACAGTCAAGTTGACAGTGAAAATTAGCCATCATACTATGAAACCTTCACAACTATGCCATGGGGGAAGGTGTTGCAATGGCCTCTTAAGAGAAATACATAGAGTTAGGGTCATGTCAACTTTAGAAAGGTCTCACAGGCATGGTATCCTAGAAAGGGAGAAGAGACGCAAACAAACCTACAACCCTTGAGAAGCAGCTACAGACTGGAGATAGACTTCAGCTGGGAGAGAGATTGCTTAGCGTTCACAGAACCCTGAACTTGACCCACACAGCTCATAAAACTGGGTGTGGAGGTGCAGCCCTGTAATCTCAACACTCAGGGGATGGAAGCAGGAGCATCAGAAGTTCAAGGTCATCCTTGGCTACATATAAGGTTCTGAAAAACAGAATCGTTTTGATGACAGGTTATTGATACGATGACCAGAGCACTGTATTCACAGGATGTAACATTCACAGGCTGTGGCGATCACAGGCTGCAGACTTCATTGGGTGTAGCATTCACGGAGAGCACGTGCGCACATGCACAGGCAGCAAGACTAACAATAAACTGAACTCTGAGGTTCGAAGCCAGCAAAGCCCTCCTGATAAGGTGATTCAATAGAGGTTAGGAGGGTGACAGTGGAAGTCCCTAAATGACACAGACTTGCTCTGGGAAGGAAGGAACCATCACATTTCCCATGGGTCTTTGTGCTTAGTCATCAGCCAGGAGAAATCAAAAAGAAACTTGAGGTTGGGGGGTGGGGTGGGGGGTGGAGATTACTAACTGGGTCCCCTTTGAGCCAGACAGTAAAATGTTCAGGATAAAGAAAGACATCGATATAGATTTGCAAACAGAACACTGAGCTTACTTTAATTTTAAAATGAAATTAATTCCCGTACCCTAATTGAGTGCACAGTTTGGTAGTCTATCAGTGCAACTGCAAGGCTGTCCAACTATGGCCATTGCTCAATTTCACTCCATTTTCAAAACCTCCAAGAGGAGCCCACATCCATAAGCAGTCAGTCGTTCCTCCATTCCCCTCCCCCGAGTCCCTGCCAAACACTGATCTACATGAGGCCAGCGGTTCCCACTAAACATTCTGGTTTTGAGGCTCTCTCATGTTGCACCTGGATCGGTCCATCCTTCCTTTTATGGCCAGTCAGTGGTCTTGAATATGCATGCCTTCTGGAGACTCCTAAGGTTTCTTGGCAATAACTCATCAGCGAGGTGGGGCCTGGGGATGAGATGGGTTACACTCCGAGCCCAGCCACTGTCTCTGCTTTCAATAGGATAGCTCTGATTTGACTACTTTATTTGTTGACATTTCTTGTAACACTTCATTGGGAACTCAGGCTGAAATCAAATTTTGCCATCGGCTGGCGGGATGTTGTGGAGCCGTAGGACGGTGCTGGGCCTCCAAGGTGGCCAGTCTCAGGAATTCTTCTCAGGAACCTTGATGGTTACAGTCTTCACCTCCGTGTAGGCTCTAAGCCCATCCTCCCCCAGCTCCCTGCCATTGCCGGATTCCTTATAGCCTCCGAATGGCGTGTGGCAGGTGACGATATTGTAGGTGTTCACCCACACCGTCCCGGCTTGCAGGGCCTGGGTGAAGTACAAGGCCTTGTCCAGGTCTCGGGTGAACACGGCCGCAGCCAGGCCGTACCTGGTGTTGTTGGCTCTCTGGATTACTTCCTCGATCTTCTTGAACTTGAACAGTGGCTGCACGGGCCCGAAGATCTCCTCCTTGGCGATCCTCATGTCATCCTGAACGTCCCCGAAGACCGTGGGCTTGATGAAGAAGCCGCGCTCCCCCAAACGTTCTCCACCACAGAGAAGCCTCGCCCCTTCCTTCTGTCCAAGTCGGATGTAGCCCAGGATTCTTTCAAACTGCTCCTTGTCCACCTGAGGTCCCTGCTGGGTGTCCAACTCAAAGGGGTTCCCCACTTTCCTCTGCTTGGCCTTCTCCACAGTTCTCTCGAGAAACTCTTGATAGATGGACTCTTCCACGAACGTCCGGGATCCTGCACAGCAGCACTGGCCCATGTTGAAGAAAAGGGCCTCGTGACACTGGTCTACAGCGTGATCCATGTCAGCATCTGCCAGCACGATGCTGGGGCTTTTCCCACCCAGCTCCAGGGTGACTCTCTTGAGGTTGGAATCACCAGCGGCCTTCTGAATCAGGTGGCCCACCTCAGTGGAGCCCGTGAAGGCGACTTTATCCACATCCATGTGCTGGGCAATGGCCGCTCCTGCAGTGGGGCCATAGCCAGTGATGACGTTCACCACTCCGGGCGGGAACCCTGCCTCTTTGATGAGGGAGGCTAAGTACAGAGCAGAAAGTGGGGTTTGCTCGGCCACCTTCATGACCACAGTGTTGCCTGTGGCGAGTGCTGGGGCCAGCTTCCAGCCCTGCATGACCAATGGGAAGTTCCAAGGGATTATCTGGCCACAGACACCCACCGGCTCATGTCTGGTGAAGCAGAACAGCTCACCATCCATAGGGATGGTCTTCCCATGCCACTTGTCAGCCCAGCCGGCAAAGTAACGGTACACCTTGATGACTTCATCCAGATCCAAGACATAAGACTCCTGAAAAGGTTTCCCATTATCCAGGGTCTCCAGTGAGGCCAAGTAGACTCGGTCCCGTTCCACAAGATCAGCTAGGCGGTTCAGAAGCCGGCCCCGCTCGGAGGCATCCATCCTGCGCCACGGGGACCCCAGGCGGAAGGCTTCCCGGGCCGCTTTTACAGCCAGATCCACGTCTGCTCGGTCACCTTCAGCTACATGCCCGATGACCTCGCCTGTAGTGGGGTTCACTGTGGGGAAGGTCTTTTTGCTGACCGCATCTTGCCACTCGTTGTTGATGAACAGCTGGTTGTAGCGAATCTCCGGGTTTGGGATTGGGTTCGGCAGAGCTGTAGAATATGAGGTAGTCCTCCCCTGGAGGCAGAGAAGCCGGGGCACCAAGAGTCGGGCGCTCAGCATCCTGAGGACCTCGGAACAGACAGAGAAGAACAAGCTGAGCAGACGGGAGTGGACAGAGCTACCCAGAGGCCCAGTGACAGGAAGGAGTGCAGCCTCCTAAAGCATAGGCTGCGGGATACAAAGTCCACCCATCCTGCCCCCTTCAAGTCTGGTCCACTCTTTCACCTCTTCTGGGTCTCTATCAAAATATCGCCGGCTCTGCGCAGCCCTCCTTGGTCCTCCTGCTGCACTGTTTGAAAGGGACCTGTGGCTCATCACAACACTAAAGTCCACATTTCTGGGCGGAAAGTTAAGGTGCTAATGAGACATGCCTGGCATGAAGCTGCTCGCGGGTTGGATAGGACATTTAAGGAAAAGCCCACACAGTGGAAATGAGGCAGAAAGCCCAGTCTGTGTGACAGAAGCCTGGTCCTCTGTGAACCTTTAACGTTTGAACAGCTAGACTCCTCTCCAGCCCCGCTCCCTCCCCTCTGGAAATGGCCTGACCTTTAATAACCTGTCTCTGCTACAAATACGTGTTTCTGCTTAGTTCCCTATCTGGGAACACCAGAACACCAGAATCAGGAACTGGCACTAATATATAGCCCAGCTGATAAGAGGGTTTGATTAGCCTCTAGGTTCAATCACCCTATGACATAAACCACATATGGGGCGCATCCCTGTGACCCTAGCACTCAGGAGGTGGAGGTGAGAGGATCAGGGGTTCAAGGCCATCCCTGGCTCCATAGTGAGTTTGAAGACAAACTCTGATACATAACAGACTCTGTCTCAACAACAGCAACAGCAAAGCAACCTTGGGGGACACCTCTGGAGCGGCCGTCCGAACCTGCAAAGTGCGTTTCTCAATCTCATTCGGCATGTACTGATTTTACACGCATGTGAATCGTTATTTCTAAGCATGTTAGTAGGATGGGCTCCTCTGGGGCAGGGTTTTTGTTGCTGTCATTCTATGCTGTGCTAGTGTCGCAGGCCCCAAGGGAAGGGACTCTGAGGGATCAGAATGTCTCCAGGAAGCCCCCTTCTGAGAGTGACAATACCCTGAAGCTTCAGAAGATACCAAGTCAGAGCCAAAATTTGCACATGCTCACATCCTGGCTTGTGTTTTATGTTTTCTATAAAAATATTAGTGTGGTTACGGGCAAAGCCGAGAGAAACTAAGAACTTTTCTTTCTCCAGTTCTGGCCTAAACCACACACAAAGCACTTCTCAAGCTGGATGCTCTAACTCACAGCTATAACCAAACAAGGACAGCCTGGTCTAAAGCGTGAGACTCTGCCTCAACAAAACAAACAACACAAACAATTATTAATTCTGCGCTCCCATCAGATTCACCTCTATGGTTATGTCCGGTCCTGGTGTAGACCTGAGGCACGGTAGCTACTCAATAGGCCAACCAAGTGACACGCTAAGGGAACATGGAGATTTCCACAAAGGCCACCGAGGAACTGGCCTGAGATCCCAGCAAGAGCCCTAGAGACTTGGGACCCTAGTGCCCTCAAATGTTGAGCTCCCTGGGGTGGTGTTGAATGGGTCTTACATGTATAAAACCAACAGAACACTCAAGGCCTCAGAAGCCAACCTGGCAGAGTCTCCCCTGTCCCCCTGTCCCCCAGCAAAGCGGGACAGGGCTCTCTGGAGTGCAAACCAAACATTAGCTGAGGTGCGTCTGTTTATTGTCAGCTGAAACAGCAGTGACTTTACTAAAACAACGTGATAACATGATAAAATTTAAACATATCTGAACTTGTATAAACAACTGTTAGACAGTTACTTCCTAACTTAGTTACACAGTTAATCTCTGGCCAAGATAGGATCATTATGCCTTTTCTGTCTCACTCCGAGTCTTGCTCCACCCAGCAGTAAAATGTAATTGCACCAGCCTGACCCCCAGCCCTTTCAACCCTCTGCCCCATGTACAGGGAAAGAAACAAAGAACGCATCCAAGAAAGCAAGGCTTCAGCCATACAAAAATCAATGGTGACCAGAAAAAAGCCCTCCCAGGGGAACCTGAGCTAGCAGGCCTATGGGGGACATCAGCTTTGTTCAGGCATCTACACACCTTGTAACCAAGAGACCAGAACCGTGTGTGTGCGCGTGTGTGTGTGTGTGTGTGTGTGTGTGTGTGTGCATGTAAGTCCGGTTAGAGTGGTTTTAAACAGGCAGGAACGAGGTTGGTCCCAGCTAACTGAGTAGTAAACTGCTCACACCAAGCCTAGGTCACACCAAGGCTCTGCTGCTCAGAATCTTCATGGAGGCCAAACCATTGCTCTCATTTTACACATTTTATCTGGTCACAGATTATCCCACTTTACAGTTTGCAGTTCATCTTCTCACTGTAAATTCAGCAGCCTCCCTGAACCCCTCAGGTTGAGTAGAACAGATTTTGATGGCTACTCTAGAGAGGACCACAGAGGTTCAGGGACAGTACAAAACTCTCTCATCCTTGGATTCCCAAAGGCCTAGCTTTGCGTTTCCTCCCGAATATCGGATACTCAGTGCTGAGAGAAAAGCCTGCAGTCAGGACCCAGGAACAGACACTTAAGAGAAGAGAGCTCGGGTCCTAGCCTTTCCACTGTGGCCAGTAGCTCTTGCTCCGGATGGGGAAAGGTTTAGGAGGTTCAGTGTTCTCCCAGCCCATCCAGTATCTCCCCGATAGGAAGCGGTGTGGAAAGGGCCCAGCACTGCACCCGGGGGAGACCTGCCATTAGGGGGACCGAAGGGGTGGCGTGCCCCAACGCGGAGGGAGGGCGGCGGTAGCTACCTGTGGCAGGCAGTCTGGGGCTCAGGCTCGGAGTCTCGCTCAGGCTCAGATTCTGGTACCAGTTAGCTTTCTCCTCCTGTCGGTTCTGCAGCTGTGTGAACCCGCCTCCGCTCAGCAGCTAGGCAGCCAATGTGGTTCCGTCACCAGCTAAGCTCCGCCTGATCCCGGCACCGCCCACCACTGAGGGATCTCGGCTCAGCACCCTGATTTCCCCTGTCCTACCAAGTTAGGTCCAGCATCCCGCACCTTCCAAAGGTTTCTGATTTCCTCTGGAGTAGGCAGCTCAAGTCTGAGAGCCTAAGGACATTCGTTTGACAATCAAAAGAGGGACCCAGAGAGGGGCAGGGTTTTCCTAGGATCACAAGCCTGGCTCTATCCTAGAGACAACCGTTGACAGACCTTGTTGATAGTGTCAGCTGATCAGCACTTTAGAGCCTGTTTGACTAAGACAGTACTGAAAATTCTTATTCCAAAAATCATGAGCAGGTTGGATACACTCCAAACAAAATGGGCTATGCTGTTTATAAAGTCTACACTGACCATCAGTCTCTGCTTTTGAATTGAGGGTAGACACTGAGGGGTTTGCAGGTACTGAAGACTTTAAAATAGCATGCATTAAAAAAAAAAACAGTCTAAAATGCAGTCCAGAAAGACAATGGAAGTGACTCTCATGGGGAAAGGTTGGAGACCATATCTTGTGAAGAACCCTGGATGTGTTAGATAGCTGGTTACAGATTAGTGGAGGTGAAGGACACCACCCTCATAATCAATGGCTTATAAGATGGAATCTGAAACCGCAGGACTTTGTTACTGGTCTAAGGAGTGTGGTCTTGCCGTAACTCTAACCCTGAATAGAGATATAACATGCTGTACTGACATGGGTGGAGGTGTCATTAATAGATAACTATCTAAACAACCCTCTAACAAGATTATTGCCTGCCTTCAAGCTTTCTGGTAAAAAGCAAAAACATACGATTCTCCCTTACTTTAAGAGTGAACCGAAATAGACCTGTCAGTCACCCAGACAGAAAACATTCCTCAGAAACAGCTGGCTGCTCCAGATAAAGCCCACCCAGAGTTGGTCAGCACAGTGGTCTCTGACCGATGTCTGCTCTCACCCTTGGAAGCTGTCTGCTCTCACATGGTCCCTTTGGCCATTGTGCAATCCCCTACTGCTCGGTGATAAACTCTACCTACCCTCTGCGTGTCTCTTCTAGATTTTTTTCACAGAAGTCACAGAACAAGGGAGTCACCAAGGGAGGCTGATACGAGATCCTGGTGACTGAAAAACCTAGAGTATTCACCCTTTAGAACTCAAGAAACGAAGTAAGTACACCAAGTCTCTGAAAGTCCAGATCAGGCAGGGTCTGTGGAGCGCCCTAGGGTAAAGCCAGACCAGTGAGGGGGAGTTATGGGACACCACAAGAAAAACATCCTGGTAAAGCATAGCAGGGGCTGGACACGTAGCTCACCCAGTCCTTGTGAAGTTTGAATACAATCCCCAGTGAGGAGACACAACCCAGAAATGCCCCCAACGCTGAGAAATTAACCTCCTTAGTGACCTCCACTCAGTTAAAGTCGCACCCTTAACTATGCAGCAGAGAAGAATTTTAAAGGAGGTAAGGGTTAGTACATGCTTTTTATCTAAGTGGAGACACTGAGTAAGACACACACAGGAAAAGAAATAAATACACCTAAGTATGGATATGGGCTTCTCAAGGAAGTTTTGCTTAATTAAGTGTCTTTACTATGGCCATAGATAGATGGGTAGATAGATGATAGATAGATAGATAGATAGATAGATAGATAGATAGATAGATAGATAGATAGATAGATAGATAGATAGATAGATAGATAGATAGACTCTGGTTTTTCTAAGTTACCTTGTTCAAAGTATATAAATTTACAAGAAGGCAAAAGGACTAAGAAAAGTTTTATAAAACCACCTGACAGTTTCAGCTACAGGGGGAAGTTCTTCAAGTCAAGGTCAATATGTAGACCAGCTCATATTTTAAACTTAAAAAAAAAAAAACCTAAAAACTTAATTTGAAAACTTTTCTATAGAAAAGAGATGAGAAGGGTGTGCTAACAGCTACACTCAAGGCCATGGACATTCCGGCCCTGCAGGGTTCTTGGTTGTTTTGAACATTCTGTTTGAGAGTGTCCAGGAAAACAAGCACCTCCTCTGTGGGCAGTCTGGGTTTTGTCAGTCGTGTTGAAGTTTCTTGACTCTCGGCCAGCTGGACTTGCCGACTGGATCCCAGGGGCAGCGGCTTCTGCCTCTTCCCATTACACTCCCTTGACTTCCCATCTCTCTACCCTTCTGCACACACAATCAAACAAAACAGAGCTGGCTAAGGATTGTGAGGGCTGCCTTGAAAGGTGGATGCTCTCCACATCGCAGGAGAATAGGAGTCCTAGACCTCCCTATGGATAGACATTAATTCACCAGAATCCTACAGGGCAGAACATCAAACAAAAACCAGCTAGGCAAGAGGCTCCAAACTCAGGATTGCATCAGGAAAGGGAGCACTTTTTTTTTTTTTTTTTGGTTTTTTTGAGACAGGGTTTGGGTTTTTCTGTGTAGCCCTGGCTGTCCTGGAACTCACTCTGTAGACCAGGCTGGCCTTGAACTCAGAAATCCACCTGCCTCTGCCTCCGAAGTGCTGGGATTAAAGGCGTGCACCACCACCTACGGTGAAAGGGAGCACATTATCATCACCTTCAGAGATTCAAAGTCACTAGGTATGGGAGAGAACCAAGGACTTTGTTTCAAGTTCCCCATATATATCTGATGATCCGATGTGTAGCCATGCTTAGAAGGTATGGGCAGACCTGAGAGTTTTTTGTGGGTTCTGTAAGTACATCATAATGTTTCCAGAAAAAGACTTCTGTGAATGTTTAGTGCTTGAATTCCATCCAGTACCCCTTCCCCAAATACTTCATAAACTGGTGGGCGTCAGCATCCACCAAGGTGGTCGGTTCTGTTGTAAAAACACTAAAAACAAACTTCAAAAAACGGGAGTCTATTTCCTTACATTTTTAAATTACATTTAAATGGATACAATAAGAACTAAAGAAAGGTGAACAACATCGAGATCAAAATAAAAAATAAATTTGTACAAAAAAAGAAAATGGGCAAAACCAGAATAGCTCAAGATTCTCAGTCTCATCGTGAACCGAGAGAAGACACATCTGGATGTACATTAGACCTTTGTTCCTGACAACAAAGCCGGGAACTTAAGATTTCTCATATGCTGTCAGATGCTAACGGAGCCGGCTTTCAGACTATACCTCCTGATATGGAGATGATGACCTCTAAGTGGCTGAAGATAAAATTGATAAATTAGTTCTTCACAGGACTGGTCATTTTTAAGAATTTGTTTATTTTATTTATTTATTTACTTATTTATTTATTCACTTATTTATAAATAAGAATTTATTTATTTATTTATTTATTTATTTATTTATTTATTTATTTAAATAAAAACCCTGTAACAGGTACTGGGCTCAAAGCCACCGACAGAGTAAGCTAATAGAAGCCTCTGTGGGGTCACTGCACAAGAGAATTGCAGGGGGCGAGGTGCTGCTGGGCTGATGCAGGGAGGGAGCTATTTCCTCAGCCTTTTAGAGCCTTATATGTCTAAGAAGAAACTGAAGATTCCAGCTCCAAGGCTTATTGACAGATCAGAGTCCAAACAAAGAAGGCCTGGGAACCTTCATTCTCTGTATCAGGATGAGGATGAGCAACTGGGCCAGGGGATTCTGCAGGGACTGGACATTTTAAAATAAAAATGGTTTTGAAAGTTCAAAGGTGCCTCCCCTTCTCTCAGAGAAGAGGAGGGAGGGTGTAGGGAATGGAGGTGAAGGTGGGACTGGGAGGAGAGGAGGGAGGGGGCCTGTGATAAGAATGTAAAGTGAATTGCTGGAGTCCAGCTCCAGTCCAAAGCCCCTCACACACACACACACACACACACACACAACGGAGATGTGACCTCGGCACGATGAAGGAGATGCCTACCAGCTCATTGTACAAGAGATGGCCCTGAATAGCTCAAGCCTCTCTGTATTTATTTCATTTCAAAGTCATAAAGCATATAGTGTCAGTTTTATTTCCTCAAACATGTTCCAAGAAACCAGATCATAACTCTCTCAAGTTTTTTTTTATAACTTTCTCTCTCATACACTTCATTTTGCCCAGGCAGATATTTAATCTTATGGCTCATAACTAACCACATGGGCATTGTGGTTAGCCCTCTGTGTTTTAAACACCTACAGCAAGTTCTTATCTGAGTCTACACTGACAGTAACTTTATTTCTGTCCTGTACAACCATGGCCGAAATAAAACTTATTATTCCATTGGCACAAGAGCTGGTTGACTCTTGACCAACCTTTTCTATTTTCTAACTACTTTGGCACCTTCAAAGATGAGTTCTTTGTTCCTGAACTAATCTTGTCGTGTTCATGTGTGTTCATTAACCTCCCCAATCCATTCTTGCAAGGGCTACTCTCTGAATAGCGTGTATTATGTGCTTTTCTGAAACTGCATGATTTTGATCTGTTCTTCACAGAACTTTCTCTAAGTTTTTAGTGAGTTCAATTATCATCTTTTCAACTACATCATAGATTTTTAATAAATCCACCTTAGACTTATTAAGAAATGTCTATTATGCCTTTACCACACTCAGTATACACAAAGTGATAGAAAAAGCTACTACAAGCATACATAGCGTTAAACTAGAGAAAAGGGATTACCCCACAGCCAGTCCCAGGAAAGACAGCTGGGGCTGCAGATTCTGCTACATTGGTCAGTGGCCAGGAGTCCAGGAGCTTCTCCTAGGATGTTTCTTGAGAGGAGAGCCATCCACAAGACACTCAGACGCTGCTCCCGGGAACACTTTCCACCAGTGAATAAATAATTAGTGAAAAAAATCTAGAAGTATGGTGCCTCACACCTTTAATCCCAGCTCTGGAGACAGAGGCAGGAGGATTTCTGGGAGTTTGAGGCCTGCATGAGCTCCACAACCAGTTCCAAGCCAATCGGGTCTACTATTGAGACCCTGTGTCAAAAATTAAAAAAAAATCAATCGTGTGTGTGTGTGTGTGTGTGTGTGTGTGTGTGTGTGTGTTTACCCTTAAATGAAGCTTATACTTTAAATAGGACCAGAATCTGAATGCTGTTGATCAGGTGTTTGTCATAGTTCCTCTTCTGCCTGCCTTCTCTCCCTCTGTACGGCACTTTTCACAGTTGAGGACCATAAGATCCAGATGGGAGAGAGACTGACTGAGGTCACCATGGACTTACTGTGCAGTTCATAGGAGAAGGGAGGTTGTTGGACAACATACAAATGACACGGGAAAGAGGCAGAGGCATCAACAATGTGGGTTTCCACCCACATCCCTGAGAGCCCCTGAAGAGCATCTGGTCTCAGACTACAGACAGCAGAGAACATTGGGGTTGGTTTCCCTCTCATTCTTGAATTTCTACATTTCCTGGAAACATCTTGTTTTTTTATGTCCAGCCTCCCTATGAGTTCCATATATTAAGTCTAATTTCCTGGATTAAATCTCGATCTAAATGCCTATTATGAGTCCTATTTTTCAGAAGACAGCCTAACTGTACTGGAGTTTGAGCAAAGATCAAGGGATAGGATAACAAAGGTATGATAAACAGAAAGGACACCTAACTGCACCCTGGAACTTGAGAGGGCCTGGCCTTCAGTCACTGGCCATGTCTTCCGCTGACTTAGTAACACAAAATCCACCATCACTGCTGCCTCCGTTGTCCTAGGGGGAAGACCTACCACCCAGCCACAGCTAGACTCTGGCCAGCACGCATGCTTGCTTTCCCCTTAGCAGGTGTGTGGGGCTTGTTGTTGTTGTTGTTAACCTATATATATTCCTAATGTGTAACAACTAAAGACGGCTCACATTTAAAACACACGTTCTAGGGCTAGGGGGATGGCTCACTGGCAAGAGCATCTGCTCTTCTTGCAGAGGACCCAAATTCAGTTACCAGGCAGCTCACAGCAACCTACCTCCAGTTACAGAGAGTTTAACACCAACAGGCTCACATACCCACATGCTACATATACAAATGCTAGCCAAACTTTGAAATCCCTGGAACTATAAAATAATTGAGGTATGCTATGTTACAGAAGCATGTAAAAATAAATAAAATGTTTAATGTACATTTGTAGTTGTGGTTGAAAATTTGGAGGCTCTAGACAAGCACATACACTCCCACATGGAATGGCTAGTCAGCTGATCCATCCATCCATCCATCCATCCATCCATCCATCCATCCATCCTTAAGACAAGATATAACCTAGGCTGGCCTCAACTTGCTGTGTAGCTAAGGATGACCATGAACCTCTGATTTTCCTGCTTCTACCTACTAAGTGCTACCACAATGCCCAGCTCAGATGCCTATTTACATAGAGCCTTCACTTCAAATTGCTGAAGGCCTCCCTCCAGCCTTTTGTGCCACACCAGGTTCACTGACTATGGAAGACAGGGTAACAGTCCCTGAACACCTTATGGTGTCCCCAGTCTTTGACACCCAGGAGTAAATTACTTCCCACACACATTAGAGGGGACTTTGCAGCTAGCGACCTTGAGATGAGTGGATGACTATGGATTGTGTAGGTTGTCCCCTGGGCCACTATGGAAAGAAATCAGGATCAGAGTGATGTGGAGACAGACGCAGAGATCGGAGTGATGCAGTCACCAGCTGTAAGTGTGAGTAGCCAGAGAAGATGGATCAGATTCTCTCCTCCAGTGTCTCCAGAAGAAACTTGATTCAGCCAACATCTAGTGAGAAGCTGGCCAAACTTTGCAGCTCTAGAACTATAAGTAATCAAGGCATGTTATATTAAACTATCGATTTTGTAGCAATTTTCTCAGCACCGTTAGGAAACTAAGACAATGATACAGTCATACACAGAGAGCATACAGAGCTTACAGACATCTTAGCTCATGGACTGACCGCAGAGTAAGGCAGATGGTCAGCAGAGCTCTATTGTGTGAACACACCATGATCATGGTGGGCAGCCTTTATTTTGATTGTCCAGCATCTCTCTTTTCCTCTGGAAATAGTGTTGCCCTTCATCCTAGGCATATATTTGGTGAAAATGTCACATCCTACATATTATTACAGGTAACTTGGTAAAGTTTTCCATCTGCATTTATAGCCCATTCCCCGGCAATGAGATTGCTTAAGGACAAGCAGGGGCTATAGAGGGAGAAGAGACCTGATGCACAGGTCTTGAAGTGGGAGGAACCAAGCTTCGTTCAAGGATCTGAAGGAAGACAGGTGTGGTAGAATCTAGAAGGAAGAAGACAGTGCTTTTGGAGAGGAAGGGACCAGCCCATATAGGGCTCTGGAGACACAGAGCTCTGATTTGTCCTACTCTTGAAGAACCCAAAGGGCGGTGGAAAAGCTGAGTCAAACCAAAGAAATTAAATAATCTATGAGACAAATTGCATTAATTCCTTAGGTCACTGCTGTGACAGGGTATTTATTAATACCCAATAAAACAACGGAGGAGAGAAGTCTATTTTGGCTCTGCTTGGGGGGGGGGGGTTCAGCCCATCATGACTGGGACAGTCTAGCAGTGAGAGCCACTGTTAGCTGCAGCAAAGTGTAACAGCTTAGACCAGCATTCAGGAAATAGAGAGCGAGGGTGGAAGCTGAGACAACATAAAACCTTCAATGTTCCCTCCAACCCAATTCCTCCAGTTAAGCCCTACTCCAAAAAGGATCTACAGCCTCTCCAAGTAGCGCCACTATCTGGCATTGAGTGTCCAAACACATGAGCCTGTGTTTCATACTCTGATTGGAGCACTTCATCTAGTAGACAGAAACGCCATGCTCTGTGTAAGCAGAAGGACCTGAGTTCCCCCCTGGACCCCTTGGAGAAGATGACTGTGATGGTTATTCCTGGTTGCCAATTTGACTACTTCTGGAATTAGGTAAAACCCTCAAATGGAGGGCCACATCTGTGAGGGGTTTTTGCTTAATTTGAAGTGTAAAGATCCACTTCTAATCTAGATCTTTGATGTAGGAAGACATACATTTAATCTCTATCTTTTGAGGTGGGAAGACCCACCTCTAATTTGGACCATGCCTTCCACTTGAAAGCTATACAAGGGCGTAGAAGAAGGAAGCCGTTAGAGCCTGCTTCTTCAGGATTCTGGTGTATACTAAAGACCAGCTGAGGCATCAACCTTGTGGATTGAACAGCTGCTGTATTCTTGGACCCTTCCCAGCCACTGTTGGATTAGCTGGACCACAGCCTGCAAATTATTCTAATAAATATCATATGTGTATGTATTTTATATGCAATATATATATATATATGTGATGTATATCATATATCCACTCAGATGTGCACAACTGGTTCTCTGCTGGGCTCTGTGTTTCTATGCTATGCCTTGAACAGCTTTTGAAAACAGGGGCACCTGGTTTCCTGGTTGTGTTTTAAACTCTTCCACAAATTCCATAGTGTAGCTACACTTGTCAACTACTGATTTAAGACAAAGTCACCAGAGAAGATGGGCCTTTTTCTATCATTTGGAAGAAGTTCAAAGGTGGATCAAAGCAACTCCACGCCAACTTTGAGAGCAGAGTCTCAGAAAGGAGGACGGAGGGCACTCCAACCCCATGTGCAAGCCAGAAAAATTATCCCAGTTGCCTCTTGCTAGTTCTCTAGGTGAATGTGGGATTCCATCATGGCACCAGGGCAGCAGGCATGGAGAATTAGTGGTTATGGCAGCTGATGGGCACAGGGGGGCTCTTAAATGTGAGGTCATTTAAACTTCTTCGCAAGAAATATGAAAAAATAAAAATGAAGTTTACATCCCCCAAATCAATAGAATGTGTACTCTTTGTTCAGAGCCTCAAAAAAGTCTGTTACTTTTGTAAGTCTATGGTTGTGCTTAGAGGCGGTGTGTGTGTGTGTGTCCAGTCTTTATTTAAATCCAAAATGAACTATTAAGTAACAAAGACTGAATAGACAGAGGAGGTATGAAGGGCAGGTGGCTGGGTGTCAGAGCATAGGCCCTGGTCCCCACAGCAGCCTCTCTCCTCGGCTTTGTCACTGTAAAAACAAGGGACAAAGGGCCATCAGAGGCCCCAGGCCCAGCAAAATGAAGCGGTTAACAAATGTTCATTGCCGGCTGAGCCCTGAGGTCAGACACCTTGAACCCTGTACATCTGCTGTTTGTGAAACCCAGTCCGTTGACTTTCCCATCCTGTTATCAGGGGCTGTTAGGGCCATGGTTGAAGTACAAAGTGTTGGCAGGGACCCAGCGTATCTCTCTTCACACATCTGCTGATTGAGCTGGCCTGAAAGGCTGCCCTATCTCTAACGACATTCCCAGGGCCTTTGGATCCAGCAGAGCTGAAGTGGAGGTGACAGCGAAAGCCGTAAGTGTCATCTCAGAACGTCCTTCCCTTCTACGGCTTCCAACTAGCTCCTTCTGGTTCAAAGACCATCCCCTACCAGACCCAGCAGCTTCCAAATTAGCAAGCATCTGCCATCCCTGTTCCTTCCTTCCCGAAGCTCCTGCCACTGCTTGCTTGTCTACGCTGGGCTCTGAGCCAGGCCTTGGCTGTGCAGAGATGGAGCCCGTTGTTCTCAGGTGGCTCACAGATTAGGAAGCAGACAGACATGGAAATCAGCAGGTTTCTCTCCTTGGGTGAGAAAGCCCAGTGGTGCCAAGAGAGGGGAGAACTGGGACGTGAGACCAAAACTACAACACAGAGCCTTGGGCAGTCATGGAGAAGGCTTTCTGTAGGAAGGGAGGCTGCAGCTGAATCTGGAAAACTGAATGGGGGAGAAGACAGAGCTACACAGAGGGCCAGAGGGACAGGGGAGCTTGGAGGCTTGGAAGAGAAAGTGCCACACTACTCCTGGCAGAGTGGGGTGGAGACATAAGAGAGCCTCGGCTGGGACAGTAAAAAATAAAGCAGACAGTGAAGGGTCTGATATGTCAAAATGAGGGGCTTGAGGGTCACACTGGTAGGAGATGAGAATTGGGGTCATCTCTGAGTATCAGAGAGCCCAGTAGCCATGGCTAATTTCACATGGAAGTGATTTATTGAAATAAGTCCTTATAAGTCCAAAGCAGGCATAAGTGGCTGAAGCCACAGATGAAGGATTAGAAAACATATGTCCCCTTTCCTGCTTCCTGTGCTGTTGTCCTTAGTCATAGGCACCGTCTTAGTGATCCAGAACAGCTGTTATACTCACCTCCTCAGAGACAGAATGCAGGAGGGGTGGGAAGCCAGCAAATCACACAAGCCAACTGCTCTGAAGAAGCCATTGCCACTAAGTATGGCCCAGACACTCTTACTTAGTTCTCATTAGCCAGAACTTAGTTACAGGCTCTGCATAGCCATGAAAAGGGCTGGCCACTTTGGTGATCTTTATTGGAGGTAGCCCAAACATTTGGACTTCCATTTCTGTAGACACAGAGGAAGAAGCTTTCTATTCTGCTATGACGACCAGGGTTACCAGCCTCAGCTAGCAGAGGACACGGAGGCCCACAGAGGAGAGTTAGCCCCTCAGTGGTACCTCTGGTGCTTGGGACTGCAAAACACACTTTAGAAGTGCCAGGTAAGCTATAGAGACAACCAACCTAGTGCTGAGTGTCTCCCCATCAAATCCTACTGCCAAGCTCCCGGCTCAGAGGGTTCACCAGGAGAAACACTGTCCCTAAAGGAGTCTCACGATGACAGATCCCCGAGCCTTGTAGATTTGGAAGTGGATCCAGGAGCTAGGGGTCTTTGAGATCTTCTGGCCCAACCCTGCTGTGGTGGAGATGTGGAGTCTGAGGCCCAGTGAATCAGTGGCCTTTCCTGCTGCTGTGACAAAATACCCCAACAAAAGCAACTTCAGGAAGAAATGGTGTCTTCTGCTTCACAGCATGTTGGGGAGGTGCAGCTATGTGTCAGGGAAAATATGGCAGCCGGAGCTTGAGAAGGGTGGTCACATTGTAGCTGCAAGTCAAGAAACAGAGGTGGAGGTAGATGATGCTCAGATGACTTTCTCTTTCTGGTTCACACAGGCAGTTAGGGTGGGCCTTCCCACCTCAGTTAACCTAATCTAGAAAATCTCTCACAGACAGGTCCAGAGATTTGTTTCCAAGATGGTCTTAAGTCCCATCAAGTTGACAAGATTGATGGGGGTGAGGAATTGTGAAGGAGGGCCTGGACTGTGAACACCAGGTGCAGTTTATTGATCAGTCCCTGCGGCTGGGTGTGATGTTTAAACAACCCTTTTGAAACGTCAGCATCCGGGTGAAGCTTCAGCTGCGGGTTGACAGAATGAATTGCCCCCAGGTTTAGAATAACATACGTGCTTGCTGTTGTTCATCTGTTCACATAGGTTACAGATCATGGACTATTTCTATTTCTTCTCCAGAACTGAATGCTGGATGTGACAGGAGAGAGAGAGAGAGAGAGAGAGAGAGAGAGAGAGAGAGAGAGAGAGAGAGAGAGAGAGAGACCCACAGAGGAAAGTTGACTGTAAGGCTGTAAGGTGTCTGGGGAGCCTGGCCACCAGGATCCCAGGCTATCAGCCTCACTGTGCCTCAGGGGGAGGCAAAAGGACTGTATTTCAGATGCAAATAAAATCTTACTCAGGAGGCTGACATCAGACTAGGTGAGATGAGCTACTTGACCCCATCCCTCGGTGGCCCCTGAGAGGTCAAGGGGCTCTCAGTTTCTCCTCCTTCCCAGCTCTTCTCCTGGACTGAGGGAGCCTAGGAATATGGAGGAAGAGGAAGGGGTGTACAGGGAAGAGAGAAACCAGGCAGGCCTCTGCCAGGTCAGGTGAGAATAGTTCGCTGTGCTGGAGGACAGAGTTGGGTCACAAGTGTCCCCCAAGGCCAGCTTCTCCAACCAAAACTCCTTTCTAGAAAGAGGATGGGGAACAGTGATGGGCTAGAACATCCCTAGTTCCACTGTTACTGAGAGGAACAGGCCCCTGGACACAGGCTCCTGGGAGGGCTTCGGAGTCCAGCCAGAGGCAAGTGAGATTCTGTACACAATGAATCATGGGATATCTTACCTGAACTAGTCAGTCAGCAGAAGCACAGAGCCTGGTCCTTGTGTCTGTCTGCCACACTGGGCCAGGCTATACTCTATTTTTTAGTAGTTTGTTTTAAATGCTTTTTTTTTAGACTAGTTTGTGGGTGCCTGATGCCCAGTGAAGTCAGGAGACGATGTCAGATTCCCTGGAAGGGAAGTCACAGACGGCCTTGAGCCACCTTGTGGGTACCAGGGGTCCTCTGAAAAATCAAGTGCTCTTAATCTCTGAGCCACCTTTCCAGACCCCTTATTTTATTTATTTTTATTTTTTCAATTTCAATGTATTTATTTGGGATAGGCTACATGCAAGTGTCACAGCAGTGTGTGGAGGTCAGGAGACAATTTGTAGGGGTCAGTTCTCTCCTTCCACCATGTGAGTTCCAGGGTTCAAACTCACGTTGTCAGACTTGGTAGTGAGTCTTTACCCACTGAGCCATCTCAGCAGCTCCATGGCTTCACTCCCTCACTTGCCAGTTGTGTGAAGGGTTAGGGGTAGAGATAGTGGGCAGGGATGTAGAGTTGGAGAGGACCTGTGTCTCAGGACTCAGACACTGGCTGCTCATCCTTCATGGTAATGTACCTATCTGGCTATACAGAGGCTTTTTCTAGCTATAAAGAAACCCTGCCTGGCCATTTGTGACTTGAACCAAAGAGGTTCCCTGCAGGGGTGAGAGGAATTATGGAAAATTACCAGTACCATTAAAGATACCCATCCTCTCATCTCCCCACCCTACCCCCACTCTCCATCTTCCCCCACCCCCACAACATGGCAGATTATAGGGAAGCCAAGAAGAATGGGCCAGTCCTTGGCCAGGCAGAAAGCCCTGGTGGGCAGGAGAGTAAATCCACAGCCAAGCCAAGGCATCTGCAGCCTTGGAGGTGCAATTACTGCCTGCTGGGGACAGATCAACGCCTTTAATAGACATGTTTATTTAACAGGCTTCACAGTGCCCAGAGGGACAGAGTGGATCATTCAATCTTGTTTTGCAGTACAAGGAAAATGGAAGAGGAGGGGTATAGAGGGCTTGGACAGCCCTAAGACTGATGGAGGAGACACCCCAGATTACACTCAACCAAAACCATCCTGGAGCCCAGAAGCAGGGTGGGGGAGGGGGAGGGCACAGGTTTGCTAAATAAACAGAGTTGTGCATCCGCCCGTACTGTGTCCGTGCAGTCATCGTGTTGTGGGGTCTTCACTAGAAAAGACTGTTCAGACGTGGATTTAAGCCAATAGAAAGTCTTTATTAAATGTTCAGAATCTCAGTGTAGCTAGCACTCAGCCTTTCTCAGGATGAGCTTTTGTTTAAGTACAAAAAACATGTTCTGGGTTGACGCACTTTAGTTAACAAGAACAGTTAGCCAGAAGTGGAACTAGAGAAGCTAAAAAGCAATGTTAGAACATTAGAGACTGTCCCAGAACCATGGACTTGGCTTGGTTAGGTCTTTGTTTAAGTTTAGTAGGTGGTTCTGTCTACATGTTTTACAGCCTGAATGGTACTTCCATCGGGGAGTCGGTTGGGCTAAGATCTCAGAGCCTACTAAGGTCTGGGGCTTGTCACAGTTGTCCCCATTCTTTACAGAGTGCCAGGTCAAGGTTTACAATTCTGTAGAAACTGAACTGGCCTGGCTGCTCCCCCAAATTCCTGATCACTGGGATCAAAGCCTCTGTGGTCTCTTCTTGGAGTGGCTGAGGGCTGTGAAGCCTACTTCTCTCTGGGACAAAAGAACATTAGACCACTGAGTGAGCATGGAAGAGGCAAGCAATTACTTAAAAACCTCAGAACTGCCCCAGGAAGCCGCAGTGACCTGGTAAATGGCTCATCTCCGTGAGAAACCTGAGGTGGGGTGGTAACTCTGTGCTGCCTGTGGTACAGGGAGAAAAACACTCAACCATCAAGGTGATACTGGCCCAGGAATCTGCTCTGAGCTTTGAGTGTGGAATCAGAACTTTCTTGCACCTGAAAACATTTGAATAAAGACACAGAGACTTATTACTATTTATAAAGGTTTAGGCGTTATAGCTTATGCTACCTCTCAGCTGGTCATTCAACTTAATTAACCCGAGCATTCTGGTCCATGCTGGCCATATGGCATGTCACCTCTTTCTCACTCCCAGTAAGTCCAACTCCGTGTCCCGCTGGTCAGTCTTCCCATCTAGATTCTCCCAGAGTCTCTATCTTTGCCAGGAAGTTCCACCCTCCCTTCATGCTTCAGCTACTGCCCCATCAGCTCTTTATTAAGCCAATTAAAAGGTAAGGGAAGAAGTGCTTACAGAATCCCAGTGATGAGCCTTAAGAATAACAATACCAAAGTACAAAGCTGGACAGTACTCAGCTCTCTGTTGGTGCAGAATTAACAGTTGAATGATGCAAAGACAACCTTCACACCACGAACAAAAATGTGACCCCATTATACCAGCGCTCCACAGACAAAAAGCCCAAGGGACACAGACCCCTGAGTAGACCCTGTCTTGTGTCTTCTGTGAGTTTGAAAACGTTGGTTTCAATGTTCCTGGAACAGTTTTGCCATGTCAATGGCCTATGGGACCCCCTCTTTATTCTGCATCTTTTAAAAGGGGATGATACAACATGGGTGAATGGAAGGTGACCCATCTGCCTGGACTGAAGTCCAGTGTCGAGGAATAGTCATCAGAGAGCTTCCTGTGCACTAGGCACTTGGAGTGGGTTACTTCATTTGAGACTTTGCATCTTCGTGGTTGGGTGGCCCACCTAGGAGCTCCATCCTAGAGGTAGATGCTGGGATTCAGAGACACACAGGCTGTCCCAGGCCCTGGCTGCACATTACAGTTATCTGAGAGCATACATAAGTCGTTGGCATCTAAGCCCCACACAGACCACCTGACTGGACTCTCGTTGCACCTGGCAATGCATAGGTATGGAATTTTCAGAGAATCTAGCTGTAGCCAGAGAAAAGATGGGGTTGTAGCTGGTTGGAGGCAGTGCCTGCCTTTAATCCCAGAATTCAAGAGGTAGAAGCAGGCAGATCTCTGAGTTTGAAGTCAGCCTGGTCTACAGAGCCAGTTCCAAGATGGCCAGGGCTACACAGAGAAACCCTGTCTCAAAAAAAAAAAAAAAAAAAAAAAAAAAGAGGAGGAGGACGGGGAGAAGGAGGACACACTAGAAATGACTAGGCTGTATAACTGTTTCACACAACTAATGGTTAGGGAATCCACACCCAGACGGGGCTAAAAGCAGAGTAAGAACAAACCCAGACACTGCCTCCTGCTCCCCTGCCACCTAGAGATGAGTGGTAGCCTGACTACTGTCACATTGCATGAAGCCCCATTTCCCTATTCATAAAAAGAGTGACCCCTCTCAGGTAGCCTAAGTTTACACATACCCTGCCCCTTTGCCTTGGTCATGCAGCATAGGCCATGGATAGGCCTATGTGACAGTTAAGCCACATATAGTCTTGTGATGGTTGGTTTTTATTGTCGACATAACAGGACCTAGAGTCACTTGGGAAGAGAAAATCTCAACTAAAGAATTGCCATGCTCAGATTAACCTGTGGCCATGTGAGAGATTGTCTTTATTGAAGATTGATGTGAGAAGACCCAGCCTACCGTGGGCGGTGCCACCCCTACACCAGTGAGCCTCGGCTGTGTAAGGATCTAGTTGCGCATAAGCCAGTAAACAAGGCTGTAAGTGATATTCCTTCATGGTTTCTGCTTCAGTTCCTGCCCTGACGTCCCTTAATGATGGACCATGGCCTGGATGCATATGCTAAAATAAACCCTTTTCTCCTTTAAGTTACTTTCGGTCACAGTGTTTGGTCACAGCAACAGAGAAGCCAACTAGGACAGACTACATATCCAACATGCAAAGACTGCCCTTCTCTCAGGATCATTTTTTTTTTTTTTATTTATTTAATGTTACATGTACAAGCGTTTTGCTTATGTGTATATTACATATGTGCCTGGTACTGTAGAAGCCAGAAGACTGCATCAGGTCTCCTGGAACTGGGATCTCTGACTGTGAGCCACCCCATGGGTGCTGGAAATCGAACCTGGGTCCTCTACAAGAGCAAGTGCTCTAAACCATCAAGCAATTTCTCTAGCCCACTTCAGAAACCTTTAAAAATAGACACCCTGCTTTGTCTAATGGGACTGAACCTTCTCACCTGAGACCCTCTTCCCCTCCTGCTTGCTGTTGCGTCAATAAATTTCTTGCCTGAACAATGATTTGACTCAATGTCTTTCTTTCAAACTACTTCACTCCTTCCCCCAAGCCTAGCATTAATGAGCGACTCAGGAGGGGTAGAGCCACTCGGTGTCACGAGACCATGCAGGGAACTGATTCGTCAGCTTCCACAAAGGTACTGTGGCTTCGGTGTAGAGCATCTTCTGTCCTCAGCAGAAGCTTCAGGCCTGGAACCTTGGACACACTCAGCTCTGCAGCTGAGATCTCCTTCCAGGATGCCAACATTCATGTGTGCACTCAGAGGTGAACCCTCCAGGCCCAGACAAGCCTTCATGCAGGTGAGACTACACTGTGCTCAGGGATACAGTTTCCCTGCCCTTGGTCTTCTCTGAGAAGTGATGACTTCCCTGGGTGTCCTTCACGTCTCTTCTCATTTGTCAAAGCTCAGCCTTCTTTATGTCCCACTCCCATCTACTCTTTGCAAATTTTAAGTTGGATAAGACCAATCTGAGAGCTGGGGACTGTGAGGGCTTTGCACAGGAGCATCCAGCTGGACACACTGTGGCCATGTTGGCCACAACTACTATTTCTCAATAGTAGACCCTAGCACACCTCCCAGCTCTGTTAGGACAAATGACATTATCAAGATAAGCAACTGAGTGTGGTAGGCCAGAAACTGGATTGATAAATAGTGGACACATTAAGAGTTGTTTTTTTATAAAGATCAGGAAGTATTCTTACAGCTGGGGCTTATTCCTTCCCACCACGATGGGGAGCAAGTGTCCCCTTGTCTTGCTGCCGTCTAAATCATGTTCTGTCCATAAGTCCCTAGAAAACTGTCTGTGTATTCCTGGATCTGTGAGTCACTTTTCTTAGGTTCCATGGCACATACTGATTTCAGGAGCTGTGTCTTCTACACTAGGATCATGTGTGACCTTGAACCTGTGGCCTCTTGTTCCTGGAGGTTAGCCCCCATCATATGCCGGTGACTCTCAGAGCTTTCGAGAGTTAAAACATTTCCTGGAGCCCTGTTACTTGGAAATAATGTCCTTTCAGGTGAGAACGCATAATTGTGACTCAAGAGGCAGGCAAGGATATCTGAAGAGAGTCCCTAGAGACTGGGTGATGGCTGGTTCCCCAGGGAAGAAATGGTTGGGGATTTCTGTGCCGGGAATCGATCACTGCCCTGTCTAGCTGTGAGCCCTTCCTTGTCACATGCTTAAGAAACACTTTAAGATTAATTTAGTTTTAATAGTGTGTGTGTGTGTGTGTGTGTGTGTGTGTGTGTGTGTGTGTGTGAACTCAGGCCTCTCTGTCTTGGTGGCAGGCACCCTGGTGTCCTAGGTGAGATTTTTAGTCAACATGACAAAATCTGAGAAGAGGGAACCTCAACTGAGAAAATGCCTCCATAAGCAATCTTGGAACAAGTCTACAGCCTGTGGGGCAATTTCTTGATTAATGGATAATAGGCTAGGGCCCAGCTCATTAGGGGTGATTTTGCCCCTGAAAAGGTGGTCCTAGGTTGTACAAGAAAGCAAGCTAAGCACGCTGTGGGAGCAAGCCAGTAAGCAGCACCCCTCTGATGCTTCCTGCCTCCAGCTTCCTGCCCTGACTCCCCTCAGTGATAGAGAGCAACCAGAGAATTGTAAGCTAAAATAAATTCTTTCTTCCCCCTACTTGCTTTTGGTCGCCGTGTTTTATCATAACAATAAAAACTAAGACACCTGCTTACAGCCCTTACTGTCGAGTGCACACATCTTAAGTGTGTGGTCGCCTAAAGGACTCTTCAGATATGTGAAGACCCATCACAAAGGTCACTAGGCAGAATTAGGTATCCAAGAGCTTCTGCCTGTCTGGGGTGCCCTTCCAATCACACCCATACACCTGCAGGCAACTGCCCACAAGTCTGATGTCATGCATGAGTTTTTTTGTCAGACAGTACTTGTCACTGGTGCCTATGTGCACACGTTTCTACCGGATGGACACTAAGCATTCAAGCCTTCAGCAGCCGCCCTTCGGAAGGGAGGTATCCAGTTACGCCCCAACAGCGGGTGTGTGAGCTCAGGGTCCCAACTCTTCCCAGGCTTAAATATTAACAGTAAGACTTCAAACACCCTCTGCAGGCCAGACAAAGCACCTTCTCCCGCTTTCAATCTCCCCTGTGGAGAGAATTCAAGTCACAGAGCCCTGGGGATGATAGTGGAGTCTTTGCCAGGTCTCTTTTACCTAGGGACCAAGAGGCTCCAAGAAAAGGTTCTAATTGCTATCCTTGCCCCTGGCTTGTAAGCCAGACCTCACCTCCTGATTTAACTTCCCTGAGCACCTCAAGGCTTTGCAGATAAGTGTCTTTAAATCACTATTGAAGAGGAGTGGAGCTGTAAATACACAATAATCCTGAGGCTTAGCAGCCGCAGGTCTGAGGGACACAATCTATTAAGCTGACCCCTGCCCAGCAGCTAATCCTCTGCCACCTAGACCTTCACCCCACTGGTCTCTGAGCACACCACCATTGCTTGCTAGGATACAGATCTCAGGATGTGCTTCTATGTCCCTAAGTCTTACAAGGGACCCCTCTGTCCCTAGTCACTGTCTTAGCCCCACCTCCTCCAGGACCCAGCAGCTATGCCTCTGGCTGTGATCTTAGTGAGGACAGAGGGTTATACCCATTTCCCAGTCCTGGGGCTTTTCAGTGCTCACTATCTGGCAAGCCTGTGTCTATCACCACCTTCTGTCTTGAGTCCCTGCATCTGTGAAATGGAGCTATACATATCCTAACATGAAACACAACTTTGGAGCCTGTTAGTCTCAATGTCAAGTATAACCATATGGACATTCTATGCCAGCCCCATCTCTGAATAAAGACACAGAGACTTATATTTATTAATTATAGCTTTAGGCCTTAGCTGACTCTTGTTCGCAACTAGCTCTTATAACTTAATTTAAGGATACACACACACACACACACACACACACACACACACACTTTTTCTTCCAGCTCCCTAGCAAATTCTCCTACACCTGACTCTCTCCCAGAGTTCCCATCTCTTCCTGGAAGTCCTACCTTCTACTTCCTGCCCAGCTATAGGCCATTCAGCTTGATTTTTAGACCAATAAGAAGGTGATGGAGGAGATGTTTACAAAACACTAAGACAGGTGATGCTTAACAATACCAAAGTCTGGACTGCACCCAACTCTCTGCCAGCACAGAAATCAGCACTTGAATAATGCAAAGACAGTCTTTATGCAGTACACAGAAAGATCACCCTAACAGCCAGGTAAGAGATTTACGACTCATAGAGAGGAAGCCCCCAGTCCATAGTCACATAGCTTGTCTATGGAAAAGTTAGGAATGGAATTCAGGTTTTCTGGGTCCTGAGTCCACATAGAGATTTCCACTGGGTCGAGCACACCCGTCACAGGCTTCACATCAGATTCTGAGAAATAGCCTAAGTGGGCACCAAGAAGTCACTTCCTATCCTCATCAAAGAGACCTGACCGTCTGCTAGGATACTACTTGCTTTAATCAAGAACCCCGGTCCCCCCTGAAGGGAACAACCACTTTCTGAATTGACTCCAAGTGAGTTCAGAGGAGAGCTTGAAGCCTGAGCAGGGTGCATGCTGGGAAGGGGGATGTGTCCCTGGGTCCCATTTATTCTCTTTCATAACCATAATTTCATTCCTTGCTCTTGACCTCAGTTTCCTCATCTGTATATTGATCCAGTGGCACCTCAAAGTGACCCTGACTCCTCACAGACCACTCTGTGTCCGTGAGGACATGTGCGTGAGTGCAGGTGCCCACAGAGGCCAGGGGTGCAAGATCTCCTGGAGCTGAAGTCACAGACGGCTGTGAGCTGTCCAGTGAGGGTGCTGAGAACAGAACCCGGATCCCCTGGGAGAGCAGCGAGAGCTCTGAGTGATGATGAGCCGTATCTCCAGCCCCAGAACTTACTTCAGGTGTTCTAGTCAGAGAAGCCTCTTTGTCATGTCCCATAGGTTTGGGTTTGTTATGTTTTCATTTCCATTCTATTCTAAAAAAGTGTTTAATTTCTTTCTTAATATCTGTCTTGACCCATTTTTCATTCACTAATGAGTTGTTCAGTTTCCATGAGTTTGTAAGTTTTCTGTTGCTGATGATGACAACCAGCTTTAGTGGTGGTCAGATAGGATGCAGGTGTTGTTTCAGTTTTCCTGTATCCATTGAGACTTGCTTTGTGTCCAAGTATGTGGTCAGTTTTGGAGAAAGTTCTATGATCTACTGAGAATATTTCAGTTTTCCTGTATCCATTGAGACTTGCTTTGTGTCCAAGTATGTGGTCAGTTTTGGAGGAAAGTTACATGAACTGCTGAGAGGAAAGTATTTTCCTCCCTGTTTGGATGAAATGTCTTGTAAGTATCTGTTAGGCCAAATTGATTTGTGATGTCATTTAGCTCCAGCGTTTCTCTGCTTAGAATTTGTCCGGATGGACTGATTCTTGACGAGACTGGGGCTGTTTTTGATAAGCAGACTACAATTCATAGAACCACAGAGGTTAGGTACAGAGTAAGGAACAAGGTGGATGCAAAGGAAGACTCTCCCAAGAGAGGGGAACTAGAACATGTAATACACACACACACACACACACACACACACACACACACACACACACTTACGGATGACCTAGAATGGAACACACTGGAATGGAAGAATTAAATGGAGATGAGAAAAGCAGAGGGGAAAAGGAGGGAATATTGGAAAGGACAGCTAAAACTAAGGACTATTTGAGGAGATTATATAGAAACCTACTACAGTAGAAGCTTATTAAATATATACACATATGAAAGAAATCTAAAATGGAGCCACCGAATAACAGGGAGACAAAGCCCCAACTAGACATCTCTTACCACCAAATGAAACCTCCTGAGCCAAGTTACATCTAACTGAGTTGTTGACCGAAGGGGCGCCATGGAAACCCCCAAACAACCCAGGCTGTTGCCAAGGCTCAGAAGGTTAGTAGGGTGATTTCTACAAGCTGATGCCAAACCCCTATCACTGAGGACGACACTTGCATAAGTCACTGGCCATGGAGAAGTAAGTCAGCAGGTGCCTACCTAAGCCTTCACTCCCGGCTAGTGTTCACAGTACTGAAAGGTGCTCTGCACCCTACCAGAGAAGGAAGGGAAACACCAACCCAGCTACAAACCCTTTGATCTGCAACGGTCACCTGCCTGTATGATCTACCAGTGTAATAGTAGCACACACGTTGTGGGAGTGACCGACTGCCATCTATTTGGATACCAGTTTGTTTTCTAAAGAGGAGGAGAAAGAAAATGTATGGATTTGCGTGGATGGGAAAGTGAGGAAGATCTGGGAGGCATTGGGGGAGGGGAAACTTTCGTACATGGTATGAAATGTACTCATACATAGCTCATAGGAGGTGGTTCTCTCCTTACAGATTGACCTCAGGTCATAAGCCGTCTTGCTGGCCTGAAAGGAAATACTTTATAGAGAAAATTTTACATTGTATGCCTTAATAGCACATTTTCTCCCTTTTAAGTTGTCCCACATTTCCATGTCATACTGGGCCCTATAGGCTGCGTTGAGCCTTATACTCCCAACACAGGAGAGGATGGGTCGGGTTTTACAGGGTGGGGTCACACCCTGCCCATTGCAGACATCTTTGTGAACCAGATCCCCTGGTTTGGGAGTAGAAGGAAGAGCCTCCCACAGGAAGTACCTCATGTCAGAGGGAAGGAGCCACTGTCTCTGCCCCAGGATGAAGAGTGAGTCAGAAAGGTCTTGAGAAGCTCAGGGTCCACCTATGTGGAGCCAGGCCCAGCAGAGGGTAGACATCTTTGTTGTACTGGGGACAGAAGTTTGGGGATGATATCACTGTCATGGGTCTCTCTTTGACAGTGCGGCTAGCAGGCTTGAGGAGAGACAACTTCAGGAGAAAAGCGTGCTAGTTTTCTGTCAACTTGACACAAGCTAAAGGCATCTGGGAGGAGGGAACCTCAATTAAGAAAAAGCCTCCAACAGTGGTGGTGGCACACACCTGCAATCCCAGCACTCAGGAGGCAGAGGCAGGTGAAGTTCTGAGTTCAAGGCCACCCTGGTCTACAGAGTGAGTTCCAGGACAGCCAGAGATACACAGAGAAACTCTGTCTCAAAAAAACAAAACAAATAACGGTAACCAAAAATAAAATAAACAAATGAAACCCTCCCAAAAAACAACAACAAAAAACCAAAACCAAAGAAAATATTGAAAAGAAAGAAAGAAAGGAAGGAAGGAAGGAAGGGAGGGAGGGAGGGAGGGAGGGAGGGAGGGGGCTGGAGAGATGGCTCAGCAGTTAAGAGCACTAACTGCTCTTCTGGAGGTCCTGAGTTCAATTCCCAGCAACCACATGGTGGCTCACAACCATCTGTAATGGGATGCAATGCCCTCTTCTGGTAGGTCTGAGGGAACTGACAGTGTACTCACATAAAATAAATAAATAAATCTTTTAAAAAATAGAAAAAAGAAAGGAAGGAAGGGAGAGAGAGAGAGAGAGAGAGAGAGAGAGAGAGAGAGAGAGAGAGAGATTCCATATGGCTGCAGGCAAGCCTATAAGACATTTTAAAATTAGCAATTAATGTGGGAATGCCCAGCCCATTGTGAGTGGGGCTGTCCATGGGATGGTGGTCCAGGATGCTATAAGAAAGCAGGCTGAGCAAGCCATGAGCAAACCAGTACACAGCACCCTCCATGGTCTCTGCATCAGCCTCCAGGTTCCTGCCCTGCCTGAGTTCCTGCCCTCCCTGCTTTTGATGATGAACTGTTCTATGGAACAGTGAGTGAAAATAAACCCTTTCCTCCCAAGTTGCTCTTGGTTGTGATGTTTTATCACAGCAATAGTAATGCTGACTAAGACAGAAGATAGGCCGAGACAGTCTGCTGGCTGCCATTCCTGATCCAAGGGAGAGGATGGGTGTACCAGACCATCAGACAGTACCACTCAGGACACCAGAACCCAGAGCCTCATCCTTGTGAGCAAGCGCTCTACCACCAAGCTGAGTCCTTAAACCCTCTCCTGGTTTTCTGTGGCTCATCTCCTAGCCTCTCCTTTTTCTTCTCTTTCCCACCCCCCACCTTTCTCTTCCCCATCTCTTCTCTTCCCCCATCCCTGTCCCTCTCCTTCCCTCTCCTCTCTCTTCCTCCTATTCCTGTTCCTCTTCTCTTCATGGACAGAGTTAAAAGGCATAGCCAGTGGCCCCCTGCCAGTTGCCACAAGGCCATATAGAAACCCCTGCAATGATTGGAGTCCTTGAAACCAGGCTTGGGGACAAATGCCTGTAAACAAGCACTTAGAAAGTGAAGGTGAGAGGACTCCAAGTTCAAGGTCATCCAGGACTACATAGGAAGTTTGAGGACAGCCTGGGTTACATGAAGCCTTGTCTCTTTCACTCTCTCTCACTCTCTCTCATACATACACACTCACACACTCATACTCACTCACATACACACCACACACACTCACACACAAATACATACTCACATACAACACACACACACACACACACATACTGAAGATTTGAATAAAAAGGAAGAAAAATCCTCTGTAGACAAAAAAATATTATTTTGTTACGTTGCTTTCTATTCACTATGCATATTTTTACACTGTTTACATGATCTCTCTCCTGTTCAGAGAATAAACACATTCTTTTGGACGTTTATGTGAGTTCCAATTTTTCAAGACAGACTTCTGTTGCTTCGCGTCTTCCTGTGTAATTGTACCTTTAATAATCCATTTCCTTTCAAAAACTCCTAACATTTGTCACAAATTTCTGATAATTTCCTGGGCTGCGGTTTCTCTTCTTTGTTCGCGGTGTCTCCTCAGGTGAGTGGTTCACTCGTATGTTTGGCTAACCCAGCCCTGATTTCCCTCAACTTTTCTCATGAATTTAATAAGGTAGATGAAAAGGGCCATTTCTTTGGAAGGCATGAGCTACCAAAGCTTCTCTCAAGAAGCTGAGAAGAAAAGCCCTATACAGGCTGCACAATGAATTCAAAACTGAAGCCCCTCCAACAAAAGAAACCCCAGATTCTAATGGTTTTGCTGCAAGTCTAATACGGAGTGATTTAAGGAAGAAATAATACCAACCCTCCGCCAGCTCTTACAGAAAGAGGAGGAAACACTTCTCAATCATTTTAGAGGCCTAATACCCTCCCTCCAAGCAGACAAAGACGGTCCTTAAAGAAAGAAAGCTACGGCCTAAAATTTCTCATGAATATAGATGCAAAAATCCTCAAGAAAATATTATCAAATCAGTGTGTGTGTAAGGATCGTTCAGAAGCACAGGGATCGCTTTTTCTTTTATACCTATCTCAGGTGTTTCAGGTTGGCCTCAAACTTGCTACGTAGTCAAGAATAACCTTGAACTTCTCATGCTCCTGCTTCCACTTTCCAAGTGCTTAGATTTCAGGTGTGTACCACCATACCAGGTTTCTGTGGTGCTAGGGATTGGACCCAGGGCTTCGTAAATGCCAGGCAAATACTGAGTGACCTCCTAACCCTGAACTTTTTGAAGTAGTAGAATCGTTCTGAGTCTGAATGTAGTCTTACTAGCATGTGGTCACATGACTGTGTGGGAAACTTCATGGAACACTATAACCCCACTCATGTTCATTACACGGAAATGATGTGCAAATACGTGTAAACAGCACTTCACTGAATTATGTTTAAAGAGCAATTGGAATTTTAAAAGAATTAAAAGGTCATCTATACTTTCATTTGTAATATTTTGGAAAAGGTAAAATTGAAGGGATGACTATAAACTGGGCTGGGGCTGTAAGGGGTGAGACTCTCGAGGGAGGGTTTGGAAAACACAGGGACAAAGGCAGGCAACATTTGGCAGCAAGGGAATACTTTCTTTCTTTCTTTCTTTCTTTACTTAATTAATTATAGGCAGGATACCACTATGTAGTTCTGGCTTTCCTAGAACTTGCTACATAGACTAGGCTGGCCTTGAACTTACAGAGATGCCACTGTTTTTGCCTCCTGAGTGCTGGGATTAAAGGCATGTGCCTCCTCAGCTGTGGACAATGGTGGGTACAGGACTATCTATATTCCCCAGAATGTGTCTAAAAAATGAATGCAATGAATAGAAATCCTTAATAGACTTGACTTTTAACGTCTTCACTCCTGGACTGCTCATTCGTGCTCCATCCACCACATGCACACATTTTCACAAGGCGTTGATTGATGCCTGTCAGATTATCCCCAAATGCCTTGGTTTTTGTGTGTAAGACAGGGATTTGACTCTTATATCAATATCCCTTAGTGGAGAAGAGCATGCCTTTGAGGTTTGAGGATGTGAAGTTTAAAGTCTGTCTCCAGTACTGTCCAGATATGTAATGAATGTGACGCTAGAATATCATTTCTGGTTAGCAGAGGTGTTAGTTAGGCATCTGTCCCTGTGACAGAGGATCCGGATTACCAAGAAGGTTCACTTTGGCCCACAGTTTTGTCCCCAGTTGGCTCTATTGCTTTGGCAGTACAGAACATAGTGGTAGAAGCCTGGTCACCTCATGGAGCCCAGGAAGAAAGACAAAAACAAACAAACAAACAAACAAACAAAAATATAAAAAGGGGACCTGTGAGGTAGTTTGGCAACTAAAGGTTCTTGCCTCTAAGCCTGATGACCCAGGTTCAGTCCTCAGAGCCCAGATGGTAGAGGGAGAGAGCACAAGCCCTCTAATTTCTTCACGTGTGGTGTGGAGTGTATCTGTCATTGCACAAAACCCCATCCTGTCTCCTTGTATCCCTTCAATGGTCCGATAAGGCAAGTGTTGTTACTGTAACTATATACTCTGCTTCTACGGCTTGGACCTTGAATGTCCCCTCAAAGGCCTGAAGGCTTGGTCCCCAGGCTGTGGCCCTTCTGTCTTTGCCTTCTAAACATGGATTTATAGGTATGAGACACTACATTTAGTCTTTGACACCCCATTTTTAGACAGGTGACCTACTTTAGTCTCTAAGTTTATGACACATACTTTCTGACAGCAACAGGAAATAAGCGACCCATCTCAGCTGAAGGTCCCCTGTCCTAGACTAGGAAGATTGTATATGGTACCTGAAGGACAATGGGTTAGTTATACTCTTGGAATGGGGCCAAGGAAGCTGACAGAGAATGCAAGTTTCCAGGAATATGCACATGAGGTAGCTTCTGACCCTTCTGGCTGAGAGGAAGCCCAGTGATCCTGTCCCTAAACCAGAGAAAGACCCCTTCACAATGGCACCATGAGACAGCTGCCTGTGTTGGGCCTGCTATCAGCATTCATCGATCTCTGTTGAGTGTGTATCTTAGTTCGGAAGCACAATGCACCCCTCTTTCTCAAGGAACATCCCAGAAATTTTGCCCTGCACATAACCAGAAACTCTATCTTGAATCAGACATAATTTTGAGCATGCCTGGTTGTCTTGTTTGTGGATGCATTCCAACAATGTCCACCGGAGGGTGCTATGTCTATGTCTATAAGGGGCTCTGAACCCAGAGCTGAGCATCCTTGGTGCTCTCAAACACTTAAGCAAACAGGACAAAGACTTACCCACACACAAGAGCTCACACGCAGACACTGGAGACACAGACTCACAGATAGCATCCACGTAGCACCCACTTCCACATAAGTATGCACATCTCTCTCTGTGGGTAGACACCCTAGAACATATGCAGACAAATTTATGTGTGAACAGTCACACAGGTGCAGCACACATCCACAACTGTGAATAGTAGAAATCTACACACACACACACACACACACACACACACACACACACCAGCCCAGATATACACATAGCCAATTATCCATTGGCAGACAATCACAGCCGTGTGTAAAATGTCATAAACACACATTCAGATGCAGAGATGTGATTATGCACAGAAAAGCCTCAGACAGGCAGACACGTCTAAATAGCAGCACACACGGCCAGGTAAGGGCTCCTTGCCCGGGCCTTTGTTATCTCACGTTTGTGGAAAATGCAGTCCCTAGAGGGCACGGCTAATGTTGTGCTGTTTTCTAAGAAAAACAATGGAAATGTCAACTTCTTAATCCCAATGGAAACTGTTCTATTCGTTAAATGTTAATGAAGGGCATTTTTGAGGACAAGCTGTCTCTTAAAAGGAAGGATAGCCCTGCTCCGACAAGGAGAAAACCCAAGCTACAGTTCTACAAACACCTTATTAGCATATGGGAAGCTCCAGCCGCTCTAAAGCGGCTGCTTCCTACAAAGTAATTTTGAAACAAATTCAACAGAAAAACATCAATGGAGGAGAAAAGGCGGAAAGTTGAAGAACAGTAAATCCAAACAAACCCCTCTTTCTTAGGGGTGATAAAGGAATACGGAGATGACTGTCAGGTGGCCAGGCCTGGAAATTTGCCTGTGTAAAAACAAAAGCATTAAAGGAAGGAAAACATGGAAGGAGAAAGGAAGAAAGGCCCAAGAAAATAACTGCTTCCATAAAGGTACGGCAGAGCTGAGAAGAGACTGTAAGGAAAGCCCAGCCCTTGGGGCCACCCAGTCCTACTGTGCAGTCCAGAGGGCGGGGTCTCTGGTGCTGGGCAAGTACCCGGGTAAGTGGGGACAGGGCAGTGTCACCCAGACATAAACTGCCCACTGCTGTGTCTTATTTCACAGATCCCCTCATGAGGCAGGGCACAAGGACCTGGGGTCTGTCTCAGGAAATGCAGATCCAGGTCACTCCTCTGCAGTCCCTATGTTGAGTAGCACTGGCAGCTCCTGGTCCTCTCACCTCCTGGTGTGTAGTGAGGAAATGCCTTCTCTAACCACTTAATGTCCTCCCCTTCCGGACACTTGCTCGTATAAGCATCCATCTGCACCTCCGAGACCTCCTCGCTGTCTCCTGTGGCCAGAATCACCGAAAGTGCCTCTGTTAGTGCATTTAACCAAGTGCTAGCTGCAGCTTGCAGCCCATCGGCTCCATCCCACTGAACAATAGCTCAGGAAGAGATAAAAGGCATTCATCAGACAGCCAGGCCCAATTATCATGTCACACTGAATGAATGTATTTTAAAATCTTCTCTGACAAGAAAATGTTCCAAGTAGGTACTTTCAAATTAGCTGGAAAATCCAGAAAATTTGCTATTAGACCTTTTTTTGAAGAATCTTTATTCCCCCCCACTGTTCCGAAGGAATTCCTTGGGTGTTAATAATTTCTTCTAAGAGTCTGCCCCTGTGCCTCCTGCTGGGACTGGAACATTCTGACTGCCTGCCCCACGCCCCAGAAGCTGCTACAGGGACAATGTAAACCTTGGCTCTGGTGTGAACCACCTGTCCATCAAGCTTCAAGTGTCAGGTGCAATTCAGTTCAGCTCTGCCTGCACTCTCCAGACCTCTGTTTATCGTCCATTAGCCCTGCCAGAGTGGAATCCACCCAGATGACCTTGAAGGGAGACCCCACTTTCAAACAGCCAGATAAGACTTAGTTCATTTTGAAACCAGATCTGGCTGCTTGACTGTGCAACCTTGGACAAGTGACTTCATTTCTGAGTCCTTTTTTTCTTTACCTCTGAAAGTCAGGAGATGTCACCAAATTCCTGACATTGCCATGATGAGGGACCTTTTCCTGGGGATGCAGAGGCTTTCCCACAATGTGGTCAGGGCTAGCATATCAGGCTGGCTTTGTGGCTGAGGGGTGTGAGCTTCTTTCTCCTCTTAACACACAACCATCTATCTTTATTACCAGAATCCTGTTGCAGGTGGCTCTTTGGGCTGGAAGGAGAGTTCTCTGTCCTGATGAGAAACTGCAGCTCACAGTAACACACAGCCATGGTGTCGAGATCTGGAGAAATGAGAACAGGTACTTGGTGGAAAGGAAATTGAACTGTGAGTTTGTAAATGAGAATAGAGCAGATTGCTCCACCCCAAGCCCTTCACGGTTTTTACTTGCTTGCTTGTTGTTGTGTTTGTTTGTTTGTTTGTTTTTTGGTTTTTCGAGACAGGGTTTCTCTGTGTAGTCCTGGCTGTCCTGGAACTCACTCGGTAGACCAGGCTGGCCTCGAACTCAGAAATCCATCTGCCTCTGCCTCCCAAGTGCTGGGATTAAAGGTGTGCGCCACCAGACAAAGTCTCCTGTAGGCTGGCCTTGAACTTACAATGTAGCCCAGCATGACCTTGACTTTTGATCTTGCATTATCTGACATGCCAAATGTATGTGGCACTGGGGGATGAAACCCAAGGTGTTTGTTTGTTTGTTTGTTTGGTTTGTGCCTGCTTGGCAGGCACCCTGCCTACTACACTGCAACTCCAGCCTTTATCCAGGGGACAATTACATCAAGAACAGGCAGTTGTTTGGGTCCTCTTTAGCAGTGGCAAAGCCACAGCGGCTGCTGAGCCGAGCTCCAGGAAAAGCAGAACATTCTCTTGGTCACTTAACCAACTGAGTGGAGCCCTGTGCTTTCTCTACACCTCTCTTTGTCTCTTTCACTCTGACAATTAACAAAAGACAATTAACAAGTGGCTCTTCTGCCACTGTCCCAGCACCTAGGGACATGGAGCACAGACAGCAGAACCCTGCTAGGAAGATACCTCACATCTCCACAATCCTACCTTCCCTAGAACAGGAGGCTTCAGGCCAGAAGGTGACCTCCAACTGCCCTGCATTTTCTGAGTTTCATAGCAGTGTGTCCAGCTGACCCATCTAGAGCCCTGGCTGGCTGGCAACATGGGGAGTAGGTACCTAGTGTGTAGAGATAAGTTTTCTAGTGTCTCTCTGCAGCTGATGTGCTAGATCCATGGGGTTTTCTGCTGTGCTTCCTGCCCTTCACAGTCCACAAGGGACTCCAAATTAATGTACAGGTCACATACAGGGCTCATTTGCCCTCTCACAGATAGGGAAGCTGATACCCAAGGGTGAGTTTCCCTTCCACTGGTGGCCTTTCCACTCATGGCAGAGCCCATGAGACAAACAGACAACACTGACGTCATCCACGTGGCTAAGAGGTAGGCTCTAGAGAGACAGGCAGCAGAGGATGGGAAGAGCAGCTGATGGGAAAGGCTTGGGGAAAAGACCATGTTTAAGAACATGGGAGATTTTTAGTTGGATTCAGCGAGGATGCAGGAGTGTGGGAACAGGAGGAACGGACAAGGTTGTCAAGGTAGGTTGTATAACGTGCTGAAGAGGCATCACATGACTGTTTAGAGAATGGGGACTAACAGGGGCAGGGAGTAGAGTTTGATCGACCAGGAAGGCTGAGTGTTGGATGAAGTCCACAAACAAGTCAGTCCCTCTAACACCCAGTGTTAAGCAAATCCAGGCTAGGCCCCCTGCCAGAATCTGCAAGCATGTAGGAGAGAGGAAGAGGAGTCTTGGAGGCAGAAATAGGAGATCATCACCCTGGGCCAGGCACAGGCAGCTCCTTCTTGGACATCTCTCTTCTGAGCACTTCAAGGCAGCACCTTTGAGAGACAGCCGCAGAGGCCCACCGCTGCCAGCTTCCTCCTTATCTCTCTTGTAAACACAGATGTTTTACTACCTTGTCAAAGGCAAGGCTCTTTCAGCCTACCCTGGGGAAAACAGAAATCTCAACCCCTTCAGCCTGAACACATGCCAGATGAGATCTCTCTGGCTTACACGAATTGCAGAAGTCTCTTCTTTGAAAGCTGAGGAAGGCCACCCCAGGCCTGGCTGCTTTGTGCAGGACAGATGGGATGCAGATAGAAAGCCTTCTCCCTCTCATTGGACCAAAGGTACTGATGGAAGGCTGGGTTGCACAGGACTGCAAACCTCTGCTGTGAGGGTATTTCTCCAATAATGGGAGTCAGTTCCCTCCATCAGAGCATGTTCTAGGCTTCAGGCCCTTCCCTGCCACCAGGTCCCATTGGTTATCACAGACCCGGTACACAAAACAGCAGAAGTGCTCCCAGAACGTGCACACCCATCAAGGACTGTGGAGTCACTTCAATCATGGGCCATCCGTTGTCTGGTTTAATAGTAGTTTCCTGTCACAGTCTAAATAATGATCCAGAAAAATCCCACTCCTGGGGCCCAACCGAGAATGAATGACTAAGGTCAAAGGGACGCTCACATGGCTGCCTGTTGACTGCTGGGTGTGGGGGGCTGAGCTTGGTGATGACGGAGCTGGATCCATCCAGTCCATCATCCAGTACCTCTGGGATACAAGCAGATACTTGATGTCTCTGTACCTCTGTTTCCTCTTTTGTGAAAACAGAGGAGTTACATGGATGCTGGGGACTGTTGCCTCTAGCCAGCCGTGCCTCTGAACTGGCGCTTGGCAGAGTCCCCGCCTCCTGAGCCTTAGACCTCCTGTTTCCCAGGAGTCAAACAACCACCCCAAGAACCATCAGAGCTAAATGCGATCATTTATGTTAAAAGCTTTGTAACTGGAGATGGTTGTACAGCTTTTTGTGGGAAGAATATCAGATCTTGCAGAATCCTTTGAACCAGATGATGGAGTTACATCTATTGGCCAGGGAGTGGCAGCTACAGTCCAGCCCTGAGTTGAATGAGAGGCTTTGGGTATAAGCTGGGGAGGTGGGATGGGCAGGTGGGATTTGAGGCAAGAGTTAGGGAACAGTGATAGCTGCCTATAGTGAAATGAAGACAAATGTCATCGGGCTCTGTCCTGAGGTAATGGGAAACCACGGAAGGTGTTTGAGTAGGAACATGACATGAGCAGAGGTATGACTCGGAAAGAACACTCTGCTAGCCCGTGTGGAGGGCAGAGGGGAGGGTGGAATGCTAAAGAAACGGAGTCACGGTCATCATGAGGGGTGAGGGGTAAGGAGGCCTCAACAAGGCCCAAGTGACTGGGGTCTGGGTCACAGCCACACCTGCCATTGGCTCCCTTGTTTATCTCATGCATGACCAGAGGCTTTCTGTTGAGGATAAGGCACAGGAAAAGAACGTTTATCGAAAGAACTGGTTGAGCACAGCCCCGCCCCCAGCACCTGGAGGCCCAGCTCTGTCTTAGGCCCATCTTTCTTTGAAGTCATCAAACAGATCACCCCAAAGACAGATCACCCCCAAGAATGCATTTATGCTTGCCACGCTGTGTGAGCGAGTGTCTTTTTTTTTTATCACACCATATTAATATCATATCATTTCAGGTCATTTTGTCCCTTTTAAGAGGACAAAGGTCATGGGGCTAAACTCCTTCAGCCCCTGCTGTATGAGGGAACTGGGTTGCCTATACTATGGAATGTTTGAACACACACTCCAATGTCCATGGGACCAAAGCTCCTCCGGCCACTCTTGTCGATATATTCCCTCTGGTCCCCTTCCTGGCAGTGTGCCGGCTGCAGTCAATATCTGCTTTAATGTGGTTGGTCTCATTAACATGGACTGGATTAAGCGGCCCACATGGGCTTTTCAATTAGGAAGACAAGTTTCTGCCCGTGTTTACAAAGGGATTACGCCCAGCTTGCCTCTCTTGCCTCTCTTTCCTCCTCCCTCCGCTTCTCCTCTCCTCCCCTCTCCCCTTCTTCCTCCCTCCCCTCCCCTCTCCTTCCCCTCATTCCCTTTTTATTTCTCCTTCCTTCTCTCTCTTTCTCTTCTCTTCCCCATGGTTTGTAAATAAACAGGTTTGCCTCTTTCTCCTTTGGGGCTGTGTGGACATATGGGCTGGAATGGGCAAGAGTTTGTTAGCATCATCTAGCCATCCTAGGAGACGTATACTCCCACTGCCCAGCCGTGCATAACTGTTCCAACCTGTGCTTGCATACCTCCAGCCGCCCCCACCCCACCCCCCAGCTCACTTATGGAGCCAGCCCTCACCACACTTGAGACTCTGACCACAAGAAACATCTTTTAACTGAGCTATCACCTATTCCTGGTCCCCCTCCCCAGCCAGCTTCCCAGAGCCCACCCAAAGCTAGGGACCATTGCTCTGTGATCTTTCCAGGGGAGAGCAGAGTCTCACACTGGCTCCTAGGAGAGCCCCTGCATGCACTCTCGCTCTCTGTGGGACAACCCATTGTTCTCTATACCTCTCTCTGGCATCCAGGCACTCCCTGGGCCCCACAAGGACATGTGCATATAGTTTCCCTCACGTTGTAAAGAACCTTTTGTTCTCTTTCTCTGGATTAAAAATACACCATAAACATTACTCCACATGGCTGGTCCCCCCCCCCAGAACACAGCCACACTCCGAGAGCTTCAGAGTGTGCCACGAGGCAGTGTCCTGGCATGCCTCCCTATCTGCCATGGATAGCCTCTGCTCTGCCTTTCTAAAGTCCTCACAGAATCTTCCCTAGGTGTTTTCCCTTCTATTGGACAATTTCCATGAAATAAATTCACATCAGTGAGACACCTGCATCATTTATCTTGATTTGGCTTTGGGGACACAATGTTAGTTGTTCCCATGTAATGTCCACACTGGGCAGGCTGCCATCCCTCCCTCCCTCCCCCAGGGCAGATCAGACTGCTGTTCCCCCACCCCCAGCCCCCACCCCCCCAGAGCAGATCACCTCTCCTGGAAGTGCCACCCACACCCAGCTTTCGGCGGTTTTTTTTTTTTTTTTTTTTTTTTTTTTGGAGTTTTCTTGGAATAAAGCCATCTCAAGGTTTCACTCTTGATTAAAGAAAAATAGAAAAGAAACCGGAGAAAAACACCTCCTTCCTTGAGTTTGTCACTGTCTTTCTCTGGAGAAATTGTCTGTGCTTGCCCATCTACATATTGAAGTATTGATTTTTTTTTTTCCCTTAAAAACCCCAGGGAGATCGTAGGTTATAATGACAGCAAATCTGTGTCTGCTCCTGGTCAGGCATTCCTTTGCATGGTCATTATCGGTATATTATTTTTGTCTTTTTTGTTTCTTGAAGACAGGGCTTCACCTGATAGCTCAGGCAGTCCTGAAACTCACAGTGGGATTACAGGTGTGAGCCACCACGCCCAGAGGGTCACTTTCACTATAATTCTGTTGATTTTATTTGCTGCCCCTGGGTAACCACTGCTGAGGACCAAGGGATGGCACTGGGCATTGACTGACACCCCCTATGAATGTCACCTTTGAGGTCCAAAATAACAAAACCAACTACAGTACAGTCCTTGGCACCAAGCATACCGTGTGGAGCAATGCTTGTTTCTCTGCTACTTCAAGTAGACAAGACAATCGCTGCACCTATTTCACAGGTGTGGACACTGCGTGACCACAGCATCTCCCACACAGGAAGTAATCGCAGCAGCATTGTCTCTGGATCCATTGCCATTTTTCCACAACACCAGCAGCCTACAGAGCGGTAAGAAAACATCTGCTGCCAACCTCTCTAGGTTTGTGACTTCAAGCTCCCCTGGCAGAGGAGGGAATTACCATATTTGGGGGCAATTTACATCAAATTACCATGCACCAGCCAACAGCTGCCGCCCGGAGTGGGAGGCAGGCTGCACGGAGACGATCACATTTGTACACACGATAATGAAAACCCGAGCTCAGGCCTCCTCGTTCTCCCATAAATATGGTCATTATGATCTTGTTGGCATTGCTTGTTGAATTCCGTCTTGCAAATTGTTTCCTGGTTGCCTGGGGGAGCTGAGTGCTCTTCTCAGTCTCCTTTTCTCTAAGATGTAACAGAGCTTAAGGCTCACCCAAGTTCCCCAGCCTGTCCTCTGGTGCAGAGATTGTGTCTGTCAGTCCCAGGAACAGGCACCACAACCCAGGGCTTGCACGGCACAGGGCGGGGGAATTCAGAAAAGAGGGGAGAGGGCTTAAGGGACACATGCCGCCTCCTCTTTTATACAGGATGACAAGTGTTAGCTTGTCAGGAGTGCAGTGGTAGGAGTGAGGTTCAAATCTGAAATTAAAAAGGGCTCTTGATTTCCATTCTGGCCCTGGAGGGAGACAGCACATGCCCTCTTCTCCCCATGGCATTCAAGGGCTGGGGAAGGCACGGGCGTGCAGGACTCTCACAGAAGCCCTCCTGGAGAGCCACAGGGTGGAGGTGGGAGAGAGACTGCGGGAATAAGGACAAAAGGAATTTCGTGGAATCCAGGACCTGGCTCATCCCCCAATGCTCCAGAAGGAGAGGACCTGTAGAGAGCTGCAGAGAGCTGGCAGGAAGCCAGGTGCCCTCTTCCAGCCCCGTCTGCTTCTCTCTGCACAGGGGCTCACATCACATGACCGGCTCTCCCTCTGCAAAACAGAATACAGATGCTCAGGTGCCATGGTTATGGGACAGAGCAGCCATCTAGGAAGGGTCTGTCTTGTGTCCTGATTTTTAATTATCAGAGTGCTGTGGAATGAGCTGTAACAGGCTCTTCTTAGGCCAGTACCTCTCGACTGTCCCCTGAATGCAAGAGGGTGAGCTCACCTCCTGACAAATGTCATTGTGGTGAGCAAGACTGGAGACTCCAGAGCACTGTAATGCAACCAAGTGAGCCTCTGCCACAGCCTCAGCCTAGCGGTTCCCTCCTTTTATCTTGTGGTTTTGAGGCTAAAGTTTGATCTGTATTCCAGGCTGGCCTTTCAGGAGGTAAGATTACAGGTATGTACTCCCATGCTTAGTACCACTTTTCAAAAATATGTTTATCTTATTTTTAAGTGTGTTTGTGGGCACCTGCATGTGTGTGTGCATGTGTGTGTGTGTGTGTGTGATGTGGGGTGTTCTACTGTAGGTGCCTGCACAAGGCCAGAAGAGGCTGTCAGACTTCCTGGAGCTGGGCTTACAAGTGATTGTGAGCCTGACTGATATTAGCACTGAGAACTGAACTCAGGCCCCACCCTTCATGTGGACATTTCTGAGGTAATACCTGCAGACTGATACTCTAACAGAGTGCAGAGTGAACTCTCAGACAAGTTTCTTCCAATTATGACATTTTCCAAAACAGCCACAATGTCACGATCAGGACACTGACCAGATACAGCCACCAGCCCTTACCAGATTCACCTGAGTCCCTGGAATCATTTGTTCGTGTGCACTGGAGTCTGAGCACTTCTGTCCCCTGTGAAGGGTCCGAGTTCAACACTGTAGTCAAGGTGACACAGATCTCTGTGTTGCCTACTGTGGGGGTTACACGACACTGCCATCAGCACTCAACAGGACAACAGTTTCCTGATGGCCTGAATCTGTGGGTGTGATCTTCTGTAGCAATAGGGACTGTCTCAGCTACTGTTCTATTGCTGTGATGAGACACCATGATCAGGGAAACTTGTATAAAGGAAAGCATTTAATTGGGGACTTGCTTATAATTTTAGAGGGTTAGTCTATGATCATCACGGTGGTAAGCAGACAGGCATGGTGCTGGAGAAATAAATACCTAGGAGCCTTACATCCTAACCCACAAGCAGAGGGGTTGGGGAGGGTGGGGTGGAGACTGGGCCAGTATGGGCTTTTAAACCATCAATCCCAGTGACACATCTTCTCCATCAAGATCACACATGCTCAAACAAGGCCACACCTCCTGATCCTTCCCAAACAATTTCATCAACAAGGGACCAAGCATTGAAATACATGAGCCTATGGGGACATTCTCATTCAAACTACCACAGGGACTATGCCAAAGAGACTGCAAAGATCTTAAGATGGAGACATTATTCTGTTTTTATCTGGCTGGGTCCAAACATCATTCCAAGGGTGGTAGTGGTCATGTGTATGTGTGTGACAGGGGTTGTGCTTACATCTGAGAGGATTTGAGTGTCTGTGCCAGAGAAGGATATCAGCTGCCTTATTCCTCTGAGGTACCATCTCTAACAACCTGAGGGTAAATCATCTGCCAGCAAGCAAGATCCAGTAATCCTCCTGTCTCTGCATACAACAATGGTGGGCTTACAGGCAACCATACCTGGATTTTTATGTGGTTTTGGGCTTCAAACCTAGGTTTCCTTGCCGTTGAAGCAAACACTCTTCACCTACTGGGCCATCTCTACAGCCACTGTAGAAAGGTTCTTACAAGTGTGAAGTGAACCTAGTTAATGTTCCGTGGGATGCTGGGCACAAAAGGCCAAGTAAGGAGTGGGGGTGAAGCAGGACTACAAGCCAAGGCACTTAGACAGCCCAGAGAAACCGAGGCAAGGAAGGCGTCATCTCCCAGAACTTCCAACTGGGGGGTTGGCCCTGTCAATGCCTTAACACTGGCCCTACTCACACTGATTTTAGATGTCTGATCCCCAGAATATGAAAGAATAAATCTGTGTTGTCTTATACTGTAGAGTGAAAAATTATAAAAATCATTTTATAAAATGTATATAGGCTTTTCTCTAAGCTTCACTTTAGAGGGCATGGAAAATTTTCTCTGAAGCAAGCTAAAAATGTAGACTGGCCAGTTTCAGGAACCGGAAGAGAGGAATGCAAGTCATCTAGGTGGTGCTGAGAAACTAGTAACCACGATGACAGGACAGGGCCACAATGACAGGGCAAGGCCACAGTGACAAGGCAAGACCACATTTTTGAGAAGAATGAGTATGCAGAGTGTTTTCTACATGACCCTGACTCACTTAGGTTGGGTTCCTCTGGAATTTTCCGCTATTTTTATGTTATGTTTCCTTGGTAACCCCTCACCACCTTATAAGCCCTCCACTCCCAGCCCACGAGGTTGACACTCCTCTGCCCCTGCGTGGGTCACAAGTCTCGGCCTCAGTCAACTGATCCCGAAATATACCTCTTGCTGTTGCATCAAGAATGGTGTCTTGTGAGTTTTTGGGTGGCCAAGAATTCCTGAGGCTTGAGGGAGGTCCTCTCTTCGTGGGGGGGGGGGGGGGAGGGGTCCTTACAATACCAGGGAGTTTGTGGGAACTCACTAGAAAAGCAGAATACTTATAAGTTTCATCTCTGAAGGTCCGTGTACATCCTTGCCTCCATCCCAGCACTTGGCCAGCAGCCGTCAGCCAGCATGCTCACCAACCTCCCCGTTCCACCATTTCAGAGGTGTTATGTGCTTGGAGCCACTCCATCTGTGTGTGACCTCTTGGAACTGCTGGCCCAGGCCCACCATTGTTCCAAGGTGTTGGATGAAACTGCTTGGGAGATGACCAAGGGTGTGTGGCACTCTGAAGAGTATTGGCTGGGCTTAGGATCTAATGTTTTCTTCAATGCTGTCAAAGTCAATGGTAGCTATGAGACCAAGTCAGTGTGTGTGTCTGAGTGTATTTGTATGTCTGTGTGTGTATCTGTGTATATATTTGTGTGTGTGTGTCTGTGTGTGACTCTGTGTGTGTGTCTCTGTTGATGTGTATCTGTGTGTCTATTATTGTGTATCTGTGTGTCTGTGTTTATGTGTCTGTGTGTGTCTGTGTTTGTGTGTGTCTGTGTCTGTGTGTGTATGTCTGTGTATGTTGGGGGCGGGACTGCCAGAATAGAGAAGATGGGCAGAGGAAGAAGAGTCTGGGAAGAGCACAGAGAACAGAGAGGAAAATGTGTCACGGTGAGGAAAGGCCTGTTCGGCAGAAGCAACAATGTGCACAGGACCTGTGTGGCCCTGCTGGATTGCACTCAGCCACAGCTTCCTTACCTGAGACAGGTACTGTCTGTCTCACGTTTCATAGTAGAGAGCTGAGGTGGGGTGGGGTGGAGTAAAGAGACTCACCCAAGAGCACCTACCTGGGAAGAGGCAGAGGTAGGCCTGAAATCTGTGATGTGTTAAGTTTGCTGGCCAGGACAAGGGACATTTGAGTGGATTGTTGTGGACAAGAGGATGGGCTGGATTCTCAGAAAAAGGGAAGACTGTGAGCACTGAACTGCCTGGTGGGGCATCTGTGGGGACCATGCTGAGAACGAGAAGGCAGAAAGGGGTGTGTGTGTGTGTGTGTGTGTGTGTGTGTGTGTGTGTCTGGGAGCTGTTTGAAGAGGTGTGCATCCAGAACGAGAGACTGAGGAGTCAAAACAGACAGACAAACAAACACTGAAGACCACAAGCCAGACCCAGAAAGTGTGTCTTAACCTCACCTGAAAGGGCTTTGGTTAAGGTAACTCCTCCCAGAGAGCAAGGGAAGCCTGCAGGTTCCCGGGGAGCACCCTCACCTACTGGCTTTTTTACTTTTACAAGAAGGCTGCCACCTTTCCCTGGGATCCCCATGAAGCAGCGAGCCAACTCTCCTGAGGTTCCTTCATCCCCTCTGTGGCTGTTTCCACTCTGTCTTGGTGAATCCAAACAAAGACATTGGGAACCAGAACAAGAGCCATCAAAAGCTGTCCCAGCCGATGACAAGTCTCCGCCTCCACCCAACACACACACCCCTGGGCGCCTACCCCGCTCCTGGCTCCAATCCAGCAGGGCCTTCTGGTGAGAACCCTCCTGGGGGGGGGGGGTGCCAGCCTTCTGGGTGCTTTCTTGAGTAGGGGGAACAGGACTGTCAGGCGCCTCCTGGAGATTTCCTGAGCTCCCCTCCTCCCCCCACGGGATGCCTTTGTCTTTGTCTCTAGAACAGCAGGCAACTGCAGGGGTGGGTTTGAAGGTGGCACTCCTGAACCAGAGAGATTTAACTGAAGGAGGGGTGGTTGGACCAGATTCCCCATTGCACCTTTATACCAATCTTTGGAAACCCGAATCAGTCCAGCCTGGGACCAAGCAGATCAAAGGGCTGAGTTAGTTGCCTCCTGAAAGATGGTCACAGAGGGTTTCAAGGAGGAGGCAGCCTTTGGGGTATAATGAGCAGAGATTTGCCTAAAGCCTAGGGGTAGGAAGGAACAGAGATCATTTCTTGAGCCACAGTTTCCCTGGGATGGGAAGTAGGGGTGGTCCTGTGTGAGTGCCTCTCAAGAATGGAAGTGGAGATGAAGGGGAAGAGGGAGACTAGATGAAGCCAGGGTGGCTTCGTGCAAGTCAGATGGTGGAGGCTTGACTACAAGTCTGAGGATGGCTGAGGAGTGAGTTTGGTTCCGCAGGCGATAGTAAGCCACTGAGAGTCTTTGATCGGGCAAGTCCCTTGGTAAGGATGATGAATATGGTCACTAGGGTGGCAGGTGGTGGTAGAACGCAGCTCTGTCCTAAAGAGGTTCTGTCCAGTTGGGAGAGAATGACATGCATGTCATGGCTCTGTTCTGAAGGCCCACAGTGTTCCATGTACCGGGCAAGGGACAGAACAGCAAGTGAAGGGAGGGATCCCAGGTGAGGCTTGACCACAGAGACTTGGGGGAATGAAATTGCAGTCATGCAGACAGGAGTCTGGCCAATGCAGAGTGGAGGTCGCGAGGACTGGGGACAGGAGAAGGGACAACATGAATGGGGACAGAGAACACAGCTCTAGAAAGAAGAGGTGGCCTGGACTCTGTGAGGGTGGGGGCTGAGGTGCAGGCATCCAGGAGGGACAAAGCAGTGGGCAGAAAGGACGATGATGGAAGATTTTCATAAAGACGGAGGTCGTGAAGGCTGCTGTGCCTGAGAGGTCACAGGGGTGGGGTGGGGTGGGGTGGGGGAGCTGTCTTGCTAGGACTTCCCGGCTTACATTGCCGACTGGGTCCCCATCCATGATATTACATTTCTCGGTCACCCACTCATAAATCCTGTTCCTGCCTGGGGCCCAGAGCCCTTGAACAGAGAGCAGTTTGATTTAAAGTCAAGACTGGCAGCAATGGGGTGAGGGGAGACTATCCAAAGACGAGCCAGGTCCTCCCTGGGGCCAGCACTGTAATTAAAACGGGGCCATCTCTCTTTCTGAGAGCCTTTCTAGAACACAGGAAGCAGGGGCTGATTGCCTCCTGCCTCAGCGGCAGAGGAGCATTCAAACTGGCAGGAAAAGGCCAGAGATGTACACACCAGCAGGGACAGCTCTCTACTTTGGTCAGGCGATTGTCCCCCTGTGGGGAGCCGTGCTGTAGGTAGGCCTCTTCCCTAGGCTGAAGGTATCTAAAGGTGGGTGACCTTGTGACTTGTTTCTAATTAATACTGTACAGGAAATGAGACTCGCACCACTTCCCGGGTTACAAAGACTGACCTTCTTGCTAGTCGCCCCCACCCCTTATGGTCTCTGTTCGCACACCACTGTAGCAAGCTGTCAAACTGGAGACACCCACGCAGCAAGGAAAGCAGGGGTCATCTGGTCAGTCAGTGAAGAGTTTAGGCCCGGGAACTTGGATGTTGTTTGTAGTTAAGAGGATGGGAAGGGTAGATGATCCTTTGAGCTGATCATCTGAGCTTTCAGATAGGACCAGAGGCCCTGGGTAGGCACCTGGATTGAAGAGATATAGCAGAAGGCACACCTAGGTTATACCAAATCCTTGGACAGAAACTGGGCCACCAGAAATGCATACCGTTATGAGCCACCAGGTTTGGGGGCCATTTGTTATATAGTGATCAGTGACTCATACACCTGCTGACTGGAGCCAATCAATTGCTTGCTGGGAGTCTCCAGGTTGCCCTCTGAATAAATGGGCTGATTAAACGCAGCCCAAAGCACTGAGCAAAGGAGACAACACAAAGGCAGAGGGAAAGAGCTACATAACGTGTAAGACGCTAAGTATACGGGGTATGTTTTGTAGCTGCGATTATTCCAGAGATGGGCTGGGGAGAACCTGGTTTGGATGACCTTGGGGAAGTCAAAGACTCTCTCTGCCCTCAGGTTCCTCCTCATCTGTAAATGGGGCCATTGAGAGGACCAGAAGAACCTTCAGTGAATGTCTCAGCATGTTTCTGAGGGGAAGGACAGAGTGACTGTTTAGGGAAGGCCAGGGCACAGTGGAAAGAACATAGGGCCTGGAGCCAGGTGCCCGGCCTCAGTCTCTGTCACACTAGCCAGATGTGGTAAGTGGGGCCATCTCCTTCCTCCTCTTCTCCAACCTCAGTTTATTATGAGCTAAACCCTACCGTGTGATAGCTGGGAGCTCCCTGCCAGCCTGCAGGTGGACCACACAAGTAAGAGCACTCTGTTGAGAGGGTTAGGGCTGTGCGTCCTCACAGAGCAGATATGCAGATGAGGCAACAGAACAAGACAGCACAGAGAAGAATCGAGAGCCACGGGAAGCAGAGGCTAGGGGCCACTTGGGAGCCTCACACTGGACAGGCCGGATATACTCAGGAGACAGTATTGCCAGTTAGAGCTCAAGGTTAGTGACATGTGGGAGGTGGGCGTAAGAATGGAAGACGGGCTGGACGGTGGGGGTGTGGCTCAGTGTCACCCGTGTGAAGCTCTGTTCTGATCCTCAGTACAGCAGCAATGGGTGTGGTAGGTTGTACCTGTAGTCCAAGGGCTAGGGAGGTAAATACGGGAGGACCAGAAGCTCAGACCATTCTTGGCCCATGTAGCCACCTTGGAGTGCATGAAATCCTATTTCAAGAAATTAAAAGATACTGGTGGAGCCTTGAATGCCAGGCAGAACAGCTTCGAAGTCATATTGAAGACAGGAGGGTCCTTCGACCCTCATCCGGATCCTAGTGAACCACTGGAAGGCCCTGCCAAGGAACTGGGCCAGGACCTTCTAGAATCTTCAGTCTTGTTGGACAGGGTCATCAGAGGCACGAGACTGCCTCATCTGCTCTTCCTCATGCGGGACCCAGCCTTCACTAACAGATAAGTCATTTGCTCCAGGATCCTTGTTTTGCATCCTGGGCAATGGGCTGGCTACTGCGCTGACCCTATACAGGACTTTGAGAATGCCTGAAAGTAATGCCTTTGACCTGGACTCTCTGCATGGCATCTCAAGCCACCAGGCAGTCTCACCGACTGGGTGACCCCGCCCCACTTAAGCAAGCAGTCTGGTCCCTTCTCTCCCCATCACCCCTGTACAAAAGCACTATTTCCCCGCCGTCCATCTCTCTACTCCCAGCAGGGTTTCTGATATCTGCTCGGAGCGTCCCCACATTCTTCAAAAGACGTGTTTGGAAACAAGAAATTGCTAGAGAGATGATTCAGGCCTTGGCCTCCGGTTGTGTCTGGACATAAGCAGGCCCATCTGTGGAGCTTCCACTGCCAAATTCTGTCATCCGGCTCCATATGGCCGGCTCCCTCCGCCCTCTCTACTCACAACCTGCAGTCTGTCCCAACTCGCTCGGCAGGCTACAGAGAGAATCCAGGGAGAGGAGCCTTGTTCCAGCAAGTGGCATCTCTGCTCCCCTCCTGCCCTTCTTAGGACCACTTTGGGGGCACCAAATACAGCATGGCTGGGCTTCCTGGGCTCTCCTTCTTCCTGTCTCCACAGAGCCATAATGTGGAGTCTTCAAGCTGAGGAAGGCCCAAGGAGATTATAAACTTTTGCCACCCTCAATCCCACCCCCCCCACCCCCAATATTGGAGGTAACTTTCTGGTCTGAATTCAGTTGTTTGCTGCTCTGTTTGTCCTAAAAAAAGCTCCTGTAGGCCTCTTGACATCTCTCCTGCAGCCTGACTTGGTACTTATTAAGGCCCAGCCCTAGCAAGCTGTGTGACCTGGGGTCACTGGTTAACCTGTCTGGGTCCCCTCACATCTTCAAATGGGGACCTACTCTAGTGTTCTGGTCCTGTTGATTTCCTAGGTTGCCACTTAGGTCTGAGAAGACAATAGCAGGGAAAGGGCTCTGTAAACTGTAAACTGAGCGCCAAGCTCAGAGAGTGGTCCTTGGGCATGCAGCTTACAGACCAGCATGCCTTCCAGTCTGAGCAAAATCCATGTCCAGACCAATGTTCACGGTCAGATTAGAAAATCATCTTCCAGAGAGGATTTAAATCCGAGGCGGCCACTGCGAGTGGCGAGAGGGTAATGTGGGGATGAGGGAGGGCAGGTTGTGAGGAGAAGCTGGCTGTGTGGCAGCACTTGGGCTCCAGTAAGACATGAAGAAACAAGGAGCTTCTATACCCGCCAAACAAAACACACATGCTGTCCAGAGCTAATTCAAGGTCTGTCGGTATAAAATGGGTACAGAAGCGAGGAAGGGGACAGAGGGCTGGTTTTAACAAGGCTACGCTGGGCACGGACATAAAAGCCCTGGAAAAGAGGGTTAGCATATGGTGGCCATTCCCGAGTTCAGCCTGGGATAAAAATGGCACGTGTCACTAATGCTTATGTTCTTCCCACACAAACTCCCACCCAGGACTGTGTTAGGCTCTGTGACTCGCAAGCTGAATCAAGTATGCTCTGTCTTCCAGGTGAGACTAGGCATAGATAGAGATGAAAACACACCCTTTCCTTGGTAGACAGGTCTGTGGAAGGTCCCATCCCACGTAACAAGTGACCCAGGGTCAGTTAAGCTCGGAAAGCACCTCATTAAACAAAGTTCAATGTATTGCACCATTCGGAATGTCACAGAGCCTTTACCATGCTAACGTGTGTTACACGTTAAGGTACTTCAATGTCTGGGCCTTTCTGGGTCCCTAATGACTTGGAGTGTTCCAGTCTGTACTGAGCTCTGATGAGGGAGCACCTCCTGTTTGGAGAATGTGTCTAGGTGAGGAATCTGGCTGCACTCAGGCCCAGGGAACTTTCTTCACAGAAGGTATCCCACAGAGGGCTTTGCATAAGGGACAGCTGCTTCCTTCCTGGTCTGCAGGGAGGCAGAGCTCCGGGGTTCAATCCCTGGACACATTTGCATCAGAGAAACACTGTGTTGATATGAGAGATCCACCCAGAGCTCACAGTAGAGGAGCAACAGGACTGGAGAGCATCCCATGTCTGCTTCACGGTTCTGTGACCAAGGAAAGAGGAGAAATCAATTCCAGGTCTATAAGCAGGGCTTGCTTTCCCCCTCCACAGCCGCGAGCCTCCGACAGAAGCCTGCAGTGGCATCGCCTGCTGCGTTCACAGCCAAGGCTAGCTCCATTTCTATGAATAAAATTTAGAGTTTCAGGACAGATCTGAAAACCAATTGCTCTCCCCTGCTCTTCCAGTCCTCTCCACGTATTATCGGTAACTTCTCTCTCTCTCTCTCTCTCTCTCTCTCTCTCTCTCTCTCTCTCTCTCTCTTTCTCTAAGAATCGATACCTCTTTGTTCTGGAAGTCTCCAGCTAAAGGAGCGTGGATGACACAGGGCTGAGGTTTGTCCTTGACTCAGAATCAGGACAGGAGAACATTTCTGGAGAAACAGAAACCAAAACAAAGGTCTGGCCACCTGCTCATCCACAGAGCTCGTCTCCAGAATTAACCTCTGGGATGAACCATCACCAATTTCAAAACTGCCTCCCAGCTCAGAGGAAGCCTGTTCCCCATCACACAAAGGGAGCAACCCCACTTCTGTGAGGGGTGGGATTTCATGTGAGGACCTGGGCAGGGAGGTGGGGAAGTTTGCCTGGGGAGAATTGGAAAAGGCTGGAAGTGTGGAATGGAGAGGCATTTAAGACCATCTGTGGAACCCCCCCCCCCCCCCCCCCCCCCGTCTGTGCTCCGCTCTGCCCTGCTTCCATTTTTATCTGCTAATTGGGCCCAGCCTCCATGGTCTTGGGAAGTCATGGGGGCTTCCCAGAGGCTGCATGGTGCGTGCCTGCCTGTCGTTACTTTAGGCTCTGTCTAGACTGCTTCTGGGATGGAGCTGAGGGTTCTTGATAGAGGAGGAGGTTGGCAGGAGGAGGAGGTTTGATTTGAAGGACGAGCAGAAGGTGCTTGCTGCTGCCCATCTTGGCAGCAGAAGGGAAGGGGGGCTTTCCCATAGCCAGCCTTGGGGATTTCTCTCCCGCTTTGTCCTCACTCTCTCTGGCAGCCCTGGGTAAGCGAGAGTTTACAGGAGGCGCACAAGCCAGCAGTCCAGAATTGCACTCCCAAATAAGGAAGAAAATGGCTGGGAACTTCCCCCCTCCCAACCCAACCCAACCCCCCAACCCTCCCAACCCCCTCCCCCCATCTGTAGGGCAGGCTACCGGTTTCCTCTGACCCTGGGGACTCTACAGTGGACTGCTGGGCTGTCTGGTTCTAGGACAAGCCTCTGATATATCAAGCCAGTGGAGGAGGTTGTAACCTATAGCCCTCTGTCTCCATCCAAGCTAGATACAGGAAACATCCTGGCTAGAGTTGAGGCTGGGTATCAGCTCAGGCTGTCTATGGTCTGAGTGCTACAGGCAGGTTTGAATCTGCACAGACAACCAGCAGAAAGTCTTTCCTTCATCTGGTTAACAGTTCCCAGTTCTGTCAAAACCAGTCTCAGAGCTGTCCCCAGTTTTCCCATACAAAAGATGAAGGCGACAGACTGCCTTTGGGCTTTGTAGACATCAGAACATTGTATCTAGAGTGAGCAAGGTCTCATCTTGATCATAGTTAGGACTTCAGGACTGATCTGAGCATGACCAGCACAAAACAGGTCTTCAAGGTCCATGGGTGACATTCAAAGAGGGCTCATTCACCAGAACACTGCCCCCACGTGTCCTTTAGGCCACAGTTGCCACTTTCCTGGTGATGTCGTGCTGGCACTGGCCACATTTCTGTTCCCGTGGTACAACACCCGGCAGAGACCACTTAAGAGAGGCAGGTTCGTTTTGGCTCACAGTTTCACAGGGATTTGGGTCCAGCACAGTGAGAAAGACAGGGCGGCATCATGGCCGCCTGTGGCAGCAACCCATGACATGGCAGTTGTGTCTACATTGTGGGGAGTCCAGGAAGTGAGAGAGCAGGGGGGCTGGGGTGTGACCTTCCGAGGCCTGCCCTTTCTACCTTTTCTACAGTTCAAAGGCCCCATTGCATAAAGCTTCCACAGTCTCCAAAAACAACCCCACAAAGACCCTGAGAAGGACATTTCATACTCAAATCATAACAGAGAGGGATAGGTGTGAGCCATGGAGGACAGTTTCACAATTGTGAGGGAAGAATGTATAGAGGGAAAGTCATCTCTTTATTCTGTGTGTATGTATGCACACATGTGTGCATATGTGTGCACATGTGTACACATGTATGGAGGACCCAGGTTGATGTCTGGAATCATCCTCATCACTTGTTTCATTGAGGCAAGGTCTCTTCATCAAAACTAGAACTCACCGATTGTCTCATGAGCCAGCTCACTCTGGGGATCCCATCTCTGCCTCCTGAGGCTAGAATTACCACCTTGTATACCCCATATTTACATGGATCTCAAATTACAAACTCAGGCACTCATGCTTGTATAGCAAGCCTGTTAACTGAGCCATCTCTCTAGCTCTGGTTTGTTTAACAAAGCCTTTTTTAGAGCCTCTAGTGGTAAGGACGCCATAAGGCTCTGAGCAGGGAGCAGCAGATTTCCCCAGACTCATGGATCAGAGATCCGTGTTCCAGTAGAGCGCTTCAGTAGACCAGGTCATCCTGGAACCCATTACTGGGTGCTCATTTTCATCACACCTGCCTACCTCTGCAAGAGTTGATGTTCATCAAAAAATGGAAAGGAAGTTTATCTCAGTGGTTAGAGCACTTGCTTAGCATGCATAGGCCTCAGATTCAATCCCAGCACTGCCACAAAGAAAGTAAAACAAAATAAAAAAATAAAACTCTCTCTCTCTCTCTCTCTCTCTCTCTCTCTCTCTCTCTCTCTCACACACACACACACACACACACACACACACACACACACACACACACACACAGGAGTCGGGGAAGACAGAATGAGGCTGAAGAGATCTTGGCGGTTGGCTGCCCCTGTTTGCCCTAAGGTTTCTAGAGTGCAGCAAAGGCTGGCCACTCTCAGCCGTTTCATTGCTATTGGCTTGTGTTTCTTTGTGTGTTTTGTCTGCAGCCTCTTCTATAATGCTAACCTCAGTCATGTGTCACTTAAAATCAGCTTTGACTACAAACGATGACCCTAGAATAGTTATCTATTGTTGGACTCTAAGATCCAAAACCAGAGGACGCACTCTCCCAGAGACACTCACGGACAGGATTCACTGCAATAACATGAGCTTTATTGATGATAAGATGTTAGCCAGTATACTGGGGTTCCCTTATACACAGACAAGAGGAACCCCGAGCCAAAGCTGGGGGCAGCTTTTATACAGAGATCATGAGGGCAACCACAAAGGCTGACCTTCTCAGGTCCGCTCTATAGATGACTCAGATCCGCACATTCCTTTTTTTTTTTTTTTTTTTTGGTTTTTCGAGACAGGGTTTCTCTGTGTAGCCCTGGCTATCCTGGAACTCACTCGGTAGACCAGGCTGGCCTTGAACTCAGAAATCCACCTGCCTCTGCCTCCCAAGTGCTGGGATTAAAGGCGTGCGCCACCACTGCCCGGCGCACATTACTTTTATGACAATGAGTGTCTTCCATTTGTCCAGGTTTATTACATTAAGGGCTCAGTTTCCTGACCCCCTCCCATCTTGGGCCCCTCTCCTGAAATGTGTCTCTGTGCTCTGGGCCTTCCCCACCTGCAAGTGGGTTCCCTTCCTTGTGGTCTGAGGAATGTTAATCAGCCTCTCCCTTCCTCTCCTCCCAGAATGGGAATGCGTTGGGGCAGTGAATTCTGAGTTCAAACCGAGACCCGAGTATCTCACATTTGGTTCCTACACTATCTATTCAGCTGAAAGTCTGTTTTTACCTGTACAGAGAGGCAGTTTCAGGCTGACAGGGGACAGATCTGGCATCCATCCCCCATAGGGTCTCTATTACCAAAATCACCTCATGGTGCAGGAGAGCTGCTGGAGCTCAGGTCATCACATCTGAATGCTAAGCTGTAGAAATGAGGGCAGAGGAGAGACACAGTGGCCTCTCCCCTTTGCAGTATTCCCACAGTTTTTCTACTTGTATATCGCTCATCAGAACTTGGCCACGTGGCCACACACACTTGTAAGGAATGCTGAGGAATGTGTCAACTAGGTAGCAAGAAACCTATCTCAGAAGTAGAGGGCCCAGCATGAAGGGCAGAGAGCAAGGACATTGGCTCAAGGCTGACCAATTGGTCCAGGCTGGCACTGCTGAGTTCTGCCCCGGAGTGTTCTGTTTTGCAGCTAGAGAGGCTGCTGCTGCTGCTGCTGCTGCTTCTTCTTCTTCTTCTTCTTCTTCTTCTTCTTCTTCTTCTTCTTCTTCTTCTTCTTCTTCTTCTTCTTCTTCCCCTTCCCTCTCTCCCTCCCCCTCCCCCTCCCCCTCTTCTTCTTCTTCTTCTTCTTCTTCTTCTTCTTCTTCTTCTTCTTCTTCTTCTTCTTCTTCTTCTTCTTCTTCTTCTTCTTTTCTCCTCCTCCTCCTCCTCTTCCTCCTCTTCTTTTTCCTCCTCCTTCTCCTTCCCCTCCTCCTCCTCTTCTTCCTCCTCCTCCTTCTCCTTCCCCTCCTCCTCCTCCTCATATTCTTCCTCCTCCTCCCCCCTCCTCCCTCCTTCCTCCTCCCTCTCCCTCTCCTTCTTCCACACTTGTTAAGCTGAAAGGAATCTGGAGGTAGAAACCCTTCACTGTGCACCAGGCAGCATGTGGAGCAGACATGTGCAGGTCAGGAAAAACAGCCAGCATGAAGAGATGGAAAGGCGATGCCAGAGCAGTGTGACAGAGGTGTCAGCAGATGGATGGGTCCCTTGATTCCAGTCAGGATGAGGCCCAGACTCACCCAGTTCCTCAAATGGATCTGTGGGCCAGTAAATCCTGCCTCTGACTTCCACTCCTTCCACTTGGGTTTCCTTTGATGCTGTTAAGGAGCCCAGGGTATTAACAGGATCCTCTTTCACTTGTGAGCGCAGGGGCTCCGTGGATCACACTTGAAGCAAAGATGGTTTTCTAACAGAGTCACAGAAGGAATTTACTCACCTCACATTTCAGGACTTTGAATGATGTAAGTGGAGTTTCACATGATGTGTAACCCTTTACAGCGTACAGTTTTGGTTTTTTTCTCATTGGAGGTGGTCACAATTCCCCCTAGGATGCAGGTTGATTTCCCTGAATGGGGATGAGAAAACTGAAGCTCAATGAAAGAATGGCCTAGTTCATTCATCTCCACGGCTGTTCAGTGGAGGCCTGTCATGTTTACAGTACGTGTGATGCTAGAGCATGGGTTCTCAACCTGTGGGTCGGGACCCCTTGAGAGTGAATGACCCTTTCACAGGGTCATATATCATACATCCTGCATTCCAGAGTTTACATTATGATTCATACCAGTAGAAGCAACAACATAAATAATTTTATGGTTGGGGGTCACCCATAACATAAGGAGCTGTATTGAAGCATCAGGAAGGTTGAGAACCACTGCTCTGTAGAGATGAAGACTCATTCCCGTTTGTCATAACTTGGAGAATATATTTCATAGGCTGGGAAGGCTAGAAAGCCAAGCTGGGATACTTTAATTCAGAGGCGTTACTCAGGGAGCCTGACCGAGAGAGACTGTCTCTAATGGCTGTGGCTGACCCCAAAGCTCCGGCAGGTGCTATCTGCAATTGACTCGTGACTCACACCTGCAAGTCTTCAAGATGATCTGACAAGAGCCATGGACACAGTCAGTTAAAGGATCTGTCTTCACGGTTGACACTCTGCCGGTGTCCTTCACAAGGGGATCTGTGTCACTTCCCGTTTACTAAAAGAAACAGCTTTCATTTGGCAAGTCTTGCAGCAGACTCCTTGGCTCCCCCAGGTTTCCCTTTCACAAGCAGAAATGGCTCCACAAGGATTCCCTCTTCACAAACGAAGGTTTTGAAGAATCTATCAAAAGGATGATCAGGTTTACAGGGTTAATGGGAAGCCAGAGGAACACGGTTAGAAAATAAGCAGGAACCAGAGCTAGTGTGGAAAGTCACAAATGGAGGAAGAACCATTGCTTCTAAACCTGGCTGTCTTCAGAGCTCCGTGAATCATTATAAATAACCCTCATAGATATAGTCACTCCACTCCTGTGACACTGACTTCCACACAGATCCTTCCTCAGCTGCTAGCAGCAGGAAGGGGAGATCTTCCGGCTTTACCTGGTATGTGGAGAAGACAGGACTAACTCTGTGCCACCCACTTATACCGTAGCATCCCCCAGGAGAGCCATCCACGTGATTCCTGCAGATGCTGGCTTTCTAGGAAGGACAGAGAAGAGTAATAGAAACTAGCACATGGCTGCTTTTGTGAATGCCTCCTACATCTTCCAAGCCAAGTTCAAGATGTTAAGAGACACCGTGGCCACAGCCCATCCATACTGTGGGCACACTTACTTCTCATGAGTGTGGATGTCCCCATCAGCTCATAACCTTCATGTAGAGAATGAATACCTGTAGCTGTTATTTAAGACTTTCAGAGGATAACCGAAGCCTGTCTTTCCTCTCATCCCATGTCTCAATTCCCACTGTCCTGTTCTCCCATCCTTGAACAGGAGTAAATATCTATTGTTCAAATGCACCCCTGGAGCCTTGGCTTCCTCTTCTGCATAGGGAATGCCTGTGCCACCATCCCCTGAACCCCTCTGACTGTCATTTAGAGTCGCTTTGTCACTGGCCAACATAGTCACCCAGGGTGGCCGAATGAGGCCCTCCAGCACCCACATGTGACTTTTTGTAAGAAAAAGAACTTTGCAGATGTAGTTAGAGACATTAAAAGGGAAAGATTCTTCCGGACGGTCCAGCTGCGTTCAGTGAGATGCATGTGGGAGAGTCCCCTTCATGTCCTCACTAATCTCCCTCACTTAGATAAAAGTCATTTTAGTAGCTGTGGGCGGTACCTTGCTGTGGTCTGAATTTGTGTTTCCGATGATCTGATGTTGAACAGTCTTCCTGTGTCTACCCATGGGCTTTTGCTTGCCCTCTTCTGAATAGCTCTTTGTCTTTGGATTCAGGTCCCTCATTCACTGAGAGTGGAGTCATTTGTTTTCTTGCTATTGATATATATTTGAGTTACAGACATGTGCACATGCACACCTTCAATCCTTAATGGCTTGAAATTTTTTTCTCCTGATCAGTGAGCTGTCTTTTCACTCAGTTGCTTGCTTCCTTTCTTGTACCAAAGCTTTTCAGTTTGATCTATTTTTACTTTTATTGCTTTTGAGCTCAAAATAAAAGATAGAGATAGATAGATAGATAGATAGATAGATAGATAGATAGATGATAGATAGATGATAGATGATAGATAGATAGATAGATAGATAGATGATAGATAGATGATAGATAGATAGATAGATAGATAGATAGATAGATAGATAGATAGATAGATAGATAGATAGGCTGGAGAGGTTGATTAGTGGTTAAGAGTATTTACTGCTTTTTTAGAGGACCCAAGTTCAATTCCCAGTACCCACAAGGCAGCTCACAACCATCTATGACTCCAGTTCCAGGGGATCTAATGTCCTCTTTTGGCCTCTGTGTGAACTGTACAAAAGTAGTGTACACACACACACAAACAAAAATGTCCATATTCATAAAATAATTAAAAATTATTTTTTAAAAAGATAAATAATCTGCTTAGATGAGGTAAAAGAATTTTTTCTCTTTTTTTCTTTTTCTTTTGTTTTGGTAGTGAACATTCCCCCTAAAGACCCATAGTTTGGAAGTCTGGTCACCAGTGGGACCAGTGAGAGGCACTGGAACCTCTTAATAGAGGGGCCCAATAGAAAGAAATCAAGTCTTGAAGGAGGCATTGGAGTCCTGACCTCCTTACTGCCTGGTCATAAAGTGAGCAATCCTTCCTCTGTCTTTTGTTTCAATCCTGCTATTCCATGCTCCCACAGGCCCAAGCAACAGGGGCAACCAAATATGAACAGAAGCATCTTAAACACTGGGTTTTCCCTACTCATCGATTACCTCAGGTATTTTGCCACAGTGGTGGAAAGTTAACATGGTTTTCTTCGAGTAGTTTTACCATTTAGTTCTTTATTCCATCCTGAGTTCACTTTAATTTATTTTGTTTGTTTTTAAGACAGGGTTTCACTATACTGTCCTGACTGTCACACCCACAGAAGGGACAAATCATGGAACTGAGAAGCCATAAGGTGGCAGAACTAAATCTAACTGCAGTGTTAGGAACACGCATGAAACAGGCTCAGGCTCTTGGGCAAGCCCTATGTAAATCTTCACTCAGAGAAAGGCAGGAGAGGAACTTACACTAAAGCACCTGCCTCCATAAAGCATTGCTAGGGACAGTGAGGGCCACCCCACAATGACACAGGAAGCAACGGAAGAGAAGTACACAAAGCCTCGGGTGTTAGTTAGACATGTTGGGGAAAGGATAGAAGGCAAAGGTGGCTCTAAGCTGCCCGAACTGAGGGGCATCAACCCCTTCTCTCCCTGTCAACTCCACAGCCATACACTGCAAGAAACAGCTCCTTCCAACCCTTCAGTGTGCTATGGCTTGACCGCTCCCTAGCTGATGGTGCTGTTTTGGGAGGTTGCCAAGTCTTTGAGGCAGAAGGCCCAGCAATGGGGCATTGGTTACCTGGGATTGACCTTATTTCCTCTTCTGGCACTGGTCTGAGCTCTGTACTTCTTGTTCTCCCAAGATGTGAGAGCTGCCCAGAAGCCCTGTCTTTCCCACCACGATACACTGATTGTTCCCAAAACTATGAGCCAAAAGTAACTTCCTCTGTAAGTTACTTCTGACGGGTGTTTGGTCACCATGGTGGAAGAAGGAGTGTAGAGTGAAAAATTATAAAGGCCATTTTATGAAATATGTGTAGATTTTTTGCCTTACAGAACTCGGAACTGAAAATAAGATTTCAGGCCTTCACATTCCAGGTGAAGGACACTTGCTGGATTACATTCCCCAAGCCTTGCCCAAGGCAGGAAGGCATTCCTGACTACAGATAAAGATGCTACCACCTAGGTGGGGCCATAGCCCTATAGCCAGAAAAAGTAAAGATAGTAATCTGAAATGGCAGAATAGGACACAATAGCATGGTGAAAACCACATTTTTGAGAAGAATGAGTGTGCAGAGTGATCTCACATGACTCTAGATCATTTGGGCTAGATTCTCTGAAATGTTCCACTGTTCTTGGTTACCCCTCCCTTGGTCTTCCCAGTGCTATGTTCAAAATTTGTAAAACAACCAATCATGTGTAAGTGCGCAAAAATGCCTTCCTCCCCCCACCCCATGCTATAAAAGACCCTTTAACCCACCACACGGGGCCAAAAACCCTGCTCTTGGAGCTAAAGAGCTTGTCGTTTTTGACTGCTGGCTCCTCCCCTAATAAACCTCTGCTGATTGTATCCAGGTATGGTTTCTTGTGATTTTTGGGTGGCCGCAATGTCCTGAGGCTTGAGGAAGGGTCTCCAGAGTTTGGAGCTCTTCATTTGGGGGCTCGTCCGGGATATGCGACCACCTTAATCCAAGAACCACGCTGGGAGGTAAAGGGACACCGCGGTTTTTCTGTCTGGTTGTTGTGTGACCTTTTGTATAAATTGCCTGGTTTGCCTGGTTTTTCATGTGCTGGTTTCTGGTTTTTCATTTGTGGGGTTGCCTAAATCGTCTGATGTCTCGTGTGCTGTTTTGTCTAGGTTTGTTTAAGTTGTTTGGTTAAGTTGTTTGTGCCCGTCTGTCTAAATTATTTGGTTTCTGAAAAGTGCACTTCGGTTTAGACTGGCAGCTGTTTCTGTCTCGTGAGGGGCAGTAAACCGTTTTTGTTTCGAGAAGAGACAAATGAGTGATTAGCAGACATGCTGGAGACTCACTAGCTGCTGCACCCCCAGAGACGTTTGGGGGTTTATCTAGGTGCCGGGGAGGACGTGGAATCCCTCTAGGCTGACACAGGTTTGCATTTAGGTGCCGGAGAGGACGCAGAATCCCTCTTGGCTGACACTGGCGATTGAGAAGGGTTTTTTGTTAGTCTTTTTGTGTGTTAACAATGAAACTAGAGAGAAAAGGTCAGAAATGGCCACCGTGGTTGTTATGCTCTCATGGCAGTGTGTCTATTTTTGGGTTGTTCATTGCTGGCGTGTTAGAAATCTGGTAGACTTGGTCCAGCATAGGCTGACCAAGTTGTCTGAATCTGTTAAATCTGAATCTGTGAAGACTGACCGAGTTGTCTGATTATTGGAGTCTTACTTGGAAGGCTTACTTGGAAGGCGAGAGGCCTTCCGGAAGGTCAGGAGATCTGACTGTTGGATTTCAGGGGGAGGGCGAGAGGTCTTCCAGAAGATCACTGGATCTGACCATCAGGTTTCAAAAGCCTGAGTGCTCCTACTTGGGGAGAAGATGCGGAATCCTTCTCCATCTGGGGTCGTGACCAAATGTGGTTTTCACCATGCTATTGTGTCCTATTCTGCCATTTCAGATTACTATCTTTACTTTTTCCGGCTATAGGGCTATGGCCCCACCTAGGTGGTAGCATCTTTATCTGTAGTCAGGAATGCCTTCCTGCCTTGGGTGAGGCTTGGGGAATGTAATCTAGCAAGTGTCCTTCACCTGGAATGTGAAGGCCTGAAATCTTATTTTCAGTTCTGAGTTCTGTAAGGCGAAAAATCTACACATATTTCATAAAATGGCCTTTATAATTTTTCACTCTACAGGAGATAACACATTACCTTTCTCCTGACTCCCACAAATGTGCCAAGTGGTGCTCCTCACTCCACATCCTCCCCGCTGCTCCTCCACTGTCCCTGAATTTGTTATCAACCCATCACAGAAAGTGAAAACTAAGTCTCCCAGACACCAGCATCCAGGACTCTGTGTCTGGACATAGAAGTCTGGTGGCACCGGGGAAGAGGATGGGACCCAGCAAAAGGAGCTGGAGCATGTTTTTTCTAAAGGTTTGCCATTCCTCTGATTATAATTCAAACAAAAAGTATGCTAGCGAATCTTTTTTTTAAATTTATTTACGTGAGAACACTGTAGCTGTCTTATTTGTATGAGACACACCAGAAGAGGATGTCAGATCCCATTACAGATGGTTAAGAGCCACCATGTGGTTGCTGGGAATTGAACTCAGGACCTCTGGAAGAGCAGTAGGTGCTCTTAACCACTGAGTAATCTCTCCAGCCCCCATGCTAGCGAATCTTAAGAAGTCATTTACTTCAGTTCCTCAGAAACAATAGCTATAACACCCATGGTTTCAGACCTCTTAAATGTATGCACACCTGTCATAGTTATATATGTTGGGCCTATATTGAATTTGTTTAAAAGATCTGTTCATACATTTTCATATAAAATCTTTTAAATATGGGTATTTCTTAATTATTATTTGTGTGTGTGTTCGTTTTTAAGTTGCTTTCTCAGTTTGAGCACGCTGTCTTTCTCTGTCAGTCTCTCATCAAGGCTTCTGCAGATTTGTTGAGTTGTTTTTCTTCTATGTGGAGAGGTAGAAAGTTCTTCAAATTAATTAGCCTTTCACCCACTGTAACACTTATAAAACTTAAACATGTTTTTCTTCAGCCTATCACCTGTAATTTTATTCATGACATCTTTTCCTCACAGACACTCGTGTTTACGTAGTTAGCTGCCCCTGCCGTGACCAGGCCTTACTGTCTTTACACCTGGCCTGCCTAGATTTTAATTATCTCTTAATGACTTCATACGTTCCTCGGAGTCATGGTCCCACATGGTTCGTAATGGTCCAGCCCTGCTCCAGAAATCACCCACCCTAGAGCCCTAGCTAGGATAAATTCTCCATAAATAAATAAACACGCTTTAAAATGTTACAGAATTCAGTCAACTAATCAAGCTTGGAAAGTGTAGTTGCAAGGTTGAGGCTGGAGAAGAGTTTTCCAAGCCTCTCTGGCCTAAAAACCACAACGTGTGGGGAGTACGAAGCACCATTTTAATCAATATACAGAATAAGATCAGGGCTAACCTCAGCCGCTAATAGAAAATTATTTTTAAAAAAACCACAGAAAATGTGTCCTATATTTGTTTCACTTTGCCACTAAATTATCTGCTGTTGGGATCAGAGTTTTTAATATGGAAGAGTCATAGTTTAATATAAAAATAGTCATGGTTTAATATGAAAGGCCAGAATTTAATATGAAGATAACGAAGCGAGAACCTTGGATGGTTGTCTGGAGCTCAGCGAGACAGATTCCTTTCTCCACCCTGCTGTCTGCCCTCAGCTGGAAGCAGTGATCCAGCTGCAGGACATGAGGAGGTGGGGAGTCTCAGGATGAGAGCTGCTCGAGGCTAGAAAATGCTCTACCTGTTTACATTTTGTGCACCTGTGCACACTGAGTTCTGTGTGTGTGTGTGTGTGTGTGTGTGTGTGTTGTATGCATGTGTGCATGTGTGTGTGCTGTAGGGGTATGTGTGCAAGTGAGTGCTGTATATGTATATACACTGTGTGTACATACACTGTCTATGTGTACCCTATGTATACACTGTATGTGTACACACAGTATGTGTACACTGTGTATACCCAGGGGCCAATAGAAACCAGAGGTTGACACTACCTTTGTTATTCAATTGCTCTCCACCTTACTTTTTTGAGACAGGGTCTCTGTTTAACCTGGAGTTCACCAGTTTGCCAAGCTCAGCAGCCAGTGAACCCCAGGGAACCTAGTGACACTGCCACCCCAGCGCCAGGATCACAGGCACAAACTACATCTGCGTTTACTTGGGTTCTAGGGACCTGACCTCAGGTCCTCACACTCGCACAGCAAGCGTTTTCCCCACTGAGCTACCTCCCTAGCCTCCTGTTTACATTCTTATGCTAAGAGTCATCAAATACCGAGAGAACATGAGACTTTGGGGGAGATCCCTAGGGTCTCATTTGAGTTGTTTTTAAAATCCAAGATGTGTCATTCAGTGATTTCTGCAGTTTCTTCCAAAACTGAGGTCCTGGACATCTGTAAGTTTTTCTGCAAGGTCCTTGCCTCTGTGGGATCCCCTGGGGTTCTTAAGGAGATGTGAAGACAAAGCCACCAAAGCAGCTTTCCAGCTGTTCCAGGAGGCTGCTCTGGGAGCCCACAGAACAGCCTCTGGGAGCCCACAGAAGCATCGGCAGGATCTGTAGGAGTTAAATTAAATTCCAGGATCTCCTGTGAAGCTGGAACTGGCCTCGATGTTTTTACCTGTCTGGTGCTGGCTCCTGTGGGGCCTGAGTAGCTGAGATACAGCCAGATAAAGGGATGGAAAGGGAGGGAGCAGAAAAGTTGGCTCTTCTGTTCACGAGTGGTTCATATCATTCCAGGACCTAACTGTACTCCGGTCACTTCCTGAAAAGGACCGCGATGACTCATGGACCCACCTGAGTGTCAGATGCACTTGCAGACGCAGTGGTGGGGCTGGAGGACATGCAAATGCATGTGGGAAGAACTCACAGTGTCTTCTGCCAGAGTGTGGGCACGTAGTTACTTTTCTCATTTTTGGTGACCAAATACATACAAGAAGCAGCACGAGGCTGGAAAGGCTTATTATAGCTCACAGTTGGAGGGCCCAGTCCATGATGACAGGGAAAGCACAGAAGAGCAGAGGCTCAAACCTGAGTGGCTCAGAGAGCAGAGGGAAATGGACCTGGTGCTCACCCACCGTCTTCTCCTTTGCCCAGCTCATGGTCAGCGTGCTCTTCCCTTCTCAGTAAAACCACTTTGAAAGCGCCAGCACAGGCACAGCCGGAAGTGTGTCTCCCAGGGGACTCCAATCAGGAAGTTGAGAGGGAAGGCAGATATCACAGAGAGGCACACAGGAGGAGGAAGCAAAGTGATGGCCCAGAGGTAGAAAAGGCAGAAGAGAAGGGAAGGGGTGGCCATTGCTCAGACACCTACTAGGAAACAATATGGCAGAACATGTAAAAGCACAAGCTTTTGGGGAGGGACTGGAGAGATGGCTCAGAGGTAAAGAATGCTAGATGTGGACCTGAGTCTGGCCTCTGCAAGCATCTGTGCTCACATGCACATGCCCACAGGCAGATACATACATGCACTCATGCACATACACACATATACACATACACACACATGCACATACATATACACATACACATGCATATACATATACACATACACACACATGCACATACATATACACATACACATGCATATACATATACACATACACACATAAACACACATACACACATGCACATACATATATATACACATACACACATACACACACATACACACACATACATATACACATACACACACATGCACATACATACATACACACACACACACATACACACACATCTACCCTAACCCTGGCCCATTCACCCTGGCTTCAGGGGCTGTTGGTCAGATAAATAGCCAAAAGTTCTGGGTTTTGGGGGGAATTCTAGTCTGGTTGGTGAGACAGCCAAACTCAACATGGTCAAACTCAAATGTAGTTATCTGACCTGGGCAGGATAGCTTCTAAAAGGAAATTGCCTTTTTCATAATCTCCACTAGCTCATTCCCATTTTCTAAAAAAGATTTGTGTGTGTGTGTGTGTGTGTGTGTGTGTGTGTGTGTGTGTGTGTGTGTGCGCGCGCGCGTGTGCGCGTTTGCAGGTACACATGCATGCCAGAAGAGGGCACCAGATTCCATTACAGATGATGGTGAGCCACCAGGTAGTTGCTGTGAACTGAACTCGGGACATCTGAAAGAGCAGCCAGTGCTCTTAGCCATTATACCATCTCTTCAGACCCCAGTTTTTAAAATTTGTTTGTTTGTGGCAGGATCTTATGTGGTCCAGGCTGGTCTCAAACTTGCTCTGAGGCCAAGGATGTCCTTGAATTCCTCACCTCTTGCCCCCCTATCTCCCAAATACATTTTTCTTTGATGACTTTTCAGATTGCACAAATTGTCTTAGAGAGGTGTTTGTGGGTTTTTGTTGTTGTTTTGGGGGGATGGTTTTGAAACAGGGTTTCTCTGTGTGGGTCTGGCTGTTCTGAAACTCTCTCTTTGTAGACCAGGCTGGTCTAAAACTCAGAGATCTGCCTGCCTCTGCCTCCCAAGTTCTGAGATTAAAGGTGTGCACCTACCACACCCAACTTGAGGTTATTATTATTATTATTATTATTATTATTATTATTATTATTATTTTATTATTGACTTTCTAAAGGTAAGATCACAGCTATAGTAGCTGAGCCCCTAAGATGACCCTCAGTGGCATTCACGTAGGTGGAGCCTGTGGATGCAGCACCTCTCCAGGAAAAGGGAGGTGACTCTAGGTGGCTCTGCTGGCCAGCTTTATGACAACTTGACACAAGCTAGAACCATTGCAGAGGAAGGATCCTCAACTGAGAAGATGCCTCCATAAGATCAAGCTTAGGCAAGATTGTAGAGCGTTTTCTTAATTAGTGATTGATGGGGGAGAGCCCCGCCCATTGTGGGTGGTGCCATCCATGGGCTGGTCACAACTGGATTCTATAAGAGAGCAGGCCAAGCAAGCCAGGGGAAGCAAGCCAGTACATAGCACCCCTCCATGGCCTGTGCATCAGCTCCTGCCCTGCAGGTTCCTGTCTTATTTAGGTTTTTGTCCTGACTTCCTTCATCGATGGACTATGGCGTGGGAATGGGGATGTCAGACAAAGAAACCCTTTCCTCCTCAACTTGCTTTTGGGCATGGTGTTTCATCACACCCATATGCACATCCATATGTCCCTACTTAGGACAGAGGTGCTGACTTAACCAGCACTCCTGCCCCCCTACATCCCCCAAGCACACACAAAGCCGACATCTCTCTCAGGTGGTCACAGAGGAGGAGGCTAGAGAGGCCTGCTTATACTGGGCAAGGAGGCCCTGGGGAGTGGTAGGTTCTATCATTATGGGTAGCCACAGCTGACAGCTGGAGCAAGCTCAATCCTCCAATCTCCAAGAGCTGAACTTGGCCAAGAACCAGAATGAGTTCAGAAGTCAGTTCTTCACACAAACTCCAGAAAGGAATGCTGCTGGCTGACACTCTCCAGAAGGCTGGTCAAGCTTGGACTGCTCACCCAGAGCCTGGATGGAATGGTGTTGTTCTAAGCTGCAGCACTAGACAACCACACCAACCCTCCTCTGTGACGGGTCTCACAGATACAAGGTGAACATGGATCGAGTCTGATTTAACCCACTAATGAACAAGTGAACCTATCAGCCACGGCCACTGGTTCCAAGAAGTCCCAGCGTGGGATAGGTCAAGACCACTGAGGCTCACTGAGATGGCTCACTGGGTAAAGGCCCTTGCCACCAAACATGAAGACTAAGTATGTGGGAGGGGAGAACAGACTTACACAAGTTTTTGTTCGTTTGTTTTTGTTTTATTTCGTTTTTAGCTCTGTACATACACTACAGTGCACATCCATATGTACATGCGTCCAAACATGTGTGTGCACGCACACACACAATACATGCATAAATTTTTTTAAAAAAAAGAAAACCCAAAAATGTTGAGAAGATTCCAAAGCAGACAGAGAGTACTGAGAGATAGGATGCCTTTGTGTTTCCATGCCTAGGGATAATCTTCACTGTTGGCAGGGTCTACCGTTGCTAAGGTTGTGAGACGACCTAAGGTTGTGTGAGCTGGGCAACAATGAGAGGAACAGGTAACCAGAAGTGTTCTAGAAGCATCCTGTGTTCAAAGCCTCTCACTGCTTTTCAGATGGCTAGTTCAGAAGGACAGCCACCACTGACACACTAGCCTCAATTTCCAACTCACGGCCTCTGCTCCTCCCTCTCAGAGATGGTGGAAGATCAGTCGGCTGATACCCAGTGAGGCCAAGGGCTGGGGGCCTTGGGCCAACCTTGGTTGCAATTCTTTCCTATTTGTGATCTTAGTTTTGTCTGCTTCCAAAAGTCATGTGGGTAAGGCAGGACAGGGAGCAGTCACCCCTCACACTGCAGAGGAAACTGAGGCCCAGAGAGGGACAGGAACACTAACTGAACTAGGATGTGTGCAGTACCCTGGACACCTCCCTTCCTATCCAGGGCTTATCCCTCCATCCTGCTCCACCCTCAGGGACCCAGCTTCAGTCTTTCAATTCAGTGGCCAGCCTCTGCCCCACACTGCAAGCTGGTATTCTATAAGGATTGGCTGTGGTCTTGAATGCCCAGTGTCCAGTGTGCAGGCAGCAATACCAAGACCCCACAGAACCTGCCAGACGTGTGTTTCACCCCTACTTCTCCCATCATGCACTGCACATTATGGATCATTTCATTCTCACCCTCTAGCAGCCTGACAGACCCCGGAAAGAGGTCCAGACGTGACTATGCCAAACCTGCTGTACTAAGGCCACCTGCTCAGCCTCCCAGGCTGCCTACCCTGGCTACTCGCCTCTGCTGCTTTCCCTTCAGCTCAGCATCTGGGAAGTCATCTGCGAGGCCGATCTGCTGGAGCCTCTTCCCAAATTGTCCTCCTGACCACTGCCAAGCACAGCGTAGGACTAGCGAGCCATGCTCGCTTGGCTGAGCAGCCAGCTGGCAAGCAGGCCACCTGCCCAGCTTGCAAAATGTTAAGTTTCTGATTGCTTTGCCATTCAAGTTCATAAACAGAGAGTACCAGAGCTCAGAGAGTCTAGAAAGAGCATGATCTAACCATAGCTGTCACACAGGAATACCAAAGCCCAGAGAGACCTGGATTCTACTGTGTCACTGGGAGAGGCCTAGGGTGGGCACCCACTGGGGCCAGGTCTAATGGGGACTGAGACTGACCAGTCCAAACATTCTGTTCTTTGTGACAGGAAAAGGACTCTGGGGGGGGATGTCAAACACAACAGGCTGGGGTACAGCTTGATTGAGACTTTGTGCCTTGTCGGGGAGTCTAGAATCAAATCCCACCCTAGCCGGGTGACCTCAGTGTCTGCCTACTCCTGTCCCCATCCCTAAATGAGTGGAGTGTTTCCTCAGTAACTCTTGAGTCTGGGTCACACAAAGGACACGAAACGGGACTCAAATTCTGGTTGATGTGTATGCGACTTTAAGAAGCATCAAGTGAGCGTGAGCGTGAGGAGCCATATGGAAGCGATAGAAGCAGGGCACTGGAAACTTACCTTGACTTAAAACGTCATACTTCAGAGATGATCCCAAGGGCTGCAGAATGAGGGAGTGATCTTAACAAACTGGAATCTCAGTTTTGCTCACTTTTAAAGTACATCTTGTTTCTTGACATTTGTAATAATTTTTTAAAAGGTCCAGATGTCTTCGGTAATTCCTGAGCATGAATGCTTTTGAAATGTATTCGATTTTTAAAATAAAGATAGAGACAGAGGAGGAGGAGAAAGAAAGGGTGAGGGGGAGAGGGAAGAAAGCAGAGAGGCTGGGGAGCTGGGAGGCAGGGAGCTGGGGGGGCTGGGAGGCTGGGAGGCAGGGGGTTGGGAGGCAGGGAGGCAGGGAGGCAGGGGGTTGGGAGGCTGGGAGGCAGGGAGGCAGGGAGGCAGGGAGGCAGGGAGGCAGGGAGGCAGGGAGGCAGGGAGGCAGGGAGGCAGGGAGGTTCGGAGTCAGGGAAGCTGGGGGGCTGGGAGGCAGGGAGGCAGGGAGGCTGGGGAGCTGGGAGGCAGTGGGGCTGAGAGGCAGGGAGGCAGGGAGCTGGGAGGCAGGGAGGTTGGGAGACAGGGAGGCTGGGGGCTAGGAGGCAGGGATTGTTGAAACTGCCCTTAATCTTTTCCTTGGTGTCCCTCATACTCTTGACATCACTGGGAGACATGGCCACCACCTCTCTGGGCCTTTGCTTGTCCATTAAAAGCTGGGTTGGGTGTGGTGGGCAGATGGCCACTGTGTTATTTATCTTTCAGTGACCCTGTGCTAGTCTTTGGCTACTGACATTTGAAGCCAATCTTAGGACCCTTTGTAGCTCCAGCATCTGAAATGAGCACGGGAGCCAGATGAGTCCTGGCTCACTTCCCAGCCCCCAAATCTATGAACAGCCTCTGGGCCGACCAGCTGTGAACATGTGAGACCACGTCAGGGCCAAGAAAGTTCCAGTGGCCAGGCTTCCGAGGAGCACTCACTCTTTCTCCCAATTCCTCCACAGCTGCATAGCCAGACAGTTCAGCCAACTGCTGGGGGCTTGCATCACCCCTCCACAGTTTGTCCTTTGTGCCTGCAAATCCGAAGCTGACCTTTGGCCTTACACCTGTCGTCATGGTCCTACCACGGAGAGGCTGTCAGAGGTGAGGACAGTGGGAGCCAGGGAATCAGGAAAGAAGTCTCTCTTAACACTAGGAACTCAACACACACACACACACACACACACACACACACACACACACACACACACGGCTGCTTTTGTGGGTTATATTAAAACGCACCTGCAGGCTTTCTTAGTCCTAATTATAATGTAGTTTAACAGAGTCTCTGATGCACTGGGAATATGAAGACAGCCAGAAGCCCTGAATTCATGCTGCAGCTAGCTGGGGGAGCAGAGGAGGCTTCCACATGAATATGCAAATGCTCCTCTGATGGCTGCCAGAGCCCAGGTTACAGATGCAAGCTCAGAAAGGCCATGGGGTGGATCCATGACCCAGGCACACCCTCAGCTTTCAGATAGGCTTTTGCTCCACTATACTCTGTCCATCCCAAGCATTAGGTTTTTGTGAAGTAAACTGGACAGAATGTGCTCTGTTGTGACAAACGGAGGGACAGGGAAGCAAAGGTTCTGCTATGGGAAGCCATCACAAGGTCAGTGTGGTGACAGGCTCTGTGTAAATGTCACCAGGACTCTGAGATCTCGGGTGAGTGTTCCCTACTGCATGCCTCAGAGACAGGCTCTTTGTGTGTGGCAGCCTGTTGAGCGGCAGATGGAACAGCACAGCTTGACTTCTGATTTGCCAGAGTCTCACAGCTGGGCAAAGGAAGAATGAAGGTGAAGGCCCATTTGAATACAGCTCACGAAAGGAGCCATGTTTTGGGTCTCCAGCACTGAAACAATTTTCCCTGGTTGCCCAAATGAATCCAGCTACCTCCTCTCCATCAGCTGTTCTGGCCTGGCCCGTGTCTCTCTCTACCCCATCATGAGCCTCCTGAGGTTTGTTCTTCAAGCCTCAAGGCACACAAGTGCTACAAGCAGCTTGGAGCTCCTGAGGAGGGACAATCAATGCCATATTCCAGGCCTAAAAGCTGGGTCTGTTAGGAGGACTCATAGTACAGAGATTCAATAGGTCAAGACATGCAGCAAGAAGGCACTTGCTGGGTAGACAGGATGCCACATGTCTGGGATCAAACATACTTTTTGTTGATTTTTTTCTTCCCTTGAGACAGGGTCTTACCATATAGCCTAGGTTGGCCTTGAACTCCGGACAATGCTCTTGTCTCAACCCCCTGAGTGCTGGGATTATAGATGTGAGCCACCACAGCAGCTTCGGCTGCAGGTTTGATGTGGTTTCCATGGTTTGCTATTTAGCAAGTGCTGAAAGCATACGGAGCCCTTCAGAAGGACAAGATGTAGAGTGAAAAATTATAAAGACCATTTTATGAAATATATACAGGCTTTTTCTTTACCCTAGACCTGAGCAAAAGAATGCAAGTTCCAGAAGGCAGAACTGAATGTAAGATTTCAGGCCTTCACTGCCCCGGGATACATTCTGGGTGGAGGACATTATCCCTGAATCAGAGGACACTTGCTGGATTTGTAGAATGAAAAATTATAAAGGCCATTTTATGAAATATGTGTAGATTTTTCGCCTTACAGAATGAGGAACTGAAAATAAGATTTCAGGCCTTCACATTCCAGGTGAAGGACACTTGCTGGATTACATTCCTCAAGCCTCTCCCACCTATGGGTGGGAGAGGCCCAAGGCAGGAAGGCATTCCTAACTACAGATAAAGATGCTGCCACCTAGGTGGGGCTATAGCCGGAAGATAGTTAATCTGAAATAGTTGGTAAATGGCAGGATAGGACACAATACCATGGTAAAAACCACATGTTTGAGAAGAATGAGTGTGCAGAGCGATTTCCACATGACTCTAGATCATTTGGGCTAGATTCTCTGAAATGTTCCACTGTTCTTGGTTACTCCTCCCTTGGTCTTCCCAGTGCTATGTTCAAAATTTGTAAAACAACCAATCATGTGTAAGCACGCAAAAATGCAACCATTCATGTGTAAGCGCGCGAAAATGCCTTCCTTCCCCCACCCCATGCTATAAAAGACCCTTTAACTCACCACTGGGGCCAAAACCTTGCTCTTGGAGCTAAAGAGCTTGTCGTTTTGACCGCAGGCTTACTTCCCTAATAAAGCCTCTGCTGATTGCATCCAGGTATGGTTTCTTGTGATCTTTGGGTGGTTGCGATTTCCGGAGGCTTGAGGAAGGGTCTCCCGAGTATGGAGGTCTTCAGATTAACATTCCTCAAGCCTCAGGGTGGGGAAGGCCCAAAGCAAGAAGACACATTCCTGACCACAGAGAAAGATGCAAGTCATCTGGGTGGTTCCAAGAAGTAGCTAACTTTCCACTGTTCTTGGTTACCCCTCCCCCCTTGAGGTCTTCCCAGTATTACAGGCCTGCTGATGTTCAAAATCTGTAAAACAACCAATTATGTGTAACCGTGAGAAAATTCCTCCTTTTCCCCACCCCGTGTTATAAAAAAGGCCCCTCAGCTTGCTGGCCTTTTATCAAATTCTGTTCCTGCGTGGAAGAGCAGTTTGACCATTGGCTAGCCAACTCTCCCCAATAAACCTCTGCTGATTGTATCCAGGTATGGTGTCTTGTGATTTTGGGGTGGCTATGATTTCCTGAGTCTTGAGTAAGGGTCTCCTGAGTTTGGAGGTCTTCAAAGCCTAGCGGGGATAGCAGGTGTCAGGCCTGAGAGCCTCTGTCCCTCAGTGTCAAGTGCCTTCTGTATGACAAGGGGCCAGTGTGGCTATCTCATCTCATCCCAGTACTACGAGCCTCCCAGCCCAGGCATGGACCCTCTCATTTACAACAGTTTCCTTACCTAGGTGTCAGCAGAGTCTGGTCAGACTAGGTGACTAAGGCCCAGAAAGGGGTTACATTTTATATTTCAGGCACCCATGGCAGGATCAAACTCAACACTGTCTGGCTTCAAACCCATGTCCTGTAGTATCAATTTCTCAAGAAGGTACCAAAAGACCAGGCTTCAGCTCCCGATCCATTCGAGGTTTGAATCTCCCTACAATTTGTATGGCTTTGATAGGGCAGAAAACAGATCTGAGGGGAAAGAGATGTCCTGGAGCTGGTGATCCTGATGGGATGCATACTCAAGGTGAGGCCAGGGCAAATGTACAGGGTGGATTGAGGCTAGCCTCCCCTTTAAACATGTGCTACAAGCACTGGCTGGGCTCCACCACTGAGCCATGCAGTAACTATGAGCCTGTTGAGACCAGACCTCCATTGGGAGAGAAATGGAGAAGACAGGGCTAGAGGTCTTCAGGAGATGTAGGAAGAGTGGCTCCTTCCTTGGCTCCCTCCCCAGCTTCTTCCCCGGCTACACCAGCAGTCAGCCATGTGACAGTGTCTCCTCTCATCCCATAGACATCCTGGCCACTGTCTTGCTCCTAAACCCTAGGTAGCAAGAGGCTGAACATCCATCCTCTGAGAACTCTATCTGGGAAGTAAGTCTCCAGGCTTTAGAATTAACCCAGTCATTCGAAAGGTTAGAAGCATGCGCTCACAGCCTGCCATAAGGAACAGCTCCCAGGACAGCAGAATTCAACTGAATGGTTGTCGTTGCACTGAGAACATCTTTGGTGCTGCCTGGGTACAGGGGTGGAGATATCACTGTGGCCACCCATGGCAAAAGGCTCTGGGGACAGAATGTTTGGGACACACTGCAGGGAAACCCTGTGCATCTGTCACCCAGCTTTCTGGAAGGAAGAGAAGGCAAGGTGGGGTATCTTTTTTTTGTTTTATTTGTGTTAAGATCTTCCTCTGTAGTCTTGCCTGGCTGAGAACTCATTATTATGTAGCCCAAGACTGGCTTCACACTATGTAGTTCATTCAGGCTTGCCTCAAACTTACTGCAAGTCTCCTGTCTCAGCTCCCCATCTTAGTCTCTGTAGTACTGGGTTTACAGGCATGTTTGATTACAAAGGACTATGGAACTTTTCACTGCTGACGTCCAAAACTCATGGAAGTGTACCTTATTAATGTGCCTACTCTGTACCTGTGACTCCCTGCTGTGGGGTACAGGATATGTGATCCTAATCACTAACTTGTCCACCAGGAGCAGGGTCCATGGGGAAAGAGGCTGTGTGGAGGACTCTAGAGAATGGTGTCCTCTAGGTTGTAAGAGGCCTTGGGTATACACTTGGATCAGGGACAAAAGATCATAGCTGTCTGGACCAAGGAACCACGCTGAGTGGAAAGTGCAGAGAACTAGCAGACAGCGAGGAATTTCAGTCCAAATACAGTTGAGATCACATCTTGGCTTTGTTCCCCCCAAATGCATAGTTATTTGTATTTCAGCATAAAATCCCAACTCCTAGGGCCTGATTAACAAAGGCAGCACTAGGCTCCGTCCCCCAGAGGCCCGCCAGATGGAAAGCCCAACGGAATTTCACTTTGAAGTGTTCCGTGTTATCTGGCTCATTTGCAAAAGAAATGAGCTTTATGGGATGTTCAAATGTTTCCAGACATAACCAGTTGCCCCCAAGTGAGAATGAAGCCATAATAGCTCCTTCTTGTTGGGCTCAGGCAGGCTGGCACAGGGGTCCACAGCTCTGTTAGCATCAGAATGAGCCTTTTTCCCTGGCTGCCCCAGGGGGGTACCAGGAGGGGGTCTAAATAAAAACACCTTGGATCAAGCAGTGATGGATTGGTTCCTGTCCTGTGGTGTCTGCGCCTGTGTCCCACAACTCCGGTGACCAAGGAGTGACTCATTTGTCATCAGCCTGACCAATAGGTGGCAAAGGTGTTCAGTTACCAGCTTCAGAGCCTCTGAGAGGTTGAGGGCACAAAGAGAGCTTTGAGTTCAAATCTCTGCTCTGCTGAATTTTAGCAAGTGACCCTAGAGCCTCAGTTTCCTTTCCTGTCAAACAAGCATATTGATCACGTGGCCTGGTAAAGAGAAGGCATTGACATGTAATTTATTTATCAAAGAGCCACATACACAGAGTAAAGTGCCTACTGTGCCGTCTCCTGCTCCGGTCACCTCAGGCCACTCTCCTCCCTGAGGAGAAAGTGTGTCTTTGCCTGCACTATGGCCTCTGTCTAGAATGCCTTTGCTTATCTAATGTCCTTCATCCTCATGAGTTTCCCTGCTGCCTCTTGGAGTTGGTGTGGTGGTAGAGTGGGCGCGGGAGTGGCCATGAGCCGGGGCCAGTCTGGAGGCTGTGAATGACAGTAAGGCTTCCTTCTGTCCTTGACTCAGCATCGGTGGAATGCTGCAACTGAAGTGGCTCTCAAGGCACACCTCAGCAGGTGCCAGGAAAGTGATGGCTGACATGTGTCCAACTGGGCCAAGGTCTTCAGCAGTGGGCAAAGGAGCCTCGGGGACCCACGTCACAACAGCACCTCTTTGCAAACTCCTGAGTCTTTTCTTTTCCTCATGGCACTAGTCATTATTCTCCTGGGAAATAGAGCCAATGGGAAATGTCTGTCTGTCTGTCTGTCTGTCTAGCTGAAAGATCCAATGTAAGGAATTGGCTCAATTACAAGGAGGTTGCCAAGTCGTTGTGCCTGTCTCAGACACAAAACAATTTGAAAAGCAGTGATTTGACGTTTTTTATAAAACTCAAATATTTTTCTGTAGGTGTAAATTTTTTGCACCCTACTTTTAATAAGGGTTCAACCTCTCCTCTAGCCCACCACCCAGCAGAGGTAGTGGAAGAGAAGTTAATAGGATGTAGGGGAAGTGGACCTGCTCAGCAATAGTTCATTGGGGGTGAGTTCGATCTTCATGGGCAGCAATTCAGTCCTGTAGCAAACACCAAATACAATTCAGCAGCTGCAAAGCAGTCCTTCAGGCAGGCAGACACCAGGAACAAACTGACTGCTACTGTCCAGTCCTTTCAGCAAGCAGACACCAGGCAGCTATAGTTCAGTCCTGAAGAAACCACCAGGCTCCCCAACCAGCTAAAGGCAAGGCGGCAGGAGCAGCAGGAAGTTGCCTGCAGGAACCTCACAAGCAGTTCCTGGGTGAGTTTCTCTCAATGGCAGGGTTACCACAAGTTGAGCTCAGCAGCACTATGTAAGGCAAATCAATACATGCATGTCTTTAGTGAGGAATAGCGAGGCAGAGCAAACCAAACAAACACTCAGTGCTCCTCTCCCACTGTCTGTGAGGTCGTAGTTATACTCCTTCATCAAAGGTCTTCTCACGTGTTTTACTATATCCAAACATCCTTTCACCTGTGTAACCCAGCAAAACAACATTTGACATAACTAACATTCCAAAGAAACTAGAAGTTTCCACTTCATTTTCCCAGGCATAATAGGACACTGCTCGGGAGGCAGACAGGAGGAGCCTGAGCTGGAGACCGTGTACTGAGTTCAAGCACAGTGAGTACCTGTGTCTGTCTGCTAGTTTTGTTTTTATGAGACAGGGTTTCTCTGTGTAGTCCTGGCTGTCCTGGAATCCCCTCTGTAGACCACCTGGACCATGTATCTATTTTTAAAAATCCAATATTGCTGGGGTTTTTTGTTTGTTTGTTTTTGTTTTTCAAGATAGGGTTTTTCTGTATAGCCTTGGCTGTCCTGGATCTCACTCTATAGACCAGGCTGGCCTCAAACTCAGAAATCTGCCTGCCTCTGCCTCCCAAGTGCTGGGATTAAAGGTATGAATTATGCCACTGCCTGGCAAAATTCAATATTTCTATATGAGCTTCACATTTGAAGTGTTACTTGGCTCGTAGCCTTTATCATCTATACAACAATGCAGGTCCAGCATCCCTTGCAAGTGCACAGAAGACAAAGATGGCCAAGAAACTTACTCCTCCACTCTGAGACGATGCTCCACCTCTGGAAGACAGAAAGCCTTTGGTGACCTCTGCCCTCTGACCTGTACAGGAGTCAGTCATGACTAGGGAGCTGCATCCTGGAGTGGCCACACCCTCATTCCCCCCATTGCAGCACCGTTTACTCACTGAATTCACAGCCTGGATTCAAAGAAAAACAGTAGAGTTGTTGAACCCTAAGATCCAAACCGGGGGATGCACTCCCTCAGAAACACTTATGGACAGGGGGTTCGATGCAAACGCAAGAGACTTATTGATACCAGTGCACTGGGGTTCCCTCACATGCAGGCTAGAGGAACACCAAGCTAAAACTAAGGGCAGTTTTTATACCATTTTTCACAGGACACAAGGGCAGTTTTACAATCATCTCTTAGACACTGTCATCCACAAAGGCTGATCTTAAACGGCTGTTCCCACTCCCGGTTCGTTGGCAACTCATACTTACACATTATCTTGTGACAATGAACGTTAGCTAAGTCTATCTTGTCCTAGCTCCTGTTTACCCAGGGTTATTGAGTTCCTGTTTACCCAGGTTTATTGCGTTAAGGGCCCAGCTTCTTGATAACCTCTTAACTTAGGCCCTTCTCCTGGATTGTATGTGTAAGTCTTTGGACTGTGCTTCTCCCGGATCTTGTATCTGGAGAAGTTAATTTTTAAGTTTAGGCTGAGACCTGAGATTCCTACAGAGTGAATTTCAGAGCGGTTACAGCTACCATGGTGCCATTCACAGCCACCAGGCTGGAGGGAAAGCTTGAGATCAGAAGTATGGTGGACATGTGACCTCAGCAAGAACCTTCCAGCCCTGAAGGCTCGTGGTGATTTTGCCCACCTCTGACTTCTCTTCAGAATTTGACAGCCTTGTTCTTCTCCAACGTGGCCCCGGGAAACAGCTCCCAGCCAAGTGTTTTCCTTACAGAAAGCTGTTTCAGTCTTCCCTAGGGGATCCTTGTATTTGCCTCATTTGTGCAGATGACGCTTCAGGGTGCTCTGTCTGTGAAGTCTCTTTCCATGTCCCTGCTGTCTCATGACTGTAACCATCTCTAGTTATTAACAAGCTTCACATTTACGTTCATGCCCCAGATTTCCTGTTTAGACCCAAGCATGCATTGCTATCTGCCAACTCAGTGTCTCTACTTGGGGAGTGTAGTGTCTCTTTCATAAGGACACTAAGGCCACCATGGGGCTACAGCCTCATGACTACATCTTAATCTATTTATCTCTTAAACACCCCACTTTCAAATACAACTAGATTGGGAGCTACAGGTTTAGGCTAGTTGGTGGGGAGTGAGGTTGGAAGATCAATTCAGCTGACTCAAGTCTTCTGGTGGGCAGCAAAGGCGGCTTGCAGTTAAGAGCACTTGTTGGTTCCACAGAGGACTTAAGTTTAGTTCCCAGCACCCACATGGCAGCTTACAACCACCCACAACTCCAGTTCCAGAGGACCTGGCATTCTCTTTCGGCATTCACAAGTAGTGAGCAGATGTGCATGCAGGCAGAACACTCATGCAAAAAAAAAAAAAAAACAAAAAAACAAAAAAAAAAACACCTAAACAAAACAAAATACTCAAACATAAAAACAAGAGAAACCTCTGACACACTGGGTATGGTGGCTTTAATTCCAGAGCAAGAAGCAGGTAGATCCGTGGACTGAGCCAGCCTGGTCTAATTCCAGGCCAACTGTGGCTAAATGATGAGATCTTGACTCAAAAACAAAACCCGAAATAAAACAACAACCTTCAGAGGTTCATAATTAATTCAGAACACACCAATACTGTCCTCCCTCAGGAAACAAACAAACAAACAAACAAACAAAACCGGATACCTCTGTTTTCTGGTGATTCTGCCCCAAACCTTCAGTGGCAGCTGGGGCTCCTGGCTCCAAATGCAAAGGGATTTGCTTTCAGAAGATCTCCAGATCTGAGCTCATCACTGGTAGCACCAAGTTCAAGCCACCACATTCTCTGCTTGGCACAGCTATGTCCTTGCTCTTATGCCAGTCAGCTTACATAGCTTGTTGCCCAGGGTCACACAGAGTGGCCTTCTTGAGACGTAAAAATAGAGCATGTTAGTCAGCTTCCTGCCCAATAGAAACAAAACAATAAAAAAAAAAAAATCAAACAAACAACAAAATCCACCAGAAGCAAACAAAGAAAGAAAGACTTGGTGTTATTGCTTCTGGTTTCTGAGAGCTTGCTCCAGGCACAACTGGTGGTATTGCCTGACGAACATGGTGGAGGAAAGCTGTTCACCTTATGACCATGAGGAAACAGGGAGACAAAGGGACATGGGACACCCATCAAGGGCCTGTCTCCAGCTACCTACTTTCTTTAAAAGAAGTTCCTGTTGGCTTTGTGCACTCTCATCCTCACCGCAGGGCCACTTTTCCCTGTGGCCCCAGTCACCTCCTCTGTGCCATTGCTCAGCCTTATGTCTTTGTGGGGCCCAGTCCCCTGTACCCCCCACTCCAAGCACCCCCTGTTTCCTTGCTCATCCTTCAGTGACTTTATAATGTTGCTTACTTTCAGATGTGCTGTGTAATTTATTTATCATGTGTATTGTCTGTCTCCCTCCGCTGACAGCATCGGGAAGACTCTCAATAAGGGCTGGAGGGCAGGCAAGGAAAATGAAGGCCAGGTAGCAGCCAGGATTTCAGAGCCCCAAATGAGCCTGTGGAAGTTCCTTCCGCTACCAGCATCGTACCTCAATATTCCAGGCACAATGCCCCATCGTCATCAGGCCCTACCCTAGATGCTAACAGCAAAGGAGTCTGGGAAAGCAGGCACAATAACCTGCATACTTCCTCCCATTTACCCTAAGTCATCTCTAGATTGCTTCTATTCAATAGAAAAACTATGCAAGCATCACCTGTACTGTATTATTTTTGTTTGTTTGTTTGTTTGAGACAGTCTCATTATATAACCCCTTGACTGGCCTGGAACTTGCTATGTATACCAGGCTGGCCTTGAACTCACTGGTTGTACTGTATTGTTTAGGGAACACTAATAAGACTTTAAAAATTCAAATGTGTTCCTTAGAGATGAAAATCATTTTTTTGATCCAACATTAATTAAATCTGTATATGCAGAAGTCATAGATATGGAGGGCTGACTATATTGAGGCCCCACTCAAAGCCAAAGACAGAAATGGAACTCAGATAATGGACATCAACAAAAGGATGAGTGTCCACTATTTTAGAGTGTGTAGGACCACAAAGAAAAGAAAACAATTCCAGTTGAGGTATGCGGTTGCTGTGATAGATATGACCGTGTTGTTTGGGGGAAGTGTGGAAGTGTCTGGAACACTGAGCTGAAAAGGATGCTGAGGACTCAGAGCTTAATGAACTGTTCAGTGGGAACTTGGAAGTTAAGAATCTGAAGAGCCCTGCAGACAATGGAAACCCAGTGAAGAGAGAGGCAAAGACTCTCTCAGGACCACTCATGTGATATTCTGTACTGAGAATATGTGGTTATCTGCCAACCAGGCTGAAGAATGAGCCGTGGTTAGTAAGATCAACATCACTGAGGTGAGATCTTCTGGGATCACACAGAAGGTGTGATCCAGGGGGCTGAAGTCTACACATCAAGTTGGCAGCAGACTTTAGAAAATAATATGTAAGACTCTCTCACATGGTACTGGGTTTGAAGGCATGAAAGAGTCCTGGAGAGTGGCTGAGAGCTGGCACCAGATTTGAGATGGAGTTCCCAAAGAGGCCACCATTGAAGATGCAGACACTCCCAATGGAGACCCCACTCCTGATTATAATTTTGTTCTACTTTGCATTTTGCTGCTGTGATAAACACCATGGCCTAAAGCAACTTGGAAAGGAAGGGGCTTATTGGGCTTAATATCCAATAAATTTATAATGAAAAAATTAATAATCCATCATTGAGGAAATTCAGGGCAGAAATTGAATCAGGAGCAGACATTATGGAGGAACATTACCCATCAGCTTTTTCTTCTGGGTAGTGCTCAGCCAGATTTTTTGTTTTGTTTTGTTTTGTTTTGTTTTGTTTTGTTTTTCGAGACAGGGTTTCTCTGTGTAGCCCTGGCTGTCCTGGAACTCACTCTGTAGACCAGGCTGGCCTCGAACTCAGAAATCCATCTGCCTCTGCCTCCCAAGTGCTGGGATTACAGGCCTGCGCCACCACCGCCCGGCCAGATTTCTTATCTAACCCAGCAGCACCTGCCCAGGAGTGGCACAGCCCGTAGTGGGCTGGGTTTTCCTACCTCAATTTAGCAATCAAGAAAATGCTTCATAGACATGCCACCCCACCCCCCCAGGCCAATGTGACAGAGGCAATCCCCCAACTGAGACTCTCTCAATCACTCTGGAATGTGTCAAGTTGAAGCTAACTGAGAGCTGTAAGAATAATACAGACCATCTTCTGTTATCATAACATTATAAGCCCTAGCTATCTATTTCTTTGAACAATTCCAGTTAAATAGGATACAAGTAGAAAATACATTAATTTTTTTCTCACCAATATCTCTTCAAATTGGTTCTTCGTAGTTCATTACCCCTCTAACCCGTGGGTGAAATCTCAGGTGTGTCCCATAACTTTTCCAATCATCCTTGGATAACAGAAAAGCCTTCCATTTCTCCGGTGGGTTTAAAAGGGAGGAGAAAACCAGGGAAACTCCTGCATCTTCTTAGTATGCCATGTCAGTACAGTGCATGTTCTATGGAAGCTGATGTGACAAGAAAGAGCAGGTTAGGAGAAGAAACAGCTTTGATGGATTGTATGGACCTTTTTAAAATCAGCTATATGGAGGAATTTAAGATTTGCATGCAGTTGGAAGAAACATTACAGAAACATTACCCAGCTTCCTGAGGGCAGCAACACTGAAATATAAACTTACAAGCTGGGTGTTGGCATCGACAGACTCTCCCCTCCCCATCCTCTCTCTCTCTCACTCCCCCTCCCCAGGTGTGCTTGTGCTCATTTGCATGAGTGTGTTTGGTTCTACCCATGACATCACATTTTTAGGTTGGTATGTAAATCACCACAATCCAGTTACTGATAACTTCATGCCCACAGATTAATCTCATTATCTTCTTATAGCCATGCTGTATCCTCCTCCACAATGAGCTTTTATTGTTGTTGTTAAGATTATTTCTTTATGTATACGTGTGTGTGTGTGTGTGTGTGTGTGTGTGTTGTGTATCTGTTTATGGGGTGCGGGTATAGGAGTGCAGGTGCCCTTGGATGCTAGGAGAAGATACCAGATCCTGCTGGAACTAGAATTTCAGGCTGTTATGTGATGCTGAGGCCTAAATCTCACTCTCTGGAAGAGCGGCTGCAACTCTTAACTGCTCCACCATCTCTCCGTCCCTCCAACTATGAGTTTTGACAAATTTAGATCTTCCCCACAGTTATAAGACCATTTCCACTGACCCCTACCCACAGCTCCCTTGCGCCCTCTACAGGTCAGTTCCTTCCCCCAACCCATTCTACAGCAATGGATCTGCTTCTTATTATCGTAGTTTTTTGCTTTTTTCCCCCAGAATTTCGTATACACGCAATCAGCATAATGGTTTTAAAATCTGCTCGTGCTGTGGCGAGCATTAGTAATCTATGCCTTTCTCGCTGAGCAAGTTACTCGCACAGATAGATCCCATTTCTTGTATCCCCTGGGATCTTAAGCCTCTCTTCGTTGGGGTCTCATTGGACCTGTGGGTCGCTGCTGTAATGTTCTCATCTGTTGATTTCATCACCATCTGTATCGAGTTACTGCCCATATTTCCCTACTTCTTAGACCATGGGTAATTTTTCCCCTTGTATGCAGGCGCTGCGCATTTCCTATGCATCATCGCCGGATTTTGTGTTCCCTTAAATAGCACTGTGTTTCGTTCGGGAGCGCAAATGGGTCAGCTCCTTTCCAGGCTTTCAGACACCTTAGTCTAGAGTTACGTAGATCCACCAGTAAGATAATACCTTTCTGAAGATCTTCCTCCAGCTGGAGTATTAGATATTTCTTGGTGTCCCAGCCTGTACAAGCTCCAGACCTTTTTCTGGTGGCAGAGATTGGCAGCAGACACCATTTAGCACCTTGAATCGGAACACAGAGACAGGAACGGTAAAGGAAAGAGCAAAAGGCCTGACTGTGTGGACCCGCTCTCCCGGGTTTCCTCTCAAATTCTTGTCAATGCAGTTGTTGCTTGGGCTTGATCTGCGGTTAGCTGGGAGACGCTCAAGGCCTGTGTTTGAGCAGTGAATCCCCTACTGTGTGACCACAGAGAGACTCCTAGCGGGGCCTCACTCCCAGAGGCTCCCCAGCTGTTTACCTTTCTGGCCCAGTGTGTTTGTTTTCTTGATCCTTTGGGCACACCAGCTGCACTCCAACACAGCCTTCTTATTCCTGGTTCCTATTTAAATATAATTTAGTTTTCATTTGATTTATGGACTCCATCCCAGTCGCTGAACTTCATTGGGCTGGGACAGTTTATTGATTTTCAATAATGGCGGGGCAGAAGAATAAAGAGATGACAGCAGCTCTTGGCTGCAGACCCGGGGCTGGCCGAGGGAAACAGCATTAGTCACTACTGAGGTGATCACTCAGACTGTCCCTAATGGAGCAGTGACCCTGGGACTCCACCAGCCTGGGACAGCCCTGAAAGCCGCACAGAGATCATTTATTCGTCTCTGCTAAGAGAAGCTTGTGGCACTACCTAGCTGGGCTCTCACCCCAGCATCCCCTGGATAAGTCTCTGTCCCACTGACTCTAAGTGAAGGTGCACAAAATCTCAACAGAGACAGGAGGTGGAGGAAACAGATTTGGCTGTGGCTTCTCCACCAGCCACCAGTAACACAGCAAAGCCAGTCGGTGTTACCTCCTGGCTTTCTTTAGTCCCTGGACTTTTGTGTATGAAAGGGAGATGATACAAGTATGTAATTACATTCTTACATATGCACCTTATAAGATCAAATTACTACTTCATGTTAGGAGAGCCTTAAAGGAACTCTCTACCTAGAAACCAAAGGATTATGGGAAAGTAGAGTGAGTTAAAGAGTGGCAGGTCCTTACTGCTTGTTCAAGTCCCTTATCTTAGACAAACCTTACACGAAACTTCCATGAATCATGATTACCACAGCTCTCTAGTCAAAAGGCATATAGTGGAACATGTTTGCTAATGCTTCTTCCTCCAATGTCTGCTCCTGTAAACATGCTTAACTGTAATGGAAAATTCCACTGATGACCAGGGGACTCAATGGACAACCCTCGGACGGTCACAGAAACAGAGGTTACAATATGTTATCTGATCTATAAAGGGTATAAGAAATTATAAGGAGACTGTGGGACCTTCTCCAGGCATTAGCCTGGATCCAGAGGAGTTCTTCCATCTGTTTTAGTGCATGGTTGATTCCTTGATGTTTGGAATTTCATAAGGCTATGCTGTCTCCTCCCCCAAGCCACATCCTAGCTCTTTCCTGGACCACTGCTGCTCCTTCTTTAGGCCTTAGCTTAGTTGCTGCCTCCTCTGCAATGCTTGGTGACCTCCCCAAGACCACCAAGTCACGGGATTCAGCATAGAGTCCTGTGCTGAACCTGTTAGCACATTCACTGCAATGCCACAGCGGTGATGGGGCAACGTGTTGTCATGGCAACAATGGCTCTTACTTCCTCCAAGAGCCCCCTCCTGAGCTAGGGGAGTGAGAGGGACTGTGCCTCTCTGTCCAGCCAGTGTCTTAACTGACATACTCAAACAGATTTGCTGAAGGGATACAAGACAGTTTGCAGTGGGCGGGGGATGTAGCTCGGTACTTGAGTAGCACCTATGAAGCCCTGGGTTGAGCCCATCACTGCAGAAACCTATCTGGTGGTGCACACTATAATCCCAGCACTATGGAGGTAGAAGCAGAAAGATAAGAAGTTCAAGGTCATTCTCAGCTAACAGACCAAGTTGAAAGCCAGCCTGGGCTATATAAAAATCTCTCAAAATAAGTATGTAGGTAAAGGATAGTTGAAAAAGATTGACTTTCAAAGTAAGTTTATCCACTGATTCAAAGACAAGTACCAATTCCTTATCTGTGAGTGGGCGTTAATATTGATGAATTCAGCCCTACCCCAGGCAACTCCCAAACTCCCAAGTGTGTGTGTGTGTGTATTCAAGCAAAGTGAGGGACCAGCCTAAGGTCACACAGCCAGGTTTTAACCAGGCCACAGATGGACTTGAATCTCCAAATCCCAGTCCTGATTCCTCACTGGAAAGTATGGCTGCTTCCCTCTCTGTGGGGAGAGAAGTGAACTGGACCAGCACTTCTAGGCCTTTGAAAAGCGATAAATGCTCTGAACCGCAGCCCCAGGGAAATGCATATATGCACTGAAAAATTTATAGCCAAGGTCATGGGTTCGGGAACCCCTGTAAATCCTCACCATAGTCCCCAGCCAGCAGGCTCCGAGCTCCTGCACTGGAAAGGCCTGGCCAGCTCTCCAGCCTCCGATGATTTACTGGCCAGCCGCTGACCCAGGCTTTATAGGAGACACAATTCTTCAACTCCCTTTTCAAAGTCTCACCCTTACCTCTTCCGCACCAGGAGAGTGGCATCGGGGCTTCCCTGCCACGAGACCATATTAGCTCCCTGTACGTCCCTGAGGCCCTGCCAAACTGTCTCTGTCACACTGAGTCCCTCTTCTGATTCCTTTTCCGCGGTCTCGCTGGATGAGAAGCTGTGCGTGACAGCGGGACTGGCCCCTATCGGAGAAATGGCCAAGTTCAATCTTTAACAAATAAAACCGCCGCCATCCAGTAATTCCCAGGAGTCGTGAAAAATGTGATTTCCTTGCTGTAGCAAATAGGGAAGGTGGGAGGCTTAAGGATGTGCCTGCCTTGGCTGGTGGAAGAAACCATAACAATATAAATCAGCGCGACGGAGAAACTCCTCTCTATTCATTATCTGGGCACGCCAGAGCTAATGTGTGTGTTCACTCCCGGACCAGCCGCCCGTCCCCTGGAGCGAGCTGCTCTTTTCTGAAATCTGCCAGCGACGTGGCAGCAAAGCTTCAACTTTGACTTCCCAGAGATCAGTTAATTCTTCAGAGTTCAGAGTTATAAATGCCAACCTGGGGATTATATGAGTCTGATCTGGGGGCGTCAAGAGGCAGACCCTGGAGGTGCTGGTGAGGGGGATGGGCAAGGCTACTCTAGCTGTGGGTGGGGGGAAATAGTAGAAGGGTGGGAGGAGCTTAAAGCTGGCAGGGGGAGGAGTCTGAGGAGAAGTCTAGGGAGAAGCAATCTCTGGTTGACCTCCTACTCTTTTCCTGGTATGATGATGCCTGGTCCACTAAAACTGTATGCAGACAGGACACTCCACCATATCTGTAGGCAGGCATGTCTACTGAGTTACGAGGTGAACTAGGAGAAACTGCTGGGTGGAACTTCTTGGACTCTTTAAGGAGAATACTAAGCCGTTGTCCCACCCCCCCCCCCTTCTCCATATCTTCCTTCTTCTCATCTAGAATGCAGGCAGGATGGCTGGCACTGCATCTGTCTACATGTAACCATAGGAAAAAACAAGATAACCAGAGACCAACACTCTGATGTGCTTGTGGTGCCAAGTCAATGCCAGACACTGCCCGGACCTGGGCTGGCCATGTGAGAAAAATCACCCCAAGGAGCAAGTGGGGAAGTTACAAAGGCAAATGGATGGTAAGTCTGCTGATCTACACAACTAAACACGCAAGGTGACAGAGGACATGGGGTTGGACAAGACGATGCAGAGGGCGGGTATAGAGAGGATGTACGTGATTCATCATAGAGATAGATGATAGACAGATGTGACTCATCGAGACAGGTCATATACACAGGATGATACACAAATAACGGGTGGGTGGATGGATGGACAGAGAGTCTTGTGAATGCTGGCCTTCAAGGGGTAGGCTGACCACCAGGAGCCACAGGGAGTATCCAGAGAAAAGGGGGAAACCTGGAGAGCAGAGTCCTGGGAGCCAGGGAATGTGGGAGCAGCAAATGATCACTAATACACACAACAGAGGACCCGTGGTGGTGTCACTAGGAAAGGGAGTTGGTAGTGATCTCCATGAGGACTGGGAAGAACATTGCTGAGTCTCTCCTGAAATGTCAAGGCTAGTCTGCCAAGGCCTTACTGCACCCTCCAGGTTCTTCCTGCTTGACATAGGCTCTGAAAGTCTGCGTGGAATCTGGGACAGTGGGGAGAGAGTACCTCCTTCCCAGGGCATGGTCACTGGGCACGTACCTGCATGTGCCTCTCCCTGCCCCCCCGGCCTCTTAGGTCCCTCTGTTGGCCTTGAGCCTTGCCTGCTCTATGGCTTGGAATTCAGCACCAGCTACCCCCTGGGTTCCCTGGGCCTTGGGCAACTTGCTCAAGAAGTGAAAGACAGAAAAGAGCTGGAACTCTCAGGCCTTTGGACTTCAAATCCAATGGACCTCAAAGCCCAGTGTGGAGCTTTTCTTAGGTCTGGCTTTTAACAAATGCCTTGGAGGCTGGCCTGCTCCTCATGTTTGCTGGCCCTCAGAGGAGAACCAGGAGATTCCCCCCACCCCCCAAAATTGGGTACTCCATCATGTATAAAAACAAATGATTTTTAAGAGGTAAAACATCTGGAATTGCATAGCACAAACAGAAACTAAGAGGCTGGGTCACACGTTTAACACATGCTCTGTGGTTTTAATGACGCTGGTCCTCATTGCTCTGGCTTCCCATGTTTCCCCTGAGAGATGCTGTTGATTTTTTTTTTGTCTTGTTTAACCCACTAGGATTGCTGGCAATGGAATGATCTTCTGGAGCTTGAACAAATGCCTCAGGAAAGTTCCAGATCTCACAGATTTCAAGTCACAAAAGTATGCTTCTAAAAATAGTATCTGGTCTCACCCTTGACTCGCAGGCATCCTTTCTCTACACAGCCCTGCAGAGTGCAAAGCATTGGGGACTTCTGCTCAAGGGCAAACGACAGACAGGAAGTGCAGCCACCATGACAATGCTGAGGAAAGAGCAGGCAGCCCTGGCCAGCTTCAGAAGGTGGGTTTGGCCAGAGATCACCAAAGGTCAGCAGCCTACCTCTCTGGGAGTCAGCAAGCTCTGGCTTCAGCTGTAAGCAGCCACTGACGGTCCTGCCTGCTATTGAGTTTCTTCCCCTCTATGGACATGGGTTACTTCTATCAAACACAGCTGGGAAGTGACAGACCTCCTGTGCACCAGGAGTTCAGAGCCAACCTAGACTGAAAGCTACAGGGATGTGAGCCACCTAGGCTCCTTGCACAAGAAACTCGCTCCTTGTGGGATAGCCTGTGGGTTTGGTGAGCAGCATGGAGAGCTATTTTCTGCAGGACCACAGTCCTCTGTCTTCTTGCTGAGCCCATCTCATTGAGAACTGAGAGGGTGATTCATCAGGACCTGATGCCCTATGAGGAACCATACTCCCAAGGCCTGAGCCCCAGAAGGCCAAAGATGGAGTAGGACTAGCTGCCTCTCTGTAGCTCCAGAGACAACAGATGCCGGGATGTGTGTGTGGATGACAATTTGCAGTAATCAGTTCTTTCCTTCTATCACGTGGGTTCCAAGGATGGAACTCAGGGCAATTCAATCAGGTTTGGCAGGAAGTGCCTTTATGTGATAATCATCTTGCCAGTCCCCAAATTCTGTATCTTGCATGTGAGCACGTGTGATTGTGTATGTCCACACGTTTGTGTGTACCTTATGTATGTGCATAGCTTACTCTGTCTCACAAGGAGGGAGCCTTGCTCCTCTGCACTCAGGCCAGGGGGTGATTAAGAAGTCTGGGATTTCCATCTAACACGCTGAGCTATGGAAATGGCAGAGCCAAACCTGAAAGACAGATGAGTTCATTTCCAGCTTTTGCTGTGAATCGGTGGTTTCTGGAATGGCTAATGGCCCAGAGAAGCAACATTTGCATCTAACAGGGTGAGAGCCACCTCGAGAGGCACAGCTGAGGGGTGATTTAGAATAGCTATTTGGGAATGTCTACCATTTTCCAATAATGCTTGAGAAATTGCTTCTCCCGAGAAGACAAATTTCAAATGGGCCTGGAGGTTGAAGAGGATGCAGGTTCCCCGAGCTGAGCAGCCATGGGCCTCGGAGAAGCCTGGGATTCTGACCACCTCTAGGCAGCTCCACTTCATTGATTGTCTGCTGCCTCCCCCCACCCGCTCCAAGCACATGGCCCTCTCCTCCCTCCCTCCCCCGGTCACCCCCCCAACATCTATCTGATGAAATTAGTATTTGGAATACAATAAAGTGATTAGTTCACTTGACTGTGACAAACATATTTAATCTTGGCCGATCAATAGTGTCAGAAAACTGGTGCTATTAGTTAAATTATCCTCTGGTCAGAAAAGCAAACGGTTTAATTGAAGCCGGCAAGCTAGCCGGGCTTTGGCTCAGCCCAGGCACTTCCTCCCATCAGGGATTTGGAGAGCTCTGACTCAAATTCCAGCAGCCTGCTTTCTGTTCATACACGACCTTGGGGCAACCTCCTCGAGCCTCAGTTTCTCCATTTTTCAGAGTAGTGCAGAGATTAAGAAGAGAGACTCCTCCAGAGTTCAGCTGACTGTGCCCAGGGGATTGACCATCTGTGCACCTCAGTCACTCATCTGAGAAATGGGCTGTCGATCCTAGTGTCCAGAGGCCCTGGAGAGGCAGGTGGGAGAGGCCCAGCCTGGGTTCTTGTCTTGACCCCTCCTTGTCACTGTCTGGCCACTTTAACCTCTGTCTCTCAGGCTCAGTCAGCTCATTGCAAATTCGGAAGTAAGATGCAGTGACTGTAAACATTCCAGGGGCGTCTGGCTGTTCCCTGGCCTCCAAGTCTGACATCTTACCCATGATGGGGGTTCCTGTATATGAGATAGAGTAGAACAGAAAGCTAAGTTACCCCGATGACCTTGGGAAGGATGACTTGAGACCATCCAATGCATGGTTTGGGATATTGCCAGCAAGAAGGTTGGCATTAGGGAGCCATGTTTTCTGACTGTGAAGTGGCATCAGCACCATTTCCTTTTAGATCATGGAGGCTCCTGATACACTTTGGGGCTGGTCCTGTTAGAATGACCAAGACTCTCCTTTCTCCTCTTCCTCCCTCCCTCTCTTGCTCCCTGAGGTTTACACCTTTTCTGTGGCTGACCTTGTCGTGAGAACAGAAGCACAGGCACTATCAGCCCCAACTTGATTCTCCAGGACCAGCCAACTCCAGTATGGTGGCATTTTAGCTTCCTGTGGCTCCTCCAACAAATCACCATAAACCCAGTGACCTAAAACAATACAAAAGTATTATTATCTATAGTCCTGTCAGTCAGCTGCCAATATGAGGTTTCCTGAGCTTAAGATATTAATAGGATGGTGGCCCTTTCTGGAGACCATAGGCGAAATTCATTCCTTTGTTTTTCCAGCCTCTAAAAGTTGCCAACACCCTTTGGCTCATGGTCTCCCACCACTTGGCTCCTGCCTCCAGCACCACCTCTCCGTCTTCCACATTCTGGTACTATAAGGACTCTTGTGAGTAACTGGGCCAGCCGAATGATTCAGAATGGACTCTCTGTCGCAATAGTCTTAACCTAATCATATCTGTAATATCCTTGGTGTGTGGGTAGTGCACATTAATATCGTAAGGGTTTATGTGTCAGTAGCTTGGTTCCTAGTATGGCCAAGCTAATCAGCAGGGCCCAGTAAGCAGTTGTTAGGTTGTTTGACACATCACTCTTAGATGTAATTAACTAGTTCTCATGGGACCCAGGGGTTGTTACAAAAGAACACAATGCTCTGTCTCAGTCTTTCCATCTGCCTTGAGGTATTCTCTGGAGCCAGGTCAGTGCCAGTGAAATACCCCTGAACCCCAAAACTGAGCTCCCTTCTTTTTTAAAAATTTAAATTGAAAAAAAAATTTTTTTTGAGACAGGGTTTCTCTGTGTAGCACTGATTCTCTTGGAACTTGCTTTGTAGACCAGGCTGGCTTCAAACTCACAGAGATCCCACTGCCTCTGCCTCCAGAGTGCTGGGATTAAAGGCATGCACCACTGTGCCTGGCTGCTCTTCTCTTTATATATTACCTGGACTCAAGAATTTTGTTATAGCGACAGAAAACAGACTAATATAATATATATAAGGTAACATATTTACAGCTTCAAGGTAGATATCTTAAAGCGGAAGCATTTTTCTACCTACCACAGGTATAATAGTCTCAAAATGAAATAAAAGGACTAAGGAGTAACTGTCCTAGGAAGGTCTGAAGAAGCCACCAAGAGTGGTCCTTGTAGCATAAGCAGGAATTGGCCTAGGGAGGGAGGGGGGACCATTCAGACAAGAATAGACATAGAAGCCTGGGTTTTACAGGTGGTAGAGTGTCAGATGGGAGAGAGGTACCTCCACTGCAGTGTGTTTGTGGTCTCTGTGTATGTTTCTGTATGTGTATGTATGTGTCTCTGTGTGTATCTATGTGTCTATGTGTCCCTTTGTGTATGTGTGTGTATGTGTGTGTATGTGTGTGTATGTATGTATCCATGTGCATATCTATGTGTCTCTATGTCTCTGTGTATGTGTGTGTATGTGTCTATATGTGTGTCTGTATCTATGTGTCTTTGTGTCTCTGTGTGTGTTGCTGTGTGTTTGTGTGTGTATTTGTGTATGTGTCTTGTGTGTGTGTGTGTCTTGCTGCCATGCTGATCACAACAGGCTCCCAGCCACTGAGGGAAGGGAAAGACACACCGTCAAGGGTGCACTATGGTGGAGGAAAACCATCTTGCTGCTAATGATCTGGTCTCTGATGTTGTGCTGGGTCTGAAGCACTGTTTGACAGACACCGGATGTGGGAGGTCCTGAGGCAGACCCCAGCTCTAGGTCCTCAGGTGGACATTTGCCAGGCTCACTTGGAAAGTCAGGACTTCCCAGACTTAGACCGGCTCTTCAGTGGGCTCCTCCCAACAGAAGCAAGCCCCAGGCTGTGCAGCTGCAGTCTCCCTCCCAGCCTGGTTCTTGAGTCAGAGCTCTGCCACCGATTGTCATCCTCACTCCATCTCAGTGGCATACCCCTGCCCTTCCACACTTAGGAGTCATGTGGCCAGCTCTTGACCTCCCTTAGTAAAGATGGGCATTTGTGAGGGAGACTGGCAATTAACACCTTTCCAGTCCCGGGGTGCTCAGCTCCATCCTCCTCCAATTACTGTCAGAACCCACCTGCTCTTGAAAGGGGTGACCAATTATCAAGAATAAGTGTGAACGCAGCCGCTGGCTTCATTACCTGGCTGGCTCTGCTCCTCCCAGGCAGAGGATCAAGGAGAGAAAGAGTGTCCTGAGAACCCTTCAGCCCAGACTTGTTCTGTACTGTCACCAGAGTGAGGCAGGAACCGGAGAGCTCTGTTCATAATACATTCTGTTTCCAGAAACTACTATGTCTAGATATTTGCTTGTATTTCTTCTCAATTCAAAAAAAAAAAAAAAAAAAAAGACAGTGACCTTTGCTTTTGTTCTTTTCCTTTGACAATTGTCATTTGCAGGCATGAGTCCCAGTTTTTTTTCATTCTCAGATGGTTGCAGGGTTAGTGAAAGGCAGGAAGGAGGCAGGACTGGCTGCAAAGAAGAGATTTCCCCACTCCTCAGCCCTGTCAGCTATAGGTTCTGATCCTCAGATGGATGGCTGACAACCACTACAGGGGTTAGGATACAGGTTCAGCACAGATTCCCACCTCATAGATGGCCAGAGATCACAGAGCTACTGCAGGACAGGGGGGCCACCACGATGGGGGGTGGGGTGGACAGGGAGTAGCTATGAGCCCTTTCCATGACGTTTCTGTGCACCTTGTGGGCCTGGAGACCATGGGTAGCTTCCTTCCTTAACCACAATGAGCCTGTAGGTCTTGCCAGGAGGGATGCAGCTGTGAGCCTGTATCAGAGAAAAAGAACATAATTGCCTTTCTTGTGCATCCTCTGAATGAAGGTGTGGGGTGTGAAGACAGAAGAAGGGGCTCTCTCCAGGACTGGCTTGGGCCACTGGCATCCCAGAAATAAAACTCACTAACTGTTCTTAGTGGCTTCCCTTGGGTGCAAGAATTGTAGGTGATTTGTATTCTGGTCTGCTGTTTTGTTTGTGGGGAATGGAGTCTCACTATATAGCCCTGGCTGGCCTAGAACTCTCTGTGTAAACAGTGTTGATTGGCCTTGAATTTGTGTCTTCCTGCCTCTGCCTCCAAGTGCTGGGATTATGAGTGAGTCAGTGCACCTGGTTATTCTGTTCCTTCATATTAGATCTTTAGTAGACTTTCTCTAATAAATTAATAGAACCCAACAGGAAAGTAACCACAGTCAATGTATGTCCCCTGCCACCTCCAGTTGCCACACACTGCCCTCAGGGTAAATGTAAAACCCCTCCATTTTCCTTCCCTCTCCCTCCCTCCCTTCCTTTCTTCTCTCTTAAGGAAGGTTCTTACTGTGTATCTGAGACTAGCCTTAAATTTACTATAATCCTTTTGTTTCATCTTCCTAAGGGATTATAGGCATGTACCACTATGTCTGATTCCTTGGCACCGGGATGGGCTATTTCTGAACCCATGGTCCCTTCAACACTCTGTTGGACCCAAAGATCCAAAACCCGGGGACGCACTTCCACAGAAACACTCACAGACAGTGGATTCAATGCAATAACAAGAGGTTTATTGATTGATAACCAGTGCACTAGGGTTCCCTCGCATGCAGGCAGGAGGAACCCCAAGCCAAAGCTGAGAGCAGTTTTTATACCATTTCATTTTTACAGAGTTCACGAAGGCAGTTTTATCTTTTAAACAATAACCACAAAAGCTGACTTCAACAGCTGTTCCCAGGCCCGGTTTCTAGGTAACTCAGATTTGCACATTATCTTTATAACAATGGGTGTTAGCTAAGTGGCTTCTGTTTGCCCAGGTTTATTTTAGTTAGGGCCCAGCTTCCCGATTACTTCTTATCTTGGGCTCTTCTCCTGGAATGTGTGTTTAAGTCTGGAATGTGCCCTTCCAGGATGTGTCCTGGAAGCAGTTAATTTTAAGTTTGAACTAAGACCTGAAATTCCTACATTTGGTTCCTACAACTCAAGTCTGTTCTTGCTCACTTCTACTGTGGCCCTTGGTCATGTGGCAATGTCCATATCCACTACTGTCTCAGCAGCCAGTCTGGAAGTACCACAGAGCAGGGACAGGACCTATCCTGGACTCTGGCTCATGCTGATGTTCATTAACTGTTGGCTAACTAACCTTTGGACAACAGAGGCTCCTTCCTTCTTTGAGGAGTCTAAGGTGTTCTTACCTGAAAATAATATGACTGGAGTTGGGGATATGACAGATCAACTCATTTCTAGTCCCCTGTGTTGATGAGCAGACAGGCTTGAGAAAAAGGACCATGTTTCACAGTCCCCTGGGAAGGCACGGCAACCCAGGGGACATAGGTCACCAGGAGTTGTTGGCCTTGGGGGCTCTAGACTGACTCTGCTTCCTGTCCCTTCCCTGGTTGCTGCCACATAGCAAGCTGCTGTCTGCTGCTCCCAACACCACAGATCAAACCCTCTGCCACACTTCCCACCATGACGGATTCTTATCTAAAACTGTCAGCCAAACCTCTCCCTTTTAAGTTTTCTTGCACATTTAGTAGGTCTCAGTTACGTAAAAGCAATGTCACATCCACTGAGTACACCACACACCTGGCTGCCCTTCATCACCTCATGAGGACTGGGAGGAAGATGTATGAGCAGAAGGCTCATGCTACTTTCTTCTTGGTAAATGTCTTTTGTCTGATGCAGGAATCTCGTATATTCTAGAGGCATCCATGAGAGCACAGCAGGAACTTAGTGGCTTTCAAAATAGCAAAACTCAGACCCTTTATAGCTCTAGACAGGGCTAAATTATCTTTATGTTTCCCAGCTTTATTTTTGCTGCAGCTGCTGTTGTGCATGTGAAAGTCAGAGGACAACTTTGTGGAGTTGCTTCTCTCTGCTTCTCTCCAGCTTTTTATACAGGTTCCAGGATCAAATTCAGGGTGTCCACACAGCAAATTCGTTTACATGCTGGACCGTCTCACTTTCTTTTCGGGTCTAAACTCAAAGGAGAGCTTGAATTCCATAAAATCAAACTTTTGAGGATGGGCTTGGTGGAACATGTGTTTAATCCATTTAAAAACCAGTGTTCAGGAGACATACCTCTGTGAGCTCAAGGCCAACCTGGTCCACAGAGATAGTTCCAGGTCAGCCAGAACTACATGAAAAGACCATGTCTCAAGCAGAACAAAATAAGAACTAAAATAAAAATAAAATCCTCCCCCCCTCTCTCTTTCTCTTTCTCTGTTTTTTTTGAGACAGGGTTTCTCTGTGTAGCCCTGGCTGTCCTGGAACTCACTCTGTAGACCAGACAAGGCTGGCTTCAAACTCAGAAATCCACCTGCCTCTGCCTCCCAAGTTCTCTCTTTCTTTCTCTCTCTCAGTTTTAGAAACCTAGGAATGGGGCTGGCTCTACTGAACAGAGCTGGATTCCCTCACATAGGGCACATCACGGAGGCCTCCACAGGAGGCATGTTTTACGGAGGAGAGACAGGCTCAGTGAGGGGAAGGGATCTGTCCAGCACATACTGAATTAGAAACCCACGCTACTCTTCAGTTCTTTATCTCCCTCCTGGATCCAAGCTATGCAGGGATCCTGAGCAGTCATGGGAAGCCCATTCTCTAACAAGAATCTTAGAAGCCATAAGTATCTCTAGAACAGCCACCTTTCCCAGTCCACACAATATATATAGTAAGCCATGTTCCTGAGCGGGCGTCTAGGAGCCATCCCTAAGGGAGGACTTGATGACTCTCCTTCCTGGGCTGATTCAGACGAGACTGGGGAGAGCCTGTAAGCGTGGGGTTCGAGAACTGCCAAAAAGTGCAGATTCTGAAAGTTAGCTGATACTGTGAGTCAGACAACAAATAAGAGCTGCAGACCTAGTATGTGCCAAACATTGTTCTGGGCACCAGAGCCATGAAGAGAACAGAAGGATGCTCTGCTCCAACTATGCTGCCACCAATGCCAAACAGATACATATACAGGAACCAGTGATGATGACTGCAGACACGCACATACAGAAACGCAACAGACTAAACAAGGTAAGTGCGGGGCTTTGAATAAAAAGGCAAAGGCCCTGGGACAGCTGAGCAGGAATCTTCCGAGTTACTGGGTGACTAGAGGGGGAACCAGGATAAGTCTAGTAGATGACACAGGGCCCTTCCACCGAGACCCGGAAGGTCTCAGGGCCTGTTTGAATATCTACAGTACAAGGTCAGTGACAGCTTCCTTAGGGAGATCCTGTATCACCATGCCATGTCAGCCCAGGGACTTCATGGGTCTAAGGAGACCCCGAGTGCAGCCCAGTACAAAATCAACTTACTTAAACTTACATTCTGAGGTGTGTGTTTGTGTGTGTGTGTGTGTGTGTGTGTGTGTGTGAGAGAGAGAGAGAGAGAGAGAGAGAGAGAGAGAGAGACAGAGAGAGAGAGAGAGAGAGAGAGACAGAGAGACAGAGAGAGAGAGAGAGAGAGAGAGAGAGAGAGAGAGAGAGACGGAGAGAGAGACGGAGAGAGAAACAGAGATAGACACAGACAGACAGACAGACAGAGAGAGAGACAGAGATAGACACAGAGACAGAGAGAGAGGCGGAGGGAGATGGAAAGGGAGATTTAAATTTGTACGGCCAAACAGTCCTAACTGTAAAGCATAGCATCTGCCATGTGCTCATTACATGATCTCTGCCTCACACCGTGCCCAAGCCTGCACCTGTAGAACTGGATACTGTTGCAACAGCCACTTTGGGGCTGTGAGCTGGGGCTCCAGCGGGGTGGCATTGGGGGGGAGGGAGGGGAGGTGAGCCTTTCCCAGTAATTACAGCTCCCGGGAAGCCCTCCTGGCTGGGCTCCATGCTCAGCGTGGCAAGGACGACAGCCACTTGTCAGAAGCCTCCCGGTGAGACCACCTGGAAATGAGAGCAGCCCTGACTGGGGAGCCGAGCAGAAGGGGGAAGGGCTGCGCCGGCCCCTTTGTCATTAGGCAGCTAGAGCTGGAGGGATCACTCCGGTTTAAATTAAGGATTTAATGAGATGAGGCCAAATTAGATGCAATTAAAAAGACACTTTAGAGCTGGCAGGCGACCAAGAGAAGCAGTAATGACTTTTCTAGTAGGGAATCCCATAGGCTGGGGGTTAGGGGGTGGGATTCTACTCCAACAAACATGCAGGATGGGGGAGGGGGAAGAGGAAAACATAGAATCAACCATGACAAGGCCATTGTGCCCATCCAGGGCCAGGTGGGCAAACCTCAGACAGCAGCCCATCTTTGAAGTATCTGAAGTAGACTATGTGGAGATTCCAGGGACCAAAAAAGACCTTCAGGTACATTAGTAACCATCACCAAACATTGCCTAAAATATAAACAGTATTACGTGTGAGGAATTATTTGTGTGTAGTTGCATGTGGAAACATATGCGTGGGTGTGTGCCTGTACCTGCGTGTATATTACATATAGAGATGAGAGTTTACTTCTGTGTCTCCCGCAGACGGCTCCACCTTACTTTTGGAGACAGGGTTTCTCAAATGAAGCAGGAGCTTGCTGACGCAGCTAGTCTGGCTGGCTAGCAAGCCCCTGGAAACACCTGTCTCTGCCTCCTCACTGCTGGGTTTACAGGACCATTAAGTGGGTACTGGGGTTTGAACTCTGGGCCCCATGCCTACACAGCAAGTAGCTTTACTAGCTGAGCCATCTCTCCAGCCTCCCCTAAATATATGTTTAAGGATGGTTTTAAATCTTGGACAGAACTGCTGAGTAGGCTGGCCTCCGCTGACACATACACCCCGGCTGCCGAGCTCATGTGATCTCTGGCACATCTCCAAATGGACCCCAGTCCTCCAAGTACACCCAAAGTTGCTTGAAGAGGCTGTTTATTTGTAGTGTTCCCCTCGGGGCATGTAGCATGAGCTTGGAAACTCCATCATCCACGTAAGCCTATCAGACAGGAAGCTATTCTAAAGAGACACTTGTGTCCCCAAATCTATCGGACTAGCAAAACAATGGACCCCAAGAAATGGCAACTTCCTCACTGGGGAGAAGGAAAACCCCAGGGGCAGCCAAAAAAGAAAACTCACCTCCTTCCAGAAAGGGAGCTCACAGTTCCAACAGCTTGTCAGACACCTCACAGGACCAGGCAAAGATGGGTCAATGGTGGGTGGGACCACACCTTGACCAGACTGTTTAGATGTGCATAGCCCCAGTCCTCTGTCTAAAGTTCAGTCTCAGCTTCAGGACCCCAAAGATGAACTAGAGGAATCACCGGGTCTCTTCGTCCCCCTTTCCAATGTGGCAATGTTGAATAAATCCCTTTTCTCTTCCTTTGTTGTTGTTTTGGATGTTTTGTGATTACTTTTAAGATATTTAGTTTTCAAATTATGTGTATGTTTCCATAGGTGTACGATGTGAATGCAGGTGCCCTTGGAGGCCAGAAGAGGGTTGCCGGAAACTAGAATTATACCCATTTGCTTGGAATTCAACAAAGATCGTCTGCAGAAGCAGTATGGGCTCTTCATTATAGAGCCAGCTCTCCTGACTTTAACTCAGCTACTTTAAAAAATTATTTCATTTTCATTGTGTTTGTTTGCATGCACGTATGTATGTGTACTATGCGCATGTGTGGTACCCAGTGGAGGACAGAAGAGACATGTTGGATCCCCTGGAACTGGAGTTATGTATAGATACCCGTGAGCCCCCATGTGGGTACTGGAGATAGAATTTGTGTCCTCTATGAGAGCCACAAGTGCTCTTGACTGTTGAGCCATCTCTCCAGCCTGTTGGCTACTCTCTTAATCAGCTTCTTGATGACAGGTAGCCAAACTTGGGTACTGACTCTTTGGGTACAGACTGACTCCAAGTCTCATAACAAGCTCACTCCAAGTTGACTGCCACGTCATTCCCCATCAGAGTCCAACCCGGTAAGATGCAGGCTCTGCAAACCCCAGACAGGGCAGTAGGTGAGGCCCTCATCCCTTCATATCAGGACCCGTCAGAGATCACTGTGAGTTTGGATCCCTCTTGTCTGACTTGCCAACAGTTGTGGGCTGTTTGTCTACCTAGGGTCACCTTGTCACCTTGCTGGCAACACTCGATAACGTGTTTAGGGAAATTTTGAATCCTAACGCTCAGATTTAACAGGCAATCAAAATTAATTTGGCTGTTTGGGAGTTTGAGTGAAAAGCTGTCAGCCGAGGGAACTGAGGCATGAGATTTTCTTAAGTGACAACCTGAAACATCCTCTGAGCTATATTTGAAAGATGTTTTTCTGCCAAAGAATGAATGCTTTAACTCAGAAACCAACTCCTTGGCTCTCTCAGATTGAATGCTAACTGTTTAAGCGACAGGAGTAGAGTTGGGGTGTTATTAATAATTGAACTCTGAAACAAAATAATTGCCTATTATTCCTCTTAAAAATTCTTAGATGTATCTAATTAGAGAATGTTCTAAGGGCATAAGGTAGAATGTTTTAAGAACCTATTACCATCTACATCCACGGCTCAGAGTAAAGAAGGATGCTGACAAGCCACTGGGACCAAATCAGAATAATGAGTTAGATATTGATGCTGATCCTGAATCACAACTAGTATTTATAATGGCCAATGTCAAGTTGTTTGGGGGGAAAAATAAAAACCCTCATTACCCCCATTGCCTGACTCTGTAGTGGGTGATGCTTACAGTCTGAATGGAAACATAAACTAATAACTGTGTCACTCTTGACCACTTTATGTAATGAATTCCCACCTACAAATACACATGAATGTCACCGATGAGACAGTTGGACAATGCTGACCTAAGTCCAGCCTAGACATGGAACAATCTGAAAACATCCAGTATTGTTCAAGGCCGGAGTGAGTGGACAGCAGAGCTGGCAGTGTCTCCCAACCTCTGGGTCTTTAGCCAACAGTCGATGTTGTTCCTGTGTTTGCCACTACCCTGTGCCTTCCTCTCTCTCTCACCCATCCCCCCTCCACTCAGCCTAGCCTATGACCAAGTTCCTCAAATTCCCTCAGATTCCTGGGTTAGGTCATTAGCTGGTGTGATCCTCTCTCTTGAGCCACACAGAGAGAGGAGGCTGTTGGATGAGGGACTTGTGAGCCATCATGGACAGCTCCAGCCCCCCCACCTCCACCTCAGCCCCAGCCCCAGCCTCAGCTCCAGTCCCACCCCCAGCCCAGCCCCACTCCCAACCCAGCCTCACTTAGAACAAAGCAGTTCAGATTTTTTGTCTAGATACTACATGGGGTTTGTACCCAAACCCCACCTCTCTCCCTCTTTCTCTCTTACCAGCAGTAAGAGAGTCACAGAAGTGCTGGAGCAAGGGCAATGTGAAAGGTCAGAGCCATACACATGGCACATGGAGGTTAAAGCATTCGCTATGCAAGCCTGATGATCCGAGTTTGATCATCAGAACCCTTTGTTTAAAAAGCTGTGGCATACATTTATAGTCCTGGAAGTTCTGTAGTGGGGTGGGAAATAGAGACAAGTCACTCAGAGCTCACAGTCCAGCTAGCCTGGAGTCCTCCGCACAACAGCAGCAAAAACCAAGAGAGAGCCTGCATCTACAGGATAGAAGGAAAAGAACTAACTCAAAAGTTAAGCCTTTGAGAGGAATGCAAAGATGGTTCAACCATTAAGATCACTGGCTGTTCCCCAGAGGGCCCAGGTTCTATTCCCAGCACCCACATGGCAGCTTACAATGTAGTTGTGGCTGGCAGTAGCTGGCAGTTCTAGACATAACTCCAGTTCTAATCCAACATCCTTTTCTGGCCTCAGTATTACAGGAATGTGACACATGGGCAAACATGCAGGAAAACCATCATATGTATAAAATGATAAGATATTTATGCCGGGCAGTGGTGGCGCACGCCTTTAATCCCAGCACTTGGAAGGCAGAGGCAGGCGGATTTCTGAGTTCCAGGCTAGCCTGGTCTTCAGAGTGAGTTCCAGGACAGACAGGGCTACACAGAGAAACCCTGCCTCGAAAAAACAAAAAACAAAACAAAAAGATATTATTTATAAGTTTTCTTCTGCTTTTCACACACACACTGTGGCACACACACACACACACACACACACACACACACACACGGTTTTAATCTGGCTTATGAAGTACTCTCGTCTCCTGTGTCTCCTGTGTGAGCCACAGAGATCCATTACTACCCCAAAGTATGTTCCACCGCTATAAGCCAGACAGACTCCAGGGTTTGTTTCAATTCATCATTAACTGCTTGGCTTATTGGTAAGACCACCACAGTAGGCCTGGAGAAAGTGCAATGTAAAAGTAGCTTGAACACGGCTCAAGCTACTGCTATGCCACCCATTCTCTCTAGATCTGCCTGATGGGCCTCCTCTTCCCAGAAGCCACTGCAATTTCTCTAGAGCAGAAACTCCAGTGTCCATGGGAGTAAGAGAGGCTGAATACATAGAAGTGGGTATACGACTTATCCGAAGAAGCATATACACGCCTCACTCACTGTGTTCATTTGGGGAGGATTGAAGAATTGATGGGGATTGTGGCTTGTTTAGCATGCCCTAGCCCCAGGAGACTGGAGAGCCACTACTTCCCTAGGTCCCTAACCCAGTTTGTCCTGGTCTATGGCAGAGCCCACATGCTTCTGGTTATCTACTTCACTTGCTCTCTGTTCCCTGTTCTGTCTCTGAGGCCACAATGCACAGCTAACATCTGGTATAGTCACCAGCATCTGCAACATTGGCAGTCATTGCCTAAGGAGGAAACTGAAGCCAGCATAGGAGAGAGACATAGCCTCAGACACACAGAAGAAGCTGAATGTTTGAAGCCAAGTGAGGGGTATGTCAGAGGACCAGAAGCCAATATCAAACCAATAAACCAAGGAGTTGATGAGGAATTAAAGAAAACCCTGGAATCTGTCGGGCTGATCAATAATCCCTGATTGCCTGCCACTAACTGCAAACTGATTCCTGATGCCTCCAGCCAGCAGACAGACATCACCTAACACAGATGGACAAGCCAGTGGGCATCAGAGTCATGCAAGAATTCAAGAACCCCTAGCTTGGAGAATCTGATGCATAAGATCAGGGGAGGACTCCTAGAGTTTGCATTTCTAGAAAGTTCTAAGGGCTACAGACACTAATCACTGGGACCATATGCATAGAACCACTAGTGTTTGGTTCTTCAGTCTGAAGACTATGGAGTAACCCATTTGGCTATGGGACTCAGCATTGCATGTGCCTGGTCTTCCCAGCTTCACACCCACACACCAGAGACTCCCCTCTTAGAACCAGTGTGGGGGCAGCCCTTCTCCACACTCAGCCCCCACAGCACTGTATTAAAATGGACTATGAATCTCACATCTTGGTCAGCCCAGGTGTCACTAGATGGCAAGAAAACGGCATTGTTCTCCTTGGGACTCCCAATATCTGAGACCAAAGATTCACTGATTAAGACCGGACCCTTGGAATGGTAGAAAGCAAGAAATATGCCCAAGCCCACACAGGTGATCTGTGGCAGAACCTGGTACAGAACTCTTGTCCCCTTCTCTAAGTTCAACCTGCAGAGGCCCCCAAGTGTGGCCTGCTCTCCATTACTCCTCTACTTTCAGACCCTTGGGTTTTAACAAAGGCCTGAAGTCTTCTCTGAAGGGTGCCCACCCACCTTTCCCACTCCCAATAGCACCCCTTCCTCAGGAAACATAGGCAGGTTCCTCTCCTGGAGCCTTTGTCTGCATCCATCTTCCTCCCTGGATCCTCTCCTCCCATGTTCTAGGCCAGACAACATCTGCTTCCACTTTAAAGCCAGGCTCCAACATTATGGTGCAAATCTGAAATGATCACATAGGTCTGTGCTTTTAGACACTGATGACCAGCTTATGCTGCTGTCCCTGAGGCTTTGGAGCATTAGGCAGTGGACTGGTGAGCATGGGTTACCCGATGTAAGCCTCTGAAGCTTATACCAAGCCAGGCGTGGTGGGTCACACCTGTCAGCCCAACATTTAGGTGGTATAAGTCAGAAGTTCAAGGTCATGGGCCATCAGGATGGCCTAGTGGGTAAAGGCACTTGCTGAGAAGCCTGGCTGCTTGAGTTTGATCCCTAGGACCTACATAGTAGAAAGAGGCGAGACCCAGCTATATCACAAGTTATCTTCTCATCTCCACATCTGCACTGGGGCACATGAGCACACACCAGAGTCTACACTAGGAGGCAGGAGCCCCTACCTGCAGTTGCTACCCTTCTCAGGCTTCTGTCCCAGCACCACTGAGGACCATTGTGTGGACAGACCTAGTTGGGATGTCCCGTCAGTCCTGCCTTGTGATGATTCTGATTGAACACTGTAGGCTGAGTGTCCCTCAAAGGTTCATATGTTAGAAGTTTGATTCGGGATCTGGCAATTCTGAGGGGTGGGACTTTTAAGAAGTGGAGCCTAAAGGAGAGGGATCAGTCACTGTGGCAGCTAATCTCAGAACGGACTAAGATTTTCCTCGCAGGACAGTGGCTTTTCTCACATGCGAGGGGCTCTAAGAGTGAGGCTTGCTACTTAGTGACTTCCTTCCTGTCCTGGGTAGTGAAAGCAAGAGAGAGAGGAGGAAGCCAAACAAGGTGCTCCCTCAGAAGGAAGCTGCCCATCCCTCTGGCCTCTGAAATGTGGGTTAAGTACCAGGTTGTCCTGAGCAAAGACCACATTGCACTTGACAGCCATTACCCAAGGGGAAGATGGATTTCCCAGCTTGTCAGTCCTGCTGCACATATGAGAAAAGATTTTCCTATCATAGCCCAGGGCAGGCTCCTGAAGGACAGTCACAGGTGTTGTTCATTAGAAGCAAGCACAACAAAGAAACAGGCGGCCCAGATACTGCTGGTGGGGTGTGTGTGTGTGTGTGTGTGTGTGTGTGTGTGTGTGTAATCTTGAGGACGTACTTATAATGTCCACCTTGGAAACTAGGCTGTCTGCTCTCACAGAGGAAAAGCATGTGTGCAGCCAGGTGAGTTCAGTGTTCTGTGTGATTCTGGGTAACCACAGGTCCTCAGTTCTCTGAAGAGCAGCTGCACAGCGAGGAGTGATAAAGGAGGGTCTAAGCCACTGTGTTCGGACAGGGCTGACCTGGTATTGTTCACTGAGCTTGGCAGCCCCACTCTCTATCCACAGCCCAGGCTAGAACATGCCTCCCCAAAGACCAACTGCAACCTCAGGATATCAAAGTGGACTGATTTCCCCAGGGATGCAGGGCATATTTTTATAATTGGGACAACTTATTCTCAATCTACATTTGGTAGAGCCAGGAACATTGATCAAGTTATTTCCTGCTCAAATCCACATTCCAACCTTTGTATCTAGGCCTAAGTCAGAGGATGGATGGGGAGGATCAGGGACTCGAGCCCTAAAGGACCACGTGCAGGTAAAAGAATTGAGAATTAACAAAGGAAAAAAGGATGGATGGATGGATGGATGGATGGATGGATGGATAGATGGATGGATGGATGGATGGATTTGGAAATCTGCAAAGAGTGGAACCCATCCAGTACTATGGAAGGCTGGTGAACTACCAGAGCAGAAACTTTCCAAACTGCCCCTCCTGTACTAGAAGGAACCACCATGTGACCTAGAAGGCAAGGGTAAGCATCTCCAGGCCAGCTCTTCAGCATCTACATAAACAGCCATTTAAAAAGACAACTGGGATGTGAAGCTGGTCCCAGGCATTCAGAGCCAGGGATGGTGAGTGTGGGCCCAAGGGAGGAGTGGGTGGGTAAGAGGTCTATAGACTGGGGCCCAGCCAGTTCTGGACCCAGAGCTCATGGCTCCTGTGTTTACTCTCTCACCAGCATCCTTCATCCCTACCTACCACTAAAATGAAGAACATGGTCTGAAAGGGGCCGTGGAGGACTATGGAAAAGCCTTATCCTATGAGCTGCAAAGTTCTCTCAGCATCTCTGACAAGCTAGCCTGGGCTCGCACACACCCAGCCTGGCAAGCCCTTTGCCTCTTGTGACAGTTCCTCAGCCTTGGAGTAGATCTGCTATGGAAGTCTTCCTCCCATTGGTGGCCAAACAGCCTACCATTTCTTCATTCTGTCTCTGAGGCCAGCAGATGACTCTCTTTTCCCCTCTCATAGAATGGGGGCAACAATAGCAACCGTAACAGTACGTCACTCCTTAGGATGTACTGCGTCTGCTGTTCCTGTTAACTGATACTTTGCAGACCCACTGGTATCAATGACATCACACACTACCATCCACATAGCATTTCACCTTCCTCTGGTTCCTGGTCCTCAGAACACCATCCATCAGACCTGGCGAGGTCCCTAAGTCTATTTTCCAGCAGAGGACAAAAGAAAGGCTAGGCTTAATCCAGATGACCCTATGCTCACACCCTAGGGTTTTCCCTTCCTTTGGAAGACTGGGGTGCTGGGTATCTATGGATGGGGGACCTCATTCTCTCAGCCATCAGCCTATGCTTGCCTCAGGGGTTCATTCAACCTTGCAAGTCACCTAATGGAGGTGACATTGAAACATGTGTCTGGCTCCTATGGCTGTGATATTTAAATCATGTGGGACCCACATGGGAAGATGGGGAGGTAGCTGTGCCATTCTGAGGGCCTGGTACCCCCAGTCTATGGGCATGTCCCCTCCCCACTGTCTGCCTGCAATCATGTGGGCCCTGGTGGTTACATTCCACATGGACAGCTGGGCTCTGATGTCTGACCTTCAAACATAGAGCATCTGGCAGGAGGCAACTAGGAGCCAGTTCCTCATAATGTTAGCCGTCTCCCTCTCCGGACAGTTAGTCAGTGGCTGGATTAATTCAGTGATGCAGCCAGAATGAGCAGCTACTGCTGCACTTTGTCGGGCTTCAGATCTGATATTTTGAGCATCTTCAGAGGGATCAGGGGAGGAAAAGGAAGAAGAATGTTGGACTGAGACTCTAGCTGAATGGAGCTCAAATCCTGGTTCTCCCTTGGCAGTTCAGATCCACTGTCCTTGTCAGCATGGGCTCCCTAACTCTTGCATCTCACTGAGATATCATCTCCTCCCTCCCTTAATCAGCATCAGCACCATCCAAAGCAGGTTGTGCTGAGAGTTAAGCCTGTGATTGCTCTGCCAGGTGAGGACTCTGAGACCCCATTCTAAGGACAGGAATCTTGTGTTCTTGTAGAAAATGCAAAGTTTTGGTAGTATCTTCTCCCAATACAAAATTCTAGCACCACTAAAGAGGTACACCTTTTCTACAACCCCAGCTGTTTGGAGGGCCTCCACGACTAAATTCCTGAGGCTCCAGGTTTCCCTAAGTAGAACCTGCCCTCAACAAGACAGATCAGCTTTGGTGGAGCGATTCCACATGGGCGGCTTCCCGAACTTCTAAGCCTAACCTTCTTTGATTGCAAAGATGAGAATTTTTTTTTTTTTTTTTGAAACCAAATATCCAGCCGCAGCTCTCTCCCTTAGCTCCTGGTGGTTGACCATCCTCCATTTCTCATCATCCCTCTGCAGGAGGTCACATCTTCTTAAAAACCAGCCAGTTCATCATCCTCTTTTTTGGCACCGTTCTGCTGTCCTTCAAACGCACATGCCACTGTGCCATCAAAGGTGCTATCCTCCACCAGGACATTGTCCCAAGACACCACTTGCAAAATTGCCAGCCACTTTGTGTCAAAGACTTTTTGTGTTTCACTTAGAGCAGGGGGTCCTCGGCAAAACCAGGGAGCGAGCTACCCTCCCCCCCTCCACCACCATCCTGCTGCCTCTTCCCTCTACCAGAGATCTACTAGAAGAGACTTCTGAGAAGATGAAGAAGAGTCTCGGGAACAGGAATAAAGCAGGAGAACCTTCCAACATGGCTTCTGTGGAAGCAGAGCAGAAAAGGCAGAAGGGTCAGAAAGGAAGAGAGTCACACCCAGTGCAGTTCTGAGAGGGGCCTGACCATGCTTCAGCAGAGTTTCAAGCGAAGGCTCTTAGAGGAATTCCATGATGGGCAGGAAAGACCAGCTCCGTTGTCTCTACAGACTTTGACTGGGAGCAGCTCCTGAACATGAGTGCCAGCGTGGAGTTAACTGCCAGTCAATTCTTTCCTACCACTGTCCTTTTAAATGACCTTCATGGCCACCACAATCTCCATTGGTTTGGCTCACCTTTGAGACAATCTATTACATTTAGTTTATTGACTTGAGCTAGGTAAAGGCTTGAGTCAGATGGAATCCAATCACTGGATCTTGTTAAAAATGCTGGTCCTGCCACAGAGAAGAAATTGGAAGAGAAGGAAGAATTCCAGGAGATATTGAACCAAGTGATTAGTTAGATAAAACAAAACGCTACCTGGTTTCAGTGGGACAGGGGGCACTGGAGACTCCAAGCAAGCCTCTCATTCTGGCAATGCTGTAATTGGAATGTAAGGGACCTGGGTTATGAGACCAGCTGCATCAAACAGTGTGTGCTTGGAATCCACTGATATCACATTAAAAAGTGCATGAGAAGAACTGGCTAGGATGACGACAGCTCCAGTCTCCAGCCGTACCTGTAAGTTATTGCATCACTGATGGAATGCCTGACAGAAACCACTTAGCAGTGGGGGTGTTTGGACTCACGGTTCAGTGCATGCAGTCAATTATGTCAGGTAAAGCATAGTGGTTGGGCATCCATTGAGGCAGGAACTTGCCACACAGCTTGTTACATCTCAGTGGATCAAGGAGCAGAGGCCCCTAAAGCCAAACCTAGAAACCCCATCCCCACAGCCCTATGTCCAAAGGTTTCTACAACCTTCCAAAACAGTGCCACCATTAGAGGACCAAATGCTCAAACACTTGAGCTTATGGGGGACATTTCACATCAAGCCACAGCAAGCCACTGGAGCACACAAGGTGGGAATGTCACTGTGGTCATGATCTTGGGCTGGTTTGTAACACTTCAGTTCTTCTATGACAAAGCAATACATTTAACAAAAAAGGAGGTGTATCTTTCAAAATCTCTAGAAGGTGTAAATTAAATACAGAAATAATGAAATCAACTAAACACATAATATTAATGCATCTGTGATAAATTTAAGAACAAACTGGATGTTTGGTATTAGCTGAGTTTGCAGTGTAAAGGAGAAGTTGACAGGTCTTGGATTGCATTGTAAATGTGTAATTGGGTAATTGATTTGAGACTTGTGATTTTAAATTAAAAGTTGTAAGATAATTTGATTGGTTTTATAAACAGTTTATTGAAATGTTTATGAGAATCTGATATCCAATTCATTCATGATTCTGAGTTATTAAATTTGCAGGGTTACTTAAGTGCTTGGAAGGGGGTTGCTCACTAGGTTAGGCTTGGGAAGCACTCTAAGCAAACACAGGAAGCACCCACTTGCTGATGCACTTCAAACTGCTTAAAGGAATTTAATAAAATGAGTTGTAATGAGACTGTTTAAGGGAGTTTGGATTTGCAATTAGGGTATTCAAATTTGAAATTAAGCTTAAAGGCTTAGGAGGAAAACAGGGGATTTTGTTAGTTCCTCTTTTTCTACATCAAAAAAAAATACAGGGTGGGAATACCACCCTGTAGTACCTATGGGGGCTGAAGAGATGGCTCAGTGGTTAAGAACACTGACTGTTCTTCCAGAGGTCCTGAGTTCACTTCCCAGCAACCACATTGTGGCTCACAACCGTCTGTAATGGGATCCAATGCCCTATTCTGGTGTGTCTGAAGTATACTCATATAAATAACAAATAAATAAATCTTAAAAAAATCTTTTAAAAAATGGTACCTTCAAGTCATCAAGAACTCCCTCAAGCCAGCCCAAGTTCATGACCACAGTGTCATTCGCATCTCGTGTGCTCCAGTGGCTTGCTGTGGTTTGATGTGAAACGTCCCCCATAAGCTCGTCTGTTTGAGCACTTGGTCCTCAGATTTTGGAAGGTTGTAGAAACCTTGGGACATGGGGCTATGAGGTTGGGGCTTCTAGGTTTAGCCTGAGCTGCCTCTGTTCGAGATCCACTGGGATGTAACAAGCCATCAAGAAACACTCATTCTGTTTGAGAATCTGTCTCTCATTGCTCTCTACCCCACACTTCGGTTGCTCAGTGATGAGCGGTTCTATCAGAATGCATGTCTCAGCTCTAGCCAGTGCCAAGATCCCTATGCCTCCCTCCTGTCTTCAGTCCTACCGTCTGACCTCCACGCCCCTCCCACCAACATCGGTCCTCACTGATTTTCCGAGTCTGTGTCTCTCTCTAGTCCTCTCTCATCTTTCTTGCCACTGGGAGAATTGCATCGATACTGCTAAGTGGAGAGTGGAGGCTAGCCTCCTTGGCTACTTTGTGTGCCTGCTGGCCTGAGGCAGCACAAGAAATCTGTGGGTGGTCCTTCTAACTCAAAGTTAAAGGTCCTCTCCTAGAAGGGCGGGCAACACGGATCTCTATCAGCCCAGCCTGCTCTTATCATCAGTGCCTACTGATGGGCCTGGGCATGTGCTGTGGGAGAGACACGCCCACTCCTCCCACGCCCCTGCTTTCCATCTCTCTGCTGCACCTCTGAGATTGGAGGGCCAGGGACCGTCACTATGGCGAAGTTGGCAGTGTTATAAACCACGGCCCTTCCCACTCTGTAGCGGAACATTTCCTCTAAAGACTGTATCACCCTGATATAACTCAGTCCCTGCCATTTCTGGGCATCCACTGGAGGCTGGGGAAGCTAGGTAAGGCTACATTTTGTAGCTGAAGCACAGGAGCAAGCCATCCCAAGTAAACCCTCTCCCTCTCCGAGTCCAGTTCCTCCCATCCCTTACAAAGCAAAAGAGACTCTTTCAGTCAACGAAGCCACTCTTTGTCTAAGAAAGGCACGCTTTCGGATGCACCAAAAGACACAAGTAAAGATGGAACCTTGTTGTCGATAGTGAGTGACGTCAGCCCAAACGTCAACCAGTGGAGGAGCCCTTGAATAAATGCGTATATAAAACACATAGACTGTGTCAGTCGGGGTCCAACACCAAAAGCAATTAGCACAGTTATTTCCTCAATAACATTCTGCTATGCAAATTTTCAAACATACAGGAACATGGAAAAAAAACAAAGCAAACACCCACAGGCTCATGAAAGCTCACATTTGGCCTATTTTTAGTCCTTATCCAGCCATCCAGCCATCTGTCCATCCACCTGATCCTCTGGGTGCATTTCCACATAAGGCAAGGACAGCAATATGCTTTACCTAGAATACTTCAACACCTGTGTCATTACCCAGAGTCCCATATGTGTTTATATATTTAAAGTAAATTTTTATATAAGTAAATGCACAGGTCTTATATCTGCTAGTCCAAGAATTTGGGTAAAGTCTCCCACCTGTGTAGATGAAACCTCCCATGAAGCTCAGAGCAGCCACAGCAGGACTTTCCCTGGCCCTCTGTCCAAACTGACCCCCTCACCCCGTGAGCGTGGTTCTGATTCTTCATCTTGGTTTTGTCTCTGCTAAAACATCCAACAACCTGAGTCGTATTTTGTATGGCATGCTTTGGTCAGCCTTCTGTTTTGAAGCGTTGCCCATGATACTCTGTACAGTGGTGGTTTGTGTCTTGTTTCTGCTCAGTTAGTGTTCTATTGTGGACCATAGTTTGTCCTCTTGGTGGACATGTGGGATGTTTCTGGTTTAAGAATATCATGAAGAAATCATTTGTGTGAATGCTTCTTGTGCACACATGTTTTCGGTTGCCTTAGGCAAACCCCTAAAACTGAATGTTCTTGTTTATAGAGGAGATACAGCTTACATTTATGAGAGGGACACAGAATTGCTCACCTCACACACCTGAGGCTCTTGTACACCCCCCCCCGCCCACTGCCCCAGTACACGGTCCAGATAGCATCACCTTTATAATACATATTATACCACCTTGAATGACTTACAAGGAAGGGCTCATTCCAGATACCCTTAGTTCCTTGTCAATGTTCCTATGCTCTTCAGAAACCAGTAGGCTCCCCTACCCCAACTGGCAGAATAAAAACAAGGCAATAGCATTGGATGTAAGCTGACTGGACCTAAATGCCCCAGGAAGAGGGCTGAGACCCATGCCCACCAGCCTGAGTTCTATGAGCCCATTCAGAAGGGCTGAGCAGGGGCTGCAAGGTGGAAAGACGGTTAGACTCCAGAGGCCAAGTCCAAGGCTCACAGGCAAAAAGCCAACTGCCTGGCCCACCTATGAACCACCATCTACAGGGGCCACAGGGCTGTAGGTATCTCAGTGATCTTGCAGCCTCAGTGAGATTCCTCTTCACCCAACAAAACCATGGCACAGAAGCTACGAACGAACGTGGACACTGGACACAGACGTTGGGTTCAGGACCCCAGTGGGGGCACTACATATGTTTCTTATTGTTCCTACTACAAGAAAATTTAAAATATTTTACACTGTAGTGGTAGAGGCTGCCACGGCTCTGGCTGCCTCTGATCTGCTGGATTTCCGTAGACAGCCTGCACTTATTCCTTCAGAGCCTCCGGTTCCTGCCTGTGAAGAGGCAGAGACGAGGCAGATTGAGGTGTGGGGCAAGCCAGGGGTCACACGGAGTAAAGGAAGCCCTGACCACGGTCTAGAGCAGCCCCTTCTCAATTGAATTCTCACATACCCCCCTTCCATCATCCAGCTCTCAGCCCAGCCTTGGGGAGGATGGTGGCCCCAAGGACAGTGGCCCCCTTTACAGAGAATGCACCGAAGCCAAGGAGTTGGCTCAGTGGGTAAGGGCAACTGTTGCCAGGCCTGACAACAGTTGATTGATTCCTGGGACACATGTGGCAGAAGAATAGCTGTCTGACCTCTACAGTGGCACATGTGCACGTCTGTGTGTGTGTGTGCGCGCACACACACACACACACACACACATACCCCACAGGCACCTCCTCAAAGTGAATAAATTAAAATGTAATGTCAAAAAAACCCCAAACAAACATGGCCCTGACCTGCCACATCTCCAAGAGGGGATGGTTCCTGACTCTACCCTTACCCCGCTGCTGTTTCACACATTCACTCAAGGCTGGAGCCACTTGTGGCAAAGGATGGAGCAGAGCCTGCTGGGGCCTAAAGGCAGCCCGGTCTCCTGCATTCCACTTGGGACATGCCCCTGCCAGCTCAGGCTACCTAACCTCTTCGTGCCTCCGTTTCCCCCACAAGATTAGTATCAAAAGGCACTTATAATATCATTAATAGTGGCACTGGAATTGTTGCAATGCCGGTGAGAATTAAATGAGTAAGCACGGGAAGATCCATGGTTGGAATAACATAGCACACAGTAGGTGTTGTGGTTTGAATGTGTGCACCAAGCTAATGTGTTAGAGTCCCCAATAGAGTGGTGTTAGAAGGAGGGGCCTGATGGGGGGTAGGTCACATGAGTGGGCTCCACCATCATGAGTCCATTCATGTTGCCATGCCAAGGGCTTGTGGGGATGGGGTCTCTTCCTTCTGCTCCCCTGCCCGGTGAGGACACAGGGTTCATCCTGTCCTAAGGCTGCAGAATTGAAAATGCTATCTTGGGATCCACCTTTGTGTTGGCCCCCAAGTTTCCAGAACCACGAGAAGTAAAATAACTGATAAATTACTCAGTCTCAGGCTGGAGAAATGGCTCAGTGGTTAAGAGCATTGACTGCTCTTCCAGAGGTCCTGAGTTCAATTTCCAGCAACCACATGGTGGCTCACAGCCATCTGTAATGGGAACTGATGCCTTCTTCTGGTGTGTCTAAAGACAGCTACAGAATACTCACATACATAAATAAAATTTTTTAAAAAAATTACTCAGTCTCAGGTGTTCTGCTATAGCAGTAAGAATGAGCCAAGACAGCAGGTCTTCTTAGGTTAGGGGCAAGGTCTGGGTCCAGTTCCTCTACTGGCCCCCAACACACACACAGCTGGTCTCCACCTATGAAGGGCTTAGGATTAGTTGCTTAATAAGGAATGTACCAATGCCTTTGGCCCTTGGAAGTTTTACCACTGGGACACAGGACTAACTTGCAAAGAGATAGGTCTGGTGTGTCTAGTGTGCCTGTGTCTAACCCCACCTCCAGCCACAGGAACGTTCCAAGCCTCTTCCAAATGTGCTGATCCTGCCAGAGTGGTCACAGCAAGGCCTCTGTGGGGCTCATTACATTTGGCGGATACAGGGCCTTCACTGGCCACAGTTGTGGCTCCAAAATCCTTCCGTTTGTTTAGACTCCATTTCTAAAAGTCAGACCTCTGCGGCCAGCTAATGATGTCCGTGGAGACCATAGAAGCTGCAGTGTGCAGCCTGGCCCAGGAGATACCCAGAGAGCACTTGGCCAGGGGCACTTTGAGCTGAAGTCAAGAGAAGTTGGTGAGCACATCCCAAGAGAACAGAAGCCCTGGAAGTCAGAGCTGAAAGACTCTACGTACAGATCTCCTACGTGCACCTCCTCCTCCTCCTCTTCTTCCTCTTTTTCTTCTTCCTCCTCCTCCTATGTTGAGATGTGGGACAAGCCCAGAGGGTCCTGTCACCAGGCTTGCAATCTAAGGCCGATGCCTGCTGTCACTCCTAGTATAGCAGGTCCTGAACCTGAGCAGGGATCAGAACCACCTGGAAAGACCAGGCTGTGCCAGTGGGTCTGGCAAGTTCCTCATGAGGCCAATGCTACCAATCCAGGGACCACAGTGAAAGCCACTACTCTAGGAGGCGGCCTTCCACCTGGGAAATGGAATAGACTCAAAGCTAATACTGCCTTCTGGAAGGAAATAAAGAGACGAGCTGAAGTACTAGAGGTCATATGATGGGTGAGGCCAGAGGGAAGGAAGTGGAAGAGAAAGAGGGGCTTTCTGCACAGATTCAGACTGGACTGAGGGGAGAGCAAGCCATGTCTCAGGGAACATGTTGGTACAAGTGCTAGGTCAGCACCTACAGGAACCTAAGCGGGAGTATCACTTTAAACGCCTTGTTGTAGCATTTGGCTTACATCATCCAGCCCCAGCTCTGTCTCTGGTGCCCCGGGACCTACCAGCAGCCAGCGATTCTGTGGGTAGCCACCACCTATGGGGCTCAACGTTCTCATGGAAAACTCTTCTTGGTTTGAAGGCTAGCACTGAAAAGCCTGGGCCAGGAGGAAGGTGTGCGGGGCTGTGTGTATTCATGTGCAACCATGCATGTGTGTGTGTGTGTGTGTGTGTGTGTGTGTGTGACAGAGAGAGAGAGAGAGAGAGAGAGAGAGAGAGAGAGAGAGAGAGAGAGGAAAGATGATAGATACAGGACCCATGAAGACTTCCAGACTCCCTGCAAAATGCTTCGGTACCCTAAACCAGAGCATCAGTGCTGCCTACGGGGTTTTATGAAATCCCAGGGCTCACAGTACAATAACTGTGGTTGACAACAATTAATTGAACATTTCAAATGACTGGCAGAAAGGATTTTTGCCTGCTTCTAACAGAGAAACGATCAGTGTTTGAGGTGATGGCTATGCCAATAACCCTGATCTGATCGGTACACACGTGTACATGGATTGAAATTTCACATGTATCACATAACTAGGTACGATTTAAAACTTCAAAAAATCCATTGTGCCTAGATCACACTCCAGAACCTGCATACAACAAAATCCCGGAACGATGTGGGCCAAAGGACGCTGGATCACAGGGAAAGTATTCAGGACTGAAGCCTGAGACTGGGTTTATGTTTCAATGGGTAAAGTGCTTACTAAGCAAGCTTAAGGGCCTGAGTTCCGATACCATGTAAAAAGCTGTGAGGTGTGTGTGTGTGTGTGTGTGTGTGTGTGTGTGTTGGCTGGCCTTATGTCAACTTGACATATAAACTAGAGTTATCTGAAAAGAGGGAAACTTAATTGAAAAAATGCCTCTATAAGATCTGGCTATAAGGTATTTTCATAATTAGTGATTGATGGGAGAGGCCCCAGCTCATGTGGGTTGTACTGCCTTCAATAATGAACAGCAATATAGAAGTGTAAACTGAATAAACTCTTCCCTCCCCAACTTGCTTTTTAGTCATGTTGTTTCATCACAACAATAGAAACTCTAACGAAGAGAGTGTGGCCGCATATACCTGTAATCTTAGGAGGTAGAGACAGGATGATCCCAGTAACTCACTAGCCAGCTAGTCTAGTGAACTCTAGGTAGCGTGAGAGGTCCTGTTTCAAATAGAAGGTGGGAAGTGATAGAGGAACACCAACCATAATTTCTGGCTTCCAAAGCCATGCACATATCATACACACACACACACACACACACACACATGCACGCACACACGCATGCATGCATGCATGCACACAATGAGCACACACAGAGAGAGACACAGGCACTCATACACACAAACACACACAGATACATGCACATGCACACACCCATGCACACACATACACATATTTGATGCCTGCCCTGCCCTGGAGATTTCTGCAAGAGCAAACTGGGAATGTTCACAACCCCTTTAGGACAGAAGACTGTGACCAATGATTAGGGCTCCCACGGGTCTTGGTTAACATTTAGGTCATGCATCCTCAATTTTATCCCTCAGAAAGCGAGACCTCGCTGGGCCTCAGTTTCCATACTTGTAAATTAAGAGACTGGATGACTAAGGTCCTGCTATTCTTCTAATTTGTACCTCAAGGAACATGTTGACAATTTAATGGCTGAAGCCACTGTGCTAGGAGGTGGGCACCAGTGTTCAGTGGCTGGTTGATGTCACTACTGTGGGAGTTTGTTCCTAATAAAAGACAAATTCAGTTCCCTCCGGCTGTCCTCGACTTCTGCCATTAGATGAAACAGGAAGGAACCCTCAGATGTATACTTCTGATCTTGAACTTCCTGGCCTCTAGAACTATGAACCAGTGCATTTAAAAAAAGCCTTAGTATAGCTATGGAGAGATAACTCAGCAGCACTGCCCTTCCAGAGGACCTGAGTTCAGTTCCCACCACTGATATGAGGTGGCTCACAGCCTGTGACTCTAGCTTCAGGGGACCCAATGCTCTTTTCTGGCTTCCATGGGCACCTGCACCCATGTGTACACACGCATGCACGCGTGCGCACGAGCACACACACACACACATAATTTAAAAATAAAAATGAACCTCTTTAAAAATATGAAAAAAACAACAGGAATAAAAAACTTCCTAGACTGAGGTATTCTGTGATAGTAACACAAAATAGGCTACAACTGGGGGCTTTTTCAACAAGTAGTTGCTTCTGGTGGAAGTCCTGCCCACCAGCAGTCTCTCAGCACGCTACCTCTGTCTCTCCTTGGACCATGACTCCACCCCCTACATCCCGGAGTCTCTTTTCTCTGCCTGCTCCACCTCCTCAAACATCAGCTTTTGTCTCAGAGGTCACATCTGTAGGAAACCTTCCAAACCCAGACCAGGGCTCCCTGACTTCCAAATCCCCTACAGCCCTTAACTGGACAATGGACAGTCATCAAGTAGATGGGGACAGTCTTGGAGACACTCTCCACGTCTACCTTGTATCTACACTAAATATGTGCTTGTGGAATGACCTCTGGAGTCTGTGGCCAGGACTTTAAGGTTAGTTTTTGTGCCAAAGACCTACCCATCTAGTGACTCAGTGTATGGAGGTGAGTCCCCACTTATGAGGAGGGAGGACTCACTTATCTAGACATCTTCCCTCCTAACGTGACCTTGATGGTCTGATTGCTGGAGAAAAACAGAGCTCTTTTGATTAATCTGTAGGCCTAGGTGGACCTCAGTTCCAGCCTCAGCTTAGAACATACCTTCTCTCCTGCTGCTGCTCCTTGGGATAGCCTCGGGCAGGAATGATCCTCGTAACACCACAAAAGGGATGTGGGCAGTGTTCACTGAGGTCTTCTTGGCTCCTGATAAATGTTTGTCTGTATGAGATAAAGGAATGACCCAGCTTCACAAAACTGGGGTTCTTGACTTCCTATGTAAAGCCTCTTTCTACCTTAGGGTACACTATCTTACCTCTGAGGAATTTATACTTCCAAATGTACAAAAGCCATGACCCCTGACTCATGCTTGTGTGTGTGTGTGTGTGTATGCTGATTATATACATATTATATATATATATTTTTTCAGCATTGGTGCCTAACCCACATCCTGGCAACACATTTTTCAGCAGCCTAGCGCTCTTTCTGCCTTTGGCTTCTGAATGGTCAATGTCCAGAAATGACTGAGTGTATCCAGGACCACTGTCCCTTCCCCTAGCTCAGGAGAAGTTGCTAGCTGCCCACTCCACTGTCCAACAAATCAAGAGTCTTCAACCCCAACTAGTCTTCTCTCAGGCCCAATGAGAAGAACCAAGAGAGCTACACCTGCTCCTAATTCAAGTGTGGACAGGTGGTGGCTGCCACATGGTAATGGCTGAGGACAGCTCAGTCAGGGTGAGAAGCACTCTCTCCCTGACTGCCCAGCAGCAAAGAAGAGGCAGCAGCCCCTGGCAGAGAAGTCAAAGACCAGCTTCCAGCCACATGTCCAGGTTCCGTTCAATGCAGCAATGGCTAGCCCAGGAGTAGGGAAAGAAAGACTTGACTTCTAGCCTTAGTCCCACCATTAACTTTTCAACTGATCTTGGGTAGTCAATCCATTGATCCAAAACATTCTGGGAGAGTTAGCCTAGAGAAACACAGTAGGTGATGGCCAAAACCCTTATTCCCTTAGTCCCTGATGTGGAGTTCCCAGCATGTTGACAGCTGTCCTTCACTCAGTTTCCAATCCAGGCTGTACACCCCTTTTACAGATTCACGTGTAGATGGAGAGATTAGGACATTGCCTATGGCCAACAGGCATCTTGAGGATTTCAGGGCTTGAATCCAAGGTATCTGGCTCAAACCCTACCTTTGCTTATTCTTTGATTTTTTTTTTCCAATTTATTGCCAGTTAACTGATGTGTCTGACTGGACTGGTTGTGTATAAAATCATTAGACAAACGCCCTGGCCTCACCTCCAGATACTCAAGAGTCAAGTGAGGAGCCAGTCACATCCTTTATGACCAAACCAGTTGGTAATGGTGAACACGAAAGTGCCTTGGAAATTATCGAGTACCAGAGAAATGATAGCTACAGACTATGATTCTTTCCTTACTTATTCTGGACGGAATGGGCTTGCCCAAGGTCACCAGGTATTGTCTAAAATTAGTGGAGTTGCTTTGGAAGGCTGTGCAAGGAGGAGCTTTGGTAGAGGAAGTGGGTTGTGGGGGCGGGGCTTGAGGTCTTACAGCACAGCCCCATTCCTGTCCAGTCTCTGCTTGCTGCTCCTGCAGACACAATTTCCCGATCATGATGGACTATAATCCTCTTTAACTGTGTGCCCAGGTGAGCCCTTCTCCATTAATGCTTTTTCTCAAGCATCTGATCACAGAGAAATGACTACTAGAGTGTTAGCAAGATCACTTAGTGGGCTGAGTCTATCTAACAAGCAGATAATGCTGTTCGATGAAGTAGAAGGTTTTAATACAGAGGTAGGAGGAACTTCATCCTGGCATGATGGCAAAGACAGAGGGCTGAGGATGCAAAGATGCCCCGCCACCAAACACTCAATGTAGACAGGGGTCAGAGGGTCCTCAGGAAGAAGAAAACAGCAGAAGAGATGTCAAGGTCAATGACCCAGAGGAGAGCGGGCTACAGCCAGCAAACTGAAGACGGTGCCGGTGTGTGACTGTGAAACTTTGAAAGGCTTTAAACCCATCATCTAGCTCGAATTTACTTTAAAGATTAACTTAAGGTGAATTTTAATAGGTTATATTGATAGTATCTATTATAAAGACAAAAGGCTTATCATTCTAACCATGATCGCTGTCCCCGTAGCTCTGGAGGCAGTATGATGGACCAGTGAGCATGAAGTCGGGAAAATCTGCTTACCTCAGGGCCTCAGGATGTGACCAGCTGACCTCGTGCTGTGTGTGCTCCTTATGAAAATGGAGACAGGCAAAGGAACAAAGGTGACTTTCAGTCACACCGGAGGCATCCAGAAGTCCTAATGTCATTGCACAGTTAATATTCTATTCTGTTATTGCCTATTTCAAGAATTTCTCAGGGACTGAAAGATGGTTCAGTGGTTAAGAGCCTTGCTGCTTTTTCAGAGGACTCAAATTTAGTTCCCAACACCCACATCAGGGTGCTCATAATTGTCCATAATTCCAACTCCAGGACACCCGATGGCTCAGGCAGGCTTCTGCAGACACTTGTACTCATGTACACACAGAATACACACACATATACCTATCTACACACAATTGGAAATAATAAAAATAAATCTTCAAAGAAGAATATCTTCCATATTATTAAATATCCTTCTATTATGATCCTAATTTGGGGGAGGGGTGCAGTACAGAGACTCCTTTCAAGACCTGATAAGCACAGACTCTCTCCGAACACAATGCCATCTGTAAACACATGCCAGTCATGCTTGGCAGGTCCAGGATTGCCAGCTCTTCGGCTTGTTCCAGAAAGCCAGGAATCAGGGTTTTTTCTTCTCTCTCTCTCTCTCTCTCTCTCTCTCTCTCTCTCTCTCTCTCTCTTTCCTTTCTTTCTTTTCTCTCTCTCTCTCTCTCTCTCTCTCTCTCTCTCTCTCTCTCTCTCTCTCTCTCTCTCTCTCTCTCTGTGTGTGTGTGTGAAATCTTCCAATTTTCCAGGTTGGCAACTAACTCAACATACTAAAAATAACACAAAAGCACTACGGGGACAAATAGGCTTATCGGAGGTCTCCATCTGTTCTAGGAAAGCTCGTTTACAATCTCTGCCCAAGGCCAAGGTAAAGGAAGGCACTTAGGGCTTATGGTGGATCCAGCCTCACCTCCCATGATGCACCTTCTCATGCAGCCAAAGCACTTGCTCCGAGTTCACTCTGTGCCCTGGCTTGTGCTGCTTTCTCCACAGGAGACACCTGTGCACCCCTAACACTCCCACTGTGTGACCATTCTTGGACGCCAGCCATACCTCTCTCTCTGCGCCTGCTATCTGGAGTCCCACCTCTAACTCCCGGATAGAGACTCATCTACATGTGCCCCCGCCCCTCCCCCCTACCAGAGCCCCCATGGAGCCAGCCTCTGCCAACACTGAAAGGTGGCAGAGCCATCAGCATCCATCCCAGTGAAGTGAGTGCTTCCCCTCCTCTCGGCAGAAGGATAGATAATTACAGGCTGGCTCCAGCAACCTGCTATGCCTTCACCCCTCAGGGTGTGTGAATTGCTGTGAAATTCTTATCAAGGGGAAAGCAGACAGCGACTCTGAAAGGGACTTAAAGGAAGACCTGGCAAAGAAAGAAAAGCTTTTGCAGAAAGCTTTGGTGGTGACCTTTTGAGCCTTGGAAAAAGGAAATAGACTGGCCTAGTGCTGGAGGAGCAGATATAGCCCAGCCCTGCCCTGCCTTGAATTTAGGAAGGCTTCTTCCCTTGTCTAGATAGTAAAGGACACAATTCCTTCTCTAAAACAGTAAGTTCTGCACAGCAGCCGAGGACTTCAGTGTCTCTGTGAACCTACTGACTTCCAGGAGGGCACACAGGCAGGCAGTAGAGTGACAGCTTCAAGCACACAACCCCAAGAGCTAATGAAGAGACTATTACAACCACAGATTTAAACAGTGCCCTGCCACCTGCACCCAAGTCCCTTATGCACTGTCCACCTCCAAAAGGGTACTTAGCACCACTGCTTCCAAAGTCACGTACTAAATTCCAGGCTATCTTCTTTCCTATCTGAGTTTATAAACTCAGTGATCCCTGTCCGGTCTCTTTCTTCTTCCCCCACATATAGTGTCTCCCGCTGCTAAAACCTTAAATCCTAACTCAACACTTGAGCCACAGTAGACTCGCCTTAACTGCACATTAAGGATGGATTCATTGGGAGACATTCTTTGGCCGGATCCTGTGCCAGGTAGTTGGGAATACGGAAGAGGTATCTGAGTGGCTCCCCACACCAGCCGTGGCTTCTGTGGCTTTGTGGCTGCCACTTGGGTTCCCATGATCATTCCCAGGGCACAAGGTCCAACTCAGGGCAGCAGCTCAGAGACCATTGTATTAGGTGAGCAGAGAAGTGAGCTCTTGACCCTGCCTCCGATCTCTCCCCGCCCCAGCCCCAAGAAAATGTATTTCAGTGCTAGGGAAGGAGGCTGGGGCTTCGTACATGATAGACAACTGCTCTACCATGAAGCTACATCCCCAGTCCTTGTTTGTTGGGTTGTTGTTGTTTGTTGGGTTGTTATTGTCATTGTTTTTAGACAAAATTTTGCTATGCAGCCTATTCTAACCTCAATTTCACAAATTTCTTGCCTCTCAATGCTGTGATTACATGTGTGTATCACCATGTTACACTGACTCTAGACGTTTTGAATTGGATGAAAAGTTAAAAACAGAGTACCCAATACGTGAGACCTGCTACAGGCTCTTGGTGTCTGTCTCTCTGCCTCGCTGTATCTCCCCCTCTCTGCATACACCATTCACCTTTCTTCTCCTTCACCTCTTTTCTCTCTCTTCTCTAATGTCCGCTCTATCTCATAATTTTGCCCAAAATCTATAAATTATCTTAGGAAAAAAAAGATACAATCTAGGTCACATGCCCAACCTCTGATAAAGATGTTTGCTGGCAACCATCAAGAGAAAATGCAATCAACATGAGCTAAAAGGCCATGAGATGGAAATTTTCATTGACTGAAAATTGACTCAAGAGTCAAACCTTCTTGACACAGCCCTGATGTGCTCAATAGAGCCCAGGAAAGTTGAGCTTGGCGGAAACGGAGACCACAGTGGCAGATAAGCAAAAGGCTGCACTAAAGCATTTCCCTGTGATGCAATGACATCCATCTGGGAATCACGTCAATCAAGTTAAAACAGGAATGGGGGAACCTGAGTAACAAGCCACAGACCAAAGTGACCCAGAGAGCCAATTCATTCTGTGGTGCTCGTGTTTAAAAAGTGTTTTCTCCATCAACATTCATCTTTGTTGATTGACATCCTATTCAAACACTAAGAGCAGCGGGCAACTACATAGACTGCTGCAGGGAGGGGACACGATGTCTTCGTTTACCTGTCCACTGTCTAAGACCCACTGAGTACATCAGTTTCCTGCCATGAACTGCCATGATTCCTTCTGATTTGCGATTTTTGTACTTTAAAGAACTTGGGTTTCTACACTAATCACTACCTTCTAAATCAATTAATGAGACTTAGAGGGTCATTTATCACCGACAACTGCAATCACCAATGCACCGCAGCAGCCTGCAGATGCTAAGGAATTGCATCCTGCCTTGATAATTGTACCCTGGCTTTAATGAGATTCTTATTAACATATACATTATTAATTAGACTATTAATGCAGATGTCATTCTGAGTCACACCAGGACTCCCGATGGCTTGTGTGGTTATTAAACTTTGCTAATTTGCACAATGAACTAATATTATATTCCAGCTTCTCACCACTGTGTATACAAAATTAAACACTCACTCTCAACACCTCACCCACAGCACCCACTCAGACTCACAAGGAAGGAGTTAGAGGGACATGTCGCCATCCTAAGACCCAAGAGCTTCCAGCTTTACAAAAGACAGGTAGCAATAGACAGTGAAGGGGAAGCTGAGGGAGGGGAGAGAACAGGAAGCCCATGCACGTACCCACAATGCTCAGGAGGGGCCTCCTATTCTTTAATTAGAAGAGTTTTCTAATAACATCTCAAATGCAATTTTCCCACTTTTTCTTATTGTAAAATATCATTTATTCCTCATAAATCCCACCAGAAATATGCATAAGCAAAGCAGTGAGAATTTTCAAGGCTTTTCTATTCTCCTTGCATAGCGCAATACCTCTCCGAGGATTCTCACATGCCACAACCTTACTCCATTGTCTGTAGATAACAAGCATCCTCTTATGCGAACAGAATACTACATACACTGTCCCATTGTCTGCTTTCATAACTTAGAGTTTCATGAGCGCTTTCCCATGCTGCTGAATACTCTAGTAAAACATGAGTAATTGTCATACATCACCTACAGCGCTCCTAAAAGGCTGTGAGATACTGGGATGCTGGCCACCAGGCTGGACTCCACACACCCATTATTCCTTCAGACACTAACCTGGATATTGCCCTGAAAGTTTGTAATAGATGTGACTAAAGGCCATAATTAGTTGGCTTTGAAGGGAATTTATCCTAAGTAACCCAGTGCACCTAGTCAAACTATTGAAAGTCCATGAAGATAGAATTGTTGCTTCCTTGAGAAAAAAGGACGCTCACCAGTGGAAGCCTGTCCCGCTTGAAGGCCTGTCCTGGAGATTGCAGACTCACCACGGAAGCCCGGCGATTTCCCCCACCCAATTACTTGCAACAGAATAAATTAATCCCCTCCTCTCTCATACATGCATACATGCTTGTCTCAGTATATGTGAGGTACAGGTTCCAGGATCCCAGAGGGTACCCAAATCAAGTGCTTGAGTCCTTTATATAAAATGCCATCCTTCTATATACTTTAAAAATGCATTTATTTTGTTTTAGTGTGTGTGTGTGTGTGTGTGTGTGTGTGTGTGTAGAGGATATTGAGTCCCCTGGAGCTGGAGTTACAGGTGGTTGTGAGCCACTGGTGTGGGCACTGGGAGCCAAACTTGGGTCCTCTGAAAAAGCAGTAGATGCTGAGGCATTTTTCCAGCCCCCTCACATTAAGTTAGCTCTAGGTTACCCAGAATACCTAACACAATGTAAATATTATGTAAATACTTGTTACACTGTATTGCTTAGGGAGCAAAGACAAGAAAAATACCTGTACATGTTGAATACAGATGCAATTTTATTTCTGAATATCTTTTGTCTTCAATTGATTAAAATTCCCAGATGCAAAACACATCAATGTAAAAGACCACCTTGTGCACATGTGTATGTAGTATGTAATTATATATAATTATATAATATAAAATATATGTTGTATAAATAAATATAAAATATATAATAATTTTTAAAGACTAAATGGCCGTAGGGTTTTTCATGTGGCTACATCATTCATTACAGACCCAACTGCAGCACCAGGCCTTGTGCAGACGGTCTTGCTGTTAGCTTGGTACTGCTGCTCCTATTTCAAGCTGGAGCTGCTCTTCCGAGTACACTGTTGCCTCTCCTAGTCCATCATGGAGATGCCCCAGAGAAGGCAGTGCTAAGAGGGAAGCTGCTGTTGGTGGAAAGGTGTGGCAGCCAGACCCGTGCAGTGTCTCCAACATGGCAACCTCAATGAGTATAAAGCCTTGAAAGATCTTCCCACCAGCTCCCGCTCCATGAAGCTACATCTACAGGCAGCCATGTGCAGGTTCTCAGCCTTCTGCCCACATCTGTGCTGGACAGGACAGTGGCAGCTGCAGCTTCTCCAGCCCTCATGTGTTCCTCTTTGAGAACTCACGACTGCAAACAAACGTGTCCTAATGTTCTCCATTAAATCCTTTGTCCCCACCAGATGTGTACTGGCTGTTTTCCTACGGAAAGCAAGTTGTTCAGGACCGTTGATTCTTAATAATGAGAGCGTGTAGCACACTCTGTTCCTTTAGTCCCAACACTCAGAGGCAGAGGCAGAAGCAGATAGATCTCTGTGTTCGAGATCAACGTAGTCTAAAGAGCGAGTTCCAGGACACAGGGAAACCCTGTCTGGAACTGCTCTGCCCCCCATCCCTCATTTAAAAAAAATGAGAACGAGACATTCTTTCTCTAGTGATCTTAATGACACTATGGCTATGTCATAACTGACAACACACATGAGCCAAATCTTTGCCTAAATTGTTTCCCGCAGTCATCTGAAGACAGTCACCTGTGGGAGGAAAGGCCAGTAGAGCTGGCCACCCAGGTAGATAGGACATTACAGAAGAGACAGGCTGAGGACCTTGGGGTTGGTCAGACACTTCTAACCATGCTCACCAATTTGGAGAGAGGGCATAGTGAGCTCAGACTTCACTCCCAACTCAGAAAGGGCTTCGGTGACTGGCCAGAAATTGTCCTTGAATTCAAGGCCACAGAATTCATTGATTTAAATGTAGTCCCCATCACTCTGAAGCAGCAGTCCTGATAGAAGAGCAAATAGACTTTTGATGGCTCATTTAAGGTACCAGTTGAGTGTCACATCTTTGTAGGGCTGGGATGTTATCCTACAGAGGGGCACATTTGTTAACTCAGTGCAAGGCATAGTACTGTCTCTCCCACACCCAGGGAATGCAGGCGAGGAGATGTGGCTAATTTCACTACAACCGTTAATGGACACAAGGGACATTTTGTTTCCATCTTTGTCACTTTGGGCTCTCAGAGACAAAAGTCTTGATTTCCAAAAAAAAAGACCACTGCCAGCAATGAACATAACAGAAGATCTACTGACGTAGAAGCCATCTGGCCACTTTGGGCTCCTTCTTCCACTGACCCAAGAAGCAAAGCAAGACAATCTTATACTCACAAAAGCCAGTTAGTCTGGGATTGCCAAGAGAAGTTAAGTTCCATCTAGACCAGCGGTTCTCAACCTTCCTAACGCTGTGATCCTTTAATACGGTTACTCATGTTGCTCTGACCACGACCATAACATTACTTTGCTACCTGAGAGATGGATATGTGACCCTGTAAAAGGGTTGTTCAAGTCCCCCAAAAGGGTCATGACCCACACTCCAAACAAAGTGGATTCTTTCTGGGATGAGGCACTTTTTGGGATGCCTTTGAGTATTTCCAGGCTCTGTGGTACAAGTTCACGGAAAACAGTGCCCTGTCTAGTGACACAGACACTTGCAGAACACAGACTAAGCTGTCCTGTCAAGCCAAGATCCACAACCAAAAATAATTAAAAAGGGAGGGGAGGGGAGAGAGAATATGGAAGGAATCTGGAATATTCTAAAGGTAGTACAGACTTTCTGCAATAAGATGTTCTCCTATAAAACAGCAGGCTCTCCTGAGTGATGTTTTACCAGTATTCAAATGACAAAAGCTGAGTCAAGCCACAGTTTCTCAGCCTCCTTCACAGATGGTACGGCATCATCTCTACCCTACCGAGGGCGCACAGCAGTCTTGCTGCCAGCCCTCATAGTGTCTTCGCACAAATCAAAATAAGGACTCCCCCAGGACAAGCTTTAGATAAGTATATTAAATATATTACTTCCTTTTTAATAGCAGTCCTTTTCATATAAGATAGATAAGTTTTCAGCCAAGAGAGAATATTTAAAAATCACAAAGCATTGCACTTAAGATTCGTATGCCATGTACGCACATCAAACCAGAACAGGTTCTGGAGAAATGTGAGGAGTCTTATACTGTAGCCCAGGCTGGCCAGGAACTCAGAGCTATTCTCCTGCCTCAGCCCCAAGAGTGCTGGGATAATGGGCATGAGCCGCTCTACCAGGATTTATAGTGTCTTAAATGAAATTTTAAAAATGTAATTTTTATTCGTAGTAATTTGAAACAGGCTATAGTTATTTGCTGTAAGATACTTAAATATCCGGGATGGTGTTCCACATGGCACCTGCTCTCACACCTTTTCTCTTCAGCTGTTTTAGAGGCCGATGGATGGGCGACCAGGGTGGCTCATGGCAACCTCGGCACTGCCCACAGTGCTTGCTTTTTGACCTGAGAGCTCCGTGCTGTGGTCAAATAAGACACTTTAATAATCATGCAAACATTAAAGGACCATAGAGTTGAGCTCTGGCAGGTGGGAACCCTCGGCTGATGAGGAATGGACACCTTCGGGAAAACATTCCTCCTGGCCCTGAGGTGACAGAACACAGCCGCCTGGAAGGTCTCAGGAAGATGGGCCCAAGTGCCCACACAGCTGCCAGTTACGGAGCTGGGGTTGACTTTTCCCTCCATTCCCCTCTCTGGGGCGGCTTTCTCAAAATCAATCACCAGCCAACAAACCCATTTCTCAACGTCTGCTTTTCAGGAAAACTGAGGCTCAGACATGCAGTCTACTTTCAAATTGTAGTCAAAAATCGTACAGTAGGAATTCAAAGCCAGCCTGGGTTATGTATGGCACTGTTTCAAAAAGTCAAAGCAAGCAAAGAAACAAAATTTGTTGTTATTTTAAAGCCCGCTTGCTTCAATATCTTCCTTTTACTGAAACAGCAGCTAGATCTGACAAAGCACAAATTATAAACAATCTTAAATGAGCTTTAAGCTAAAAAGAAACTATGCTCCCCAGTGGAAGCCAGTATCAGTAAAGTTGAATACACTGGAAGCTAGCACAAAGTAGTCAATGTGTGTTTGGGAGTTTGCTGATCATTGGAACACAGTCTAACGTCTTAATCCCTCACAGGCGATGCCCACCAACAAACAGCTCCCGGTGAGACTCAGCGGTGAGTCTTCCTGTGACTCCTAGCAGAGATTTGGAGTTCAGGTTCATCTTCATTCCTCAAATCACCTTGTCCACTCAGAGGATAAGGAGGCCATGCTTTTCACACTGTAAATTGCCTTCTAAAGTCATGCCGTGTCCATTATTTCCTGGAAAAAAAATTGACCTAGGAACTGGGGGTGTAGCACCATTGGTAGAGTTTAGCACAGCTCTCAATTATAAAATGTATTCCTCCGTTAAAAGTGAAAATGGACAATATGATCGACTCTGTTAGAAAAAGACACGTCACTCCTGTCTGCCAGAAACTGCCCTAAGTATATAAATTACCATCTTTAAAGAGAAATTACAGGAAAAAATACTTTCTTTGTTTTCAAAACAAGGAATTTGTAGACAAGCAGAGCCCAGTGTGATTCAACTCACATGGCAGTGGGGTGCCACACCTGCCGGCTTCTGGCATGGACTCTGCCTTTCCTGCCTCTGGTCTCTTGCTTCTGTTCCACCTGGACAACCACGTCCAACACAATTCCTTCTTGTGCTGGGTCTTCTGCTGTGCCTAGTGTCTCCACCCCACACTGACCTAGTGACAATCTAGCCACATGGCGATCCTGCCCCCAAACTTCCAAAACACTGTTGACAGGTCGTTTGGGCCTGTCCCCATGCCCAGACCATAAACTACCTAACAGGCAATGAAGCTGCAGAACCTGGGCTTCCAGGGACTGACACCCAGCCTGTAACTAGGCAGAGAACAAATAATCACAGCATTCCCCTTGGGTGGTGCTGGCTGCTATTGTCCTGAAGTCAGGGCTGATTCTCTGGGGGCTCTTAATGAGAAGAGGTGGCCTGGGTGTCACAGCCCTGCCTTTGGAACACATAATAGGAAGAATAAACTTTCCCCATCAGCCTTCCCTCCAGTGAGTTCTTCTGAGGACAAGACGACCTTTGATGACTGACTTAGCAATGCAGCATTACTGAGTACCTTGAGACAAACCAGATATCATCTGTGCCCCAGGGACTCTAGTGTGGTGAGAAAAGCACACGTGAACTTGTGATGACAGCCCAATGTAGGTCAGAAAAGTGTACTGGAAAGTGCGGGAGAAGAGGGAGGAATTCTCTATGAAGAATCGGCTCATGCAGATTTGGAGATACAAAAGTCCCAGGGCTACTGCTGGCATCTTAGAAAATCTAACAAAAAAAAAAAAAAAAAAAAAACAGAAACAAAACAAAAACCTGGTCTACAATTTCATTCTCAGTCTGAAGGCCTGAGACCCAGGAGGGACAATGATGTGGCCACAACCTGTATCTGATGATGGCAGAAGAGGTCAGACACACCTAAGACAGCCAAAGAGGAAGAAAGAAAATGTTCCTTATTCAATCTTTTGTTCTACTGAAGTCTTCAGCAGACCAGCAAAGGCCCACCAATACCAGGTACCTCCTTAGTCTACTGACTCCAGTGTCCACCTCCTCCAGGAGCACCCTCGTACATATATCCAGAAAGAAAAACCAGCTCGTGGGCATGCTGTGGCCCAGTAAATCAGACACATAGAACAAGCCATCCCAGAGGCTTAGATGGGATTCCATGCAAGTCAGTGGCACCCGAGGAACAGGCTGGGGCTGAGAAATTTCTCAGTTTGGGAATGGGATTCTGGAAAACGGATAAAGAACATACAAAGACACAGAGCCGGGAGAGACTGGCATTTGGAGAAGCACTGGGGGGGCTTGGGGTGAGGTGTGGGGATGCTTACAGATTAGTGAGTACAGTATATACAGATACGAGCCAAATCATGATATCTAGGTTTGTACTTTATCTTAAAGCCAATAGGAATGTCAGTCAGCTTTCGGCTGCTGTGACAAAGTACCTGAGGGAATCAATTTAAAAGGAGGAAAGGGTCCTTTTGGCTCACAGTTTCGGAGTTTCAGCCCATGGTCACTGTGCTCCATTTCTTGGGAGTGCAGCCAGGCAGAATCTCAGGGAGCAAAGCATTTAGTGAAATAGAGCTGTTTACCTCAGGGTAGACAGAGAAAGGATGCTATGAGATCCTTTCAAGCAGCTCCAGTCACCTACCCTGCTAGGCCCCACTCACTAAAGGCTCCATCATTACCTGATAGGACCATCTAGGAACCACAACTTCTGCACAAAAGGCTTTAGGAAACATTTGCCATCTGTCTTAGTCAGAGTTTTACTGCTGCAAGCAGACACCATGACCAAGGCACCTCTTATAAAGGACAACATTTAATTGGGGCTGGCTTACAGGTTCTGAGGTTCAGTCCATTATCATCGTGGCAGGAAGCATGGCAGCATCCAGGCAGGCATGGTGCTGGAGGAGCTGAGAGTTCTACATCGTTCCAACAAGACAACAGGAGAAGACTGTTTCCCACGTGGTTAGGAGGAGAGTCTCAAAGCCCACCCCAACAGTGACACCTCCCAATAGTGCCACTCCCTAGGTCAAACATATTCAAACCACCACACAACCTGAACTAGATCAGGAGCCCTTCTACAGGGTGTGAGCAGTATGGCCAGCGTGGAGTTTTAGAAGAACAACACACTTGAGAGGCTGAGCCAGTGACCCCGAGGCCCATAAAAGGTAAAGAAACAATGTCTATGCCACCCAGAGATGCCAACCAGAGATCTGATTAAAAGCAGAATCTCCAATTCCGTAGGTCTAGAATTAACCCAGATTTCTGGACTTCAAACCACCCTACCACTGGTACTCTCCAATGTTCATCTGCATAAAATCAAAACCTTCCCCCTAAGCCTTGCCTCACCCCTTTCCACATGCACAGAAAATGCAGGAGCCCTTATGTGGAATCAGGTCCTTGGCTTATGAATGATGGGCCACAAGTCACATGGCTGATATAGAAGCAGCCTCTAGCCTTGAAATGTGCAGGAAAGGAATGGGTTTGTTCCAGGATGTGCCCACCCTGAGTCAAGAGTGCTCTGCCCCACTCTAGGGACAGCGAGAAAACAAAGTGCATCCAAAGTTGGAGAACAGGACAGGGGCAGGACCAGATTCAGGGAAGTCCCAATGACTGAGGAATCTGGGCCAACAACCTGGAAATTAAAAGGCTCAATGTTTCATGAGACTTGATGACCTTCAAGTATCTGAGGGGCAGGACAAAGAGGGAGAAGAAATGAAACATGGTACCCAGGCATCTGGCTAAGACTAACCAGTGGGGTGAAGTCACAACAGGAGAGATCTGCTGCATCATTAATCAGAGATGCTCAAGTCAAAGACGCTCCCTGGGATGGTGGAGAATGACTTGCTATCCGAGATGCATGAGCCTGTTTTAAATGGTAAGTATCTAAATGGGATGAGCCGTGAGCCTTAGATTCCTCATCCACTCACCCACCTCAAGAGCCCCTCATCATTGCAGTGAACACGGGAGCCCTGCAGGCTCATCGATCCCAGAGCCAAGCCAACTGTTAGTTTGTAGAAATAACCAACTGCCAATAGAAATTTTACGTCATTCATTTTTATCTTACTATGCTTTCCTGGCTGTACCATATTTTGAGAAATCCTCCTGAGGCTCTGCTCCATTGTCTTGGAAATATTTTCTGTCCTCCCTGGATTGCAGTACTGACATTAAACATCACACCCACCCGACTCAGTCCCAGATATGACAGGATATATCCATGCAGGGTGAGGATCATCGTTTTCAGTTGATTCTCAGGGCAGAGTAGGAGAATTAATGAAATGGCTTTGTGTTTTAATCACTTTTCTGTTGCTATGAACAGACACCATGGCCAGGGCAACTCTTGTAAAAGAAAGCATTTAATTGGGAGCTGGCTTAACAGTTTCAGAGGCTTAGTCCATTATCATCATGGCGGGGAGCATGGCAGCAGGGGTAGCAGGCATGGAAGTGCTGGAGAAGTGGTTGAGAGCTACAATCTGATCCATAGGCAGAGAGAGAGACTGGACCTGCCATGGGCTTTTGAAACCCCAAAGGCCAGCTCCCCTCCCCACCATGACATACTTCCTCCAACAAGGCTAATCCTTCTCATATGTTCAAATAAAGCCTCTCTCTGATGATTAAGCATTCAAATATAAGAGTCTATGGGGGCCATTCTTATTCAAATCTTCATGTTCTTGGGGCTCAGCATACTGACTGGGGCCTAATCTGAACTAATCTGAATTGGATTAAATCAATAACTGTTTATGGCAGTGTGACTGGTGGCAGAATGTTAGCACCAGATAAAATTTATAAACCATTTAGTAGTGCAGCTGAGGGGCGGTGGCCTTTAATCCCAGCACTTGGAGGCAGAGGCAGGTAGAACTCTGAGTTCAAGGACAGCCTGATCTACAGAGAGAGTTCTAAGACAGCCAAAGCTAAACAGAGAAAACCTGTCTCAAAACCAACCAAACAAACAAACAAAAAAACAATGGATGGATGGATGGATGGATGGATGGATGGATGGATGGGTGGATGGATGCATGAATGCATGGATGGATGGATGGATGCATGAATGCATGGATGGATAGATGGATGGAGGGGTGGATGGATGGATGGATGCATGGATGGATGCATGGGTGGGTGGGTGGGTGGGTGGGTGGATGGATGGATGGATGGACAGAGGGATGGATGGATGGATGCATGCATGCATGCATGGATGCATGGGTGGGTGGGTGGATAGATGGATGAATGGATGGATGGATGGATGGATGGATGGATGGATGGATGGATGGATAGGTGGATGGACGATGAATGGATGGATAGACAGACAGATAGACAGACAGACCACCATCTTGCTGTGTACTGTTCCTTCCCCATCCTAGTCTTAATTTTAGTTAAGGGAACAAGAAAGAGCTGAGATCTGTCCTCTTCATGAAAACTGCCATCTCTGAAATATGTTATCTGTCTTGGAAAAGTTCTAACTCTCCTAAGGAAGGTCCAGGCTTGCTTGTGTCCATCCACCACGTTCCCTGTGATTTTCCTGCACTCACCACAAAACAAACAGACCCCCATCCTTAAGGTCTGAATCCTCAATGTCCCCCGCAGGCTCATAGTTTGAAGACCTGGTACCCAGTTGGTGGTGCTCTTTTGGGGAGTTTGCAGGACCCAGTTGTTGGAAGTGCCCCCCCCCCCCAGACTGGTCTTAGAATGTTACAGCTCAGTCCTGCTTCCGGTCTCCTGCCATGATGAGGCCAGCTGCCTCATGCTCCCACACCTTCCTGGACATGGGGGTTGGTCTCCTCTGAAACCTGTGCCAAGTAACACACACACACCCTCCTTAAGCTGCTTTGGTTAGGTGTTTGATCACAACAATAAGAGGAATAATTGCTATGAGGAAGTGGTGGGAAATAGGGCCAGAGGAAGTACCTCTAAAGGGTGCACCTTGCCCTGACTCCTTCCTGGTTCTCTCTGTTTCCTGTCCTCTCTGAAGCTTCCCTCTCCTCCATCACACACTCTCAACACCAAGTCACCATGAGTCTGAAACCAAGAGCAAAACCAGTCATCCTTGAAGTCAATGACCCAGGGAACTGTGCCACAGCTCCAGAAAAAAACCTAACACCTCCCTCAAGCCTGCCCCCACAGAGCCCCCCATATCCACCACTGGGCACGCCATCCTTCCAATCTCCTTGTCAGAAGCCCTGGATTTGTCCCAGACTTTCTCAACTTCTTAAGCCTTTGGCAGACTCTTGAGATGGAAGAATAATGAAAGATTTCCTGAGTTTATTATTTTCACATCAGTAATACACTCCATTTTGCAAGCTTAGAATAATAATTTGAAGAAGATACAGTGTGGAATCGATCTGAAAGTGCACATTTCAGCGAAGCATACAAATATCTGCTGAAAGCGCCAGATGATAAAGTCTGTACTCATCATAATTTTTTTTTCCAAAGCAGCAGCCACTTCTGTCAGGTTAGCTACAGGAAGGACCACCTGGATCATGCCGTGTCACCTAGGAGAGGCAGCATCAGCTTAGAGGACAGTGCAGGAGGCTGTAGCAAGGACTGAGGCTCAGAAGTCTGGGTCCTCCTTTCCCTTTAGAGTAACAGGACCCCTTGCCACCCCAATCTGAGCTAGAGCTTCAGAATAGGCACCCCTGAGCTTCTGGGTTTAATAGATGAGACGCTGAAATGTGTTTTTAAGGTTCTCTGTATGTCTGTACATGTGCATACATGTTTATGTGGGTGCACTTGTGAGGGTGTGCCTATGTCTGTAGGTCAAAGGTCAACCTCAGGTGTTATCCCTCAGAGTGCATCCATCTTGGCTTTTAAGACAAGGTCTCTCATTGGGACCTGGGGTTTATCAGTGAAGCCAGTTAGCTGGGTGGTGAGCCCCAGGATCTGCCATTCGGTAACTTACTGACACTGGGATAAAAACCACATAACATTGTGGCCAGATTTTTTATGTGTGTTCTGGGCACAGGATTCAGATCCTCATGCTTGCATTGCAAGCATTTTAGTGACTAAACCATCTCCTCAGCCCTCACAAGAGACATTTCAACAGGCTCCCAAATGATTCTGATGTATTTGGTTTGCTGGCACCATTTTTGAAAATTACCCATAAGACATCTCTTAGGAACCCTCCTAGGGCTTATGACTGAAACAGTCACCCTTTCCAGTCCAGTGTTTGAAATGAAGTTGACTCTTAAGTGTGACTGGAACCCACTGTGAGCCATAAATGATCCCTAACACACCATCCTCCGGGAGGGCCAGCCACACTCAGGACTGGATCAAGACACAGGTGTCCAGCTGGATAAAGAGAACACAGATATCCCTGCAACTACAAAAAAAAAAAAAAAAAAAAAAAAAAAAAGCCGGGCGGTGGTGGCGCACACCTTTAATCCTAGCACTTGGGAGGCAGAGGCAGGCGGATTTCTGAGTTCGAGGCTAGCCTGGTCTACAGAGTGAGTTCTGGGACAGCCAGGGCTACACAGAGAAACCCTGTCTTGAAAAAGCAAAAAAAAAAAAAAAAAAAAAAAAAAAAAAGCCAAGGGGAAGAGACAGCGTGATCAAGAAAACATGCAGGCTCCGTGTAAGAGAGCACTCTGGTAACACCTGGCCCAGGCCCTCATGCTTAGCCAGCTTGACAGCCTCTGGGGTGCCAGACAGGGCTACACTTTCACCTTCAGGTGGGGACACTGAGGCAGGGAGAGTAACTCCAGATGTCCAGGGTCACCCTGGGAGTCATTCTTGAAATAGGATCAGAACTCAGGATAGAAGGGAGAGGACAGTTGTCACTGAACCTTTTCATGACCCCTGACCTCTGGACAAGCACTGAAGAGGTGGGCGAACAAGAGCTGTTGAACATCAGGTTTCCGTTCTGGCTCTGCCCTAGAGGGAGAGGAAAGGTATTTGCTGGCACCAGTTGTCCTAGCAGAACCTGGGAGCCAGGTGGCATAGCCAGTATGTTGAAAACTCTGAGTTCATAGAGGGTTGATAATCCAGGATGAAGGATAAGGAGGGACCTGGTGTCCAGTGTGGTGTCACATGCCTGGGATCCCAGTGGTTAGTAGTTAGGAGTCTGAAGCAGAGGAATTAGTTACATAGGAAGCACCAAGCCAGCCAGGGTTACATGGGAAGACTTTGTCCCCAAAACAAAAGACAATGAGGGAGTAAGCCTGGAGCCTGAGGTGGCAAAGTGCAAGTTTGGTCCTGTTTGATGAAGTCGGTTTATTCTTGTCAAAGTCATAGAAATGGCCGGTGTGATGGAGCCCTTGGGAAATGGAGGCAGAAATACCCTAAACTCAAGTCCAGTCGGGGCTACACAGCAAGACTCTGTCTCAAAAAAGGGGAGAAATCATTTCACATCTTATTAACACAGGAAAGAAACAAGACAAGGGGCTGGAATGGCTCAGAATGAAGGTGTGCATGAATGTTGTGTTTTATAATGCAGTAGTGCTGTGGCGGGAGGGAGCACCTCAGCAGACCCATGCTGCGGCATCCCCCTGAGGGGGACATAAGACAGGCTGAGTATAAAAGGGGGGTTTATTTGGGGGAAGAGAAGGGGACCTGGAAAAGGGGAAGAGGCAGAGAAAGGAAGAGGACAGAGAAGAACAGAAAGAGAGAAAAAGAGAAAGAAGAGAAGTGGCCGACCAGGAATATGTGGGGGAAAAGGAGAGAGAGAGAGAGAGAGAGAGAGAGAGAGAGAGAGAGAGAGATATCCTGGGTTGTACCTGGCAGGCGGCTGTTGCTAGGGCAGAGCCTAGAAGAATTGCTAACATCGAGAACCTGAGTTCAGATCCCCACAACCATGTGTTTTGCTGGGTTTGTTTGTTTTTTAAAAGGCAGGTGTAATGACCTGCCTGCAATTCCAGGTGAATCCCTGGTGATTCACTGGGCAGCAAGTCTAACATATTCTGTGAATACCAGGTTCCAATGAGAGATCCTGTCTTAAAAAACAAGGTGGATGGCTTCTGAGAAACAATGCCACACACACACACACACACACACACACACACACACACACCTATCCATACTATATACCTGAGGGAGGACAATCTAGGAATGAAACCAACAAAGGCAATCACAGAAAAACGATTCTGAGAAATTACAGAAACTTTAGGGACCACTGGCTTTTCCTCAAATGGGAATAGGGGTTTCAGTCAATTCTCATATTAAAGGTACACTTTGGGAGATGTTATAAATGCTACTTTGTAGGAGAGAGGGAAGCTGGACATAAGGAAACTGTAATCTCCATGAGCACCCTCCATAGATGGAAGATGAAAGTGAGCAGGCTCAGAGATGAAGGACCAGGCCTGGGTTCCAGCCCTTCTGGTCTATAACTACACACAGTCCTTTCCATACCCTTGGGTGACTAACATCACCCAACTCTACAGGAAAGGAAGGGGACAGAGGGCTGAACTGGCCGACCTAGGCCACCCATATGCAAAGGGATCCAAGACTTGAGCCAGTCCTACTCAGCCCTAGAAGTCACCTCTTCCTCTCTCCCATGAAACCCTTAGACATGCTGTGATGGAAGGCAGGATATCTTAGTTACGGTAGCATTGCTGGAAGACATGATGACCGAGGAAGCCTATAAATCATTTCATCTGGGACTTGCTTACAGTTTAGGAGAGTGAGTCTGTGACCGTCATGGCAAGGCTTCTGGGAAAATAGGAGCCTGACTTCTGTGTCTACTGAGCATCGAACACCAAGCTCTTACCACAGACCATGTCCAGAGAAGAACAAGGAAGGAGCCCTGTTGTGTGAATTTTACTAGGAAAATCACACACACACAGAGAGAGAGAGAGAGAGAGAGAGAGAGAGAGAGAGAGAGAGAGAGAGCAATTCACCCCAGAAAGGGAACCCACAACTGACCAAAGTAGGTTGTCAACTGGACTGTGCCAATGTCCAACTTGATGAGTTTTTATGAGATTACTAACAGGAATACTGGTGGTGGTTGCTCACAAGGATAAAGGATGGTTCAAAAACTTCTCCACCACTGAAAAGCCCACCCCAACTCCAGTGGGGACTCAAGAACTGGAAGTCCCATAGTCCTAGAGTTCTCTTCTATCCTGAGCTCTGTTGTATAACTGTTTCCTTCAGTGTGGGCATGTGATTGCCATCTTAAATTCCAGGGGTTGCGATCACCTGCAGGAGACACACAGCATACAGTTAGGTCCATTGATGCCTGTTGGGCCCCATTTCAGCCCTGGTTTGGGCCTTGTGGACAAACCCGAGTCAGGCTCGAGTTTGAGACCTGTTTTAGTCACTTCCTTATGGGAGTGACTTAACTGGACCTGTTTAGCCCCGCCTCTGCCCCGCTGTTGCTGATGTAGAGCTTTGCCATTGGCCCTGGCAGTCACCCCATACTCTCTGTCACCCTGCCTCGACAAGACTCCCGGCCTGGTGTGTTTCTTTTGGGCTGCCACAGTCACCATCCCTCTCAGCTCCAGAGAAACCCGGCTGGACCGGCATCTTTCTCCTCTCACCTGGACCTACTGGCAAGCAGCCGGCAGATACCCTTTCCTAAAGTCTCATGAGCCGTCTCTCCCTCTTGAGGCTCATTAGATACCTGGCAGATGCCAAATAGATATATACCCATTGAAGAGAGGAGAGGAGGAAATATACCATGGAAGAGTCCTTAAGAGAGGAATCCCTTATGAGATGAGAAGGATGGGAATCCCACCTGCCAACCACAGTGGGAACCACAGTCACCAGGACCAAGGCGGGCAAAGGGCTTAGGGAAAGCTGACACTACAGAGAAGCAACTGCAACATGCCATGGCCACAAGGGACCCATACTTTACCAGAGACAAGCCAAAGCAGGAAAGAAGCAGAGAGATAATACCCCGGCTTCTCTCTCCTTCCAATCTCTGACCTCCTGTTACCTCCTCAGGACCTACCCTAACCTGATGACCCATGGGAAAATACCCTCCATAAGTCAGCCTGGGAAGCACAGATAGGAATTACAGATGGAGAAGGACCAATAGTCCCTGCCACATAGACATCCAAGTTTTCTCGGAACCTCCACCCACACAGACTGGACAAATGCACTATAATTTTGAGGTGATGGGTTGGAAATGACAGCGCTATCATTAGAGATGGGCTGACCTTCTCTGCTTTCTCCTTCATGAGTCTTTGCCTTTTAGGCTGTTCCTGTGGCTGCCAGACCCACTTGGCTCAGACACAAATGGTAAGGCTGCGGCACAGAGAAATGAGGACACACCGTCAACCCTTTCCTCCCAGGGAGAGCGGCGGGGATGAGGAGACACTCCTGTGGTTGGCAACTGTACAGGTTTCAGACTCACCTAGAAAACATAGCTCTGAACATGTCTGTGAGGGTGCTCCCAGGGAGGCTTCACTGAGGAGGGAGACTCACCCTGAAGGTGGCTGTTACCATTCCACCGGCAGGGGTCCTGGACTGAATGAAAAAGAAAAACTGAGCGGAGCTCCAGAAGTCATCTCCCTGTGCTCCCTGATCTGCCCAGATGTAAGCAAGCAGTCTCCTGCCACATGCCGTCCCCACCATGACCCCAAATAAACCCTTCCTCCTTTGAGATTCTTGTCAGGTCACAGCACCGAGAAAAGTAATCCAGCGCACTTCCCTTCCAGACTGAGGCACACGGGTCCTCAAAACAACGCAGTGTTAGTGTGCAGATCCACCTTCGTGGATGGTCACTATCCACCGAACATAGCATCCAAGAGTATATGGCTATCCCACACATGTGTGTATACATGCACGCAATGCCTGCTCTTCTGTATCAGCCCTGTCTGTGTCTGGAACTAGACACTAGAATGCAAAAATCCAGAGAGAGAGAGAGAGAGAGAGAGAGAGAGAGAGAGAGAGAGAGAGAGAGAGAGAACAATTTGAAAAGTCACAGGAAGAGGCACAGATGGTCTGTAAAGCAAGGCTCCCGGTGTTGTTGAGAGAAGGGGGCTGGGTGTGAAGGAGCTGTCCCGACTGTCACCCTGCATGAGATGAGACAGTGCAGAAGAGACTCATTGGACACATGCTCACAGATAGCACCGATAGCTGCCTGTCCTCAGGGCCACATGCCAGTTTTCCGGTTTCTGTTCTCTTAGTCAATACGTCATGGCTTGCCTCTTCTTCAAATTCTCCAGTGTCTCTTCACCTCTCATGCCTTTCTCAAGAGGCACTACCTTCCTTCCTTCATTTCTTTCTTAACCAGCTACTTCTGAAAACCACTCGGCCAAACATGTGAGTTGCCATGGTAACAAGGACAGACCTCGCTCCAGCCCCCGGAATGGATCAGGCCACCTCTCCCATCTTTGACTCCCCCTAAAGCACCCCTCTCCTATAACCCTTTGGCACTTGACCTCTGGTGACCTTCACATCCCTCTATGTCTAATCCTCCCCACAGAATACAACTCCCCAGAGACTGAGTCTCTGCCTTCCTCTAAAGTCTAAATGGACGTCTTGGTGCTACGTACATTAGAAGGGAATCCAGCAAACGAAGGGGCCAATCAATTGCTTAACTCCAACCTCTTCCTCTGTATAATGGGAAACATTATCCCAGGATTTTTTTTTTATCTGAGCTGATGGATGGGAAAGCACTTTGCAGATCATATAAAGCCTCTGTGCTCCAGAAGGGAACAAGATTTTATTCACCACCAATACCGCAAGGCAGTTAACCCAAAAGGACTCTGTGCACCCTACCTGCCTCAAGATCAAAGGTTGCAAGAGTGAATTTCTGCAGCACCCAAAGGACAAAGCTAGAGCTGAGGAGACTCCCCACCCAGCTTGCCACACCCCACCCCCTCCTGCAGCTAACAAGCCAGTCAATTACCGTTGGTTCATTTGTAATCATTACAGTTGTTGTCTTGAGGATTTTCTTTTGCTGATTGCTCCTGTGAGGAGCCCCCAATCAGAGGAAGGGGCAGAGGGCTGGAGAGCTGTTATTGGCAAACTCCATCCAGCCCTGCCCTGCTTTGACACAGGGACAATGGAGTGTCAAGATGGGGTGGCAGGTCCAGCTGCCATCAGTCTCCAGTAGCAGTGCTGACAAGAGAGCTGGGAGAGTCGGGGGATGGGACTCCCATTACAGGAAGGAACCCCTGGACATTTTCATTAAGCTGATGCGTGCTCTATATTTCATCACCCAGACTTCTCACTCTTTTGACATGAAAACAGACAGGTGGGGTCGTTTTGATGCGACTTCTGGGCTCCTTCCCCGGGGAAGCACTTCCACTTGGCTTGCATGATAATTGAATTTCACGGATGGAATCTTCCACATACTTCTCAATTAGGGATGTGTATAGGCGGCGAGACTTTTCAGGTGTTGATCTATGACTGTCGCTCTCTTTTTACCTTTAAATTAATCTCCTTAATTTCTGCCATCACTAAATCCGGCTTTGCTAAATAGCATTATTTCTGACTTAAACAGTCTAATCTGTTTGCCATAAACTGGGTACAGGAGAGAGTCATGTATTCAGGAGCCTTCCTCATTAATCACAGCTGACAAGAAGTCAGAGATCAAGGAGCAAAACTGTCTCTGAAGGTGAAACAGGAAAGAAGAAGGAAAGAGCAGCAAGCTGGTGTGATGGGCTGGCTCGGAGGGCAAGAGCCAGACCGGCAGCGTGGCCCTGGGGGAGTCACTGCCTTTTAGAAGCTTCTGCTTCTGCTTTCTACCTCTGCTTAAAAAATAACAGAGGAAGGCTAGGGCTGGATCTCAGTTTGTAATGTGCTTGCCTGTTGTGCATAAAGTCCTGGATTCAATCCCAACCACTGTGTAAACCAGGTGTGGTGGTGGCATGCCTATAAGTCTGGCCCTGGGAGGGGGAGGCAGGAGTTTCAGAAGTTCAAGGTCATCCTCAGCTACATGGAGTTTGAAGCCAACCTGGGTATTGAGATCAAGCTGTGCTCTATGCTAAGTTACTCCACACTGTATACAACAGTGGTTTTCCACACTGTACCTTGACATAAGGGACTCCATTTTACAGGCAGCTTTTGAGTCCATCCTAAGGATGAAAGACTTGTAAAGAGTACCATCTCTCCAGCATCACCCACACAGCACAGACTAATGAGTGTCCAGGGACTAGAAAAGGCACCACCCTATGAATTCATCAGTGCAATTTCTAACTGTAAGGGCCTATGAGCATATTAAAATCATATTAGGGAAACCAGACCCAATAACTTACTGGATACATCAGAGGGAAGATGTATTTCCCTTCGTAACAGCCTCACTTGGATCCTATTAAGAGGTGGACACCTAGGACTGCCAGAGCTGGAGCCCCAACCAACCTATCGTCTGACCACCTGGTGTGTGCATCAATGACTGTCCATCGGGCTCCAGCCCTGGTTTACATCAGTGACTCTTCCTGGGCTTCAGCTGGTGACATTGTCTACCCGCCTGTTGTCAGTCTCTCCTTTTTTTTTCACCCATATGAACCTACTGTCCATCCATCCATCCATCCATCCATCCATCCAACTATCCATCCACCCATCCATCATCCATCCATCCAATTCATCTTACTGCCCTTCACTTACCCATCCATCCATCTATCCATCATCCATCCATCCATCATCCATCCATCCATCATCTATCCATCCATCCATCCATCCATCCATCCATCCATCCATTATCTGGTCCTGGACCTGTGCTTTCACCTCTAAAGCTTCCTTCTTGACCGCTGTTAGCCATTACGCTTCTTTCCAAAGTTACAGCGGTTCAGTAACTTACATGTGGTGGATGAATAAGAATGGCCCTCTCAGGCTCACATATTTGAATGTTTTGTTCCCAGTTGGTAGATTGTTTAGGGAGGATTAGGAGGTGGCCTTGTTGAAGGAGGTGTGTGACTGAGGGAGAGCTTTGAGTTCAAAAGCCCACGCCTTGCCCAGCCCCCACCCCATCCCCTTTCATGCCTGGGACTCTCCAGTACCATGTCTGCCTGTAGGCTGGCATGCTCCAAACCATGATGACCATGGACTAACCCTCTGAAACTGTAAATAAGCCCCCAATTAAATGTTTCCTTCTGTAAGTTGTCTTGGTCATGGTGTCTCTTTGTAGCAACAGTAAAGTAACTAAGACAATATGTATATAGATATATTTATTGTATGGTATGGAATCTGTGAGCATTTGGTTACTATAAGTAATAAGACTGAAATGAAAGAACCTGTCTTTTCCTCAGGTGGGATTGCCAAGCAAAGCAGGGATATCTGGCAAATTGTTGCCATTGAGACAACTGTACCTTGTGACCTTGTTTTTCAATAAATTCTGACTTTGTGGAAAGACACAAATGTGATCATCCATGTCTGACATTGCCCATCTGTAACATATCTGCCTGTCTGTGTCATCACTGCCTGTCTGTGACATCAATGCCTGTCTGTGTCATCATTGCCTGTCTGTGACATCAGTGCCCATCTGTAACATATCTGCCTATCTGTGACATCATTACCCATCTGTGACATCAGTGCCTGTCTGTGACATCACTGCTCATCTGTAACATAATGCCCATCTGTGACATCATTGCCCATCTGTAACATATCTGCCTGTCTGTGACATCAGTGCCTGTCTATGACATCAGTGCCCATCTGTGACATCATTGCCCATCTGTGACATTGAGCTAGAAAACCTATCTCAAACAAGCAAAAACAAATAGTTGATAAAGAAAGGAAGGAAGATGACAGACAGGAAAATGAAATCAGCTGAGTCCTCAGGACACATTCTCTAAGCTTGTATGACCCTCAGAAAGATGTCATCCAACACCACAGCTGGTATTGAAATGCTCATCTCCCAGTGGCTCTTAATACTACAAGAACCCTCAGGCTCTATCACGGAATTTTCCAAACTGAGCCAGGCTAAACAAATTTGGAAAGAAAGGAACAAAACATTTAGTGTCCATGATACTGTGTCCCCTTCAGTCTCATCCTTCCAAGTAGCCCAGTGCAAGGAAACAGCTTGCTGGGAGTACTCGGTGCCCATCCTGGCCAGCCTTCCTCTGACCACAAGCCACATCTCAGGTGGGGTAAGGCGGTGCACCTCAGTATTTCCAGCACTAGGGCGGAGGCAGAAGGATCAGGAGTTCATGGCCAGCCAGGGCTATATAACAAGATTCTCTGTCTCAATAAAGTAAACCCAAAAAGTTATTTGTGGTGGTTTGAATATGCTTGGCCCGTGGGAAGTGGCACTATTAGGAGGTGTGGCTTTGTTAGAGTGGATGTGACCTTACTGGAGGAAATGTGTCACTACGTAGGTGGATTCTACGGTCTCCTAGTGCTCAGGCTCCACCCACTGTGGAAGACAACCTCTTCTTTCTGCTGCTTTGGATCAAGATGTAGAACTCTCGGCTCCTCCAGCACCATGTCTGCCTGCACGCTGCCGTGCTTCCCAACATGATGATAATGGACTGAACCTCTGAACCTGTAAGCCAGACCCAATTAGATGTTGTCCTTTATAAGAGTTGTCTTGGCAATGAAACCCTAAGACACTATTTCAAACCCTTAAACCTTCCCTGCCTTTTCTCCCACCAGATTCATTCCTCTGAGAACTGTGCTTTCCCCCATCCCCTGCCCCCTCGTATCCTACTCTGCTACTTGCAGACCACACACTCACACACACTCACGCTCATAGATTCACACACCCATACACTCACTCACACACATGCATGTACACACATGTGCATACACACACACATTCACACACACGCATACACATACAAACACACACATTCACACACTCACACATGTACAGGGACATACACTCATTCACACACATTCACACACATACATTTACACACCCATACACCCACACACATACATGCACACACATGTGCATGCACACACATACACACACATTCACACACACACACATTCACACACACACACATTCACACATACACATTCACACACTATCCCCCTTGTTCTCACATCTGTAGTGCCCTCACTGAGACCTTCCCTTCAACCTAATGAAATACTCAGGCCAGGAGCCCTCGCCCATACTCCCTCTACCCACACCTCTCTCTTGTTGCCATTCCCTCAGTCCAAGGTGCTGTCCCCACTGTTGGGTGATGGCCAAAGTAACAGTGATCTAATCAACAGTCTGGGTTCAGGCTGTCCTTACCAGGTAAATACAAGGATTGCAGTCAGGTCAGCAGAAACCTAAACTCAGCATTCCTCAGAAACCTCATGAAGCAGGTGTCGGTTAGAAGCCATTACTTTCCTTATCTGCCACCTACAGCAACTATGTCCAGCAATGGGCATCTAGCTCCTGATTAACCCAAACAGGCCTGCAACATCAAAGTCCCCACCATATCCCTCAGGCTGTTCTGGCTTGCATGCTGCCCCTCACCCCACTCTCTGCGACCTGTCCCCTTAAAACTGACAAGGCTTCCCCCAACCCCACTGCTTTGGCGTTCTCGGCCTCTCCACCCCTACTACCAAAGAGACAGACCCAATAAATCCTTCTTTCTACTGATGGAGTCGTCCGTTCTGTGGTGTCAATGTACCCTTGATTACATCCACTCCCTTCCTCCCCTCCTGCTTCTTCTCCTCCTATCCATGTGCTCGGATACCCCACTATCTGTCAGATCCAGCAGACATATTAGCTCACTTGAGCAGACTGTGTTGTGACTATGACATAAAATGATACAACCACCTCAGATAAATATATTTTCTTCCATTTTACAGCTCTGGGAGACATAAGAAGAGAGAGTTGGTATCCTTACCCTAGGTCACACAGCTGTGTGTGATGAGGCAGAGTCTGATGGCCTTACGCTCCCCTGTGGTCCCTCTCTGCCACCTTTTCTTCTGAGTCCAGTCCTTTCCACCCAATCCTAGTCTCCAGCACCTGGGATGCCACCGATGCCTCTCACTTAGCATGACACTCTTCTGCCCTCACGGGAAGTCAGAAGGCAGGTGACTGAATTGTGGACATCCGTGTATGGGATGCCGTGTGGGCTCTAAAAGGTGGGTAAAAGGTGGATATCACCACATTCAACAGTGTTACCACACTCAACAGTGAGCAGGGTTTTTGTTGTTGTTGTTGTTTTTTTTTAAGCCTGAGTGGGAATCAGTCAGTTGATGGTGAGCCTAGGGATGGTCCTGGGAGAGGATACAGACCCTCCATGGTTGGGGAAGATACAAATGTCAGAGAAGTGTATACCACTGAGCTAGGAACAGGTCAGAGCCCAAAAGGAAGTATAGGAGATATGAGGCTTCCAAGGCAAGGAAATGAAGACTCAGGACAGCCCCAGAGGCTATCAGAAGGAATTTCAGTTTTCTCAGGCAGTGGCTGTCAACTCATGTGTGTCAGCACTGAAAACCAGAGAGAGAAAGAAAGAGAGAGAGAGAGAGAGAGAGAGAGAAATAGAGAAAGAGATTAAGATTCAAATAAAATGAGATAGCTTTATTACATGTATGTACAACTAGACATTTACAATATATATATATATTGTGTGTATGTGCTGTATGTGTGGACATGTGATATCATCAGAAGGCATCATTGTATGTCTTCCTTAATCACTTGCTACCTATTCTCTGAGATAGGCTCTGTCACTGACTCTAAAGCTCACAGACTCAGCTACATGACCAGCCAGTGATCTCTAGGGACTTCCCTGTCCCCACCTCCCCAGAGTTGAGGTTACAAGTGCATCTCACCAAGCCTGTTGTTTTTCATCATGGGTGCTGGAGATGAAACTTGAGTCCTTACACACAACAGACACCTTACAGACTGAGCGGCTCTCAGCCCCGTATGGTATGTGATAATGTTTGGAGCATGTGCACACTCGGGGAGCCCTTGCCACCACCAACACGCCATGTCCCTGGTCCTCAACGTGTCCCAGTGTTCTTCCCTGTATAAACCCTTTAACTCCTGAAGCTGATTGATGAGACCAGATCTCAGGCCCAACTCCCTAGTTTGACTTTTGTCCTATACAATAACCAGGCAAAGTGTGTTTCCTTTCATTACCATGCTTTCGGTGATCAACACAAGGAGGGCCATGGACAGCCACACCCTCTACTCTGTCCATTGTGTAAGATTTGAGGAGTCGAATGTAAGCAAACCAGTCCATTATAAGAACACCCGGTGGAGACCATCTTTGTTGTTGAGATTGCGCACATATACTGGGTCTGGTGACCAGGTGATGAGGATCAGGTGTGTGTCACCTAAGAGAAGGTCCCTTCAGCCTGTGGCTACCCAATGCCTATGTAAACTGCTCCTAAATCAGATTCACTGCACGATGGCCCAGCAGACAACGGTATGCCATTCTCCCAACCACTGTCCCATCACAAAGAAGTTCTGTCTCTGCCACCACCTCGCCTCTGATTGTCACAAGGCAAACCTAGGCTTCTGTGTGGTAACAGCTCTCTCTTGAATGTTTCATATGAGTATTAGAATACAAATATTTATTTTAAATGCTTCTGAATATTTATTGGCATTCAGAGTTGATATGGAGAGAATCAATTCTTCCAACTTTCTTAAGTCTTCGTTCATTTCTCCCAGTGATATGTTATAGTCTTAGGGAACGGGCTTCTATAACTTTTCTTAGATTTATGGTTTTTACCAGGCCCCTGGTGCTGCCATGAGTGGCCCCTTCTTTTTATTTCAGTTTCCAATTATTTGCAGATAGCATGTAACAAACATCGGATTTCTGTAGAATGATCTATGGCAACCAAAATACCATTATTTCTAGCAGCTTTTTGGTGTATCCCACTAGAATTCCACATAAATAAGAGTGTTGGATGTGGAAGATTTATTTATTTATTTATTTATTTTTTACTTCCCGACCTGGGTGCCTCTGATTTCTTTCCTTGCTTGATGGCACTGGCCAGTACCTCCAAGAAATGGCAAGAGCAGATACCCTGTGGGCCAGCAAGATGGCTCAGTGGATAGAGTGCCTGCTGTACAAGGAACATTGAGTGTGATCCCTGGAACCACATAAGGGCAGAAGAGAACTGACTCCACAAAGTCCTCTGTCCTCCACATGTGAGCATATAGCATATCCCCCCACACTATGTACACATACATACACAGTAACAATGTTAAATAAAAATAATGTTTTTAAAAAGAAGAAGAGATGCCCTGTATGGTTACTGATCTTCATGGGAAAGCACTCGGTCTGCCACCGTTGACTGTGACGCTGGCTTTGGAGATGTGGGAGATGTTCCTGATGACGCGGAAGACAACCTTTTCCTTGTTAATTTGCTAAGTTTTCTTCAGGAGTCATCATAGATTTGTCTACTTTTTTGTCCCTGTATTTACTGAGGTAATTGTTTTTCATTTTTGTTTTTAAGTGCTGGTTGAACTCACACATGCTAAACAATCACTTTACCACTAACCCATCCCCCAGTCTGTTTATATGGCTGTTGTTATTGTTGTCTTGTAGTTTGTTAATGTGAGCCACATTGATTGAGTTTTGAATGTGAAACCAACCAAGCCCTTCTGCGGAAATGCCACTTAATCAAGATGCATCCCCTCTTTGCCCATTATCGGATTCAATCTGCAGTCATAAATTTGGTTGTTGAGGTGACCAAACCATCTCTATTTTCTTATGACATCCTCTTGTTCACTGGCATCAAGCAGATGCTGGTATTATGTACGTACTGGAGCTGTGCCCTCCATCCCCTGCCCACTGCAAACTTTGGGGAAGAATTTGTGCTGAGCTGGGCTAATGTTTCTGTGACATGTTTTTGTAGGATGCATCATAACTTGAAATTTCAGTTTCTTTCACAAAAGAAGGATGGATGCCTTGGGTTGTTCCCTGAGTGTGGCTCTGATTTGTGACCGTCAGTGAATATGCTCAGATCATTGACTTCATTGCCATATTACCTCATTAACCTTTGCTGCCTGCAGAACCTGCTGTGTCGCTCCCTCCCCGCTGGTGTTGACATTGGACCCGGATCTTCTCTTCCTGACCATTCTCGCCACAGGCTTGTACTTACTTTCCTTTCAAAGCACCCCTTTTGGGGTTTCACTGGCAAGCCCTGGCTTTCCCTGCTTGGCTTCACTGACTTCTGCTGTGTTCTATTTTCTTCTTTGCCTTATCTGTGTCTCACTGGCTCTCGCCTGCCTACTTTCTTAAGGTAAGAGCTGAGGTCACTAACTCGAGGTCTCTGGTTTTTCCAGTTATCTGGTGCCAAGCATTTCCCTTTAAGAACTGCCCTGGTGCTGCGCCACACGGTTAGCATTTTGTTTTCCTGCCCTTCTACTCAGAATCTAGTCTACCTTCATCTTTTTTAAGATTTTGAGTAACCTGTGAGCTACTTAGTGATGCAGCAATGTGGTGTTTAGTTCCCATGGGATTCTGCTAAAATCTTTCATTGCTTTATAATTTGATTGCATTGCAATTTGAGAACCAGTCTATATGAAGGGAATTGGTTTTAATACATTAAAACTTCTTTCAGGGCCCAAAAATACAGTCTGTGTTGGTAAATCCACCATGAGCACTTGCGGAAAATGTAAATTCTGCTATTGTAAGAACTATTAAAAAATATTAGCTAGGTCAAATTGTTGATAATGTTGTTCTGTCTCCTAAATGCTGGTTTGCCTTTTGTTTATTCATTGTATCACTTTTTGATAAAAGGGTATTGATATATCTAACAATAATTGTACAATTTTCAATTTTTCCTTTCAGTAGTAACCATTTTTTAAAATATCTTTTATTTATTCTTTGATAATTTCATACATTCATACAATATATCTTAATCATATCCCCTTCCATCTTCAAACCAAATATGTTCCTTTCTTATTCTCTCTCTCTCTCTCTCTCTCTCTCTCTCTCTCTCTCTCTCTCTCTCACACACACACACACACACACACACACACACACACACACACACGGTATAAATCTTTCCATTAACTGCTGAGCACTGTAGAAAGAAGCTTCTCTGGTCTGAGAACTATGAATATGAATGTAAATATTTAGAAGGCACTTTGACAAGTCTGCTTAATAAAGCCACACCTCCCAGGTCGCAGAGCTCACATCAGATCATAAAGTGATCGGTTACCTCCATAACTTTCATACCACTGTTGCATGTCACATAGTATGGTGGGTAATCTTAGTTGTCAACTTGACAAAACCTGGGAAGAAGGCACCCCAAGCAAAGAATTATCTCTAACAGATTGGCCTGTGGGCATTCTCCTCTTTGTTAATTGACACGGGAGGTCCAGCACCACTGTGGGTCTTTCTCTCCCAATGCAGGTAGGTTGTTGGAATTCCTTCTAGGCTCCGCCCAACAGTTACCTGGCTCTTGTCAGGTAGGCCTGGCTTGCTATAAAAGAGGCTGTTTGGCCCCTCCTCTCTCTCTGCCCCTTCCCTCTCTTTGATTCTCTGACCTCCTTCTTCCCTTCTCCCTCCCCCTTCCCTCTCCCTCCAGGTGTTCCTGGCCTGCATGCATCTCCTCTCTCTCTCTCTCTCTCTCTCTCTCTCTCTCTCTCTCTCTCTGTCTCTCTCTCTCTCCCTTCTCAACTCCACTTCCCATGCCCCTAAATAAACTCTATTCTATACTAAACCTGTTTTATGGCTGCTACCTCAGGGAAAAGGAATGCCTCAGCATGGGCCCGCAGAGGCACCCCCTTCCACCTCACCATACCACCTCACTCTATAAAACATATCCTGACTTTTTAAAAATAAAACACAACAGCAGTTGAACATGAGCCCGGAAGCAAGCTAGTAAGCAGTGTTCCTCTGTAGTTTCTGCTTCAAGCTGCTGCCCTGAGTTTCTGCTTTGGATCCTCTTGATTATAGGCTATAATCTATAAAATGAAATAAGCCTTTCCTCGCTTTGGTCATGGTATTTATCACGAGAACAAAAAGCAAACTAGAACATACAGTCTAGCATTTGCTATAGAATTTTAAAAATACATCTGGGTTATTTTCATTTTGGTTTTATGAGCCTGGTTCTCAGTAAACATACCAGGTTAGCCTCAAACTTACAATTCTCCTGCTTCAGCCTCCTTAGAGATTGTGATTATATATTCATATCACCATGCCCAATTTATTCTTAGAATACATTTTAATTTCTCATAATCCACCACCAAAAATAGTATCTTAGTCAGTGTTCTGCTGCTGTGAAGAGACACCAGACCAGGGCAACTGGTATAGACAGAACATTTAACTCAGGACTGCCTTACAGTTTCAGAGCCTTAGTCCATTGTCATCAAAGAGCATGGCAACGGGCAGGCATGGTGCCAGAGAAGTAGCTGAGAGCTACTTGATCTACAAGCAGAAGAGAGAGAGAGAGAGACAGAAACAGAGAGAGAGAAAAAGAGACTAGATCTGGTATGGGCTTTTTGAAACCTCAAAGCCCACCCCCCAGTGACACACTTCCTCCAACAAGGCCACACCTCCTAATCTCTCTAATCCTTTCAAAAAGGTTCTACTCCCTGGTGACTAAGCATTCAAATATATGAGCCTGTGGGGGACCATTCTTATTCAAATTACCATTGAAAATATACCACCTCAATCCTTCATGCATAGGGTATGAATTTAACAATGGGGCTGGTAAGACAACTTACCAGTAAGGGTATTTGCTGCCAAGTTTGACAACTAGAGTGACCTCCAAAACCCACATGGTGGAAGAAAAGTACAGGTCCCTTCAAGTTGCCCTCTGACCTCTACACACATACTATAGCAAGCATACACACGTGCGAGCACACACACACCACACACATATACAGTCTTTTAAAAACCTTTCAGTGGCATATTTCCCTGCTCTCAACGTTGGTGCTATTGTTATACATCCACTTTTACATACAATAAATACTATAAACCCTATATTGAACTATAATTTATGGGAATAGCAAGTTACCTTTAAAAAGCTTTTAAGTGATATTTAAAAATGTAGTTACCATATAGTTTACATTTCTAATGCTTTTTATTATTTTCTTTAGAATAATAATTCTATCAAATGCAATTTTTGTCTGGTTAATGCTCTTTAGCATTTCTTTTTGGGTATGTATATTAATTTTGAAATCTCTCAGCTTTATCTATTGGAAAAGCTTTATTTTGGCTTTGTTTTTTCTTTTTTTTTTTTTTCTTGGCTTTGTTTTTTCATTTGTCCATCTATCTATCTCTGTGTGTGTGTGTGTGTGTGTGTGTGTGTGTGTGTGTGTGTACCCATGCATGCCTGTGAAGAGGCCAAAGGCTAATTTTGGGCATCTATCTCCATTACTCTCCAGTTTATTTTTTGAGACAAGGTCTCTCACTGAATCTGCACCAGCAAGTCCCCAGGCTCCACTGTCCCTGTCCTACCTGGCACTGGCATTACAGGCACACACTACCACACCCAGCCTTTATATGGGTGCCAGAGATGTACGCTCAGGTCCTCATGCTTGCATAGTAAGCAAATTGCCCACTGTTAGATCACAGACAGACAGTTCTCTGTGTGTATGTGTCTATCTTTGTCTCTGTGTCTCTGTCTGTCTGTCTCTGTCTCTGTGTCTCCGAGAAACTAGAAATCAGGTTATTCCCTTTCTCCTACCCCACCCTGCACCTAACCGGCCCCTGCTGCGTCTATTAGAGCACACAGGCAGGGGTGTGTGAAGAGGAAGCAAACCCAACCCCTCCTCCTTACAGTTGCAAAGTAAGTTTAAAGTCCTGTCTAGTACAGGCCTCAGTGCTGGGAGTCAGGAGGTGTGAACTTCACACTTCCCTGTGGAAACCTTAGAAGTCAGAAATCTGCTTTGCTTGGAGATCTGAGCTCACTTTCAGCCCGCCATGACTCTGTACTTGCCAGCTCTCCCTTCCACTCTCCCATTTCAAGCTTCTTGTTCTAAGGAAGCCTGTCTCCCACGTTTAAAGGGAAGGTTTGCCCTCCCTTTAAGGGCCCTCACTTTCAGGTAGGATGTTATCTCTCCTAAAGCTCTCCCACCTCAAGGCCCAGTCACGGCCTCTCTCCTAATAAAGCTTACTCTGAAGGGTTATTTCAGCTCTTTTCCCAAGCCTGCCATATCTGACTTCAATTTTTGTTAAAAGGCCCACTAAGCCTTGAATGCTTTTGATGAGTATAAAAGTCAATTGTTATGTGACTTCTCTGAGGTGTAAAGAAACACCTGTTCATCCAGACAAAACTATCCCCATACTAGAAAAATGAGCCCATCCACGCCCAGCATGGTGAGTTAATGAATTTATTGAAGCTGATTATAGGAACACGAGTGTGTACAGGGTTGCTTACAGAAAAATAGATACTGAAAGATGCATCACCAAAGGGTCCCGGCCACGTGGGTGAGGACTCAGAAAAGCGTTATTGTTGGTGTCCCAACCTTCTATCTCCTGTGTATTCTAACATCATCTGAGATCAGGTGCAGTTGTGAGGTAGGGGGAGGGGTGGCTGGAATTTGAGGTGAGGGTCTGGTAACCCTCGACAGTGCTCCCAGGAGAGAACACCAACAGCTCCCTCCATCACCGTCTCCACAGAGTTGGCTATATCATTTTACTTAGATCATTGCCATGACTGTGGGGGCCAAAGTTACCACAGAAATCTCTGCTCTGTGGTGGCGGCTGGTCATGATCCAGCTAGAAGAAGTAGCTTGGCTACAGTATCAAGGCTGAAAGCTGAAGAGACTCTGGGCAGCTCAGCATGAAAGCCTGGCTCTGGCAGGCCTTGCCCTTGCTTTCCCTCTGCCTTGCGGAAAACCACCGTTGGATTCAATTCCTAAAGCTAGCCCCCAAGGTCCATTCCCTTCTCGGGCCACTTCCTCCTCCTGAGGCTGACTATCAAGGTCCATCTATCAAAGTATTGAAGTCCAGCGACCAAAAGCCCCCTTTGGCTCACCTAATTAACATGCCCAATTAAAATATATCACTACATTCTAGCCCATTCTAACACAGACTTCCCCCTTTCCCCCCCCCCTTCTTAAAAATTGTACCTGCAAGGCCATTTGCTGCTGTTTCCCTGCCTGAGTCACTTTACTCCAGCCCAACCCCCACCTTGCTTTATATAGGATCTCTCTGTGAACTCAGGTGTTTGGGTCTGATTTGTGCCCAACCCAGAGTCCGAAAGGGAACTTTTGATGTGCAGGGAGATTCTTCAAAAGACATCTTTATCCTTTCTTTAAAAAGACTTAAATTTTTTACTCATATGTGGAGAGAGAGAGAGAGAGAGAGAGAGAGAGAGAGAGAGAGAGAGAGAGCGAGCCCTCAAGTGTGCACATGTATGGAAATGCCTGTGGGGGTCAGAAGAGGGCATCAAAACCCATGTGGCCAGAGTTAACCTGTGTCGGTGCAGGAAGCCAAATGTGGGTCCTCTGCAATAGCCAAAGTGCTCTCTTAACTGTTTGAACATTATTCCAGCTACCGTTTTTTTATCTTTGTGTCTTCTCACATACAAAGTGTCTGATGAGAATACTGTTACCTCTCACCTTGTTCCTACTGTAGAGAAGTTAGACGTATATAGGCAGGTAGAGAAAACAGGGTGGGTTTCCTAAGTAGGAAGGGTTTCTGAAAAGAAATGTTCACACAGAGACAAACATCTGGGTGAGAAGTTGAGAAAAACCCAGGGGTTTTATAAAATGCCTAACCCAGAGTCCCCCAGGAAACTCCCATCTCTGGGTTTCCCCTCCCAGCCTGACAGGAGACACCAGCCTGTAGCAATAAAATACTTTGTTTCTTTTGTTCTCTCTGCCTGCTACTTGCAGCTCTTCCTTATTTAGTCTAGTGTCTTTCCTGGACAGTCAATCCTTTGCCTGCCCAGAAGAATGACCTTGGCTTCGAGTTACACTGTGAACATAATGTGTGATGCGGCTGGTTGTCCCCGGGGAATTAAACTGACGGTCCTACACATTTTAGGAAAACACTCTACCTCGGAGCTACCTCCCAGCCGCTTTTTAAATTTTTTAAATTTATTTATTTATTTATTTATTTATTTATTTATTTATGGAAAGAGTTGCCATACAACCCAGGCATGCCCTCTGACTTCAGCCTCCCCAGTACTGAGATGATGCGTTTTTTACCATACAGCATGCTGCCACACCCGACTCTCTTGCTGCTTCTTAAAAGGTTTTCTTTGTTAATGCTTTGAGCAGTAATGTTATGATGTGTCTTGACGTCATTTTGGTCATATTTCTTGTTCTTGTTCTGACTCAACATTCTAAATCTGCATTTTAAATCACTATATTTATATAAAGTTGCTACAAATAGAACATCTACAAACTAAACAAATGGGGGGGGGAGTCTTGATTTCATGTGGGGGTAGAAATTCAATAATCTCACAAATACACACTCGCCTGTGGCAATCCACCCAGGCGATTACTCTGGCAGGAGTTTCTGAGATTGCACAGCTTGAATCTTAGGGAAGGAGATGAGTGAGAGCTTGCTTCATTAACATTGTAACCATTTGTTCTGTTTTTTTCCCGCTCATTTCACATTTTCCAGACATCTACCTTGAACTACAAAGAGACAATGCTCAACCCCGACTCTTGCCTTGCAGAAGAGCCATCCACTTCCCAGACAACCATCCCAGGCAGGCTGGGAAGTGCTGTAATTAGAAACTGGGAGCCCAGAAAGCACTGCCTGCTGGGAAGCCAGGGGCGAGACACGGAGGATAAAGCTTCCGGGAGACAGCCGGGTGGGTGGGTTCTTGTCAGTTGAGTGAAGGAGTCCTGAAGGATTGACTGGAGGGCTGAACCCAGACCAACTGTTGTATCAATTCCTCTCAAGCTCTCCTTCTGATCTCCGGGAAACCTGAGGAGTGCATCAGTCACCTCCTCTGGAGCCTCCTCCCCACCCCCTTCCTTCTCAGGGGTGGTTTCGCTCAGCTGGGGCTCTTAACCAATTAACACTCTTTGCATCTGAAAAGCTCAAATCAGTTCCTCCGTGGTGCGAGAGATCAGAAGTAATTAAGGTCTCTTTCTAATGTAAATCTAAACCTGAAGTGGGGTGTTTGGGTCTAGGGTTGAACAGGAGCTGGGGTGGTGAGGAAGGGTAGTGACAACTTCAAGAGAATCAGCCAGTTCGGTTGGATGCTTTCCAGAAATATTAGGTTCTTTTACCTCAGAACCGACTCCACAGGACAGGGGGAGTGAGCGTCTTTCCCTACCCTCTTGCATTCACAGGTCGCTTCTTCCTGTCTCTCTGATGCATCTGACCCCATCCTCCACTCAGCCCCTTTTACTAAGTGCCTGTCACTCATTGTAATTATTTTATTTACTGGCTTCTCACAACATTAAGTAAATACGTCTAAGATGCTGTTCACCCTGGAGCATAATATATAAAGTTGTCCAAGTGAAAAACAGCCTGACTGCAAATCAGCCCAAGCCGTTTGGAAAGTCCCCTAAAGCCCTTCACACAACAGGGCTCCTACTCAAAGCTGCTGCCACCACCACCACCACCATGTTCCCTTCACCTCCCTTCCTGTCTCATAGCCACTGACTTGGGATCTGCCATCACTGATCACCGGCCAGCTGTACCCAGGGACGCTTCTTCTACAGAAGTGTTAGGTAGACAGTTAGGCTTGGAAGTCACTGAGGTTAGACCCTTCTTCCCTCATAGTTTTGGGCCTCACTTCCTGTTCTGTTACCATTACAAAAGGAAATAGCAGTGCTTCCTCTCCTTAATATTTAAAATATTATATGAATGGGCATGGGACATTAGTTTAATGAAAAGCTATTTCCTCTTGGTCAAAAGGACAGATTCTGATTCCTACCACTGGCCCTGGATGGAGAGGTGACATCCTATATAGGATTATAAAGGTTGTCTCTTCTTTTACAGATCTATCGATCTCCTGGCCAGGAAGTCTGACGGACCTGAAGACAAGCTAAGGAGATGAGAATAGTTATCCCCTTAGTGAGATGACATGCTACTCCGCCTCCTCCAGGAAGCCCTCTGCAATGCAGCTGCTTACAGATCTTCACTGCTGAGTTGGCTTGCTCTTCTGAGTTCTAACTCAAAAACAGTGTAACTAGGAGTTGCTATTAAACCTCCCATCCCCTCCTCTCCCACCGTGATGCCAACATTTTGAAAGGGACTGATTACTAAAAATAAATGAGAGTGCCTCTCTGAATCACCACTCCATCCAATTTCCTTCCTTATCTAACATTGGGGCTGAAACCTGGGAGTTCGATAGTTTCTTCACGTGGTCTCAAGGCACCAACACAGATGCATGCTGGGTATGCTTAACCTCCCTATTTCTTCATAGGCTCCTGCTGTGAGGGCTAAAGTTATGTTTAAGTTTTAATTACTATGCTTAAGAGATCTATAAAACAAAACAAAAAAGCTCTAGCCTGTAAGCCCCACTTGACCGAGGACCGATGCCTTTTTGAAAGGCTGGGGGCCGTTGTTCATTAAGGTACCAAACCATGTGTTTTCACTTATATAAATAAGGTTGGTTGCCCCAACTGCACAGAATGTCCTTGATTACACATAGACGAGAGGTATACAATACAGGCAGGAAGTACTTCAGGATGAATGCTTGCCCCCAGTTGGACAAAGGTGGAAGGTACATAGCCTTGTGGGGTTTGGTTTATAACCACCTGACTAACATAATTCACAGCTACTCTCTGGGAATCCTGGGTTTGGAACTGGCCAGTGTCCATTGTCTTGGCCAATATTTAATAAAACTTGCTTCAAATTTGGCTCAAAAAGTGTGGCAATGGTCTTATTCTCACCCAGGGAGGTTAATACCACCCCATTGATAGATTGTAAAACTAAAGACCTGGGAACCAAGGGCAGGCTAAATGAGACCCAGGTGGTGTCTTTCGGTGGCCCTAGTTACAACAAGCAGGTCAGTTCACTTTACTCATGCAGACCTCTGTGCAGCTGCTCCGCAGACATAAATAACATCCTCTCGATGTATAAGTACAGATAACAGTACCGCCTGACCTTGGCTCTCACAACGCAGCAAGAAGTAACCAGAACTAAAGCTGATGACTTAAATCTCTTGGGCCCCACCTGTCTCTAACTCCTGTAAGCACACAGAGAGGGGTGGTTGGACTAGGAGCTGCCCCTCTTTAAGGAGCATTAGCCTTGGTCCCCTGCAGCTTGTCTCCCATCTCAGGCCTAAGTGGCTGGGCTCCTAGCATGCAGCAGCCCCAAGGGCAGGACAGTAGTTAGCTTCCTGCCTTTCAAACCTCATATCCTATGTATGTAGTGCCTTCACTAACCTGATACATTTAGAGAGCCCCCTCCCTTCTAAGCACAGATACCTTTCCTTTCTAAAGTCTATAGAAGTAGGAGATGTCCTCTGTCCCGGGGCTTGTTGTTGGGTCTCCTGATAAAATGCCTGTCATAAAACAGGATTCCTATAAGATTACAGAAGACCTTGCTTGGTGTGGTGGTCTTGTGATGACTAACATTGTGTTTTAAATTTAAATTACTGTACTTAAGAGAAGCTCCACTTGACCGAGGACAGATAACTTCCTGAAATGCTGCTAGAGGCTGTTCATGTGAGATAACTGAAACACTTCTGTGAACAAGCTTGGTTGCCCCAGTTGCATGAGATTTGTGCTTGGTCACACATAGGCAGGAAGTACGTCAGAATGTATGCTGGTCTCTGATTGCATGAAGACAGGAAATATCGAATCCTGTGCCTTAGCCTTTGTAGGCCCCTGACTAATATAATCTGGTGCCATATTTTGAGCACGTGTCTCAAGTATGGACCTGGCCAGTACCCACGGTCCTGGCCAGTGTTTAATAAAGCATTTTAGTTGTTAAAAATTCATTGTCAGACTGATGAATCTCTGAATGACCCCAGACCCATAACAGCTTGAATAAGAATGGTCCCCAAAAGTTCATATAAGTGTGGCATTGTTGGAGAAAATGTGTCACTAGGGGTGGGCTTTAAGATTTCAAAAACCCATGCCAAGGCCAGGGTCTCTCTCTCTAAATGCCCCCCTCCCCCGTGTGTGTGTGTGTGTGTTCTTGCAGATTAAGATGTAGCTCTCTGCTTCTTTTCCAGCACCACACCTGCCTGCAACCATGCTCCCCAACATTATAATAATGGATTACACCCCTGAAACTGTAAGCAAGTCCCCAACTATTAAATGCTTTCTTAAGAGTTGCCTTGGTCATGGTGTCTCTTCATAGCAATAGAACAGTGACTAAGACACTTGGCCCATCCAAGAAAAGGAATGTCTGTTGGGATAGCCTGTCTGACCATGAGCAAACAACTTCAGGAAGGAGAGACTACAGGAAAGAAAAATGGGATACATGCTGCAACAATTTCCTCATTCCTAAGCCCCTCACCTCATCCCTATAAGGCGTCTCAACCAACTGTTTACCCTGGCAGACACTTCCACTTCCTGAGAAAGAGGCTGCTGCTTGCTGTGTGCTAATAAACACAGTCCTGTCTGCTGAAGGTCATACTCCTGTCTCTCTGCTGTCTGCACCTTTGCACGACCTGAGAAACCTAACAGCTCCTACCCCAACTCCTTCCACCTGGCCAGGGTTATGACAGCACCCGGCTTATCTGACACACATCTCACTGCCAATCTATCTGGGCTCTCCAGGCCATTTCTTTTCTTACGTAATGCCTTAGAGTTTCTATTGCTGGGACAAGACATCATGACCATGGCCACTCTGCTAAGGGAAAGCATTTAATTGGGGCTGGCTTTTAGTTTAGAGGTTGAGTCCATTGTCATCATGGCAGGAAGCATGGCAGCATGCAGGCAGACACGGTGCTGAAGAGGTAGCTGAGAGTTCTAGAGCGATCAGCAGGCAGCAGGAAGAGAGTGAGACACCGGGCCTAGGTTGAGCATTTGAGCACTCAAAGCCCACCCTCTGTGACATACTTCCTCCAACAAGGCCACACCTACTCCAACAAAGCTACAGCTCCAATAACATTATTCCCTATGAGTCTGGCGGGGGGTGGGGGGGCATTTTTCTTTCAAATCACCAAATTTCACTCTCTGGTCCCCATAGGCTTGCAGCCATATCATAATACAAAATGCATTTAGTACAACTTCAAAAGTCCCCTAAAGTAGAAACTTCTGGTTTCTTTGGAAATTCGGTTGTGTCAAAGAACATTTCACTGAAGCAGACACAGGTTTGCTAAATCAAACACATGAAAGGACACGTGATGTTAAGAAGGAATATAAATATAACCCAACAGGCAGTGGACAACACTGAATGATATTGGCATTCCTTAATGGTCATCGTTTATCATGACTTCATAGAAATAAATGTACCAAAAAAACTTCTGGTGGTGGTCTGGTGGCTTCTCGGGGCTTCTGCAGACTTGGGCCAATTGGCAGAGAGATATCAGCTTGTAGCCGCCTGCGGCCACAAGTCAACTGGGTTCAACTGGGTTCACCTGAAAGGGGGCTGGGAATGAAAGGGGACGGAGGGCGAGAAGAGATGAAGCCAAGACAAAGTTCTCTGATCAAGGCTCAAAGCTTTAATGTTCAGCTCTCAATTTAAAGGGGAAGACCCAACCCACAACCCCTCCTGGTTTCAGATGGGTGGGATAATCCATAGTCCGTTCCAGGTCACGGTCAGAGATGTCTCAAGGCAAGCCCAGGGGCCGTTCTGCTTCTGTGTTCTGGGCAGCCAAGGTGGGTAACTCCACCTAGATCCTATCACTTGGTCTTGTGGTAAACAAGGTCTCTCAGGCCTGCCCATGGTGGGGGGAAGGGCACATCAGCTGCTACAGACTCGGGTGGAATTTTGCTAAGACAGACTCACATGCTGAGGCAAGACCCGTGGGAGGACGCGTGATGTTTGGAAGGAGTATTAATAGGACACAATGGTAGCTTTGCAAGCATTTGTTGGTCTTGCATCTTTGTTTTCATTGATCTTCTCTTCTCTGAGGGAGGCATGGCAGAGAACTTCCCCTGGTGTCCCTGCTAGTCCTGGTCCCTCCTGCTGACCTGTGCCAATCCAGCAGAGGCCTGGCTGTTTTTGTTGGGTCACGCCACCGCTGCTGATTCGTATTTGCTTTCCTGAAACTGCTGAGCTAGACTGATGAGTGGCTTGAGCTGCTTCTGCTGATTCATGTGAACTGAACTGCTGAGATCCTGACAGTGCAGAATGGCCTCACCCCCAAAGAACAATCTCTAAACTGGTCCAATTCTGCTGTATCATAATAACTTTTTTCCCCACAACTTCTGGTGGATGGTGGGCTAGAAGGGAGGTTAAAACATGTAAGAATCCTTATTAAAAATAGGGTTGAAAAAATTTAAGCCTACAGTCCCCATAGTCTATAACAGTGTCAACCCTGTTTAAAAGTCCAAAGTCTCTTGGGAGACTCACAGAAATCTCTTAACCTCATGTAAAATCAAACTAAGATACAGATTACATACTTACAACATACAATGGTATAGAATATACATTATCATTCCAAAAAGGAGGAAAGGGGACATAGTGAAGATATACTGGACCGAAAACCAGCAGGGCAAACTCTGCATCTCCGTGTCTGCTGTCAAAGCACTCTTCAGATCTCCAACTCCCTTTGGCTTTGTTGACTTCTCTCGGGCTGGTTCCAGTCCCTGTTACTAGCTTTTCTCAACAGATATCCCACAGCCCCAGCATCTTTAACATCTTGGGGCCTTTAAGATAGCCCAGGCTTCCTCCTCACAGCTCCACACAGTGGCCTCTCTGGGCCTCCATGAAGGGGTGACCCCTGACATGTATGACTGGCCTCGGTTGTTTTCCTTAGCCACGGAGGAAGATTCCATACCCCCTTTCTTGTACTCCTGATTCTAAAGCCAGAACCACAAGGCCAAAGCTACCAAGTTCTGCTGCTTGCTGGAGCTGGAACATGCTGCGCTCCCTTCTCTCTTGACTCTGCTCCCTTCGTTTATTTAAAAAAAAAAAAAATTGAGACAGGCTATTCCTCACCCCTTCCGAGTCCCCTTTGCCCTCGAAAGAGACACGTGGGGCAGTGTTCGGGTAGTTACTACAGCGAGGCTTTATTCTTGTATCAGCAGAAGCAGAAGACCCCAAGCCCGGGAAAGGTACTGCTATATGCACCCTAGAGTGGTGTGTTCACTTCTGATTGGCTGTTCACTCATCACCCCATATTACGCCCCGGGATGGGCAGTGACTTTGGCGCGCTTTTGCCTTTTACACCTGCGCAGTTAGTTGTTTACTTGTGGGAGCACAGGATGCCCGCGCCATCTTGTAATGGTTGTCACGCTCACCGCGGTTCCTAACAACAGGCTCTCATGTATCCCAAGTGCCTTCCAGTCCATCCTATAGATGAAATTGGCCTTGAGTTCCTGATCTTTCTGCTTCTGCCTTACAAGGATTAGGATTTTCAACAATATCCAAAGAAGAGATAGAAAGAGAGACAAGGCTGTGACATGGTTATGCAGTGCTGGGGTTTGAACCCAGAGCTGAGTGAGTACTCTGCCAACTGAGCTAATTGCCTAGCTCTCTAGTCTCTTTAAAACACCCAGTCACTCTTGTGCAAATCTGAGGTGACTTCGGTTGAAGCTAGGCTCCTCTACAGTACAAGAACACACTGCTGATTTCAATTTACCCTCGCTACTGTTTAGTTCTGTCTATCCTTGACGAAACACATTTTAGAGTTACCTCTGTCCATCACTAACGAGCACATCCTCCCCTTGAGTGTGTAAATCTATATGGTTCGTTCCAATAATTGACAACAGAAAAAGAAAAACATATATAGCTTGCTGTTCTCTCTATCTCTGCTTTGGATATTGTCCAAAATCCTAAGCATGCTTCCTCTAACTCTCTGGGCATTCTCTCTCTTTCTCTAAAGAGATTCCCCACCACACCCCACCCTACCCCATCCCCACCCCAACGCAGCTGTTAGCCAACAGCTGAGCGTGCTGGCTCTCTTGGTCCTTAGCTAAAAAGGCATGATGTTCTCTTCCTTTTCTCCGTCTCCCACCTCCTGGCAGCATCCAGGATTTATAGCTTGCCTGCCTTAGAGTTTTTCTCTAATAGATGGTCCTCGAGCTTCCTTCTGAGTCCACTTTAAATTCTTTTGTCAGTGAGACTAAAAACCCATAAAAGGGAATCCTGAGTCCCTGGAAGCAGAGTGACAAACTACTCAGCTCTTTGCGATCTCTCTCAAGGTCCTCAGTACTTTTCATATTGGGGAAAGCAGGAGCCTGTGACTATCTTGGTCACCACCTTAGCTGTAGCACCTACAACAGTCACTACCTTTGTTGTAAGGACACAAAGTCAGAGACATAGCATAACATAATCATGTCTTGTCGTACTATCTGAATTTATTGAACAACACTAAATACATCCCGTGTAGCTGTTTCAATGGCAGCAATTTACCTGATAGTCTTGCTTTCCTTGTTAACCCCACCAAGGTAAGCATGATTTTTCTATTCCCTTCTTAAATGCTATTAACTCTCAGATTAAGTATAAAATGCATATACATTGCAGAGTGTCAGGGAAACACCCATAAAGGTCAGTAGGTTTCAGTAGAATAATAGAAATATAAATAGAGTTTGTTTTGGTGTTCGGCTGTGTGTCTGCCTGGCCATTGGGTTGCCAGAGGGCCACTGACAAGCAGCTAAGAACGCAGTTTGTGATTGGGGTCCCACACTGTATTTCCCCAGATGAGAAACAGCAAGGTCTGGGATGGATGTTGTGGTTCTCAATCTCCTGTGTATCCAGACGCCACTGAGGGGTTAAGAAAGGTGATCCGAGAGCCAGAGTTTCCCCTACTTGCTAGGCAGGAAGGGGACGGCTAAACCCTGGACAGGGCAGAATCTGGTTTGGTTCCAAGTGAGCGCCAAGAGTACGATGGGGTTGGAAGAGAGAAGGCCTTCTCAGGGAGGTTTAGGTGCAGCTCTTTACATGGAAGGCCTCCCAACCCCATCTCTGAAGAGATCCTTGCTGAAGAAGACAGTGCTTGCTTGTCTAAACTGCTTTATTTAAGGCAGATGTGAATGCATGTGCCTGACTTAGGGTGTACTAGGGATTAAATATCTTTTGCAGGAAGGGCTGCCTCAGAAGGAAAGCTCATTGGCTGAACACTCGGGGCCTATCCAGTACGTCATTAGCATGGAGAGCTCCAGGTTCTTATGCTACATGACTGGTTGTCATGGTTTTCTCAATGGGGTGTCATGGTTAGGTGTCCCAGGACAGGTAGAGCCTAGCTAAGAGCTGGTTCTAAGGAACCAAATGTCTCAGGCTTGAGAGCAAACACTGTCCAACTGAGTCCAGCTGTATAGGCAAAGAGCAGGAGGGGAAGGATGCTAGAGAGATGATTCAGAAATTAAAAGCACGTGCTGCTCTTGCAAAGACCTGTGTTGGTTCCCAGCATCCACATGGTGGCTCACAACCACCTGTAACTCCAGTTCCAGGGAATCCAGTACCCTCTTCTGGCTTCCAGGGACACTAGGTGCACATGCAGTGTACATACATGCATGCAGCAAAACACTCATACACAGAAATACAAATAAATACATCTGTGAAAGGGGGAGGGGTTGGAGACTGCAAATGGGTAGACACATGGAAATCCAAAGTGCAGGTCCAAATAGGAAAAGGGGCAGGCCACAGCTGAGTCGGCATGTCAACAGCGGGTAAAGAGCCAAGCTGAAGTCACAGGGGCAGCTGGGAGTTCTCTGCCTGTAGGCCCTTGATGCACACTCCCAGTGGTCAGATTCAGGCAGCATAGAAAGGCAGAGGAAATCCTGAGGACTTGTAGAGGTAGACCTCTCTCTCCTGCAGGAGTTCCAGCAGTTAACAACTGCACAAGGCCTTTCCCCCTTCCCAGCTGGAAGCCTGCACTTTTCTAGGAATCTCACCAGAAGATTCTAAATTCTTACTTTTAAGTGACTTCCCCCTTCTCTTGAGACAAGATCTTGTTACATAATTTTGGCTGGCCTGGAACTTACAGAGATCCACCTGCCTCTGCCTTCTGGCTGCTGGGATCAATGTCATGCACCACCAAACATAGTTCTTTCTTTTTAAACAGAAGGGTTTACAATTTTCATTTAAATAAACATTTAAATACTAAATAGATTAAATAAATATATGCTAAATTATATTCATCAAACTTTATTTATTTATTTAGTGTGGGGATGGGACTCTTGTGTGCTACTGTGTGCATGTGGAGGTCAGAGGACAACTTGTGGAGTCATTCTCTCCTTCTACCATGTGGGTCCCAGGGATCAAACTCAGGTTGTCAGGGTTGGTGACAGGTGCCTTAACCCAATGAGCCATCTCACAGGCCGGCCTCTATTTCTTTGAATCCTATACTAAAATATCTTCACTCTATCTCCAACTCTGCTTTGTAAACTGGCTAGGCCCAAAATTCTTTTTTTTTTGGGGGGGGGAGTCCTCAGGGGGTGGGGACAGCCGTGATGCCTCTGGAGGTGGGGACAGAGGAGAGTCCTCAGGTGGAGGAGATAGGGGAGACTCTTCAAATGGTGGGAAAAGACGAGATGCCTCAGGTGGAGGGGACACAGGTGACTCTTCTGGTGGAGGGGACATGGGCGACTCTTCTGGTGAAGGAGATAAGCGAGACGCTTCAGGTGGCGGAGAAGAGGGCAATTCCTCTGGTGGGGGGGAGAGAGGAGACTCCTCAAATGGTGGAGATAGGGGTGAGGCTTCAGGCGGTGGAGACAGGGGTGTGTCTAGTGCAGGACATGGGGGAGACCCCTCCAGTGGAGAAAAAGGTGATGACTCAGGTGGTGGAGAAAGGGGTGACTCTTCAGTTGGTGGGGACAGGCGAGAGGCCTCAGGTGGTGGAGATGTGGGTGATTCTTCAGGTGGTGGAGACAGGAGTGACTCCTCAGGCGGGGGCAGCAGTGGCATCTCCTCATTTAGGGGAGCCTCTAACTGGCCTTCAATTTGGGTCCCTGCTCTCCCTAGTGGTTTGGCTTCACATTGCAGGGGCCCCGGTTCCTTGGGTTGCATAGAGGTCACATGCCCCCCCTTTGGCTGCCCTTGGCATGCGACGTACAGAGCATCAGGCGCATCAGTGGGGATCTCACCAGGCTCTGGGGGTGAAAACCTGCTACAGACAGCTGGGTGCTGTTCAGCAACAGAAATGACAGGCTGGCTTCCCTGGGCTTTATGACAGCGGTGACAGAGTGAATAGTTCTCAAACCACTCAGAGTTGGGATTCAATTCTGCTGAGCCGGCCCCACAGGCCCGACATATCCGGCATGTTTAGGCCCAAAATTCTTAACAGTGTTGAATCCATAGACTTTATCTCGGCCTGAGTTGTGGTCAGGCTGCTGAAGGAGGCAGTATGGAAGTATGCCTCTGTCCCCATGACAAGGTGACAGGCCAGTGGGAGCCATTGCCATCACAATGCTAGGTGTTCACTTATTTATGAGACCCATTTGAGGGTTACCCACTTCCTCCTTCCTTGGTCTCCTATGTCCCATAAGTTCTTGGGCCTGTTTTCCTTGCTGTGTTTTTTTTTTGTTGTTGTTGTTGTTGTTTTAATTTTTTTTTATTTTTATTTTTTTTTTATTTTTTTTATGTCTATATGACCGTGCAGTTTCAATTCACCCTGATGAATTTATAGGATGTCAGCATTTCTGCTCTTAGGGATAAGTCATTCATCAGTCTGTGCTTTGTGGTTCCTGGGTGGTACTGGACAGAATTACTATCTACATGTCCATCCGGATGCACAGTCGTCCTCCAGCTTCAAACCGGACTCAAGAGCTGCTTGCAGATGGAGCCTCTGGGGCACAGCCTGAGCTCCACGGCCTGCCACTTGATGCATGTTCCACACATAGGAATGTTTTGAAGAAGTGCATTTTCTAAAACTGCCAGTAGAGGTGCAGGGCTGGACAGGTCAAATCAGGCCCTGAGGAGAAGCACAGCACAGCAAGACACCAGGACCAAGGACGCCTGTGCTCAGGTGCCAGAAGCATCCCTATGGTTCTACCCTGCTAGATTATACCTGGGGTAGATGCAAAGTGGGAGCCATAAACCAGATGACCTAGGCAGAGGGAAAGGGTGTCATGAAGTCACTCAACAGGATGGATGTATTGAAAGAATGGGAGGAGAAGCAAGCAGCCAGTACTAGAAGTAATAACAAGCACTGTTACTGGATTATGGTCCAGGATGCTCATCATTTGAAAACCAAGTTTTGGGAGACAGGAGACAGGATGCAATCAGGTACTGAAGGACAGGCCATGAAGAAGATGCAGAGGCTGTTGTCCTCCAAGCTCCATGGTGACAAGTTCACAATCCACTCTCTCCTCATAGTCCATATTTCAGGATTTAATCAAACTAAGCGGGGTGGGGGTGGGGTGGGGTGGGGGCTTATCTTTAGCCTGTAGTTCAGCTCTTGGAGCTCAGCCTGAGCACTGTGGCATCTGCAGAAGTGAATTAAGAAGCCTTTGGAATAAGCAGATAAAGGTAGATATTCAATAAACTCACAAACGAGAGTTTTCTTTAACTGCCTTGGAAAAGACATCTCTGAAGCAAAACCTAGACCTGAGCTTCAATATTGGATAAGCCCCAGTGATCACAAGGAAAGCTAACATATGTAATTGACTATTGGCAAACACAACCGAACCAAATAAAGCAGTAATTAACAATTATTGTACTTGAAGGTAACAGAACAAGAAATCCAGGCTGCCTCGGAGTTTGTCCCAGGCATTGATAAGAACAGCGTGTTTGTTAGTGGGTGAATAACCCAAGTGTGAAATTCATTTTATTAGACTAGATCTAAGAATAGACTTGGACCACCAGATGGAAAAAGGAGATTTCTCTCCAGTCCCTCCCTGTGGCACCCAGGGGATAAACTCAATGAACTATTTTGCATTTATAAAGAGGGACTTGGTATAGCAAGTTTGCAAAAATGACCTGAGGTGTGTCTCTCCCTTTATCTGTACTGCTCTCCTGAGGGCTTTGTGGAATTCTCTCCATTCCAAGAGTGGAGTCCATTTCCACATCCTTGGCTTTATGATCAGCTTTGGCCAGTAGAATGTGCCAGAGATGAAGAGATGACATTATGCTATGAGCCCTAACCTAAGCTGGCCTTGCATCTTGCCACTCCCTTTCTTGGGAACCTTGTCTCCATCCTAAGAATAAACCCAGACTGAACAGCTGGTGGGTAAAAGTCAGCCGAACTGTCACAGTCCAGTCCCTAGTCGCGTATGTGAGCTCAGCCAAATTCAGGAAAGTCAATCGACACCCGATAAACAGCTCGTAAACAGGAAGCACGAGTGAGCCCAGATGGGTCCACAGACTTGACCTCAGAAACGAAACCCCAACAGCCAACCAACAGCAACTCAGAGAAAGCAATGGCTGTTTATTTAATCCACTGAGTTTTAGAGTAACTTGTTACACAGTAATAGATAATTAGCCTAGAGGACTCTGGTTTAAACATATAGAAATGCCCTAGGACTTCGATAAACCAGTCCTAATTGCTGGGGTTTAGGGTGGTGACATGTACCTGTAATCCCAGCACTCAAAGGTGGAAACAAGAGGATCAGAAGTTCAAGGTCATCCTGTGCTATAAGGTGAAGTCTGACAGAATACACTGTCTCAAATAATAAATCATAGTCACTACTAGCTACTGGATACCTATTGCACACCATGAAGCTCTCGTGTGGCTGAAGTGTGGTCAGCTCCCTCACCTCACGTCACTTCATCTTTGAAATCCTGCAGGCGGCTGCCGCCATAGCTCAGTGGTAAGGGCACTTCAGGCCAGACGATCTGAATTCAATTCCTGAAACTCACATGGTGAAAAGAGACAACTGTCTCCTGCAAATTGTCCTCTGACCGCCATATGTGGACTGTGCACACCCCACCTCACAAACACAGTACATAAAGAAGTGTTTCTAAAAAGGAAAAAAAGGAAAAAGGAAAAACATCTTGAAAGGTAGAGTTATTTCCACCATTTTTCGGGAAAAACTAAGGCCAGGAACCCAGTTTTAACAACTTGCCCAAGGATACATAGGAATTGTATAGGATTCATACAAGCATACTCTTTGACAAGAGATGAGAGGACCCCAGCAATGTCTGAGAGAAGCCCAAGGCAATTCCAGTTCCGGGGTGCCTAGTGGACTAACAAGTGTCTTTAAGAAACAGGGGTCACCACTGCGATGACTTTAAATCTTTACACTGTTCAGATGCTAAACACTGGTACCAATGAAAGAGGCAATGTGATCTAACTGCTGAATACAAGACAACTCTGGCTTTGCTTTGTAAAGTGTCTTAACACAGTGTGCTGCAAGGAGGTGCTTCAGTTTCAAAAGAATGTGAATGTTATTCTTGTGAAAAAGTTTGTCTTGGAGGGAGTCAGTGTGCCTCGGAATTCTTAGCTCTCTTAAGCTAATACCGTCATATTAAATCTGAGGCCCTTCCTGATGTCCAGCTCAGGCACAGGGCCCTCCTGGCAACACCACACACATAGACATACGCACACACGCAGGCACCATACATGCACACACACACACATACACACACACACACACACACACACACACCACACACCACACACCACACACCACACACACCACACACACACACACACACACACACCCCAGCCAGACACCATAAAAGACCTGGGACTAGACTGGGACTAGGAAATCCATCCTCTGCCTGCCACACCCTACATAACTTGGTCCTGGAAACCAGAGTGGGGTAGGGTGACGAGGAGACAGAGCAGGAGAAAGAACAGACACAGAGACATATACGAAAAAGCTGGGATTGGTGAGCTGTGCAGGCTCTGGTGGATGCCCAGCCGCAATAGCAACCTGGAAATTGAGCACATTTACTTTATATCTGAATCAAGGAGGAGAGTTATGGCATTTGGCTGAGCAAGGAGGCAGATTTAGCTGGTCTCAGAAGTGGGCCTTGGTAGGGGCACAGTCTCAGGCTGCGGTCACCAGGGAGGAGGAAGTTGTGCTTGGCAGTTTCTACACACACTGTCAACATTCCAGGTCAGGACAGAGGAGGCATTCCATCCCTCTGAGCCTCTCAGGGAAGGCTTTGCCATTCCTATGGTCTGAGGCACCGCAGTCCTTGACGTTACTGTGCTCACGACCACAGCACACATCAGCTCAGGACTTCACCCACTGTCCACACTGCCCTGGGGTAGCCCAACGCGAGCGAGGACCTCTGTGGAAGGGTTCAGTTTGGATTTCCTGCTCTCCTCCGGGATCTGAGCTGCAATGTCTTCCTTCATCTGAGAACATCCTGAGATGCTTCACTCTGCTGTGCCCAGGTCACCCAGAACCAAGCAAACCAGGGATTTGCCAAGAAGCCAGGCAACACTGCTGGCCCAGACATAGAGAAGTAGGTGGGTGATGCAGGTCTCTGCATGGTCCAAGGGGCTGGAGACGTGTCACCACTTTGAGGCTGGAACTTGAAGCACAACTCAAAGTCTGCTGGAAGACAAAGTGCCCGTTAGGCCGAACAGTGTAACCGTGGCCACAGAAATAGGACTTGAAAAACAGTAGAAGGTATTGACCTGGATGGATCTTTCTCCTTTGAGGAGTACAGCATTGTGCTTCCAAAAGAAGTCTCTCTGGCTGGGGCCCAGCTGTGTGCCCAAAATAAACCCATAAGAGCATCTGCACCCACTGGGCAGCTGCCCATCACTGCCCTCCCTTCAAAAGTCTACAGGCTGGGGCTGGGGGTGCAAACCTGTAATGCCACCTACTCTCGAGAGTGAAACAGAAGGGAACAAATGATCAAAGGCCACTTGGGCTATAGGGCGAGTTCAAAGGTCAATCTGGGCAGCTTAGTGAGACCCTGTCTCAAACTATAAGTGGTTATTTTTAAGGTGTGAGCTGGGGAATAGAGCCTAGTGGTAGTGTGCTTGCCTATGTAATATGAAGCCCTGATTTGATTCCAGGTACACACACATACACACACACAGAGATATACATACATACATACATACATACAAACATACATACACACACAAACATTCATACACAGATACACATATATACATGCATATACATATACACACATATATACACACACACACCACACACACACACACACACACACACACACGCACGCACGCACGCACGCACGCATGCACGCACATACACATATCACTACAATATCCCTTCATATGCCTATGCTTTACTGCAAGCTTCTGCAGGCCAGAAGCTCCCTAGACTGTCCACACTTTATTTCTCTTCTAATCAGTGTTACTTACAAGCCAGACGACACAGCTAGCTCTCTGCTTTTAGGCAGTTCTGAGGTCATTCACACAGACCAATGTATTCCCAACAGGAAATGAAACGAGGTGGTAAGTAACAAAGTCACAACTTCCTCGGGATTTTACAAGCTTGAGGGTGATGAAAGGCCTAGAAGGCTAAAGACAAGGAATATCTGAGGTGACTTGGAATCAAGTCCAAGGATAGCAGATACATGATATACGTACTCTCCCTCCTCCCATGGGGTACTCAGGGCAGACACTGTTAATCAATTACCACAAACATCTTTCTGCTAAGCCTGTGCCTATCAGCCTGAGATGGAAGCCAGTTGGCTGCCCACTGAATGGATTAGAAAGTAGATGTACAGGAGGATGAGAGACCTATGTCGGCAGAACTGTCTCCTCTGCCACACAGAACACTGTTTCTACATGATTTGTAAAGGACTTATATGCATCACCTGTCACTAAGGGTTGACTCTAGGGTGTAGGACAGGGTTTTACATGCCATAAATATTTTTTTCCATTTCCAGTTCAGGTGTTATTTAACCACGTTCTGAAAAATGTTTTTTTTTTTTTTATTAAGATAATAAAAGACTGCATACAGGGTTAATAAATCGTGCCCACACACCTAACAAAACCTTGAGGAATTCCAACATTCATCCATGGGCCAGATAGCGGCATGTTCAACATTGTGTTTATGAGGACCCAAGGATGCCCCAGAAAGCTAAAATGCATGAATCTGATATTCTGCTTACATAAAAGCTTCAAGAGCTGGTTTCACAAGTAGGCTCAGTTCCACTGTTCCTTCTCAGGGCTGGAAGAAACCCAGAGGTCCCACACATGTCACCCTCACCCTACCCTCTGTACAGCCTTTCTGGGGCCATCCACCAAAAGGCCCCAACTACACACACACAGTGCCAGAGAGTCACCAGCTCCCAAGGCTGCAGGTGCAGCCTCAGCTCATTCTACCTGCCGCAGATTCTTCTGTCTGTTCCCTTAGTCTTGTGGGAAACTATCTTTCTGGAGAGAATGTTGATGGGCAGGAAGGGGTCCGGCAAAAGACAAAGAAAGGCAGAAGACTAGACACTAAAACCATCCTTCTCGATTTACGGTAGGGCTACAGCAGTGTCCATCCGCTCGTAATTCTTACTGTATCAGGGGGTTGTACCTGCCCATTCTGCTCTGGTGGGAGCCAAGGTCCTTGTAAATCCAGCTCCTTCAGAAGGCCCCAGATGCATTTTTCTACAGGATCTTGTGCAAAAGAGCTGGTTGCTATGGTAACCATTGGATGTAAATTTCCCAGAACCCCCAACTAAACTATTAATCAGAAAGATGAGGAGAGCGCCAGGGTGGCAAATAAATCAGGTAAGAAACTGGCTCCTACCAAGAAGGAATGGGAACAGGGTGCCTCCTGCCTTGCTGGAAAGAGGCACCCTCTCATCCCTCCCGTGCATCTTCTGATGCAGAAGGAGGACAGCTGCAGCGCCTGGGACCCCACCTTCCTCACTTTCCTTTTCCTGCGGTGTCAGAAGGACTAGGAAGCCAAGGCTCAGCACCTCATCAGCAGAGAATGAGAAGAGGCCTCTGGTTAGAGGAAGCAACAGAAGTAGAAATGTTGGCGTTTGAACAAAACGTTCTGGCTGATCGGAAAAGCGACGTTCCAGTGTTGATGAGAGGGAGAGCCAGATTAGACCTCACGTGATGCATGACAGAAGGCTTGGGGCAGGGAAAGGCAAACCTGCCCCACCTCTGGCTTCTCTCTCTCTGCTGAGTTGAGGGTAGAACCCAGGGCCTGTCCCACATTAGACAAACTTTGTGCCACTGAACCACCTCACCAGCACTGGGGGGTGGGAAGGGACAAGAAGTTTGTGGGTTAACTTGTTTGGGTTTCCATTAAGGGTTTCATCCTGCTAGCTCTGATGTTTCTGTTGGAACATAGTTGTCAGTTGATAGAGGGTTTGGATGGCACTCCAGAAGGGCTCTGGTGAGTGTGTCCTGGAACACGGGCAGCCCAGAGCAGGAGCAAGGACAGTTTTTATTAAGAGAGAGAACTCGGGTGGGGAGCAGTTCTGTGTGACCTCAGCTGCTCCACTCGCACTCACAGGCTTTCCCATGCATGTTTATCTGTGACATGTGGTCTACATGTCACTCCTGTGCAGTCCACAAGGCAGTTCACAACCCTCGGTACCTCCAATTCCAGGGGATCTGACGGCCTCCTCAGGCCTCTGAGGGCACTGCATGTGTGCAGGCAAAACACTTGTACACATTAAAGTAAATAAATAAACAAGCCCACACACTGTATCTCATCAGCACGCTAAGACACCCTGGGGCCTAGCCATTAGTGCTTTAGTAAGCCACAGGTCACCCTCAGACATTGGAGTTCCTCTGCTCTGGCCTGTGCCAATAATCAGTTTCAGTCGGCCTGGGAAGGAGTTATATGATGGTTTTGCATAGCTTGTAAAGTTTTGTGCAAAGCCTTTGACACCCCACTCTCTGCGCTGTTCTGCTTCAGTCCTAATAAGGTGCTGTGGAAATCTTGCTAAGCCTCCTCTTTGAGTGTTACAGACATTGGACTGTCCCACAGAGGGAAGAGGGATCTCACTAAGGACGCTATCCTTGGTCAGGTCCAGTGGGGAGCAGAAGGAGAGAGCCAAGTTCATCCCAAATCCATTCTAAGAGCAGAGAGAGGTGCCCCAGAGAGGCCCACAGAGAAGCTCCTTCAAAGTCCGTTGGTTCTCAAATGTAAGTTTCTCCAGGAAAGAAAGAGGAAGACAGGGTGGTGAGGATAGAAGAGGTGGGGTGTCTCTGTCTCCACACTGGAGGCAGGAGACTGAAGAGGGGGGTTGACTTAAAGCTATACAGAAAGGCCTGGCTGCGCATGCCTGTGGCTCCAAAACACTTGATTTTGGAGGCTAAGGCGGGAGTTTGGAGTTAGCCTTCCCCTAGAGAGTAAGAAACAACAACAAAAAAATCACAAAGAGAAAAAGCTGGCAGTCATCCATCCCGTTGCACGCACGCACACTACCAAGCAAGCGCCCCTCTTCACTCCGGAAGAGCCGCTCTGCCTAAGCACCCTCGGAGCCGGGAGAGCACTGGAGACCCTGGGAAGAGAATGGCTCTCCACAGTGAGCACTTGGGAGAGTCAGGGTTTGGCTTGCCCCAGGGTCTTCTGCCTCCAACCTAAGTAGTTCACACTGTCGTGGGTGGAGCATCCTGTCTGGTCTTCCTTAGATCTTTCCTGCAAGCTCTGCAGAGAAAATGGCAGACAGAGACCCTGCCAGCATTGGTCATGGTCATTTCTCACTGTGGGTGACATTGAGGCTCCCTTGTTCCCTGGAGGAAGGAAATGAAGGCTGATTGAGTATTTGAAACATCCCTGCCTGCGGATCATTTAATAAGTGATCTATCCATCTCTCGGGCTTGAGACCGGATGCTGGGCTCACTAATCCAATTTGGCAGGCCTCTCTGTGGCAGGCCAGAGTTGCTGGGCACCATGTCGTTTGATGTGTGCAGAATCGGTGCAAGCTCCTGCACTGGCTCCAGCTAGTGATGTGACTCTTCGAGACCCGGCCTTATACCCAGCAATAAAATGGCAACACCTTTAATCCAAGAAGCCCAGAGTGATCCAGCCATTCCCTCATTCAATCAGCAGCCCGAGAATAAATCCACAAAACCAGATGTGGAGCATGAAATTTTCAGTCCCTGAAGGAAGTCTCTTAGGGCCCTGGAGACTACTGTGGCGTCTTGAATGAAGACCAACAACTGTAATATCATTTTGCTATGCACAGTCCCCGAGTCTGGCATAGATGCAGAATTCCTTATCGATGTATCTGCATCCCTCTGCCAGTGAGAGTCCTTTGGGTTTCTCTTTGCCTTGGCCACCAGGCAGCTTGGATGTAAACACAGAGCTGTGGAGTAGATGCAAATATTTCCTCTGCAGGCTAGATGCAGCTCCTCACTTCTTTTTAAATAAGCATTTGAAATTAACATATCTATTATAGACAGAACCTACTCTACTGCCAGGTCCCATGGCTTCCGATTCCATTCAGGACAAGCATGGGGCCCCCACACAGAAGCCTCGCCTGCAGTTTCTTCCCTGTGCTCCCACTGACAGTCTTCCTAAGAGGCTGTCCTCCCCTCCAGCCTCACTGTGTCAGGCTCATCTTTATCCACAACTGTCCCAGACTTCATTACCCTTGCTCACAGCCTTCTGTCTCCTGCAGTTGTCTGCTTATTTGGACCCCTTCTCATTGGCCCAAGCCCACCTTCAATATCCCTCCTCTAAGAGAATGTTCTAATTAACCCCTCTCTTACTAGCAGAGTAGTATCATGGAATTTCTGGAACACCACCATTTGCTTGAAAATGTATTTTTCTAAAATTGCAGGCATGCTGCTGACAATCTTAGTGCTCAGATCAAGTAGACAAAGAGCCCCACAATCCACAGTTCCTGTTCTCTCTCCATCACAAGGGGCCTTGTGCAAACACACGGGGCCTCTGACCCCTCCACCCTCCTGCCGATCTTGTTCATCCCACTCTGACTAGCCTGCAGGGGAAGAGGCCAGCATGTGTCCTAGAAGTAAATTTGTCCGTTTGGGCAGGAGACTCAGGGAGGAAAGCACAGGCGAGGTTTCCAGAAGGCTCGAGACTCAGCTCTCTGCGGATGCCACGTGACACTGATGTGGTGCCAAGGAACTCCTGTCTCAGTGCCCATACATCAGGAGATCTATGGACCACATCAGAGTGAGCCAGGGCTAAAGCATGAGACCCAGGGCCAAGAGTAGTTGGAAGAGTCTCCTTAGATATTGGTACGTGAGAGAAGCTCAGAGCTGGGTGCTCCAGGGTGAAGGGGGGCGCAGGTCAGGAAGTGGTCACTGCAGCAAAGCAGGCCCCATCTCTAAGCCCTCTAAGCTGAGCTATGCTATGTACTGTCTCAAGGCCAGCTGTGTCACAACCCTCATTCCGTCATTGTCTGTCCACATAACACCATACAGACACAGATCCTGGTGGTGAGGATACAGGGATCCATTGTTTTGCCCACAACAGTCCTTAACTGCTTGGGGACTTGGAAAATCTGGGGGAAAACAGGAAAAAATAAACCCACAAAATCTTAACATGTGATCACCAAGGGCTCACAAACAGCCACACATGGGCCCCAGTTATGAACTCTGAGATTAACGGGATGTCATAGATCTCTTAGCCTTTATGACATCTTCCATAGGGATATTGTTTGTGGGCACTTACACACACAGGTTTGTGGGAAGCCATGGCAAGGCCTTACTCTTGGCAAACACTCACCCTTGGCTTTCCTATCTACTATTTTTTTCTTTCTGCTTACCTTCCATGATTCACTTCTCAGTTCTCAGAACTTTAAACAAGGCCTCATAGCAACTCACCTTAGTAACCCTTCCTCCTGATCTCTAGATTTAGCCAACATCCTGCTAGATAGATGTTTTTAGAACCCCAGGTAACAGAAAGGCTTTGTGAGAATAACTTAGACCCCACAGCTGCAGCTACCTTCCTCCACCCGCAAAGCCCTCTTTCCTTTCCTACCCCTCTCCATATCCTGTTTTCAGAGTATATAACCTGTGTGAACAATAAAATCTTTGCCAGCTTGATCAGACTTCTTGACTTGCTGTGCCTCCTTATTTTCTCGTGCATCTCAGTCCTCTCCACAGGGTCTAAGGGTCCCATTTGATTGTCCAGCTGGCCTGGACACAGGTTCAAACATGCATTGCACACATACAAGTGCACATGCATTCTGGCAGCTCTCCAAGGGTCAGCAAGCAACCACCAGTCAGTGTCAAGGCCCCTGCACACTGAGATGGAAGAGGGGCAGGGCAGCGGGTGGCACTGGGTGCCCTCCAACACATCACTTTTGTCAACCCTGGAACAAGCCTGGCAAGGGTACGGATGTGCTCTGGGAAGCATGGCTTGGGAAGCTTTGAGGACCCACATCGGGCTCCCTACTACCAGTTTCTGTCTAGGGCATGACATCTCTGACCAGGAGTGACAGAGAGAAATGGAGGCTCAAGATGGAGCATGGTGAGGAAGACCTGGATCCTGGGGAGAAAGAGAAGCTAGGGAGGTCACAGCCAGGAGAGAAGAGTAAGAAGGGGAAGGCTGTGTGGCCAAGACTATTGCAGCTTTACTGAGAGTCACCAGCCCTTCTTTCTAGTATCCCAGGAGCTGGCAGTTCATCCAGGCTCCATTATAGTCAGAAAACCACCAGAAGTACAGCCAGGGCCAATGAAATGTAAGAGAAGTCATTGAGGGGATCCTAGTGTCTTAGTTAAGGTTTTACTGCTGTGAACAGACACCATGACCAAGGTGACTCTCTAAGGACATTTAATTGGAGCTGGCTTACAGGTTCAGAGGTTCAGTCCATTATCATCAAGGTGGGAACATGGCAGCCTCCAGGTAAACATGGTGCAGGAGGAGCTGAGAGTTCTACATCTTCATCTGAAGGCTGCTAGCAGAATACTGACTTCCAGGCAGTTGGGATGAGGGTCTTAAAGCCCACACCCACAGTGACACACCTACTCCAACAGGGCCACACCTTCAAATAGTGCCACTCCCTGGGCCAAGCAAATACAAACTGTCACAACTAGGAAGCTGACCCAGAAATGTTCTGTACTCACACTCTGCTCAGGGCCCTTGCTTAGAATAAACACCCTTCTTCTCCCTCTCCCTCTCTGTCTTCCTCTTTTTTTCCCTCTCCCTGCCCCTCCCCCCCCCCCCCACACACACTTCATTACAAACAAAAGACATCTATCATTTGGGGTCAAGCCCTCAACACAGCCGGCGTGCAGCCTAAACATTTGTTCTCACTCACACTAGCCAACCTCTACGGAGCCCTTGCACGTCTTTCTCTGTGCCTTTGAGACACACTGAGCGTTCCTGCCCCTGGTGACACTGAAGACAGATGCTGCTCAGTGAGCAGGGAGACTCTGAATGTGGGTAAGCTCAGTGATGGAAACACACAGGTAGGTTCCCTGTTAACCCCTTTCTGGTTTAGACAATGGAAACAGTGCTAGTTATGTGGCAAGACAGCATTCCCAGCATTCCCAGCATTCCCAGCACTGTGAAGCAGTAGTCCTCACCCTACTTCTCTTCAGATTCTAGTGCCCTGGCCTCCTCACCAATAACGACATTTACTGCAATTGCGTGTGGCTGTTGAAGAGCATGTGGCCATATCCAACAATAAGGCTCTCAAACCTTGGTCTAGACAGAATACACATGAAGCATGCCAGGAAACACCTCACACTGACAATTGGCATTGGATAGTAAAAGATTGTTTTATTTTTATAGAAATTAATAGTAAGAAACAAATTTTTAATTAAATAAAATTTAGTGTTATAAAATTAATATTGATTTGTATCATCCATGCTTTAGCTTTTAATATCTTCAGACAGGGTCTCCTGCATCCCATGCTGGCCTTGAATTTGCTACATAGCTGAGGAATAACCTTGAGTTCCTAATTCTCCTGGATCCACCTCCCCAGTGTTGAGGTTACAGGTGTGCGTCACCATAGCCAGTTTGTGTGGTTCTAGGGATGTAACCCAGAATTTCATGGATGCTAGACAAGCCCATCCTGGCAATATATAATTAAGCACAGTTGAATGCTAATAAAACTTTATTTACAAAAACAAGTGGTTGGACTGCAGGCCATAGCTTACCAATCCCTGAAGGCTATAGCAACCAATGTAGAACATTCATGTTAAATTTCTAAAAATCTTGATAATATAATTACTGGATTTTGCTGGGATGATAAGAAAAAAAAACACCAGTGGTCTGAGATAAATGTATAATGATTCATGAATTTATGTACACTTGGACTTTATTAATTGTTCAGATATCACCAATTCATCAACAAAACACCTGGATATGGTCGATCATCATTAAATTCTACTGCCTGGAATATGTGATGGTCTTTACTCATATAAAAGTTATAGGTAGCTTGACATGTATTTTTGCCCTTGCCGTTTGACAGTATAACTGACAAGACAGTAAAGATAAGCATATGTTACTTGTCTGTTGGCTGGAATTATGCCTTTTAAATATATGTGCATACCTATTGCATTCTTATGTTTGGCTCTCCAAAGATCAGGAATAGCCTGAGCCCATTAGGAATGGCCAGACTTGATCTAGGTATGGTGGCCTGTGCCCATAATCTCAGTACTTGGGAAGCAGAGGCAGGAAGATTATTCACAAGTTCAAGGCTAGTCTGGCTTATTTAGTGAGTTCCACGACAGCCTAGGCTACATGTTGAGAATTTGTTTAAAAATAAAATAAAACAAAAAACAGCTTGAGGTGGGAGTTGGGGGATGGAGGAGCCAGGCTTGGTTGACTCTGCCTTCCATGTCTTTAATGGTCCCTCTTTCCCCCATTGCTCTTCCAGAAACAGACACTCGGAATTTAACCACCTTGTCACCAAGAAGAAGAGGCCAAATGTGTGACAGAAACTTAGGCCTGACTGCTCTGAACCCCAAACCCATTTCAGACACCCACCCCTACCTGCAACGTAAGGAAGGCTGGCTTTATTGGTGAAGTCGCTGGTATGTGGTCTCCTGCCCTCAGCTCAACATAAATCTCTAGAAGTAAGTCCAGGTGTGGGTGTGGCATGGCACTCACCCATGCTTTCCTGGTGTCTCCATCTCAGCTTCCACCATACTTACACATCGGTCCACACATTCATTCATTCATTCAATGAGTCAGTCAGTGAGTCAGTCAGTCATCTAATAAATATTCACAAATCTCATTTTCTGCCCACACCCACAATATTGCTGGGCCTGCTTCAAGTAGTGAGGATGGTCAGAGGAGCTCTAGCTACAGGGATAAAAAGGCATCAGGAGAACTCGGAGAGTTCCGCTTTTTAATATTAAGCTTTTCACATTCAGTCGCTTAGCTTGTGTGTGTGTGTGTGTGTGTCTGTGTGTATGCATGGCAAGCATGAAGAAGTGTGTGGTCAACTTGCAGGAGTCTCTGTTCTCCTTCCACATTATTGGCTCTGGAAATCAAACTCAGGAAGCTAGGCAGGCACCTTTATCTAGACATTCCTTGAGAGTTAATCCCAGCGGTTGACTTGATTGGGTTAAGACGAGTGGAGCATCGGTGTTTCCAGCACCCATGAGCTCTTTGATCTAATCATAGTTTCATTCTGTGTGGATTCTACGTTGGGATAGACTGCTGGGAGGCTGGGTAGAGGAAGTGAGGCACTGGGAGAGAGTATGCCTTGGACAGGTATGCATATCCTGCCCTGACCCGCTCCTATTGATCTTGACATGAAGTAACCTTTGCCTCATGCTCCCAACACCAAGACCATCTTCCTCATCACAAGCACCAAATCAACATAACCAAAGACCAGGAAACACAAATGAGCCCACCACAGGAGTCAGAAATCCCTACCAACAGTAGCTCAAACAAAAGGGAACATGATGCTTGCCTGCTTAAATTCAGGGCAAGCTTGAGCAGCCCCAGGGATCTGTGGGAAATGTAGTCTCTCCTCTGGGTTGGACAACCTGTGAGGTTCATTTATATGGCCTGTGTCATGTTCAGGCATATGGTATTTGTTAACCAAGGCCATACGATTTTGTAAAAGCTCCATTTTGATTGAACTGAGACAATTCCAGCCCCTACAGTAATTTGGTTTCTAGCAGTAAATGAATGTGTTTTTCTACGTTCTTGACAGTTCTGCCCCGTGGATGTCAGTCATGGCCAGCCAGGAAAGATGCTTATGGATCATAAACACAAACTCAGTAAGTATGATGGTTGCCCCTAGCAATGACCAACTGTGAGCCGACCTCATTAGCTTTTCAACTTCCTGCCTCTCCCTTTCTGCCCTATAACAGAATCAGCTTGTAAGTGGATGGTGCACTCTGAGTCTTGTGACACCCCCCACACACACTCACACACACTCACACACACACCACCATTAAGTAAAAGCCTGAACCTTTTAAACTCGATTGTTCCTTGTCAGTGTTTCATCTCAGTGTCCAAATCAGGATTCCAACCTACAGCCTTCAGGGGCCTCTGGTGGAGCTGAGACTCCATCATGGCCGATGCAGGTGCTTCCAGCACAATGATAAGACAAAGTGGAATGGTCCCCTTTGGGATGGTGTTTCCACTCCCAGGACATGCTGGTGCCATCGTTCTTACCAGCATCCTCCCGAGCTGCATCAGAATGTAAACACTGTTTTTATACACCTGCCTTTCCAGTAGCACCCGGTTTCTCAGCCTCTATCCACCACTTGCTCTGCTCCTCATTCATTCTTGCCATCCAAGCGCAAAATTTACGGCCACAGCAAATTGCCCATAATAAATGGGCCCTCGTAAAATCTCTGTAAATCCACCATTCTCCTCCCAAGGGAGATTTAATAAAAATGAACTCAGATAAAAACACTCATTAAGAATCGAAACAAAGATTGATAGACGGTGTCTAATTCATAATTAATACATGAGAAAGTGATGGCCTCTTTCTCTAGGGCATCTGAAATTATTTTACTCTCATGATGTTTGACCAGCGTCACAACTGTCACCAGCCCATCTTCATATTTTAAGGGTGCCCATGGTGACTCTCTTCTTTGTATACACAGATCAGATTCCAGGATTCTTTGGGGTTGGTCTCTGCCCTGGCTAGTTTCCAAGTGGCTTTGCCTGGGCTGACATCTCAAGTCATTAGCCTTCAGTTGCCTTGCCCTAGCTGACCTAATGTGGGCAGAAATAATGAGATTTGGTGGGGTTTATTTTTTGACAACTCTGGTGGCTTTAAATAAATTTCTTTGACCCAATTTTAAAACGACTGTGGATTTTAAGGCACATTATCTACCAACTCACAAATGGAACCTCAGGGTCATTAGTTGTCACAAACAAAATCGTTTAAGCAGCATGAGAAAAATTCAAACCACTCTCCTTGGTGCTTTTAACTCTTCCTTGGCTAATGTGTTTCACATTAGTTGGTGGGTTTTTGTTTGTTTGCTTGTTTGTATTTGTGGAAAATTAGTGACTAACTACATGACATCCTTGGCGTCCTGCTACAACTCCATTGTTAAGGACAGCTTCATTGTATTATCTGGAACAAGAAGTGACAAGGGTCCCAGTTCCCATGGTTTGAGGATCCAGCTAAGACACGAAACGGCTCAGTTCGGGGCCCCACACTCCAGTTAAGTGAGACTTGATGTCAATCTTCAGGGTAAATCAGGAAGGTTCTACTCTCTAAAATGCACCAGTCACTTGTGATATAGTCTCAGAATTTGTCCCCACAAATTACCATGGAGACTGTGGAAGAGAAATGTGGGAAAGCTGGTCCACAGCTTCTCTGGGTGATTAAAATCACACCAGCAGTGGCGACCAGTACACTCCCTAACTTGATGCCCTGGGAAATGCCTGGTGTCACTTTGTGTAATTCCTGTCAAAAAGTGGAGCCTGAGCACAAACATGAAGAGGCGTGGCAGGGGTCCAGCTTAAGGACCTGGCCCAGAATGAAAGGCCTGTCTCTTTAAAGCTGCCTAGGACAGGAGGAAACAGGACAGACAGGGGACTTGGTCCAGACTAAAGAGGAGGAAAAGGTAGGCTTTGCTGGAGGTTACTGGAGGTTCCTCCTAGGTGGATGCTTAAACAAGAGGAGAAGCCAACTTTGCTAGGACAGCAGCTACTGTGAGAGCACTGTATGGCCCCCTAGCTTTGAAGTTATTCCTAAATGAATGATTAACAAGGGTTACCTACTTTCTTGTGCTTTGAGAAGGCAGTGGGTTGCAAGTTGGAAACACCTGGCCTCCCTGTTAGCTGGATCTGTGTGTCTGTCTTGAGAAAGCCGAGAGTGGTCTGAGTGTGCCCAAAGCAATTTCTTCTCTGGACTCCAAATATCAGGTCACCAGGTCATCAGGTCACCAGCAGAAGTGGCTTGACAGCAAGATGAGCCACTCCAGAGACAGTTCTCCCACACAAGCACCTGAGACTCTCAAACAAGTGTACAGCATTGTTTCCTGCAGAAATGGGGTGCAGAGGATGCAGGGCAGGGATTTCAGTCTAAAACACAGGTGGGCAAGGGGAGAGCCAGATCAGACTCCAGGAAAATGGGGAATGCCAGATTTTACCAGGGAGACCCAGACATGATAGCACATACGCTCTGGAGGCTGAGACAGACTCCAAGGTCAAGGCCAGACTGGGATGCTCAGTATAGTCCTGTCAGAAAAAGAAAACCCCATGAAAGAATGCCAAGACAAGGTGGGAGCATGGAGTGGAGGGATGGAGAGAGCTAGGCCCCTGCAGCAGGCCCTGGGGTGCAGCTCACATTGGTCCAAGGCAGAGGGTTTAATTGGCTATAGAGAAACACTTGTGCTGAGGGGAATGTTTTGCATCACAATTATAGCGGCAGGTACAGAACTGAGCACAGTTTTTTCAAACACATTGTACTGTTGCTTAAAACTGGCATTGTTTATTGTGTGCCACATTTCTTAATAGAACTGTTTTCAATATGGCCAGCACTCTTCTTCAGCAACTTGACGGCAAGATCACTCGGTCTTTAGACATTTAAAGTTCCCCTCCAGGGTCTGTGCTGTGAGCCCCTGGCCCCCATTTCCTTGCATCTCTGCTATTTACCACTTCCAAGTGTTCTATCTTCTAAGGCTCTGCAGTAAGTCCCACCCAGAGACAGAGCTGGCTTGAGTGTTTCTCAACCGCCGGCCTTTATGGTCTCTGATCTGAACTCTTCCACGCACCCCATCACTGGCAACTGAGCTTCCTCTGCCTCCTCAGAGTGACACAGCCTGGTTTTCTTGAGGCATGATTATCAGGAGATTGCTTCCTTAGGATTATCAGGAGATTGCTTCCTTAGGAACAGTCTGCCAAAGCAACATAAAAAATTCACTCACCCCTCACCGGGAAGTTCCAAAGGAACTCAGCCTTTGGCTGGCTTTTGTGTGCTGTCTACACTAAGGAAGCAAAATGGCCCAAATTGCCGCTAACATTTTCTTTTGACCTGTTACTGTGACAAATTACATCCGTGTACATGTTGATACCATGTCACCTTTACTTCTCTGTAATTAAAAATCCATGTCCATAGTATGCTACAGGATTTGATAGTGTTTTATGTCTCTGATTTTAAATGTATGACCAGTTTTTGACCAGCTTGAAGTCAATACAGTTTTTTGTTTGTTTGTTTGTTTTGTTTTTCGAGACAGGGTTTCTCTGTGTATCTCTGGCTGTCATGGAACTCACTCTGTAGACCAGGCTGGCCTCGAACTCAGAAATCCACCTGCCTCTGCCTCCCAAGTGCTGAGATTAAAGGCATGTGCCACCACTGCCCGGCAATACAGTTTTAATATAAGTTTGGTCCAATCATTTACATTCAAAGGAATTCTGTCAAAAGGTTCCTTGGTGTCTCTTAATGACATCTGAACAGATCACATGACTTTCTGGTTACCTTCAACTACTCTGACATTCAGGCCAAGCCATTACTGGCACAAAACTTCTCAGCATCAAGTCCAGACCTAAATGTGTCAAAAACATTTTCTCCACCAGACTGCCACAAAGATTGTAGGACACACAGAATCCCAGAAGAGATTCGGGGATTTGCAGATGCTATGTGTCTTTGTATCCTGTCAGGATGAGGCCATCAGAACACCTGGACACAGAGTAGTCCTCTAGAAAGAGTCTGACGGCATTAGCCTTGGACAAAAGGCTCCGTGGCTCACACAGACAGCAGAATGGTAAGGTGTAAGGGAGGAGTTGGGCTCTGACCCATTAGCCACAGAAGGAAGGAGGGAATTAAACCCCTGAGATGAGCCATGCCGAGCATGGACCCCACACTCCACAGCTGCAGTGTGGAGCTCTCCTTGCACCCCATGGCCGACATTGAGAAGAGAGAATCCTTAGGCAAGGCAGAGTGTTGTGATGTATCCCATCAGCCCTTTCTGCTTCTCATCACATCCCCAGCAGGCAAGCATCGTTTCCCAGGTTTCTCCAAGTTCAGGAACCTGCCTTCTTTACACCCTACCCTCATTCTCACCCACACCCCACCCACATCCACACACTACCTCTATCCCCGCACATACATATCCCACCTGCAACACACACACACACACCCCACACACCTTTACCCCACCCACACCCTGAGCCATCTCCCCAGTCTCTGCTTTTGTCTTGTTTTATTTGAGATTAGCATTTCAGAGCCCGTGGATTTAGAACAAAGCTGTTTACCCTGTATAAGGTGGGTGGTCCTTGTCCAATCAGCTGAGGTCCTTACCGATCTCAGACTGACCTCTTTTGAGTAAGAAGGAAGCCAGCAGAAGCCTTTGGACCTCAACTGCCACTCTCTCCTGAATCTGCCTGCTGGCCTACATAGCAGATTTTTGGGTTTATCAAGCCTTCTCAGTCCCATGAATAAATCATCTAAAATGCATCTCTCTAAATGCGCATAGCTTGTTTGTTCTGTTTCCCTGGGGAAGCCTGAGCAGCCAGTAGCTTTATACAGTGCTGCTGCCACGGGTCCTGATATTCATCCTGTGGCACTGGAAAGAGTGTCGCTCAGTTCCGGTAACAAGTAAAACTGGATTCTAGCCTCCTGGGATTTCATTTTCAGGGTTTGGGATAAATTGTACTAATTAAAACAAACAAACAACGACAACCACACTGGCAATCTTGCCATGGTTTCCCTGGAAAGTTATCCATGCTCCTGGTACATCTGCCAGGCTATAGTTGTCTGAAGTGGAAACTTAAGGGAGCTTTGGAAAGTCGGTTGCATGGTGTTTTGCTGTGGCAAACATGTGGAGGAAAGTTTAGCTGGAAGCAGACACAGATGAAAGGATGTTCTGCTAACGCAAGCACGAGAAGGATTCTTTGCTGACAACATGCATGTATTACACTGCATAGTTGAGCTGCATTTGTCAGGACTCCATAGACAGAAATGCACCAAAAAAACTTCTGGTGGTGTGCTGCAGATTCTTGCTACTTGCTTGGACTCGGGTTGATTGGCAAGACCCATGGAGGACACGTATCGTTTGAAATGTATAAGTAGGACTCGACAGAGTGTCAGAGGCAGAACTAGGCTTGCTTATAGAGCTAGCTGTGCAATGCCTATGGGTCTCTCATCTTCATTGATCTTCCCTTCCCTGAGAGAGACACAGCAGAGAACTTCTCCTGGTGCTCCTCCTGGTGCTCCTCCTGGTCGCTCCTGCTGACTCAAGCAAAGGCTGAGGTTAATCCAGCACTACCAAACTGGACTGCTGGTGTATCAGGGAAGTGTTTGTGAGTGGATTGAGCTGCCGCAGCTAACCTGAGAACTGAACTGCCGATGTCCAGACAACACAGATGGGGGTTGCTCCAAAGAACATTTCTAAACGGGTCCACTTGCCCTCCTCACACTGCCCCCTGTGTATCCTTTTTTTTTTCTAATACCTCTGGTGGATAGTGGGCTAGAAGGAAGGTTAAAGCATTTAAAAAACATTATTAAAAATAGGTTTTGAAAAAATTAAAGTGCCGGGCGTGGTGGCACACGCCTTTAATCCTAGCACTTGGGAGGCAGAGGCAGGAGGATTTCTGAGTTCGAGGCTAGCCTGGTCTACAGAGTGTGTTCCAGGACAGCCAGGGCTACACAGAGAAACCCTGTCTCGAAAAACAAACAAACAAAAAAAGAAAGAAAGAAAAAAAAAAGAAAAATTAAAGTTACAGTTGTCTTATTCATTTTAATCATTTTTCTGTTGGGTGTTTTTTTTTCTCATTAAAAAAAAAGTGCTCCTTTCTCTTTCTCTCCTGGAACTGATTATTTATGTTCCTTCCCCACCCCCACCTACACCCCCTGGTCAAGCTCAGGTCCTGTACTGATGTAGAAGAAACATGAAGCAATGGAATTGATGTTAGGCAGGACTTCCTAACAGATTTGCTTAGAAGACACTAAGCCACTAAGTAGAACTAAGATAAAGAAAGGCTGCCTCCAAAATGCCCCAGAGGTAAGTCATGTGCTAACCAGGCCTGCTGGAGAGAGCGGAGATTTGGGGTGCCAGGGTGCTAATATTGAAACACTGACCTCCACTGAGCCTTCGTTCTCATAACAAAGGAGAACACCTGATTTAGCAGACATCAGACCATAAGAACATGCCACTAAGGGGCAGCTCCAAGGGGCAGCACAGGATCACAGCCACCTGTAAGTGTTGCTCTGTCACTAAGGCCCCTGTGCTCTTATCAGGAAAAGCACTATTCTGTCAGGTGGTCAGAATAGACCTGGGCAATAACTATTGAAAAGAACAGCACTTGTGTAGTTAAGAAATAATTCTGGCAATATCTTGGCCGTGTAAATTTCTCATCTGCTTAAGTGGCCGGATGTGCAGTGTCCTGTCTCTGTTTAAACCAAAGTATATAACCAGGGAAGAGATTTAAGGGTGACAGTACGTGTGGACTGCATAAGCCCAGGGTGTACATAAGTTAGCAAGATCGTCTGTTCATGGCCGGCTCCTCTTTGAGCAATAGCCAGACATGAACCGTTATTAAAGAACTTTTCCTTTATCAGTCTCTACATGTGCGGAGTTTTGTTTTCTGACAGGAAGGGCTTATTAATATTAACTGTAGAATGATACACACTACTATTATATGGGTGTCTTGAGAAGGCACGTGTGTGGAGAGAAGTTAGAACCGAAAATTGGCATACAAAAGATATGGCTAACTCAGTCAATACAGAGAGGTCAACACATTTTAGGCAACAGACAGGTACTCCAAGACTCAAGATTGATGGTTGGTTGGTTGGTTGGTTGGTTGGTTGGTTGAGAAAAGATTTGTCTGTATATCCCTGACTGTCCTGAAACTCTTAATGTACAACATACATATCATGTGGCCTTGAACTCACAGGAATCCATCTGGCTCTGCCGTCTGAGTGCTGAGATTAAAGGTATGTACCACGCATACCCGGTTGCTTCTGTTTTGTTTTTTTTTTTTCAGGTGAACTCAGAATTATTCCTTTTCCGCTTCCATTCTGTTCTTCCAAAAGCCACAGGCTAACTCAAACAAGGCTAGTGTCAGCAGAGCTGGGAGAGTCTTCATGGAGCACAGAGGACACAAAGCAGGCTGCTGCCTGAAACAGAATGCAGAGCCCCGTGGTGTGAGCGTGTCTACACAGGGGTGCAGGAAATGCAGGGCAGTGAGAGACGTTTGGTGCAGGACCTAAGAATGGAGAAAGCTGGGGAAACTGGGCCAGAGCTGCACATCTGGAACCACAATGATTGGGAAGCTGAGACAGGACTGCCAGCCTGTCTCAAAATCTGAGGGTGCAAAGGAAGAGGAGGAGAGGAGAAAGTTGAAGAAGGCATCCATGAGGGTGACGCAGACAGGTTGCAGGCATTGAGGGTCAGGTGCGGTGAGATGGCATCTGTATGGGAAGAAGGTAGAACCTGTTAACAGGAACCTTATTGTTCACTTTTAGGGAAAAGAGTTCCAGATACAGAAGAAAAGGGGTAGCATGCGGGCTGGAGGGATGGCTCAATGGTTAGGAGCACTGGCTACTCTCACAAAGGATCTGAGTGCCATGCCCAGAACTCACAGGGCAGCTTACCATGGTCTTGTAAGTCAAGTCCCAGGGGACCCGTTGCCTTCTTCTGGCCTTCAGGGGCACAGACACACTCAGTGCATAGACATACATGCAGGCAAAACATTCATACACATAAAATAGATGAATCTCTTTTAAAATTTTTAAAGAGCTGGGTGGTGGTTTTGCTTTTGTTTTTGTTTCCATTTCTATTTTGAGTATCATGTATAGAAGTATGCAATCTAAAGAGTTTTTGTAATAAAATAAACATGACCAATTTACACTCATCACCTTAACATTTATTTAGTACTATCTCTATAACCTAAAGTTTTGTTTTGATGTTAATTTTGTGGTTTTGAGATAAGGTTTTTCTATGTAGCTATCTCCAAACAAATGCTCCTTCTGCCTCTGTCTTCTGAGTGCCAAGATTTTGAGATTAATCCCATATGGCTTATTTTCTTCTTGCCCAGCCTGTGCTTCTCAATTTTTAGCTCTGTGTGTGTGTGTGTACATGTTACATACATATTATATAGTTATCAATACATAGAGCTATACATTCTAATGCATTTTATATTAGGCACACTTGTATATTCTCTGGAGTTCCTCTGTAACTCTTCAAGTATGTTTAATTTTTGTAGTACATTCCTCAGCCACACCTTTTCTACATGTCAAAGGGCGATCAGAGCTTTCTGAGTTGTCAGTTTTTGTCATCTCTGTGAGTGTATGTGAGTGAGTGTGTGCGCATCTTCACATGTGTATTTGTGGGTGTGAGTATGAAGTGTGTGTGTGAGTATGTGCATGTTCACATGTATATGTGTGTGTGCATGTTCACATATGTGTATGTGTGGGTGTGAGTATGAGTGTGTATGAGTGTGTGTGAGTATATGCATGTTCACATATGTATGTGTGTATGCATCTTCACATATGTGTATGTGTGGGTGTATGAGTGTGTGTGAGAGTGTGTGCATGTTCACGTATGTATGTGTCAGTGTGTGCATGTTCACATATGTGTATATGTGTGGGGGGGTATGCACGTTTACATGTGTGGATATGTGTGTGTGCATGTTCACATATGTGTGAGTGTATGTGTGTGTATGTTTACATATGTATGTGTGGGTGTGTAGGTGGAGATCCAAGGTCAACATCAAGGGTCTTCTCTATCACTCTCCACTTATTTATTTATTTATTTATTTATTTATTTATTTTGGTTTTTCCAAACAGGGTTTCTTTGTTTACCCTGGCTGCCCTAGAACTAGCTCTGTAGACCAGGCTAGCCTCCAATTCTCAGAGTTGTGCCTGCCTCTGTCTCCCAAGTGCCAGGATTAAAGGCATGCACTACCACTGGGAGTCTCCACTTTAATTTTTGAGGCAGAGTCTCTCAGTAGACTCGGAGCTGTCTGAGTTCCAGCTAGTCTATCTAGCCAGGCAGTTTGCCTTGTGGATCCCCTGTCTCTGCTGGGTGACAGATAGTTGCCACACCTGCCCAGCTTTTTTATGTGGGTGCTGGGGATCTGAACTCCAGTCCTCAGTGGATAAAGCAGGTCTTTTATCCACACCCACTTTTCAGATGTCATGCATCTTTCACAGTTCTCTATACTGTTCTTCTCTGACAGGAGCTGGTGTCCTGCTTTCATTCTTCTCCACCCTCAGTTTTGTTCCCTTCATCTTTTCCCCATCTTCATGTGGGTGTGTAGTGCCTGTGCATATGCAAGTTCAAAACCAGCCTGGGCTGCATAGGCAAACCCTACCATAAAAGAAAGTTAGAGTGGTAATACATGAGTTGCTTTTCTATCGCTGTGCTGTGCTGTGCTGAGCACCATGGCCCAGGCAGCTTGCAGAAGGAAGAGGTATTTGGACTTGCAGTTCCAGCTGGAGAAGAGCACATCGTGGAGCAGCAGTGTTTTCATGGTGAACTACAAGCAGAAAGCAGACAGTGCACTGGGAACCTCAAGGCTTTGAACCGTCAAAGCCTGCCCCTAGTGATGTTCTTCCTCCAGCAAGGCCACTCCTCTCAAAATACCCAAAGGGCACCTTCAACTGGAGAACAAGTGTTCACACATCTGTTCCTCTGGCCTGTCTTTCAAATCATCCAGGGGGGTTTTCATTCTCAGCCTTTAGCTGAGATCAGGTGTGGAATGGTATTTGATGAATTTCTAATGATATATATATATATATTTAAAACTCTACACACATCTTGGCTGCACACATCTTTGGAGTACAATCACTGTCTTTATTCTTCTGAAATCTCCATAGACATTCTCCATCTGAAATGAGGACAACAGGCATTTGAAGTCAATCTAATGTCTTTTGTAGATGTGTAGCTGCTTCTTTGCTGCTGTAGTAGAGTACCTGGGACCACAAAATCTGTAAAGAAAATATCTCTCTCTCTCTCTCTCTCTCTCTCTCTCTCTCTCTCTCTCTCTCTCCCTCTCCCTCTCTCTCTCTCTCTCTCTCTCTCTCTCTCTCTCTCTCTCTGTGTGTGTGTGTGTGTGTGTGTGAGAGAGAGAGAGACAGAGACAGACAGACAGACAGACAGACAGACACACACACACACACACACACACACACACACTCATCTCATGCTTCCTTGAAATTCTCTATGTACCCCCAGGCTGGACTCAAACTCTCAGCAGTCCTCCTGCCTCAGCATCACACATGCTGGGGATTAGTAAACTAGAAGCATAATATAGTGTGGGAGGCTGGACCCTTCCACATCAAGGAGTCTGCATGTGGCAAGGACCACCCAGTGGTGGAAGGGCAGGAGAGTCTGCACCAGAGAGGGGGAGGGGGAGGGGGAGGAAAGGGATAGGAAGGGGGGAGGGAGCAGAGAGGAGGGAAGGGGAGCAGGAGCTTCCATTCTATGTCTTCCTTCAGCTCCCCTTCAGTCACTTAATGCTTTGAAGTCCAGCTAGAACTCTAGAGGGCAGTGCCCAGAGCTGTGTAGACATATAGAGGGAGGCCTATATCACAAGGGATAAGTTGGAGAGACAGACAGGAACCTAGGGGCATCTGGGTAACAGAGTTCACAACAGTGAACACAATTGGCTTATGCTTTCCTGGAATTTGTCGCCCAGTTCTGTGTCCTTTTTTCCCTCGCTCTAGAAGGGGACCTTGGACCTCAGGAAGAAGGTTCTGTCTCATTTCCTCAGAAGGAGTACTGGCAGTGTGGCTGAAGGGAGAGAGGAGGGGGGAGGGAGAGGGGAGAAGGGAGAAGAAGGGACAGGGGAAAGGGGAAGAAAAGGGAGCAGGATTGGGAGGTCAGGAAAGAATAAGCTTTAACATTGGAATCCATTTTGTTAGCTTCCAAACCCTTGGTGAGCCTGAGGTTCCTATTTAACATAACAAACTGAACCTGGCTGACAGGTTCTCCCAGCATCCCTCAGTCCCTACCTGTTAGGGTATGGCTGGCACACCCTGCCCCCCCTACCGTAAATTACTCCAGACCAGGGACTGGGCTGCCCTTCTCCCAATGCCCTTTCCTAAATAATCCAGCCATTTTGGTAACCTCGCCTCTTTTGAGCCTCCTGGCTGCCACACCTGGCTGCTCCTCTCTCCCCTCTCCATTCCCCTCCAGCCTCTCCTCACAGGACTCAGGGTCACGGTCACATTCACTCTGGACTCTCCCAGATGTCCCTGCCTCTGGATGTATCTCTTTTTTATTTGCAATAAACCTTCTCCAACAAACTTAAGAGCAGTCAGTCCTTTCCTTTTTATTTAATTTATTTAATTTTTTCATTCTTTTTAAAAATTAATTTTATTCAGGCATCCATCTGTGGCCGTGCATGGGGCAGCTTGGCCTAAGGACCTCTCAAAGGCCCCATCTCCCAACATGGCAAATTGTTTCCTGCCATGGTTTGGGGCAGACACATTCAAATAACAGCAACATCTGGGCTTTGCACACAGACATTCCTGTGAAGTGTTCAGCATCCTTCCACCTACTGACAGTATTGATTCCTTCCCGCCATTCCCTGGGTCCGTGGTCTCTCCTCTCAGCAGTGAGTGCTCACTCCAAGCTGCCCTGCTCTCTGCTCCCCGGATCTGTAAACTCCCCCTCTCCTCCCCTTTTAATTTCTTTATCTTTTCCTCTGCATTTTTGATGAGATTTCTCAACCTTGACGGGTCCTACACTGATTGAATATTTTCCGCACCGGTTCTGTTCCTTAATCTTTCCCCAGGATTAATAGCGGGTCTTAATTCTGTGATTACATTTTCAGTCTCTCGTGCAGAGTTTCCTTTTCTCATCATTTCTCTTTTCATTTAAGGATTTTGGGAATCTCATCACGGTTTTATAAAAAGTATCTGTCTTCCGGTTTTTAAGACTGTCTGCCGTATCCCCTAAGAGACTTATGGACCAAGGAAAAGGTCCACTAGGGTTTTCCAAAAAGACTCAAAGTCGATGGGCAGACCCACGTGAAGCTTGTGGGTTCAGTACCCAAGGCTTAGTTCATCCCATGGGACCTACCTCTGCTTCTTACTCCTGCCTCTTTGCCATCCCAGACATGGAGTGTCCCCAAACTGTGAGCTCAGTCAAGCCCTTCCATCCTTCCTCAGTTGCTCCTGGTCTGGTATTTGGTCACAGAAACAAGCAAAGTCACTAACTCAGGATTCCGAGTGGACAAGAGGGAATTACAACTGTGGGACTGCTTCCAGAGAGGGGAACAAAGCACACACGCGTGCATGTATACACACACACACACACACACACACACACACACACACACACACACACAACTGTCTCCCCTTGAAATTAGCAAAGGCAGATCCTTTAAGTCAGGAGGTTTCTCCTCAGCAGGAAGGGCCCATTGTCACCCCGGGATACTCGACCCTTTCACCAGCTTCAAACCTCCAACCCAGAGTCCTCCTTCAGGCTCTTCCCCAGAGCCCTCCTTGCCTCAGCGCAGAACAAAGAGCTTGAACAAGCTCACAACACAATACTAATTGGCAGACTCCTCAGGCTCCTAGGCCCAGAGGGGTTCAGAGCTGGTTGGGCACAGCTAGGGAAAGAGGAAAAGGGAACACCTTAGCAAGCAGCAACACCAGCAAGCACCACTCTGCGTTGTAATATATTCAGATACATCCCTGAGGTGTCTGCAGGCCCTCAGGGCTACAGGAAGGTCTGTGGGGAAACAATTTCTCCTAATTGCTGAAGCAGACATACAAATACAAACCTGGGTCTTGAGTTTCCTATTACTGAACTAAGTAAGACTCCATGCATGATATGGCAGAGCCTCCCAGAGTGGTCTCAAAGCACTATTTCCATAAAATGTTAATAAGTATTTCCAAATATTGGATTCCAGTTAAAACAAACTTGAGATACTCATGGTGAAGAGTAGCAGGCTCCCTTCCTGCCGGACTTCCTGGCATCGTGTATGCTAATTGCCTATTGTTCAGTCAGTCATCACATTTACCTCAGCAGCTTTGTGTGCCAAGCAGGGTGGTAATGAGATTTCCACAAGGTCCAGAGCCTGTAAGATGCTCCCAGCCTGGCCCACTAGCACCTCAGCATTCAGAACCATGCCATCACCCGCAAGCTAGTTAGATGCTCCGACTCTCTCCAGTCCTGCCTTCAGGGGCACTGAATCAGAGCCTGCATTCTAACCCACACCAAACTGAATACACTGTGTGTCCATGTTTTGAAAGCCTTGGAGTATGACACTGTTACAGGAGAGCCCCGGTAAAACCTCAGACTGTAGAGACAGAAAGGGCATCTTGCCTTACATCAACATGGGCTCAGCAGGGATCTGGCCATGAAAGAAATGTAGACTGCCCCCCTCAAGGTAGGAGCCCAAATAAACCTTTGCCCCCTTCAGTTGCTTCTTGTTGGGTATTTCATCACCACAAGGCTATACTGTGGGCAGAAGCAACATAGATACCAGACTCTCAAGACTCCAGTGAAGACCAGGTCAAACTGCATCTCACTGGTGAGAACTCTCATCTCTACTGGATGCCTAACCTGTCCCCAGTGAGAAGCCAGTACCCAGGAGTTCTTTGTAGAATACAAGCTGCTGACTGACAGGAGGAGTCCCAGGAGACTGACCTTCACTCCTCACCTCACCCTAGCTTGTCCCCACTCCGAAGGAGAGGACAGAAAGCTACAGGGACTTCTCTAGTCACCTAGCAGGCAAAGGCTCTGGAGACAATAGCCGCTTTACCTCTTGTCTGCTGCCGAGTATAGATTTGGTCAGAGGTGTCTTGGGAGAGAGGAAGCAATTATATTTGGTATTTGCTGCCCTATACAAGATTCAGTTGAAAAATAATGTCATTTTTTTTTTTGTTGAAAAAAAAAATCAATTGTAACAAGGAAAAAGCTTCTGCACACAAGGAAATTCTCAGCTGGGGTATGAACATGAGCTGACACCATGATTACGCTATCTCTCCTGTCACCCCAAATGGAATAGGAGGCTACTCGATAAAGAACCCTGATGCAGGGACCAGTCCTTGGAGAAAAGGGATCCTTTCTCTAGAAATAGGCCACCTTGTTCTCCCCCAACACCAGCCAAAGCCGAAGCCTACAGAATCGATCGATCATACCAAAGTCAGGGAAAGCCCTGGTTCAGCACAGGTACCACAAAGGGGCCAAACTAACTTCTGTGACTTAGTTTCCCCATCTGTATACTGAGGGTGTTAAGATTTTCTGGCTATAATATTCTGTGACTTTAAGGTCTAGGCAGGGGCTGGCAAACTAGAGCCCAAAGAATATATCAGTTATATACGATATATATAGATATAGATATAGATATAGATATAGATATAGATATAGATATAGATATAGATATAGATATAGATAGATAGATAGATATATTACTGAATATATTAGTTTTTTTTCATTGTTGTGACCAAATGCCTGAAAAGGAAGGAAGGAAGGGCTTGTTTGGGCTCACAGTTTGAACAGACACAGTCGATCATGCTAGGGCTGGCAGAGGGCAGGATGCACAAGGACACATTGTATTGTTGTCAGGAAGTAAAAAGGCACCGTACTGCAGTTTGGCTCTGGGTCTCCATTCAGTCCAGAACCCAGTCTGTGAGACGATACCACACACATTTAGGGTAGATTTTTCTCACCTCCATTAACCTAATCCAAAACCGCCCTAACAGATAAGCCTGCAGGTTTGTTTCCGTGTTGGTTCTAAACCCCATCAAGTTGGCAATCACAGTTAACTGTTATGATGGACCAGGCTCTCAGGTGATTTCATGGGCCCAGGAGTCACAAATCGTTTTTATGTTTTAAAAACTGGTGGTGAGCCTACTTCCAGGGAATTAAACCCAAATGTGGCAAGCCTTCTTCTAATCAATGGATAAAGCCAGTTCACAAGGGAGAAATTGACACTTTAAACCAAATACACGGGGAAGTCTGCAGTCATACCAGTAGCCAGAAAAATGCTAATAAAAACTGTGACGTATCTTTTTACAGTTATTAAAACAGTAAAAAGTCTATTTCAAGTCCTCACACCTATGTTCACTGTGACAATGGAAGGGTCTCTCCTTCTGCCCTGGTGCAGTGTGGTTGCAAAGCTGAAAAGAATCTTTGAAGCTGATTTGGCAGTAGGTATCAAGCACCATAAAAATGCACAGACGACCCACTCATTCCACTCCGAAGAACTGGTCCAAAGAAAACAACTCAATATAAGACAAAAAGTTTCTGCATGGGACAGTGCTGGTAAAATATAAGGGGAGGTAAAACAAACCTTACCACCAAGTGATTTTTCCATGGTCCTGTCCCACCTGGGCCGCCTGGATACTCCAGGATCAGCTGCCAGCTCCCCTTCACAGTACAGGAGGAGCCCAGGCCAGAGGAAGATGGACCAGTCTTGGTTTCTGTGGCTGTTCATTTCTGAAGCTTGTGCATGGACCTCGATTGTCCTCTGCCCCATGAACAGGAGAAGCAGAGGAAACCAGTTTGCCGATAGAGGGAGACAGATGTAGCTGGCATAGAACACAGCAGATATATTATGGTACCAGCATCTCTGTTCCCCACCCCTAAAGTCCAGCCACATGTCCACCCTTCTGTGAGGTGTCACCCTATCCTCCATGCAGAGTCAGTCTCTCTCTCTTTCTCTCTCTCTCTCTCTCTCTCTTTCTCTCTCTCTCTCTCTTCTTTCCCCACCCCCCACCAAAGCTCCAAAGCTGTTTTGGATTGTTTCAGTCACTTAAACCTTACTACCAGGTTCTCAGCAGAAACCACACCTTTAATTATGCATTTTGGTCTTTCTCAGGGCTAGGACATCAGCCATGTGATCAAGAAGAGAAAGACCAGCAGGACACAGTGTAGCTGCTGTGGAGCCAGCAAGGCCCGCAGTGCACTGTACACTGTGGAGGAGAGTGTATCATCAGCCTTTCCCCAGACAACATCACATCACATCATAAGCCAAGAACCATCTGCACACACCAATTCCTTAAGATGTGTGATGGAACTATGTATGACCATTAATATGGATAATGAACCTCCCAGCTCTTGGAGGTGGAGGCACCAGGATTGGGAGTTCAAGGCCAGTCTTGATCACATAGTGATTTTGAGGCCACCTTGAGCTAAATAAGCCTGTTCTTAAAACAAACAACAAAGCCGGGCTGTGGTGGCACACGCCTTTAATCCCAGCACTTGGGAGGCAGAGGCAGGCAGATTTCTGAGTTTGAGGCCAGCCTGGTCTACAGAGTGAGTTCCAGGACAACCAGGGCTACACAGAGAAACCCTGTGTTTTTTCCTCGAAAAAACAAACAAACAAAAAACCAAACAAACAAAAAAGAAAACAAACAAACAAAAAAACCCAAACAACAAATAGGTAATGATATGAAGTAATTTGAGGGGGAAACGTCTTTGTAAAAAATCAGATACAGCATTTGAGAAACTGAGGCACATGGATCTTCATGAGTTCAAAACTACGTGAGAGGCAAATGAAATGACTAAGTGGGTAAGAGGCACTTGCCTCCAAGTCTGATAAGCTGAGATAGTCTTCATGCTCATAGGTAGAAGGGAATGGACTCCTCAAAATACTGTCCTCAGACACACACACACATTCTCTCTGTCTCTGTCTCTCTCTCTCTCTCTCTCTCTCTATCTCTCTCTGTCTCTCTCTCTCTTCCCCCCCTCAATTAATTAATGTAAAAACTGTTGCATACATGTTTAATGCAGAGGCAGGCAGATCTTGGCATTTGAGACTGTCCTGGTCTACAGAGCGAGTTCCAGGACAGCCAGAGCTACACACAGAGAAACCCTGTCTCAAAACAACATTTTAAAAAGTTTTAGCCGGGCAGTGGTGGTGCATGCCTTTAATCCCAGCACTTGGGAGGCAGAGGCAGGAGGATTTCTGAGTTCGAGGCCAGCCTGGTCTACAGAGTGAGTTCCAGGACAGCCAGGGCTACACTGAGAAACCCTGTCTCGAAAAAAAAAACAAAACAAAACAACAACAACAAAAAAAAAAAAAAAAAAAAAAAAAAAGAAAGAAAGAAGGAAAGAAAGAGTTTTAAGGTCTGGGGAGATGGCTCAAGAGTTAAGAGCACTGACTGCTCTTCCAGAGGTCCTGAGTTCAATTCCCAGCAACCACATGGTGGCTCAAAACCATCTGTAATGATCCAATGTCCCCTTCTGGTGTGCCTGAAGACAGCTACAGTGTATTCATATGCATAAAATGAATAAAATAAACCTTAGAAAAAAGTTTTAAGTCTAACCTGGGCTATATAATGAGTTTCAGGTCAGTTTGAGCTGACAATGCAAGAGGCCTTGACTCAAAAACAACAAAACTTCATATGCAATATGGAGTGTGAGCTACATAGATCAAAATGCACACAGAGAGAACCTAGGAAGGGGCACATGAGCTGGTAACAGTCCAGCTGGGGGCTCTCACCACCACTAGTCCCACTCCACGGCATGGCTTTCAGTAAATTCAGGATTCTGAGCAAGCAAAAGGGTCACAGACTAAAGATCTGAGCAGGCTAGCCACCCTCAGGAAGGAGATTTGAATCCCTTCAGCTGAAGAGATCAGAGGCGAAAACCAAGGAACAGGAGGGGTTGCAGAGGCAGAAAAGGCACAGAAGAGAAGGCTTTATGCACAGATGGGCTTCTGTGGCAGGAAGATGAGAGGTCGCAGTGGAGTTACTTAGGGACCAACCTTGAAGCACAAGCATCCCACTGGCCAGCTTCAGACCTCTAGGCTTTTCCAGGGTCGTGTACTTCTCATTAGTTGTTCTCATCCAGCCTAGTCCGACAAGCCCTGCCTTGTGTAAATTCTTCAGGTGGGGCACTGTCCGACTCCACCAGGAGGGGGCGCGAGAGGATCCCTCGGAGCAGAGTTGGGAGGCCATAACACAAATCAGGTTCCATAACCACACACTATGCTATCCGGCAGGCAATTCCCATCACCAAAAGAATGAATGCTATGTAACGTTTCTTGAAACAAAATATTATACAGCATGGAAAATGAATGGAGTAAGCTACAAGTATCAATAGGGCTAAATTCTAATGGTAACATTGAGTGAACAGCTTGATACTACTTTTCTGAAGGTCAGATGTAAATAAGCAGATAGTATACAGGTATGCACTATATGCTTACATGCGTAAATGATTACAAAACTGAGAAGAAATGAAAACACCAATATCTGAGCTGTGAAATAAGCAAGAACCATTCAGACATGGGCAGGATTAACCGGAAAATTCTGATCCCAAGATAGGTGCTGGGCTATGGAGCTGGGTTTAATAGCATATATTGTAATGGATACATATTATAAATAGTTTTCTGTATGTATACATAGACACATATGTAAGGTAACACAGGAGCTCTTTTAAATGCAACATAAAGAGCTTGTGACAGTAAATAGCATTCTCAGGAGGTTTCTGTGAGCTCTCCTACAAACACGTCAGAGGCCCAGAGTTGGGAGGGAACAGAAATTTCTGGGCCGGGCTCCCTCCAGCTGGGCAATCTGACTCAGATGTGATATGGCCCCCACCCCTATTTCAGGTACTGAAGTCTAATCCCCACTGTGAGGTATTAAAGTGGATACTTAATTCAGCTATGGTGTACAGAGTAGGACATCTGGAGAGGGCTAGGATTCATTGACATCATTAGCTTGGAATCCTCATCATTTATCCTGGTGCTGATAAAAGGGAGAAAGCCCAGAAGACACACATACACGTTCCCTGTCTCTTGTTATGTGTACCACCTCGGGATTCTCCCAGCAAGAAGGTCATCACTGGATACAACTGGATCTCTAAAACCATAGCACAAAAGAAGTCCCTTTTCTCTTTCACTCATCCAGTCTGAATATTGTGTGATGGCAACAGAAAGTGAACTAGTAGCCCGGCTCCACCGTGTGCTGCACCCCCAGCTGCAGCCATTCTTCAGAAGGACTGGGAGAATGTGGCTAGAAGCCCAGACCAGTTTCCAGTCATACCTCTAACTTACTGAGCAACATTGCTCAGGTTTCTCAGCCTCAGTTTTTCCTCTTGTACAGCAGGAGAATAGGGGTCTGGTAGTCAGGGAAAGTGGTCGCTAGGACCCCCATTCTTTCTCTGGTGAGTAGGCTAGGTGCCTGGACAAACAGGGTCTGCTGGAGTTGTTCAGCCAGTAGAGCAAGACCCAGGGTGATGATGTGAGTCTGAAATGTCCCCAGAGACTCTTGTTTTTGATGCCTGTTCCTGGGTTGAGTTATGCTGTTCTAAAGGGCTGTGAAGCCTTGAGGACTCTGATTAGTGGAGGTAGGACACTAGGAGAAGGTCTCTGAAGGTTTTATATATAGCCCCTGTGTGCTCTTTCTCTCTCTCTCCCTCTCTCTCCCCATCCCTCCTCTTCCTCTCCCCCTCCCTTTTCCCCCTCCCTGTTCCACTATCATGTGAACAATCACCCCAACACACTCCTGCTGCCATAATGCTGGCTTCTTGTTATACTTTGCCCGATGTGATGGACTGAGGTCTCTGAAACAGTGAGCCAAAGCAAGGCCTCCTTCAGGTTGTTTCTGTCATATGCTTTGGTCACAGAATGCAGAAGTGACCAGAACAATGAGACATTCAACTGCTTAGTGTTCACTTTCTGTAATGGCTCAAAGGGCTGAAACTAGTAACTGCCTCACAGGTACTTGTGAGTATCTGCCACAGACCCTAGAAAGAGGAAGCCCACATCTGTTGGGTGCGGTCTCCTTCCTGTTGTCCTTGTTGGACTAAAGATCTCCAACATCCATCTTCTTGGAGATACAGATGTTGCTTTGTTTTTATTGATTTGGGGGGTGAGCCCAGGCCCTTGGGCACCCTAGGCAGGGTGCTCTGTCTCTATCCCTGAGCTATATCCTAACTCTTGGATGTTATATTAAATGGAAAAGGGACTTTGGTGGGATGAAGTCAAGATAGTCTTGAGATAGGGAGGTAACCTGGGGCTACCTGATTGGAGCTATGATAAAAAGGACTCTCAAAACAGGAAGCAGAGGAAGGCTTGTCCCCAGAGGAGGGGGCCATGTGACCAGAGCAGATGGGTGTGTGTAAGAGAATCTCTTATAACCATCATTTGTTGATTTAAAAAAAAAAAAAAGCCTGTAGTCATTGAGCTGAGGCAGGAAATCGGATTTGTGACACTGGCAGGATGAGAGAGGATTCTGGGAAATATTGAGAGGCACAAGAATTCACCTGGGAACATAGAGGAGGCCAGAAGCATGGGAGCTGAGCAGATATAACCAGCCCTGTAGCTGAACTCAGGTTAGAATAAAGGGAGATTCTCCCAGGAATGTTGAGGAGACATCCACAGAAGACCAGGAGAGGAAGCCAGCCACGTAGCTGAACCCAGGTTAGAATAAAAGAGATAACAAATTAAGGGCAAGTCAGAAAACAAGCCGAAGCTCATGGCCTAGGCATAAATAATCAGTCTCAGAGTCACCATTCTAGGGGCGGGGGCTAGGAAGGAAAAAAATACGTTTATTTTTCACAGGAATGATGCAGGCACAAGCCAAGAGATGCTGCAGCTACCAAAAAGGGAGAGGCAGGGAGGCAGCTCCCTGCTCAGGCATCCCCAGTGGAAGAAGATTTAGATTAGTCAGAACAGCTTGGATTTTGGACTTCCAAATCTACAAAGGCATCGATCTCGTCATCTTTGGTCACTACGGAGCAGAGACTGTTAGAGCAACTGAAGGACACCCATCCATAGCAGGTTCTTCCTGCTCTCTCTGTAGGCTGTAGAGAATCTATATCTAAGAAGGGAGAAGTGGATGAGGAGGTAAACTGAGGCAAGGCTATATAGGTCTTAAATGGCAAGGAGGAAGCAAGAAGACCTGCCTGGAGCAGGACTGGGCTGCATTGTAATCCTGAGAAAGGCTCACCTCTCACCCCATCTCCATCTGCTTCTATGTCAGCCATGTCCAAACTGTGAGAGAAAGTTTCAATTCTGAAGAAGTGTCCAGGGACACACCTGTCTCCAGTCTACAGAGGATCCTTCTCCTGCTTCCCTCTAGCCTGCTCAAACGTGGAAACCTTTTTTCTTCTTGTTGCTCACATCTGTTGACTATCCACCTCCTGCCAAGTGTTGCTCCGAGATCCTTGCTTCTGTGACTTATTTAACAAACGAGAAAAGTAAGGTGCTGAGATTTAAAGACTTGCTCAAAGCTGTGTAGCTCGTAAGCTAGTAAATGGCAGAGCTGAAATGTGACCAGTCTGGTTCCAGGGTCTGGGACTTGATCTTATGTCATGTCTCATTATTCTCTTCCTCCTCGGTGTCCCCAAGGCCTTCCAACTCTTCTCCATCACAACTATGGTGCACTGCTGTGAATGTCTGCATCCCCTCTCCCAAAGGTAGACATACCCAGCCCCACGGACCCAGAGCCATTATCAGGAGATGGGTCTGGAGAATGAACTGGTTTGGTGAGATTGAAGTAGTATTCGTGTCCTTTCAGGAGACACCCAGAGAGCTCCTTCCCATCGTGGCAGGACACAGCAAGATGTGGTCTGTGGACCACGAGAGCCCTCACCAAACAGTATCTCCCAACACCTTCAGCATCTTGGATCTCCTGGCCCATGAGATGAAGAAAATCTCTGCTGAGCCTGGCATGGTGTGCACACCTTAATCCTATCATCCAGGAGGCAGAAGCAAGAGGATCTCTGTGACTTCGAAGCCAGACTGGTCTCCACAGTAAGTTTCAGGACAGCCAGGGTTACATAGAGAGAGCCACCCTCCTCCAAAAAAAAAAGAAAAAAAAGAAATCTGCTAATTATCAGCTAGCCATTATTTTGGTTTTTACATCGTTGTGAAGTTTTTTGTTTTGTTACAATGCCCCAAGTACTTTATTTCTGTACTAGAAATCTAGGCTGACTGGTCAGACTGTCCTAGAAGTTGAGGACTGTGGCTGGTTTATCCCTGCCCCTTGCAGCAAGCCAGTGGGTCAGCTTTACTCTTAGTAACCATTAGAAGCTATTGGTAACCATTAGTATTGGAGTGTTTAAACAAAGGGGACAGAGGGAGGTCCGGCTACAAAGGCTTGCTTACTGATCACTGGCTCTGCTTTGCACCTGACTCTGCAGACACAGAAAGAAATGTAAATAGTCCCCAGAGCCCCCAAAGCCCAGGATGTCTGAGCTGACAGATCTCAAAGCTGATTACAAAAGCCTGGGGTGCCACTGTCTGCCATGGCCCAGACAAACCCTGACTCACACAGGAGAATCCTAGTGAGGTCACATACAACAGACATTATCCCGACAGTCCCCCTCCCAGACTTGAAGTCCATCACACTAGAAAGACAGGCAGATGGTGACACTGGGCAGCCAGCCCCCACCACAGTCTCTTAACTCCACTTGAGTCAGAAGCCAGCTGAGGTGCACAGGCTGGGCCCTAGAAAAGGAAAGTGGTTCAGACGTGGTTCCTGGAGACGGAGATTTCACTAACAGGTAGGCAAGGTAAACCGCAGGTGCAGTCACTGCCCACAAACACTCTGAACCTCTGTGTGCAGTCGAAAGGAGACAGACTGACACATAACAGCTTCCAAGCTCACGGGGACCAAACCTTGACTTTGCAGGTAACAGAAACTGAGAATGGAGGAAAAGGGGCCGTGTCTATAGCACCAATCGGCGGGTAGCAAAGCCAAGACTGGCACCCCAGTTTGAAAGGCCGAAATCATGGCAACTTCATAAGCACCTACTCTCTCTGACACTTGCTAAGATTTAAATGGCAGCAGAAGAAGTGATTTGATGACCTCATTCACAAGGCTCCCAGAGACAGTGGCCTCCATTCTGGATCAGCCATGACTGTCACAGTCAGTCCAGTCTAGAACCTGCAGTTCCAGAGAGGCACATGGCATGGGTCCCCTGGGGACCCAGAATCATGGCTTGCCCCTCCATTATGGAGCCTCCTTCCTGGGGCTTGTGGATACCTTAATGGGTCCCAGACAAGTGGACACACAAGAAGGCACATGTCAATACTGGACAATTCTTCACCTTCATGTACCAGAAAGGAAGCAAGCCCAGTTTTCTTCTCTGTAAAGTGGCAGTTTGGGTTGTAAGAACCAAGCAGACGATGCAGACCAGGCTCTGAGCGTGCTGCTCACACATCCTAGGAGCTCGGCACTGGTGTCAGCTGATGGCTGTGTATGAACAGTGACCACAGCGGAGGGCCTTTCTAGAGTGGACAGAGGCCACAGGTCCCAGACAAGATGTGAAGGGCCGGAGAGCCACAGAGGGCTAGGGTTGGGGGACACTCACTAGCCAAGGTTGAGTCAGACAGGACCGTGAGTAGAACAGACAGAGCCTGAGGCAACTCGAGCAGCTCAGCTCAGAGCAGACAATGGAGAGAATGTAAATGATGGATGTCATAAAAAACAAAGCAGCTGGTGGATGGTGTCAGTTTTAGTGAGACAAGTCAGCAAGGCCCTGCGGCTCTCCAACCCATGTATTTAAACATACTGCTCAGGCCCTCCCCAGCATCTAGTGCAACAGTAAAGCCATCAATTGTTGCTGGATGGAAGAAAGAATGATTGCTCAGGCAGAGGTCTGACCCCCAGCTCTGCTCACTTTTTTTTTTCACTAGATTTTTAGATTTTTAGATTTTTAGATTGTTTGTTTGCTCTGACACAGGGTCTTGCCATGTAGCCCAGGCTAACCTCAAAGACTTGGCCTAGTTATCTACTTTTCTTTCTTTTCTCGTGGTGTCAAGGGTTAACCTTAGGGTCTTACATCCCTGAGGCTAGTGTCCTCTACTGAGCTGCATCTCCAGCTTTTCAGTTGTTTTACATAATGAGCTTCTATATGGAGTCTCTTTTTAATCAGACAAATTTTTAAGTAAAATAAAAACCCAATAACCTTTTTACAGCTGGGAAAACTGAGGCCAATAACTTACTTGGTCAAGGCTCAGAGTTAGGCAGCCATCCCAGATCCAGGCGCCTACTCCTCTACCATTAGGTTAGGTCATCTTCCAGGATGCTGAGGCTGTGGCCAAGAGCCGGGGTGGGGCTGGGCAGGGCCTGGGGCATAGTGCCAAAAGGTAGGACAGCCAGGCTTCCTTCAGGGCTCCCACTGCTGGGAACGGAGCGCAGCCTGCCAGAGGTGGTGCCTAGGATTTACACCCCAAGACATTCATCATCGTGCTATTTGTAATATTGAAAAGTTGGAAATGGCCCAGAAACAGGCTCATAAATTATGCCATAGCCTTTCGGTGGACTGTAGAGCCACCCAGTTCATCTCTCTGGAGACTATTAAACACACACACTATGGGGAAAGCTGACCCCGATTTTTTAAATAGTTATTATGGGGAGGTTTGGGCAGTGTAATGGACAGTCATCGTTGGTCTGCATGAGGGTCCACCCCCTCTCCTGTTGTTGTTAATGTCATTGTTTACAATAAGTATACATGATTTACAATAAACATCAATCCATGAGTATAAACAGAATTTAAGATTCCCTGCTTAGGCCAAAGGTGCCATCCATACCAAGCCCTTCGTTTTTGAAATTGTCACACAATGTCTTCTTTCCCACCCTTGTGTTTCCAGAGCCCGTGAATGTCACAGCTTAACACAGATGCAGCTTTTAATCCATCTCACGACTCAGTCACCACATTTTAATAGGCTTATTCTTAATTGCTGAGACGACATTAAAGATTCTGAAGATATCCTAATACACACTCGCATTTAGGAAAATGAAGTTCAAACACTCAGGAGCCAAAGCCCCAGAAGACAGTCTGTGTTTCCACGCTCGCTAGCTCCCAGCAATGTGCTGGCTCTTCTCCCGCAGAGACCTAACCTTCTCTTCCCTCCCCACCAGGCTTATCGCTGGCATTAATAATCTCAGGCGGCACACTGTGTGTGTGTGTGTGTGTGTGTGTGTGTGTGTGTTTTGCCTCTATGTATGTATGTATGTATGTATGTGCACCACATACATACTTGGTACCAATAGAGGTCAGAAGAGGGTATCAGATCCCCCAAGACTGGAGTTACAGACAGTTGTGAGCTGCCAAGTGGGTGTTGGGAATTGAACCTGGGTCCTCTGGAAGCCTATGCTCTTAACCACTAAGCTATCTTTTCAACCCCAAACACTGTGGGGATTTGAAAAAGTCCCTTGGTCTCTCCAGGCCCCAGTTTCCCCTTCCATAAAGACATTCCCAACTTTTGATTCATAGCATCTCAGTTCCTTATGGTAGCTAGCTTCTTAATCTATTCCCTGTTAGTAACAACATAAAACTGCAGACTTGGTAAGTTTAAGTTTTAAAGAAAGGAAGTTTATTTCATTTTAGCCTGCGGCTCGGGTTTAGCTCATAGCTCAAGGTATCTGCTGACAGCCTTCTAGTTGGTAAAGTTCCAAGGTGGCCCAGGGTACCACATAGTGAGAGGAAAGATGCTCTTGAGAGACCCGGCCAAGAGATTTGTACTGAAGATCTGCTTTGGAGATAATGAGAGCCTGCTAATCCATAAGTCCATTAGTCACACAAATGGGGGATGTATTCATGCGGGCAGAGCCCTAATCACCTTCCCAGGATTTCACGCAGACTAAATTTCAAGTTGAGTTTCAGGCAGGCAAAGGGCTGATGGTTTTTCATTGGACGGTCTGGGGACTCTGCATCCCATGGACTGGCTGTTTTCTGTGTCAACTCAGAAGTATTTGGAAAAGTAGCAGCAGCAGCCTTTGAAGGAGGTGCGAGAGCAATTGGGCATCCCAAACAGGTAAATCATTCTTATCTGAATCTTTATGGGCTCCTGGTACCTCATTAAATGTCCAAGCCCCCCAGGCTCTGAATCACTGTGTCTCTTCCTAAGCAGCTCTTCTCGGAGTTCTGTAAATTACAGTGTCAGGGTATCTGCAGGCCCTTCATCTAGTGTGTAGTGCCCTTGTTTTTATGGGCTATGAATCCTGAGAGTCTCCACTGCCCCATCCCATGGTTACTGGAGAAGGTCTAGCAAACAGCTGCCCTGGAGTCTATATTAACAGTTGTTCCCTCACAGAAACACACTCAACTCTCAGAGGAGAATCATTGGTTCTCAGCTCTCCTCCCACCCAGAAGCCCAGACCCCGCCTCTCTGAGGCTCAGCACACTCCTTTCAGAGGTCCTCATTCCTTCTAGGAGTCCATGGGGTCAGAACCATGAATAGAGTCTTTGCTTGGGCTCAGACCCAGAGGAGGCGCTGTGGTGACTAGGCAGAGGAACCGTTTGGGAACCCTGAGAACAGAGGGTGCACCTGAACCAGGCTCCTCTCACCTTACGCCTGACGCAAGAGCTCCATTTCCCTGCTGGCTTTGTGTTTCTGTGCTCAGAGTGACTCCAGCATCTGTCTCCGGTCATTTCAGTCTAGTGCTTGACATCTTGGCTTGGGCTCTTCTAGATATTATCCACAAAGACAAGAATTGACCCCAGAAAATGCCTGTTAGAGAGTAGGATATAGTGAGGGGAAAGACGAGCAGTGTGGATCATCAGTGCCCCGCCCCCAGGCTTAGTTGTCCAGGAGGTGACAGCAGCTTTAAAAGGCAGGGCCTGATGGGTGGGTTTTAGGTCTTTGAGGCCCACCTTCAAAGGGGATCATGACACTGTTTCTCTCTCTCTCCCTCTCCCTCTCCCTCTCCCTCTCCCTCTCCCTCTCCCTCTCCCTCTCCCTCTCCCTCTCCCTCTCCCTCTCCCTCTCCCTCTCCCTCTCCCTCCCTCTCCCTCTCCCTCTCTCTCTCTCCCTTTCTCTCTCTTCCACTTTCAGGCTCCTGGCCACGGGCTGAGTAATTTTGCCCTGCCACATTTGTCTCCAGATTCAATCTTCAGCACACTGTGGTACAGTGTCTCAGACCCCAAAGCAGAGAGCCAACCAGCCATAGGCTTCCTTAGCTGCTCTCTGATTCCTGCCCTTCTTTCTTACTCTCTTTATGTGTCCCTTGCTTGTCCTCAAACTTTGGCCCCAGCCCTTCCTCTAAGGAGCTGACCTCTATACACCGCAATAAGTGGCAATGCAGAGCAACACTAGAACACTTTTTGGAGAAGTCAGATGCAAGACAGATGAGGGCAAAGATGGCCGCTCTTTACAAACCGGACCTTCTGTTTAAGAGAGTCCTAACCACCAGGCTGTGGTGCTATGTGCCTTTAACCCCAGCACTCAGGAGGCAGAGGCCAGTGGATCTCTATGAGTTCAAGGCCAGTCTGGACTACAGAGTGAGTTCAAGGACATCCAGGACACCAAGAAACCCTTGTCTCAAAAAACAAACCAAAACAACTCAGTTCTAACCAAAATCACAGCAGACATGTGCTACCTTTTATGAGACAGTCTCATTATGGTGCCCAAGTTAGTCTTAAACTTCAGGATTCAAGCAATGCTCCTACCTGGGTGTCCTAGGATTACAAGCAAATGCTGCTGCTGTGGCCCTTCTTCCTCCCCGTTTCGTCCTCTCTTCCCACTTCCTTTCTTCCTCCTTCTTCTTTTACACAGGGTCTCACTATGAAGCCCTGTGGCCTGGAACTCACAGGCATCCATTTCCCTCTGACTCCTGAGCTGTGATTAAAGACGTGGGCCACTCCCCCATTGTGCCACATACTACCTTCCACCTTTACCTTCTCTTTCTTTTTGGTTTTTAGATACGAAGTGTCCCCCTGCATCTGCATCTGGCCTGAACTCAGGGGAATCCTTTTGCCTCAGCCTGCAAAGTGCTAGGATTGCGGTGAGCCGCCATGCGTGGCTTAAAAACAGTTCTTTCCTTAGAGTATTGTTTCCTGTTGCTGTTACAGCCTGTTACTCTTCTACAGGTCTGGAGGGTCAGCAGTGTGAGACGGATGTTAGGAAGCTGAAGGCAAGGTGTCTGCAGGCTGGATCCTTTGGGGGCTCTAGCAGAGTAGCCCCTTCTGTCTCCTCTGGCTTTTGGGGGGCTGCCAGCATTCCTTGACATGTGGCCACCTGACCCCAACTTCTGCTCCCATCCCCAGTGGTCTAATCCTGTCTGTCTTCCTCTTCTAAGGATCCTTGTGGTCACACAGGACCCATCCATACAACCCAGGATGGCTTTCGTGTCTCCAGGTCCTTCAGTTAGCCATATCTGCAAAATCTTGCTTAGCTCCTCCTACTCTGCAAGGTAGCACATTCACAGGCTCCAGGTATTAGGATGTGGACATCTTTGACAGAGAAGGGGAGAAAGAAATCATTATTTACCACACTGCCATCAGCTCAGACAAATAGCTGAGCAAAATTATCCGAAACATCTTTGAAAACTAAAAAGAGTAAAGGTAGCTTTGCCATCTTACCCACTTTATAACCCCGATAATTGAAAGCACATACTATGTGGGAAAATGTATCAACAGTAGCAGTGGAATGGACATTGATTCGATTATATGGAAAAGTCATTTTAAAGTAAATGCAGCAGATCAAACAAGTCGGGAAAGGAATGAATTATGTTTTATTTAGCTTGCGTCTCAGTGAGTCCACTACTCAAGGACAAGCCATTCCTGCTGTGGTTGCGATCTGAAGTAGACCCCAGAGGCTCATATTTTACATGCTTGTTCCTAGCTGTCAGGATCTTTAAGGAGGCTGTTGAGTTTAGGAGGTAGGACCTGTTTGATGGAAATAGGAGACAAGAGGAGGGGAGGCCTCTGGAGAATAGACTGTCTCCCTGGTTCTAGGTCCATCTCAGCTGCCTTCACCACTGTGGCCACCACCACGCCTTCCCCACTGCAATAGACTGAGAGACCCTTTGAAACCATGAGTCAAAATAATTCTTCCGTGAATTGTTTCTATCAGGTATTTGGGTCACCACAGCACAAAGTTAACTATAGAATCTTCCCAATTTAAACTGAACTTAGATTCCAAATACATACTCCAAATGTTTACTGGTGTTTACATGTTAGGAAAGATTTCTCAGTTGAGAAGCAATAAAACTGCCAGGCATGATGGCTTATGCCTTTGGTCCCAGTACCTGGGAGACTGGGGCTGGAGGATTGCTGCAAGTTTGAGGCCCTCTTGGGCTAGAGAGTGAGCTTGTAGGATAGCTTGTGATACTGCCTCAAAACAACATACATACATACATACATACATACATACATACATACACACATGTCCAGGCCAGCTGAACAATCAAGTGGAACCCTTAGACCCTGTGAAGACTGAGATGCAAGAGAAAATAAAATGGCACAGCATGTCAAGAAATCTGATCAAGCTGGCAAAATTTTTATTGTTCACACCAGTTATATACTCTAAAAATAGGATATGGGGATGGATAGGAAAGGAAAGAGGGCTTTGCAGGTGGAGGAAGCTAGCTGCAGCTGTGGAGTCTAACTAAGTTATTCTTACAAAGCCTTTCTGTTACCAGGGGTTCTAAAAACATCTATCTAGCAGGATATTGTCTAAATCTAGAGATCAGGAAGAAGGGTTTCTAAGGTGGGTTGCTATGAGGCCTTGTTTGAAGTTCTGAGAACTGACAAGTGAATCATGAAAGGTAAGCAGAAAGAAGAATAGTAGATAGGAGAGCCAAGGGTGAGTGTTTGCCAAGAGTAAGGCCTTGCCATGGCTTCCCACATCTCCCCCTTCCCTGTATAATAGAGCACTAGAAGCATGGAGGGGGAAGTAGAGGCCTGATCCTCTATGAGTTTTGGGCATTGCACTGAAGGGCTAAGCTAAGCACTCCTTGGTTGGGGAGGATGAGCCTCAGCCTCCCGGGAGCTTTTTCAAGGGGATGGAAGAGTGACCTACGCCAACCCATATGCAATCAGGCATGCTTCTCAGGATTCCGTCTTTGAGCACAAAGAAAGAGGTATCCCTGCAGTACTTTGTCTCGCACCCTCCAGCATCCCCCTGTACAGAGGAAGATCAATGGTAGGACGTCTCACAAAGGCAGCTCTCTAGGGAATTTTGGGAGGTTTGAACTTTGGAGTACTGCATCAGGGCTGGTGCTTGACAAGTTCTGGGGTGGGTTCATCATCAGAGTCCAATTTTAGGTAATGGACCTGGAGTGGCTTGGCCGCCAGGTTGTCTACCTGGATCTTTATGAGAGTAGTAAGGTGGGAGAAGGCCCAGGGGCCAAAAGAAATGAGCAAGGGAAGGGCAATGAGAGGCCCAAGGAGAGAAGGCAGCGAGGTAGAAAGCCAAGGCGAGGCAGAGAACCAGTTCTTATACCAGCTCTCACCCTTCTTTTTTCTTTTTTTATATCTTTTCCCTAAGCCCTCTCAAACTCTGCGCATGCTACCTTTTACTGCCCCTGATTTATCTGCAAAGAAGCAACACACTTCCTTTAAAGTGGCGCAGAGTCCTTTCCGTTGAAGGAGCAAGAGCTCTAGGCCTCATCTATTCTGAAGGACAACTTTAGCTAAGAGGAAAGTGGCTCACTAAGGGCTTCGATGCTCTGCTGTCGCTCTCTAACATCTTGATCAATGTTGGCACTAAGCTCAAAGTAGTAGCGGTTGATGAGGACAAGGGAGGAAATTCCAGTCCCAGCGCCCACCGCCCCCAGCCCCAAGATGACTGCAATGGTCACTGCAATGATGGGCTCTCGCTTTTGTCAGAGGAGAACTTCATCGTGTCTTGAGGGTGAGGTCCAGGAAAGGCGCTCTTCTTGGTTACATAAGTGGAAAAGTCATCTGAGGAGTAATAGGCTAACCGCAGGAGAACCTGTACAAAAGATCTTTTGAAGCCTTAAAGGTAGTAAGGTGTACGCATGGAGTGAATCCAGAGAAGCAGGGCTACCACGTCTCCTCAAGAGGGACAAGGTAAAAGTCTCCTGTAAAGTTAAAAGAGGTTTGAGTCTGATTATAATGCAAGCAAAGATAGGAGGCAGCTTGTTCCCAGGAGGGGTGACGCAGGTACCAGATCCTGAGACCATCTCCAAAGAAAATCTTTTAAAGGAGGAATGTTGCCAGTGGCAGGAACTATATTCTGTGGAGAGAGTAAAATTATTATGGGGGATAACAATTCTCATATAGAAAGAAGAGGAAGAATGATAGCAAAGCCAGCATTCTTACGTGAGCTTTGGGCGAGAATCATTAATGGCAGCAAATGTCTGTTCTTCAAGGGAAAAGACAAGGTATGAAGAAGAACGATGAGAAACTGTTGTTAAAGAGGGAGTTGACTCTGGCACGGAATGATCCTGTGAAGGAGAAGTGGGAGGAGGAAGTTGAAAGTTGGAAGGTAGGGCAGGTTGGTGAGAGACCAAAACTGGATTAGGTCTTATGGCGGCAGAGGAAGTTTTATTCGGGATTTTTCTGATGAGTTTGCTGCGAAGAGATGATGGATGTTAGCCAATGGCCGTGAATTCCTCAACCTGGTGGCCTATCTGGATTGAACCCGGGATGGCGGGCTCCGGAGACTCTGGAGACTCCATTGGGCCCGGGGTCTTGACAGGAGGGGTGCTCTCCAAGGTGGCTTCAAGCTATGGGCTTTGACCACAGCTGCTCAGACAGTGTTGAATACCTGACGCTCAACTTTGGACCCTTCGAAACAGTGCATCGCTGGCGCTGGCGGTGCCTCCTGCTCTGCGACAATTCACGGGCACCTGGCGCAGCAAACACACAGTTGTAGCAAATACAGATGCCATCTATGTGTTTGGTGGAGACAATGGAAAGACAATGCCCAGTGATCTCCTGTGAATCAATGTGAAGGATTGCTCCTGGTGCAGACAGTAGGGGAGGGGAGGAATGGCCAAGTTTAGTGAGCGTGGCTTTAAGGGTCTGATGGGCTCTTTCCACAATACCTTGACCTTGTGGGTTATAGGGGATACCAGTCATGTGTTTAATGCCAAGTGTGGCACAGAAGGTTTTAAAGCCAGATTCTGTGTAGCCAGGGCCACTATCTATTTTTATAATCTTAGGTTGACCCATGACTGCTAAGCAATTTATAACATGAGAAATAGCATGTTTGAAAGCCTCTCCAGTGAGGGGTGAGGCATAAATGAAGCCACTGTAGGTGTCAATAGACACATGAACATACTTGAGCTTACCAAAACTAGGTACGTGTGTCACATCCATCTGCCATAAGTCATTTGGGAGCAGGCCTCTGGGATTAACCCCCAAATGTGCGACTGGGTGAAAAGGCATACAAGCCTGGCAGATCTTAACAATAGCTCGAGCCTGTTCACGGGTGATCTTAAAGAGTAGGCGAAGAGAATGTGCATTGAGGTGATGGAGAAAGTAAGCCTGTATTGCAAGCTCAAAAGGATCAGGGCAAGAGGCAAGGTAAATAGGTGTTTGTTAGCCAGATCAGCAAGGGTATTTCCCTCCGAAAGGGGTCCAGGGAGGCCGGAATGAGCACGAAGGTGGCCAACAAAGAAGGGGAGCCTGCAAGAATGAATCAGGGTCTATATTTGTAGAAATAGGGGAGAAGCCCCTGAGGAAACTTTAATATAGGGGACAGTCTCAAGGAGAGGTAGGGAGTGGGCAACATAAGAACTACCTGTGTAAATGTTGAGAGCCTTATGGGGAAAAGCAAGAAAAACTTGTAATATGGCGTATAACTCAATCAGTTAGGCAGAAAAATAAGGGGTCTGGAAGGTATGAGGGTCATTATCTACAACACAGGCAGCAATACCATTGGCAGAACCATCAGTAAAGACAATTTTAGTGGCTCTAATGAGGTCTTTTTTGAAAAATCAAAGGGCTGGATACTAGAGAACTGGAGTAAGAGAGATCTTCGGGGTAATGACTATTGATAATGCCTGAAAACTGAGCAAAAGCAATGCCCCAAGCATCTGAGGACTGGAAAAGCCAGTCAACCTGTTCAGCAGTGAAAGGGACAATGATAGACTTGGGTCCTTAGCAAAGTACATGCGGGAGAGTTTGTGTCCCCTGGAGATCAATTGGTCGACCAGAGAGGAATCGGTAGCAAGAACCTTGGCAGGGGAAGAGGGGAGAGAGACCCCAAAAAAGAGGGACCCTGTCTTGGAGTGGGGGATAACAGGGCTCTGCCAAAACATTCCAAGAGGGGAGTGAGGAGTCGCACAAACAACAAAAAACAGGGGGAGCTTATCATGAATTTGGGCAGAAGTCTGGGAGTTTATGGCATTTTCTATTTTTTGAAGTGAGGGGCGGGCCTTGAGGGTGATCTCTTGAGGAGATAAAGGATGTGAATCTCCTTTGAGTATATCATAAAGAGGGAGCATTGTATCAGGGGAAATCTTAAGATAGGGATGTAAAAATTGAAGATTACCTAGAAGCCTTTGGAAGTCGTGTAAGGTCTTGAAGGATGAGGTTTGGAGCTCCAGTCTAGGCAGGAATATCCCGCCGGAGCGGAGCTCAGATCCCAGATAACTAAAGGGTTCAGAGAGCTGTATTTTTTTTTTTCTGGAGCCACCTTAAGACTTGCCGTTGAAAGGGCACACTGTCACTGTTGGAAGCAAGGTAAAAGATGAGCTTGGTAGTCAGCTGCCAGGAGGATAGTGGAGGATATATACATCTGGCCGAGCATTTCTGACAGGTTGTGTAACTTGTCCCACAACCTTTTTGTCCAATGTGGGGCTATTGGCCATCCCTTGGGGGAGGACATGCCAATGGTAGCAGGGTGTGGGGGCCTAAAAGTTAGGTTGTAGTAGGCTGAAAGCAAAATGAGCACAGTCATCAGGGTGTAAAGGAATGGTAAAAAGGCAATCTTTAGGGTAATAAACAGGGAGAAATAAGGGGTTGCAATCCCCTGTGTGCTGTAATGTACCTGGGGGGTGGAGGCAGGGATGAACCCAATTGCCCCAGGACTCATCTGAGAGTTGGTAGCCAGAGGATGCCCCCTGATCAAGTTTCCCCACTCAGGGGAGGGAAGTAGATTGCCCTGCAGGTCAGTGTGAGAACCGCACTCATTAGCCCAATGGCGCCTGCGCTTACACGGGGGACAAATGGTAGCAGGCTGTAGACGGTTAGTAAGAGGAGTGCCAGATGAAGGGGCAGATGGCAGAGGCCTAGGGGTTACAGCTGGTCTGGGGTGAGGACACTCCCAAGCAAAGTGGCCAGGGTGGCTGCAGTTGAAGCATATCCTATTAGGTTGCCCTTGCATGCCCACCCTCTGGAGGGCCAGTCTTATCATATGGCTGGAGCCTATCCCTGAGCAAAGGCGGACAGAGGTAATCGGAAAAGGTACCCTTGCGATGATGTCTCACGGCATCCTAACAAGCTGGGTTAGCATTTTCAAAAGCAAGTTGTTTAATAAAAGGGCTATTGTCTTCCTGAGGCCCTAGGAGGCAGTGAGCTATCTCCTCCAAGCAGCTAACAAAACTACTATAAGCTTCCTCTGGACCCTGTCTGATCTTAGTCAGTGCTCCCAAAGCAGTATTCCTAGGCGGGAGTTTCCTCCAAGCTCCCACTGCCGCTTGGCGAACCTGAGCCAAGAGACCAGGTGTATAACGTCTCTGAACATCAGGTGTACTGTAAGGTGGTTCGCCCATAAGTTTGGCAGCTGTCCAATCACGGGTATCAGGGTTTTTGGTGTTACGAAGGGCCAGGTTATGAGCCGCTTCTTGAAATTCAGCCTTCCATAATACATAATTTCCTCCCTCTAGTGCACCATGAGCCAGCTGAAAAAAATTCATTTGGAGTTAACCAAATCTCAGTAGAGGCCTCCAGTAAGGCTAAGGTATAGGGGGCCGTTGGACCGTACTTAGAGGTGGCTGATGTAAGTTTTTCCAGAATTGACAAATTAAGAGGAGTATACACAAGGGTATCTCGGTATAGGGTCGGTCTCTCTGGAACGGCTGCAGCCACAGAACCCCCATCATCTTCATCCTCACTAATAGTCTCGTCGGGGTTAGCGAGGGTGAGCCACACTAGAAGATGGCTTGTCACCTGTCACCTGTGTCTCGGGGAACAGATGCTCCGCTTCGAAGTGAAAGTGGAAAAGCGAGCGTGGTGTGAAGGGCCTTTCCAGTTTTCTTCTGGGGGCTGGGGCTCATTATGAAAGGAATGCTGTTGGCCTGGGGAGTGGGAGAAATCTGCTAATTGTTTACCTAGGTCACGAAGACTTTTTAAAAGTGAAAGTTGTTCCTGGCAAACGGACCAAATCTGTCAGGACACTCAAGTCAGCAGTGCCTGCAGAGCGTGCCTGCAGGAGTGGGGGGTGTTGTTAGAAAAACTTGATCAAGAGGAGAAGGGGCGGGGAGATAGAAAGGTGGGAGTAGTTGATTAGAGAGTGGTTCGGGATTTTTGGAAGTTGAAAGAGCCACAGTTTTCTTGAGAGGGGGCCAGTCGGGATTGGGATATTGAGCAGCCTCCTTGTCAAGGGCGGCTGAGCCTCCCAGATCTAGGGGTTCCTCTCCGACTTCATCCTCAAGACCAATCAAAGAGGGATAAAGAGGGGTGGCTTTAATGGTTTTAGTGGGCAAAGTTGAAGGTACCATTTGAGAAATTTCTACAAGTGGGGGGCCCTCAGACAGGAATTTTGAGAGGGTGGTCGAGAATTTCGGAGGGAGGGCACAAACTCTGATATAGGGCCCTCTCTCCCTCTTCAATGACATTTTGAACATCAGGCCAATTATTGTGAGTCTTTAATAGGTTATGAATGAGATTCCAGTAAGTAAAAGCTGTAACAGGGACCTTTTCTGGACCAAAGGTCTTATAATAACCTTGTAAACAATCACCGACTCTCTTCCACTTCTTCTGATTAATAGTTCCTTCTTGGGGGAACCAGGGACAAAGGTAAACCAAAAACTCAAAAAATCCCTTTAAGTCTTTCTCTTCAACCCTGGCTCCCCGGATCTCAAGGGAATCCTTAAGCCCTGAAATGAATAAATCTTGCTGAGAAATATTCTTACCCATGTCTATATAATGCACCACCTGATTATTCACCAAATGCCCGTCTCAGCTTCGGGGAACTCCCAGAGTCCTGAATGTCGGCTCTGCTGCTGTCACTCAAAGGTAGGGTGGTGATCCCCTCTGGGGGTCTGAGAGCCCCACATTAGGCACCACTTGTCCAGGCCAGCTGGACAATCAAGTGGGACCCTTAGACCCTGTGGAGAAGACTGAGATTCAAGAGAAAATAAAATGGCACAGCATGTCAAGAAGTCTGATCAAGCTGGCAAAATTTTTATTGTTCACACCAGTTATATACTCTAAAAATAGGATATGGGGAGGGATAGGGAAAGAAAGAGGGCTTTGCAGGTGGAGGAAGCTAGCTGCAGCTGTGGGGTCTAACTAAGTTACTCTTACAAAGCCTTTCTGTTACCAAGGGTTCTAAAAACATCTATCTAGCAGGATGTTGTCTAAATCTAGAGACCAGGAGGAAGGGTTACTAAGGTGGGTTGCTATGAGGCCTTGTTTGAAGTTCTGAGAACTGACAAGTGAATCATGAAAGGTAAGCAGAAAGAATAGTAGATAGGAGAGCCAAAGGTGTGTGTTTGCCAAGAGTAAGGTCTTGCCGTGGCTTCCCACACACATACATACACAGACACATACAGATATTCATACATACATGCAATAAAATTTATACTAGAAAAATCACTAAACTTGAGTACATAAAAAGCCTTGGGCTTTATACTGAATGTATGACTAGACAATAAGAACAAGAAAAAGTGTCCAACATCAAAAGTCATTAGAAAAAAATGGAAATTATGATTACAATGAGATATTGCTGTAGCCCACCAGAGTAATTAAAATTTAAAACCTTTTTAACATCATATGTTAGCAAAGCTATGAAGAAATTGAATGTACACACGCCGCCAGAGGCAGTAAGAAACAGTGCCTACCATCTCTCAAACAGTAGGGCTGATTCCAAAGCAGTTAAATGTGCACACCGGGTGGAACCTAGCCTGTCTGTGCTCTGGTGTTTACCCAAGATAAATAAGAACAAACATCCTCAAAAAAAAGTTGGTACAAGAAAATCCTCCTGAGTGTTATTCATTGCAGCAAAAATGCTAGGAATATCTCCAGTCTCAATCCACAAGAGAAAGAAGGCACAGTTGTGCCGTGCTCACAGGATGGAATGTCACTAAGCAATAAAAAGAAACATTGTCTCAACAGGAACAACGTGGGATAAGCTCACACACATTATGTCAAGTAAAAGAAGCCAGACTCAGAGGAGACCAGCTTCACAGCTGATTTTATGTGAAGTGCAGAGCAGCAAGGTGATAAGAATCTATCTCTGGCTTAGCAGGGCAGGCTGAGACTGGGGAGGAGGAAGCAGGCCACAGGAACAGAACAATTCCATGTTCTGATAGAAACATGGAGTCCTCTGGGCTGCACGTTGATCAGAACTCATCATAGGCTTCATCTCTATGTGTTTCAGCAACAGGACAATACTAAAATAAACTAAATAAACATAAAGATAAATGGTAAATTTGTGGGAGACGTGACAAAGTCTGGTAACTTGAATATATATATAAGGATTATCAGGGACCAATTTACAAATTAACATTTAAAAGAGAAAAAGTAAATGTGGACTTCTCTGCAAGAGGTGAAAATACACGGACACACATACCACCAGTAGAGAAAACTGTGATAAATTGGATATGCCGGATGTAGAGGCACAGGTTGGTAATCCCAGCACTCAGAAGATGGAGGCAGGGGATTCATGTGTGAAGCAGTCTAGGCTACACAGGGAGGCCCTGTCTCAGAACAAACAAATTTCTAGATCTATACCATGCAATCATACACATATGTATGTCTACACACATGTACACCTATGGATTAATCATAAACAAAATCTCTTTATATGAGAAATTAAAAATAAAGGAAATAGATCAGGGGCTGGAGGGATGGCTCAGTGGTTAAGAATGCATAACTTCTCTTGCTGATCCTACTACCCATGCAGGGTGGCTCCCAACTACCTGTAACTCTAGCTACAGAGGATCCAGCACTGTTTTCTAACCTCCACAGATATCCACACACGTGCACAAATCCCACCCACTCATACATAATTTAAAATAAATCTTTCTAAGACAGAAAAAAAAAAGGAAAGGAAAAGAAATGCAATGCTAAATAGATCTGGTTAACAGAGGGTTTAACTGTGGTGAAGTATGATCACTGTCTAGGTGAAGGAGAGCCCTCAAAGGCAACTTGACATAATCCCCCCTTATTTCTGCTCTATCTGCCCGCACCACTCTCCTGGAGAAAGTGCAGGCACACTCAAGTGGGCACCTCAAAGCACAACCAGGGCACACTAGTCTCCAGCGTTGATGTTTACTTAATTGTTGGCACAAGACAATCTAGGGTCATGTGGAAAGAGAATCCCAGTGAGAAATTGTCTTGATTACTTTCACTGGTGTGGACAGAGCAACCTAAAAGGGAACAGTGCCATTTTCTGGTTTGGGGCCCTGGACTGTGTAAGAGGAGAGGAAGCAGGCTGAGATCAGACACGTGTGCATTCATTCTCCACTCACTGCTGTTGCTACGACTGGCTGTTTCCAGTCTCTGCCTTGACATCCCTAAAATGATAAACTGTAACCTAGAATGGTGGGTTACAGTGAGCCCTTTCTTTCCTAAGATACTGCTGGTTGGGGTATCTTATCAACAGGACACCTGTTCCGTGACCCTTCCGAGTCCCCTCGCCCGCAAGAGAGACACGGGAGGCAGTGTTCGGGTAGTTACTAAAATGAGGCTTTATTCTTGTATCAGCTGAAGCAGAAGACACCAAGCCCAGAAAAGGCACTGCTTATATGCACCCTAGAGTGGCGTGTTTACTTCTGATTGGCTGTTCACTCATCACCCCATATTACGCCCCGGGATGGGCAGTGGCTTGGCGCACTTTCGCCTCTTGCACCTGCGCAGTTTAGTTGTTTACTTGTGGGAGCACCGGATGCCAGCGCCATCTTGTAATGGCGAATGCTATCACCGCTCGCCGCGACTCCTAACAGACACCTACACTAAGTTCAGAGGTTCCACTGAGAAGCACAGAGATGACACACCTGAAGCATCTTTGCTTTCTGTGCTGCCTGAGGGCGTTTGCCCTGGCCCACAGCTCCATCTCTGCACCCCACTGATGTCTACTCGGCCTTCATTCTGTTTTCCCATGTCTCCACACCATACCATCTATGTTTTCCCATGGCTTCCTCCCCCACGTTCTCCCACGCAAGGTTGACTTTTATAATCTAGTGGTGGTCGATAATATCTCAGAAGGTCCTGGGACCTGTGCAGATAAACATTTCCCTGATAAGACAATCCCTTATTTCCTTTTTAAAGGGATGTTCTACCAATCAAGTGTGAGAAGAGGGAATACGCGGGTCTGAGAAGCAAAAATACTATTAATAAGCAAATATAGGTACGCTAGGACCTTCTGGTAATTAAAATAGAAAGAAAACTAAAACTCTACCTAACTACAAAATTAGCAAAAGATGATTTTTTATTAACAATGCCAAATGCTGTGCATTGTTCTATTCCTTGAGAAGGCTATTAGTCATAAAATGTTCATGTCATTGACCTCAGCATCCCTCTTCTGGAGCAGGACACTAGAGAAGGCTAGCTAAGAAAACAAGAGAGGAATTGGAGAGGTGGCTTAGCGGTTAAGAGCACTGACTGCTCTTCCAGAGGTCCTGAGTTCAATTCCCAGCAACCACATGGTGGCTCACAACCATCTGTAATGGGTTCTGATGCCCTCTTCTGGTGTGTCTGAAGACAGCAACAGTGTACTCATATAAATAAATAATTCCTTTAAAAAAAAAAAAAAGATTGGGAAGCTATATAAGTAACCCATAAGTGAATTAAAATTAAAACACAAACAAAACTATTCTCTAGGCCAGGTCATGCTTCCATGGGTGCAGTGGCACACACCTGTAGCCCTAGCACTTGGGAAGCAACAACAGGAGGATCTCTGTGAGTTCTAGCCCAGCCTGGGTTATATAGTAAGTTCCAAGACCAGCCAGGGCCACATACTGAGCTCCTGTCTTCAAAGGTAAAAGTATGACTTGAGAGAACCAGTTCCCTGGAGGAAAGGCCATCTGCCACAGCCATGATGAAGTTGATGCGATTAAGGTAGAAAGATTGTACCAGTTCATCCTTCAAGCAAAGATTAGTATTTTATTAGTATCACACTGGCAAGACAATGGCTTGCTTGTTTACCATTTGTGGGGATATATATAAACTCTGTGACCTTCTGAACATTATGTAGCTGTCCAACATTATATTGATGGGCCAACAAGGTAGCTCAGCAAGTAAAGGTGCCACCAAATCTGGCGACCTGGAATTCTATCTCTGGGACCCATAGTGGAAGGAGAAAACCAACCAACTCCTCTGACCTCTGCACACGTACATACTCTTTCTATCTCCCAGTCTCTGTCTCTCTGTCTCTCTGTCTCTCTTTCATACACACACACACACACAAACACACTCATACAACAAAAAAGGCAGCAAATGACAGCTGTGTGCTTCTGGCTGAACCTCTGTAGCTATAATATTCCTAGGACTTCTTTGAAGGCCCGTTTAGGGTTGTCAATCACACTGTTAAATACACAGATGCTTCTCAACATACAACAAACAAGAATTATGTCTCTTGAAGCTCCTCATAAATTGAAAATGTCCTAAAAATGATGCCTACCTACCACCACAGAGTAGCAACACTGCACACGGTACTGTTTACAGGTTGCTTTGCTTCATGGTCTTGTGGCTGGAATCAGCTTGCTACTACAACCCAGCACCCCGAGAGAACTGCACCACACACCACGAGTCCAGGAAAAGATGAAGATTCAAAATTGAAAAAATTGAAAATTGAAAATGCATGTCATGTTTGCATCATGTAAAGGAGAAGTCACTAAGTGAAACTATCATAGGTTAGGTAGCGAGGTCTGCAGGCAAACTCTTTAAGAATTCTATTCCTTAGAATTGAAGGTACCAAAGTAATTCTTCTGTGTACAAGGGTGAATGTATTAAAGGGTATGTTAATAAGTTAATAAGTTGTCTGTCCTCTGACATTCACAGATTTTCCTGACTTCCATTCACACATCACGAATAGGGAAGAGTCCTCCTCCCTATACAAAATAAATAAATAAATGTAAATTTCCTTTTTTAAAAGGTGTGTTAAAGTTGTTTGCATTTAGTTTTTGTTTGGGGGAGTTGATTTATTTGTTTTGTTTGACGCAGTGCTGGAAATCAAACCAAAGCCTTGCAAGTGCTGGGCAAGCCCTCTACAGCGGTGCCATATTCCCAGTCCTCCAATTGCTTGGTTGGTTTGTTTGGAGACAGAGTCTCATGTAGCCGAGGCTGGCCTCAATCTCTATATAGCCCAAGATGACCTCGAACTTCTGACCTTTCTTCTACCATCACATGGCTTTATGCCATGCCCCAGTATGGCCTATCGAGAGAGGACCTGGTACATGCTAGACAAGCTTCCCACAACTGAGCTACTAACAAAAACTACATCCCTCACCCATTAAAATAGTACTTTTAATGGCAACAGATCAGAAACAACAGTATGTCCACACAGCAGAGCCGGCTGCATCCCCACAACAGAAGTCATCTTATTCCTGAAAGGGAAGGGATCCCATCCATGCTGGTGAGCATCTAGAGGTGTGGTGAAAGCAAGAAGCATGGTGCAGACAGTGCTTGGTGACATCCCACTGGTCTCCTTTAAATCCAACCATACACGCACCTGTTCATGCATTAAAAATATTTAGAAGAATTCCCAAGAAAATGCTAAAAAGCAGTTACACGAGGGAGGGCAAGCTGAGATGCAGAGAACCGTCCGTTTTCATCTTTTATTCTCCTTCTGAGTTGATTGTACTCTGTTTTTGCTATCATATGTTATTTGTATGGTTCTAAATGATACTTGCATATTATACAACATGGCAGGTGGGAAACATATACAACATTCAGCAATCAAAACAAGTTGGGCCCTGTGTTCTTCTGCATGTTGTGCATGGGACAGGGTCTTTAGACCCAATGATAACCCTGATGTCTCTGTCCAGAAGCATCAGCCTCTGGTAATTGCTACAGGTGTATTCTCTCCCCCATTAAGACAAGAACCTGGATCACACCTGGCTCCAGTGCTCTCTCCTTCCTGGTATAGACCCTTGAAGGTGAGTTCCAATCTATTCATCCTGGCTTTTCAAAAGCTCTCCATGGTGTTGTTGATAAACCACTGATTCTTCCTACTGCTCCATCCCTGGAGCTTTCTACAGCTTATGTCATCCAGACGTCTTCTTTGCTATCTCCTCTTGGGACTTGGTCCTCCCTGACTCTCCCAACTCCTGGAAAATGCTGGGTAGTCTTTGACCTAAATTTGGGCGGGTCTCTCTAGTGACCCCATCTGCTCCTCTAATCGAAGAATCAGCCCTTGTATGAGGAAGACCTCCTGTCATGGACTACAGGTGCTGGACTCTTTCTTGACCCAGTATCTACTCCCAGGAGAAACCACACTTCTTCCTTGAGTAAATGTTCTTTCCCTGTTCCCACAGTGACAGAGGCACTGCCAGTCACAATGGCCACCTTCCCCTGGTTTCAGGGCTGGGATATTTTCTACACTCCAGCCAGGACCACGATGCTGGCAGAACAGCCTCCTTCTGCTCACTAGATGAGCTGAGCATGGCTTACAGAGAGAACCAGAGAGCAGAGTAAAGACACAGATCAGAAGAACTGATGCTTAAAAGACAGGCAGATGCTATCTGACATCACTGAACATCACTAACCTCCCCATAGAGCCACTCTTAATGTCATGCTTAATGGTTCCCAGACTTCCCACTTACATGAGCCCTGAGACTTTTTGTATTTTTATTGTTATTGGTTGATAGATGGGTTGATTGATTGAGACAGGATCTCTAGCCCAGGTTGACCTCAAACTTCTTATGTAGCTGAAGAGACCTTGAACTTCTGATCCTCTTTCACCTCCCAAGGGATAGACTTACAGGCAAATAACACCATACCTGGTTTATGTGGTGCTGGGGATTGAATTTAGGGCCTTGGACAACTGAGCCACATCTCCAGGTGCTACACTAGAAGTTTCACAAGAGCCTGGGAACTGTCTCCTTGTGAACCACCATGAACCTAGCTAAGCCTAGACTCACCACATCGCCCTCCTCTGCCATAGCTGGCCTACTCCTCCATCCATGTCTGGTTCCAGCCTGTCTGGCCGCTAGACACAAGCTAACACTTAGACAACAGAAAACTTGAAACAGTCGCTTTTCTCCCTGGTTTGCTAAGTGTTTAAAACACCATATGTTCAGTTGTATAACCCAGGGAAACTAGGTTACAATGTTACCTCTAGAAAGACTGAGCCCCTGCTAGCAGGAGCTGTACTGAGGCGCCTGAGTTACTGCTTTCTAAGAACCTAGAGTTTCTCCTGCCTTGTCTCAGGAAGGCATCGCTCACAAGTCCACACAAACTACAAACTGGATTTCACTTCTTCCTAATTGAATACTTTCAGCTAATGGCAGTCTCAATATGATTGTTAAAAACCTGTTAGTCACTGCCCATTCCCAATTCCATCACTTCACTCCCCAAGGACCTTCTGTGGCTTCCCATCACCATGAGGCCCCAGCCACCCTGCGTCATCTGAGTCCCTGGACAGACAGGTTCCTGTCCTAGGGACCTCACTACTTCTCTTCCTCAGTCCTCCTTGGCTGCTCCAGTGTGATCAAAATCTGTTCTTGGTAGGAAAGATGCCTTCCCCCTCCTGTCCATGATTTCTGGGGTCTCGGAGAACACACCATGTTTGGTTTGTTTCCATGTAGGGATTACACGGCTCCTGAGAGGCTCTGGAGTCTAAGGTGGCTTGGACCTGAGACTGCATTTTCTCCTTCTTTTAAACTCCCCTAACAATACTGCCTTTCACAGTGACATGGTGACAGTATGTTCCTCAGCCTCTCCTCTATTTTTACAGAGGCCAGGTGGGCCCATCTTTGTCCCTATGCCAAGACCTCTGATGTCTTCACTTCATGTCTCATTGGCACTGTCCCATAATATCCACATCCCTCTGAGAGTCTGAATCAGTCAGCTCAGCCATACAGGACAGGCAAGGTGAGAGGGTAGAGTGCCCCCTTCCAGGGGACACCAGCAGTGCAGACCAGTCACCCCTTCAACCTCTGAACTGATCGTCATTCCCTATAACAGGTTTGTATAAGTCCACCTTATGCAAAAGGCTGACAATGCCTCCCCCTTAAAGCCAGTCAAGAACTGGAAGAAGGGGGATTGGAGATGGCTCAGTGTTTAGGAACGCATGCAGTTCTTGCAGAGGACATGAGTTTGGACCTTGGCACCCACAATGATGGCATCACAACTTCAGCTCCTGGGGATCCAACACCTCTTCTGACCTCCCTGGGCACCAGTCCCACATGTGGGACATATCCATACATGCAAACCAAAACGAACATATTAAAACTAAAAGCACATCAAATAAAAGAAATATTTGTTTTAAAAAGCTGTAAGAAGAATCAAGGAAGAAAACCAGGGATGACTGAACAGAGGGAAAAGACCCAAAGATCCCAGTGTAAAGGATCCGGGGACCACATATCAAGAGAACAAGGGTGAGTCTGTAGGATTGGAGGAAAGAGGTAGAAGACAGCAGAGACCTGGACAAGAGGAAGGCACAATGTAGCCAGCAGGTGGACAGGTGCGGGTAAGCTCTAGACCTACTGAAACCCCTCAGACCTGCTGTGTCACTAACAGCAGGAAAGCCATAGCCTTCTTGCTACCATTTGGATCTGGAATGTTCCCCAGAACAGGACCACACCTTCTAATAGTGCCACTCCTTAGGTTGAGCATATACAAACCATAACATACTGCCCTGTATGTTCAGGGCAGGTGAGATGACTCAGTTGGTAAAAGAGCTTACTGCCAAATCTGCCCACCTAAGACCTGGAACCCCTATGGTAGAAGCAAAGAACTGACCCCCCAAAAGTTGTCCTTCAGCCTCTACATGCCTATTGTAGTACACATATATACACACACACACACACACACACAGAGACGCATGCATGCAGCATGCATGCTCACATTCACACATACATAGATACATAGATAATATTTTACAATTTATTTTTTAAATATGCTTAAAATCAACCAATTAATCAAATAACTAAACTATATGCACCAAGCCTCATGCCTATGAAATGACAACCATCGTAGAAACAGAGACTAGTTGGTATGAGGATCTGGAAAAACTAGAGCCCTGCTGTCCTGTCAGGGAACCTTCAGCTGCTGCAGGAACACTGGCAGTCCTTTGAAAAACCAAACACTAGTGGCTAGGTATGCTACAACCCAGTTTCAGAATGTGCTCCTAAGACCCAGAAGCAGCATCCCAAAGAGGTGTGTGGGGGTATGTGGGGGTGTGTGGGTGTGTGTGGGTGTGTGGGTGTGTGTGTGTGGTGTGGTGTGTGTGTGTGTTTGTATGTGTGTGTAAGGCAGCACTATGCACTAAGTCAAGGAATAGGAAGACCCCTTCCCCTTGTGGTGGACAGACTGATGGACAGGTAGAATGTTGAATATGTATACAATAACATGTTATCCACACTCAGTAAGGAAGGAAATCTTCCCATACAAAACCGACATAACATTGGTAATTCTTGACTTTGTGCTAAATCACAAAAGGGAAGCATTGTGGGATTACTTTTATATTCAAATTCACAGACAAAGGAAGTAGAATGGGAGGTGCAGATTAGAATGCAGGAGCTGCGGAGAGGAGTGAGGAATGAGTGTTCAGTGGGGACAGAGCTCCATGTCAGCCAGCTCTGAACTCTGTAGCACAGAACCAAACAAATCTAAGGCGGCTCCCCTGCCGTGTGTGGCTTCCCCTTGCTGCCACCCATCACCCATTGTTAATTTCCTTAAGCTGGAGACTGATCACAGCTCAGCTTCACTGGGGCCTCACATGGAACAAATAATAAAACAAACAGGGGGAGATAGAGGAATTTCCTAAAGAAAGCATCCTGGCTGCCTGAGCTCCTATCAGAAAACAGTTCCCAACCTCAGAGTGCAGGCCAAGATCAGTTTGAGTCTGTCCACAGAGAAAGTGGAGCCAAGGCAAAGCTCTGAGAGAGTGTTCTGCACTGCATGGGATGGGGGTGGGGGTAAAGGCCATTAGAGAAGACAGTTGATGCCACAGCAAAGACAAGGAAGAAGAGAGGAGTGCTCTCCTCAACCGGAACATGACTGGCTGATGGAGCAAGGTGTTTCTTTGATTGAGGGGCTCAGGAAGCCCCCCCCCCCTCACTGTCTTCACAAGTCTTCTGGGCTCAGATTTGGGTTTCCATGGTAACATCTTAACCATAAGTGACCATATGAACCAAGTGTGCCCATGTTTTGTCTCTGCCATAAGAAATCCTGCAGCCTCTTTTAAATCTTGAAGCCATGGCCCTAGGTGTGTCTCCTAAATTATTTAAAATCCAGTCAAGATGACAGTGAAGATTAGCTATGGTAGACTACATCTAGGAAGGGGCCCAAACACAGGAAAAGCACCTGGGCAAAAAGATTCCCAACAGTTGGCCTATTTTGTCTTCCATTGCTTTCGGTTCCAGTCAGGAAATTCTGTCCCCCATTCCAGAGAATTCAGTGAAACCCTTAAAGACCACTACATATTGTCCACCCCAGTTCCAGGAATGCAGGCCCAATGGAGTCTCTCCCTCCAACGTCACACTACCTCTCCTAACCCTCCACTCCTACCCCACCCTCATCTCCCATCTCAGGACTGCACACAGACAGCCTGACCAGTAGTTGTGCTCTGGAGGCTGGGCTTGGCTCCCTCCCCTGAGCTTGAGTGTGAGGGTGGGGATGGAGAGGGATCTCTTTCAGGTGACACACTGGACAAGCCACACATAGCTCCAAGATCAATGTGAAGATCATGCCTGGGATCTGGGAGTTGTCTCTCCACCTTAATGTGCTACAACAGAATGAGGAGGATAAGATAAGCCCATGGCAGGGAAACCACAGAATCTTTCCCGGCTGGGAGGAAGCCTTGGACTCTGCCCAACTCCGGTCCTGACTTGGCCTCCCCAACTGGAGCGTGAAGAGGGCCTGAGCAGCCCCATTGTTGAGGCAGAATGGCTAGGGATTCCTAGGATGGGAGGGGAGTGTGGCTCAAACTTTAGAGAAGTACAGCCCACCCCAACACAGCCACACCAACCAACCCAGCTCACTCTGTTCAAGCCCTCTGTTAGACAGTCAAATGATAAAGGTTCACCCCCAGAAATGGGATCTCGTTGATATGGTCTCTTACTGGAACCCCCAGAATGGAAATTCCTGGAGCATCTCTTACCCCACCTCTTGGCAGCCACTTCATTTTCACTCCCCTGGATGGTAGACAATGAGGTAGGAAGTGCCCAAGGGAGGCTGGGAACTAGGAACTAGTAGGGGGAGGGGAACCCATGAATGACAGAAGATTCTCCTTTAGGGCTCAGGTCTGCCACTGTGTGCCTTAACAGTCCCTTCTTGTTAGTCCCAGGCCTTTCTCCCTTGAGGACTCTCTCCACACTGGGTCTGTGGGTCTGCAGTCACCTCAGTCCTCCTCAGGCCCAGCACTGCACTGCTGCCCCCAAACCTTCCCACAGTTCCTCACTCAGCCCCGCCACATTTCCCAAAGAATAATTAACCGCTGTCAGGTGCTCCCGGGAAGGGCTGAGGAGCAGCAGGGGAGCACTTTGCAGAGTGAGAAAGCCATTTGAAGCGAGGGATTGAGCTCCGCTCCTGCTGCTGCTCGGCAGCCAAACTTACCGCAGGGAGTCTCTTACCCTTTGGTTTCTGGCAAGACCCTGGTTGCTTTGTGTTTATTTATTCATTCAACAATTATTGATTGTGTACCTGCTGAGAACACCCATCCTAAGCGCAGGGAGAACAACACAAAGACAAGTTCTTGCTAGTGCAAGTTTTGCTTCCGTGGAAGGATAAAGGATAACTACTCCCCTACCTGCCCTCCCCCCACCCCCTGCTTTCCCTTCCTCTCTACACACAACATAAATATGATGTCAGAGAGAAAGGAAATCTTCAAAACACAAACATAGGGTGCCTGTCCCTACAACACCATCAACAAGCTGCCTGATGGCTAATGGGAAATGTTTGACCACTTCTTCCCTAGCCTGTAGCTTACTTCATGATGTTGTTGAAACTTGAAGAGGTAATTACGGCCTCTCTGCAGGAATTCGGGTCCCTTCCCTTTGCAACCTCTGCTTCCTAACCAGCAGGAAGTGAAGACTTTCCTCTCTTGTCCTGATGTCCTGCGCAAGCATGTGAAGCTAAGCAGCCGTGGACTGAACCCTCTGTAATCATTAGCCAAAATAAACCCTGCCTCCACTAAATTGTCTTCAGTTGTTTCGGTCATAGCAATGAAAAGTGAGTAACACGTGGCCTAATGGTGGACTGGGATGCCAAATATGAAATCCACTAGGCACAGCTGGCCATTTACATTTAATTATTACCTTTATAGATAAAATATAATAACCATATGCAACTCTATATATGCACATCCATAATTCATGCAAACATAATATTAAATTACTGACATCTGATCTTAATGTATTTTGTTAATTCCACCGGTGAGAATAAGACTGTTATGGGGTCTGCTTGGATCCAACTTATTAATCAACTCACACACCAGGTCAATGCAGATCACAAAAATGTATTGTAATCAAGCCACTACTGATTGATCAGTGCCGCAGAACAGACTCGGTAGCTGATTACTGTTGGCCTACAGGCAATTTCACTAGGCTTCTCCCAGGGATCTAGCAATGGCTTGTCATCATCTGCCACCAATACCTGGTGCTGCCAGGTGCAGGTATTAAAGGACTGCTTGCCACCTCAATTCTCTCTGTTCCCACATGTCTCTCTCTTCTCCTTTCTGTCCTTCTCTGTCAAATAAACCCCCTTATACCAGGTCTGCTGCCTGACTGGTTTCCTCAGGGGCACACTTTGACATGGGCCCACCAGGTACCTGTCTCACTGTATTATATTTCATAACAACTGCGACCCCTGAACCAGAATATTTAAGCTTACAAACCACAAACATCTGTACCAAGTTATTGTTACTTTTTTTTCCCCCACCAATCAGGATTTAGGGATAAGGGTTTTCCTTGTGTGGCTAATCTATGTCAACTGACCTAGAATGTAAGTTTTATAGTCCAACCGATCAAATTCATTTGTTCTTTTTTAGTTAGGAACTGTCATTATGTTTTGGGGAGCAAGGGATGAATAATGGGGGGTGGGGTTGGGGGCTGTGGTTAGGAACAGTCATTATGTTCTGGAACAGGAGATACCAGGAGCTGTTCAGCTCTTGGGAAGTCCTCAGTTGCCCTAGGGCCTGGGACCTTGAACCTAGTTTCCTCCTATAATTAATTACAGTCTGAAACAAAATGGCAGTACTTAGGACAAGTTTCTTTTGTTTGCTCCTGCCATGACCATTTTTTGAATCAAATGTGAAGCGAGCTTTGTTAATGCCCGGCCAGGAGGATAGACACAGGCCAGGTCCACACGGGGATCTCCAGAGAACAGCACCAAATTATATTACTCTGAAACTTATATAGGCAAAACTTACAAGGCTGCATACCTCCTGCCTTTGTCCAATCAGAGGCAAGCATACAACCTGATGTACTTCCTGCCTAGGTACTGTGTCTAGGTACTTAGGTGTGATCAAGCATGTTCTGAGTCATTGGGGCAACGAAACTTGTTTTCAGAAGTGAAAACGTGACTTGTTATCTTACATGAACAACAGCCCCCAGCATTCCAGGAAGTTATCTGTCCTTGGGCAAGTGGGGTTTACCTGTTAGAGGCATTTTTGTTTTATAAATCTCTTAACCATAGTAATTTAAACGTAAAATATAACATTAACCACCACAAATTAATTTATATGTTGTATTAACGTATGACTACTATAGCATTAATTTAAACAATTAAAATTTTGTTTCCCAGCCACACTATCCACACATCCACAGCTGTGTGGCCCCTTCACGTGGGCTATCTGGTGGGGTGGCTTTCACACCATGCTGCTTTCTGTAGGACACCTCTGATCCAGGAGAGTGATTTTGTTGACTTATATTTACTATTGATTAGGGCTCTGGTTCTTACAAGTGAGAGGTTAACTTAAAACAGGCTGATAAGCTTCAAGTGATTTTGTCCGGCGGAGATGCAAATGATTCCTGTCTGGATGAAAAGATAACAGGAAGGCTGCAGTTTGAGTGTCCTGTAGGACACACACCAATTTAGAGGATGGCTTGGCAATCCCACCCAGATCTCCTTTCTCATTGATTATGTGTATCAGCACCTCTTACCCCTCAGAGCCAGTGTTGTGGACTGTCTGAGCCCTTCACTAAGGAATGGAATAAATCACTGACACCCTGGCAGAGGCTGGATGACAGTCGTGTTTCTGACTCTTTGGAAATTATACTTTGACATCAGGTAATGATCGAGGCGATGAAGAAAATGTAAGCAGATTGAAGAGACAGGAAGTGACAGAATGCAATTTTATTGAGGCAGTCTGGGAAGGCTTTTCTGCAGAGGTGACCTTTAAGCTGAGGTTGAAGGACAAAAGAAACAAGCCTCTGGGATGTGCAGGGAGTGGGGTGGGGGGAGGGGAGGGGATAGGAGGGGGGCATCCAGCAGGGAGCAAAGCAGGTGCAGGGGCAGGTGTGGAGGCTGGATCTTGCTTGCTGTTTGAGCAAGGAAACTGGTGTGGACAGTATAGTGAGCTCCTGCTGGCTAATAAATTATGGAAGAAGTGAGAAACAGATTGCCTGGGGCCCCCCTGGGGCCCAAAGTAAGGACTCCGAGTTGCATTTTGCAGGTGCACGAAGATGCTGAGACCTGCTGTAACCTCCCTCTCATACTCCAGGGGAAAGTTAGAATGCAGCTTTGTGATCAGCCCTGCTAAGAGACTTACTGGAGGCTGGGGAGGATGGGACCTACTAATAGCATGCTAAGCCCCCAAAGACTGCATTCCCATGGGTGGAGGCTCCGGGTGTGGCAATGACGCCTGCTCTCCAGCTGTCCTATCCGGAGATGCCCAACTCCCATGCCTCACTTAAAGGTCCCCAAAACAGCTTCAGTAAAACGGAGGAGTCGGTTTTTTTATGCAGCACTTCTTTGGAGCTCCCAAAGATTCCAACACAGCCAGCATTCACACGAGCAGCTTGCTTCTCGGGTCAAATGGAAAAGGGCGTGGTAGTGGTCCTAACTTTAGGAGCCAGTGAGGTCGCTAGTTTGAGTCTATAGATTGTGGCAAACAAAATGAAGAGAGGGTTGAGAGACTGTGAAACTGGGGAAGCAGAGACTTGAAGTCTCCATAAACTAGAAGAGCTGCCACAGAGGAAGTTGTAGCCAGAGAATGAGCTGTGACAGCTGCGGTTCCAGAGGCTGGAACGGAGGGCTACGCCCGCTTAGCCCGCTTAGCTGCTATCAGTTCTCAGCACCCAAGTCAAGTCAGGCATCTCACGGCAGCCTGTAGCCAAGAGATCTGGTGCCTTCTTTCAGCCTCCATAGGCATTTCACGCATGGGGTATACACACACGCAGGCACGCATACACATACAATACACATAAACAAACCTGTGGAAACCTCAATCTATTTCTCCCAACTTCCCTTCCTGCCCCTGAGCATGCAGGAGGGCCCAAGTTCACATTCTAGCTCCTGTTCTGGGAGTGAACTCCCATTCTGGGCAATGAGGAACTTAGACAAGAAGTGCCAGCCCCGGTCCAGCTCTAACGGACAGAACATTAGCATTGACACCAAGGAGAGTTCTGTGCTGGAGGAACCAATAAGTGGAATTACTCTCCTTGGAAGTTTCCTTTGTTTGTGTACTTGATGGCAGGCATGATTCCAAAGTAGTGTGTCAAAGCCCTTCATCCTCGGGTCCTATCCCCTCAGGTAGTCAGGAATCCATAGCTAGAAAGACCTTAGGCATCAGCTGGCTTAAGTTCTGGGGGGATACTCTTCGCAGAACCCCAAGTTGAGCCTTGCCAGAACCCATGTTGCGTTTACAGCCACCCACAACTCCAGCTCAAGGGGACTCCAACGCCCTCTTCTGGTCTCCTGGGACACCCACACACTCCTGGCATAGGCTTGTCCAAAGACACACACATGAAGGAGGGGAGGAGAAGGAGAAAGAGGACAGAGGCTTTGAGGCCATGTCATCCTGTGGGCCTCAGAGTCCCAAGGCGGGAGCAGATGCAGCATCCACCACTAAAGCCCATTCCAGGAGGCAGCAGAGTGCGGAGGTGGCGCCCAGGCTCCACTAATTACACTGACTTTTCCTCCACTTCCTCTCTCATATACTTCAGTCTCGTTCTAATTCATTTTTGGTCTTTGTTGTTTTAAAATTCTTTTTCATGTCTTCCTATGCACATACCTCTTTCCCTGTCTCTACCCTATTCTTTTGCTGTCTCTTCCTTCTCTTCCACGGTCTTCATCATCCCTCTGTCCGTGACTTTGCTCTTGCAAAATTCCGAAGGCAGTTGCCTACCCCAAGGTGCTCTAGGACAACCCTTGTTCTTAATCATTTCATCTACACTCGTGAAGCCCCAACAGCCTGCTGGAGAAGGGTGTTCCCAGGGCTGGGAGGGAGGATCCTGGTTTTTCCCTCAACCTTGCCCTGACTTGCTAGGTGATCTTGGCAGCCTCCTTAGGTGTCAGCTCCAGCACCTATATCACAGGGTATTGAAACCTCTTAATCTTACCACTAGCCAGCTCTAGCACAGTAGGATGGAAAGGACCCAGATGCTCAGACTGCCTAGACCATCCACTGGGAACCTGTCTGTGAGCACCACCCACCTCTTGCCTTTGTGGGCACTGACTGGGACTTTCCCCAGGGCGCCTGTGCCAGCAGGTGTCTCAGTGCTTGCTGATTAAGATCTTGCACTAATCCCTGCTTCCTGCTGGTTCTTTGTGTAAACTCTGAGCGTGCTCTGGGCTTGGCAGCACATGTGCGCCCTTCAGGAAAGCCTATCTGTGGTGCTGGGTGGGATGGGACCTTTCACGTGGCCCCATTAGGGAAGGAGACAAAAGCCAGAAACTCAGAGCCAAGGCATCCCTTAGACAACACATGTTTACAGAATGGTGCCCCATACAAGCATTTGCTGCTGCCACACAGCCACACACGGGGTCTGCCTTCTTCGCAATAAGGAAAGAAAAGTGAACGAGTCTTCCCAAGGGAACGTTGATGATTCTGTGGCAGTGTAGAATCGAAAAAGGCTTTTCTTTGAATGAGAAGATCAAGGAAGGCTTCTAAGAAAGTCAGTGTGGATCTGAAGCCCAGTGAGCGAGTAGAATTTCACTGTGTGAAGAAGTGAGAAGGGGTGTGTGTGTGGGGGGGGATAGACGGCAGGGAGAGAAGGAGCAAGAGAATCAGAGGAGCTTTGTACAGTGGCAGCTAAGGAAAGCTAAGGAGGGGGTGCGCAGAGACAAGCTTCCCAGTCTGGAAAACTCCCTAGTGGGTGGCATGCTCAGATGCAGACTTTAGAAAGACCCCACAGGAGAGCTGTGTGTGGTAGTAGATCCAGCATTTGAGAGACTGAGGCAGAAAAATCGCAAATTCAAGGTCATTCTGGTTTGTTTTTGTTTTTGGTTTTTTTGTTGTTTGTTTGGTTGTTGTTTTGTTTTGAGAAACAGTTTCACAGGTTACCAGTGTAAGGGCCTGGAATGGAACAGTGGGAGACCAAAGGTGGAGACTCAGACAAAACACAGCTTAGAAGCCGGGCCAGTAGCTGAATTCATGTGTGCAACAGCACACCCTAGGCTGTAAGGTGAGGGCAACAGGCCTGCTAAGTGAGTCAGAGGCAGGAAGTGAAGGTTGAGCAGAACTTGGCAAAGGAGATGCTCACCTTAGGAAACAAGACTGTCGAGTAGGAGAAGGTGGAGAGAGAAGAACGTCTCAGAATTCCTGGGACACACAACACGTGGCAGTCCAGTCACCTTACGTCCTGCTGGCAGGGACCTTTGGACTGCTCACTTCCTCTCCACGCTACATGAGTGGGAACATGGAGATCAAAGATCAAGAAGGGCTTGCCTGGGTCCCCTGTCAAGCCCAGGAAAGAACCCAGAACTCTGGCCTCGAAATACTACTGTTGATCCCTGACTTTGCATATTCCCAGAATTGTGTATATATAGCTCTTGTCAGGAAAGATACAGAGCCACAGGGACCTCAAGGAGAGACCCAGAATCCTAGCTTCTATGAAGGCCAAATTCAGAAGGCAGGAATCAGAGAGAGGCAGCACCAGACCTGTCATCCATGCAGAGCCCAGGAGGATGGAGCTGAGGCAGAGTGGCTAGAAAGCGGGAAGAAGAAAGATTTCAAAAGAAAAGCTAGCAAGAACAAACAAACGATGCTCCAGATGGAAGGAAGGAATTAAACTTGAAGGTTCTGTGGTAAGGCTAGGGGTGTGGTTCAGTGGGTAGGCTGCCTACCTAACATGTATGAGGCTCTGAGTTCAGTCCCCAAGTATGGTAGCATATGTCTATAATCTGAGCATTTGGGAAGTGGAGGCAGGAGGAACAGGAATTCAAGGTCCGACAGGATTGAATGAGACCCTGCCTCAAAAGAGCAAGGGACACAAAGACAGACAGAGGCACAGAGACAAATAGAGAGACAAAGGGAGAGACAAAGGGAGAGACAAAGGGACAGGGACAGGGACTCAGGTGATAGTGAACCCAAAGGGAATATTATTGACAGTTAACAGGTCTGATGGGAGATATCCCCAAAACGAGAGGCTAGAGGGCTAGAGGTAGCAGAAAGATCTGGCCTGGGGTGACAATCTGAGCTTGACTTGGAAGCAACAACCAGTACTTCTGAGTGTCACTTCATCCTGCATCACTAGCACAGAGTGTTTCATTGGAAACACACAAACACTCTGAAAAAATACTCATCATGATCCTCCTGATCTCACTGAACAGATGAGCCAGCTGAGTAACAGAGCTGTCAGTAAGTTTGCCCAAGGCTCCTCAGCTTATAAATGTCCGATGTTGTGGGGAGCCAACAGAAGGCTATCATCCTTGCAGCCATCTTGAGCCATATATCCTGACAAGAGACTTGTTTACAACAGCCTACAACAGCTGAGCATACTCTGATAACATCTTGTTTTAGATACCCAGGATCTTCCCTTGGGTGTGTGAGACTTAAAAGCGTAACTTAGAAGTGAGACATATAAAAGGAGAGAGGCAGACAGAAGAAGGAATTAGTACTTGAGACTTGGAGCAGGCAACTCAGAGAAACTTGGAACTGGGAAAGACACTAGCAGCTAGAACAGGATTAGGACTTGAGACTTATTACAGCTGGAACTAGGATTAAGACCTGAGACTTGGTGCTAGGAACTTGGGACTGGAACTAGGGACTTGGAGAGAAGAGAGACTGAAGAATAAACGGGATTGAATCACACTGTCTGATCTCCATTCTTCGAGTCTGTCCTCACACTCTCTCTTGCTGAACCCTCACCTGTGGACCAGAGCAGCTTGGGGCAGTGCGGGCTCTAACAATTTAACCCCCAAGGCTTTTGGCAGTACAGATTCCAACATTGATAGAGTGGTCCCCGACATTTTGGCCCCCAACATGGGGTAGAGTGATTCTCAACATTTTGGTGCCTAATATGGGGCAGTGCAGTTCACAACAAGATGTAGATTGCAACCCAGTGATACCAGTCTTGTTATTATTGCATTCCATCACTAAGGAGCCAAGGAAAGGAAAGGAGGTAGGGGAAATCACAGAATAAACATGGAAGTCAAGAGGAGAGAGAGAGAGAGAGAGAGAGAGAGAGAGAGAGAGAGAGAGAAAGAGAGAGAGAAGGAGGGGGAGGGAGGGAGAGAGAGAGAGAGAGAGAGAGATGGGGAGAGATGGAGGGTGAGGGAGAGAGACAGAGAGAGAGAGGGAGAGAGAGAGAGAGAGAGAGAGAGAGAGAGAGAGAGAGAAGGAGGGGGAGGGAGGGAGAGAGAGAGAGAGAGAGAGAGAGAGAGAGAGAGAGAAAGAAAGAGATAGATGGGGAGAGATGGAGGGGGAGGGAGAGAGACAGAGAGAGAGAGAGGGAGAGAGAGAGGGGGAGAGAGAGAGAGAAGCTGAGACAGTCAGCAAGATGACACACTTAGAGTAGACAGAGGGAGATGGGAGGAGGAGCCTTCATCACAAAGTTGCCAAAGGTCTCAAACCAACCCAAAAGTCAGTCTGGAAGTGAGTCTAAAATGGGATGTGTGAAAGGTATGCTGAACACAGAAAACACAGAGGCATCTTGAGACATTTGTGAGGACACAGGCTGCCAGAACACTCAGTCAGGAAACAGGTCAGGGTTCCCACTGCAGTGGAAAGAGAGCAGTTAAACCCATGAGAGCATGTGTAGACATTTTGTTGCTGTGTCATTATACCTGAGAAACAACCTAACAGAAGAAGCATTCATTTGGCTCACAGTTTCCAAGGTTTCAGCCCATCAAGGCAGGGAAACCATCCAAGAGACAGCAGCCCACATGCCTCTGCCATGGCAGGAAAGGCACAGCCCACCTAGGAGGCAGAGAGAGACCTGCTCTTCTCTTTCCCACCTCCCTTCCCCCACTTCCCTTCCATCTGAGTCCCCAGCCTCTTGGGTTGTCAGGGTGAGTCTTCCTCTCTTAGTTGACAGTGTACAGAAATATCTTCTGTGCTCATCTAAAAGCATCTCAATAAAATCAAGCTGAAAATCAAGATTTATGATCATAGGGCAAATCAAGAGGCTTGCCCTGGCACAGAAGAAGAATGAGCGGGTGAGCTTGGTCAGATGTAAGAATGCTTATGCTTCAAAGTCACACTCTAGTAAGAAAGTAAGATGTAGGGTGATGAATGGCTTTGTAAATTTTATGAGGGTCTAAGTTTAGCATATTCAAGGAACTTTAAAATTAGTGATTTTTTTTTCTTTTACAAATCCTCTTTTTGGCATCTGGAGCCCATGTAGACCTGCAGGGAACAGGACTTCTAAAGCGCAAACATATCTAGAAGGCTGTGGGGCAAGGCTGCCTTGCTGCCTATACACAGGTCTCCAGAATGAAGGGCAGGTGTCTATGCTTGAGACAAAAGCAAACTCAGCTTGGGCAAGAGATGGGTTCATGTCCAGAACAAAACAACAACAACAACCCCACAAATACAGTGACTCCTGATGGCCAACAGAACATAACTAAGGTATCAGGGAAAGGTTACCAGTACTCATGGAAACTGTCAAGGTCCATACCAAACACCATAGCAACCTCCTGAGAAGGCCATTAAACAGGACCCCAGGTATTCACACCCCCACAGGGATTTAAACTAAGGAAAATTAATATGTACAAGTGGATCTAAAACAAAAGAATAAATAACTGAATTACAAAGCTGGTAAGGAATTTGGAAAAAAAACAACATTTGTCAAAAGAAGCTATGTAAATGACCAACAAACTCATGAGAGATTACCTAATGTTATTAGTCACTGGGAAAATGCAGACCAAGCTCACAATGAAATATTACTTCACTGCAGGAGGCTATAACAAGAAAAACAACAATAAATGCAGTTGAGGGTGGGAAGGCAGACGCCATCTGCACTGCTAAGGAGAGTGGAAAATGGGGTAGCCACTTTGGAAGACAATTTGGCAGCTTTGCAAAAAGTTAAATATAGAATTACCATATAGTCCAAATATTTCACTCATAGACACATACCCAAGAGGGATAAAAAACACATTTGCTCAAATGGAACTTTTACACTAGTGTTTATAGCAATATAATTTATTAGAGTCAACAAATATGATAGTCTAAACATCTACCAACCAGTGAATGAGTGAGGGAAAAGTGCTGTTCTAGACAACACAATATCATTCATTCATAAAAGAAAGCCAGGACTGATAATAACAAATTATCGTTCATTCATAAAAGAAAGACAGTTCCAGCACATACTGACAGGGAAACCTACAAATGTCAAGCTAAATGAAAGCCAGTCACAAATGACATCAGACTGTATGACTCCATTTATCTCATTATTTTCTGTTACCTTTTTATTGATTCTTTGTGAGTTTCATATCGTATAAGCTACTCCCCCTCTTCTCCCTGTTCCCTTAGATCCTCTGCCCTTACAACAATCCTCACAAAATAATACATATACACACACACACACACACAAATAAAGCAAAGCACAGAAAACACCATGGAACCTATAGTGTGTCACAGTGTGCCCCAATTATGTCTCTCTGTGCACACATCTTCACTTGCAAATGTTCATTGCAATGAGTCACTGGTGTGGTTCAGGGTCTCTGGTTTTTGTGACATCATCAATATTGGATTCTCACAGAAACTCCTCTTGGTTACCCTGCTGTTGCCCTGTGTCATGGAGATCCTGCAGTTTTGGATCAGCAGGACAGGCCCTTTCATGATTCCCAACAATTCACACATGATGTAAATTTTGGGGTGAGCCAGCTCAAAGTCCTGGTTCTGGGCCTGGGTGGTGGCTGAGCTGGTCAGCCCGCTGGCTCTCCCTTATCTGTACCACCAGAGCAAGCTCTCCACCACTGCTCTGGCTAAGCCATCCAATGCCGCCATCAACAGGAGGCAGGGTCAGTTCTGCAGTCATGCCCTGGAGCCAGCTCACCTGCGCCCATGCCTCCAGAGTCAGCTCCACTGTGCTGCCCAGTCAAGGCATGAGGCCCACTCTCCCAAGTGCTGCAGCCATTGAGGGGCTGGGCCAGCTCTCCTGCTCTCACACCCTTGGAGCTGGCACACCCATGCCTTCGCCTTCAGGGCCAGCTCCTCTGTGTGGCCCAGATGAAGTACAGGACCCACTCTCCCATCAATAAGGGTCAGGGACAGCTCTCCCACCCTCATCACTTTGGGGCCAGCTCTTCAGACTGCTATAGGTGGTGAGGGGCAAAAAAGGGGAGACCTTATCACTGTACCCATGCCGCCTCATGGCAGACAAGGGGCCAGCCAGCTCTTCCTCAATCTCAGGGCTGGCTCACTCACACCCCCTCTATCAGAGCCAGCTCCACTGTGCTGCCCAGGAGAGGTGCAGACACTGCTCTCACAAGTGCTGCAGCCAGTGAGGGGCAGGGCCAGCTCACCTGCCCTTATGACCTCAGGGTCAGCTCTCCCAACTGCCTCAGGGGGAAAGAAGCAAGAGGGCAGAGGGCATCTTCCTATGTCCAGGCCACCTCACAGCAGATGAGTAGTGAGGACAGCTCTCTTGTGCCAGCTCACTCATGCCTCCGCTACTAGGGCCAGCTCTACTGTGCTGCCCAGTTGAGGTACAGGGCCCATTCTGCCAAATGCTACAGCCAGAGAGGAGCAGTGTCAGTTTTCTCACTCTCGAGATCTCCCCCACACTGCCAGCTCCCTCAACTTCTGGAGACGGTGAGGAGTAAGGGGGAAGGGCATCACTTCACCCCTGCATCACCCCACAGCAGATGAGGTGAGATTGGCTCTCTCACACTCACACCAGCTCACCTCACCCCTGCCACCAAAGCCAGCTCCACTGTGCAGCCCAGCACAGGGCCTGCTCCCTCAAATGTTGCCCCGGTGAGATGTGGCACCACCATCTCTCCAGATCACCACAGCCAGTGAGGGGTGGGGCCACTTCTGCACAGCCCCTGGAAACCTCACATCAACCTAGGAGGCTACTCTGACCAGGGACGTCCCATAATCTCTAGTGGTAATATGAACCACGGACATTGACATCGACCCCTGCTGCTTCATGGCCATGGACTCAGACATGTCTCTTAGAGGCAGCACAGATTGGGACTTCACCATGACGTCAGGTGGTGGGCAGCCTGCTCACAGCAGGCTGTTCCTCTCCAACCTTGTGTGTCCAGTGCCATCTCTCTTCATAATGCTTAAACCACTCCACTTTGATTTCTCCCTCATCTCTCTACCACAAACTTGCACACTGTAATGGCTCCCACTGCAGGTGGGCCACGTGGCTGGTGGGCCTCTGGGTGACCTCCTCCCTCCTCTGTCTGTGATGCATTGTATGGCAGCTAGCAGCCTGGGCTGGGGGCATGGTGCTTGGCAGCTCCCTCTCCTATTTTGTTATATTTAATATCTAGAATGCTCAAGCAGATAGGTTTTATTGTTTAAAGATCTATTTTAATTTTTAATTAGGTATGTGTATCCATGCATGTGTGCATGTGTGTGCTTGTACCCTCAAGGTCATAAAGAGTGCAAGAACCCAGAGACTAGAGTTCCAGGCAGTTGTGAGCAGCCTGTCACGGGTACTGGGAACCGAACGTAGGTCCTCTGCAAAAGCAACATGAGCTCTAACTACTGAGCCATATCTGCAGCTCCTGTGTGACCCTGTTTCTATGAATGGTCTAAAGTAGACAAGTCCATAGTGACAGAACGTAAATGAGGGGTTGTCAGGGAGCAGTTAGGAGAAGAATTGACATCGATTACTTAAAGGGTATCAGGTTTTCTTTTGTGGTGTTCTGGAATGTTCTGGAATTAGGTAGTTGTAATAGTTGCACAGCCTTCTGGGTACACTAAAACCACTGTACTATACACTTTTAGCAAGTGAATTTTATAGAATGTCAAGTGTTTCTCAATAACAGACAGAGAGAGAGCAGGTAGAACCCTCTATGCAAATACAGAACAGTTGTTTTAAATCCTTCTGGGAACATCAGAGAACCCCCACTTAGATCATCTAAAAGGAAAACAACATTTTACTTAACAGTTAATTCTTTTGAATGCATCTCTCTGAGGGCTACCTCATGTTGCATTCTTACTGCCTTCTTATTAAGTTACATATTAGTAACAGCTAGATTTATAGAGAAATGTCTGGAAGGTTGTTAGCTGTAATGTTAACAAGCCGCCTCTGGGAGAATGTAGCTTGTGTGATTTCAAATGTATTCTTCATGCTTTTATGTATCCCTTGCATTTTCTATGTGCGTAGTTATCAACTTTATAATCAGTAAAATCTATAAAGCTTTTTTTTTTGTTTTGGCGAAAAGAAAATAATTGGCTGTGTGGAGGGAATGTGAGGTGATTTTCAAACTTCTTTCTACATGAAACCAATGTCATCTCACTGGTTGCTCCCGGGAGGAAAAGTGTCCAATTAGCTGAGTGATCACAATTCAGTTACTTTCTGATCGCTAACCAAGAGCTCCTGTGAGCCAAGCTGTGTGAGCTCTCGAAGGACGTTTAGGCCCTGAGTCCTGCATCCTAGGCCCTTTGATGCAGTAAAGAATCTGAGACATGTAAATAAATAACCAAGCACAAGGAGGAACATGAAAGCCCAGGACAGAGATGCTGCAAGACACGGTGGAATCCCGTGGGACGCTCTGCTCTGCCATTGAGGGATTTAGAACGAGGAGCTTTAGAACTTGGCCTTGAAATGCAGGGGAGTTCCAGGTTGCCTTCTGTGGAAGGCTGAGGGGGAAGAGACAAGAGACAAGGCCATGCATGCATACAGCTGTTCTGACCCTAGCTAACCTTTTTGGTCTTCCTCACTTCACAGTCAGGCCTGACTTTCCTGGGCTGCTGAGATGCTGGTACAGGCGTGCAGCTCCACGCATTCCCTGGGGCTCACCTGCACAGCCTCACCATCTTTAACCCCTCAACTCACCCCTCTACTCTCTGAGGCTAGAACCTCAGCTTCTGGAAGCTTGTCAGAACAGGCAGGGTCAAAGGTCGTGCTGGGACTCAGCACTCTGAACCATCTCCACTCTTCTACTCTACTCCTGCCATTGCGGCTGCCAGTTGGAGCGTGTGTTCTCTTCAGTGCTTTGTGAAACAATTGACAAGAGGCTGTCCCAGACCATTGCTACTGCTCAGGGAGGGACTTAGATGAATGCCTTGGGGCTCTCTCCTTCCCTGTCCTCTTGACCACAGAGCTGGGCTAGTGTTGCTGGGTCAGTCAGAGCTCTCTACCTTCGGATGTGCCTAGTGGCCCATAGGAAATGCACTTTCCTTGCTTAGGAGTGGCTCTGACCATTGTCTATCCCATGCTGACCATGGTGTCTTCCCAACCAACAAGAGGAAAGCCTCTGCAGAAGAAGATGAGGCCATCACACAGGAGAAGCAGGAAGCAGATAGGGGACGCTTTTGGTACTTTTCTCATTACTGTGATAAAATCCCTGAAATCAGTTTATTGAAGAAAAGATTTTCTGTGGTGCATGGTTTAGGAAGGGATATGTTCTATTGTGGCTTGGAGGCCACGATGGTGTGAGCATCAGGTGGTTAGTCACTTAGTGACGGCTGTCAGAAGCAGAGTGGATAGAAAATGGGAATGAGCCAATCAACGGGGCACATGCCTTTGATCCCAATACTCAGGAGGCAGAGGCAGTCAGATGTCTGAGTTCAAGGCCAGCCTGGTCTACAGAGAGAATTCCAGGACAGTCAGGGCAGAGAAGCTCTCTCTCAAAAACAAAACCAAAAGAAAAGAAACAAGAGAGAGAGAGAGGTATAAAAAGTTCAGGGTTTTTACCCAGTGACCCACTTCCTTCAGTGGCTCCTCCTCGTGCAGATTCCACCACCTTCCGGAAAGAGCAGCGTCAACCTCAGACCAAAGGTTTCAATGAATGAGCACGGGGGTGGGGGTGGGGGGGTGGGGGGGGTGAGGTTAGTTTCACATTCAAACCACTGAGGGCGGGGGCAGTTGCCTGTAGTTCTGAAGCCCCTTGTTCCAGCCTCTGAGCTTCCCAGAGTGGGGCTGGTACAATCCTGTCCTATGCAGGGATCTTTCAGTAAAACCTTTGTGAGTATAATGCTCGGATTTCTTTCTTAGTGGCAAGAATATCCCTGTCTGGGTCCGGGCGTCTTCGTAAGACACAGGACTGGAAGGATCAGCTGAAGCTGGACTGAGGGGCTCAGGGTTTATATTTCAGGTTTAGTATATGAAAAGTCAAAGCCTGGGGACCAGGTAACAGCATCACATAAGCTCTGGATTATAGGGGAAGTGAGACTAGAGGCCAGTTGCAAATGCAAAATAAAACCACCCCCATATATCACGGCAGTCACGGAGAGGAGGATTGAATAAAACACTGATTTTGTTATGTAGGAAAGAGCACCCAGGCCTGTGATGGATGAGGAGGTTAAGGACCGAGGTGGTCGGGTTGGATAAACAGGCATTTCTGAAGCACAGTGAGCAGTGTGGTACCCAAGCATTAGTCATTGATACAAATGCAATCTCAGGAGCTTTATAAACAAGCAAGCCTTTACCAGCGCTCACATCTGGCAGGCGATACATCCATCCCGTGTAAATACTTCACACAGCATCGATTACCCTGATCAATCTCAGGCATCTATCATTTTCCAGCCTTGTAACCCAATATAGGGAAATTACAAAAAAGTAGAATGTTCTGAACATTCTATGTCAATGGCTCATAGGGAAACAGCGAATAAATTCCTGTTAGACTCTAAGGCGTGAAGTGGGCAATTTGCAATATTGTTTTTTTCTTAGAATTGAACGAGATGAGAAAACCATCCTTCTCAAAATTCGTTTGGAAAGACATCCTCATCTTTGGAAGGGGAAAGGTAGTTATGAGACACAAGAATATGGACAAGAGGCACTTAGACCAGGAGCTGCTGCCTTGGACTCAGATTCTACAGGGTAGGGTCTAGGGTGAGAGGAAGCAAACTTGGAAGGGTGGGTGTCAGTCAAGTTAGGTTTGCTCGTACAGGCTAATGGCCAGAATAGAGGTTTTCTAAAAAGGAAATGACATGGTCAGAATGGGTTTCAAAAAAAGCATTTTTTTTTTTTCAGAATTGGGGCCATAGCTCAGTGGGCCTGGCATGTGTGAAGCTCTGGGTTCGATCCCCAGTACTTCCTAAGCCTGGCATGGTGTGATATATGACAGCAATTTTAGCACTCGGGAGGTGGAAGCAAGAGGGTCAGGAGTTCAAAGTCAGTCTAGACTGCATAAAATCTTGTCTCAAAATTAAAAAGAGTCTTTCTAGGCAGGCTTGGAGGACAGTAAGAGAGTTTCTAAATCACAACAGACTCTTCTTAAAACAGTTTCTTGTTTTGCCAGATGTAATGGAGAACACCTTTAATCCCAGCACACAGGAGGCAGAGGCAGGGAGATCTCTGTGAGTTCAGGGACAGCCTGGACTACTCTGTGAGTTCCAAGACAGCTAGAACTAATAATAAGACCCTGTCACAAATATATAGAGAGAAATTTATTTTTCCAAAAAAAAAGTCGTTTTACATTTACTAATTGTGTGGTGTCATTGCGTACCACAAGACAAATGAGTCAGTCACAGGACCACTTGTGGGAGTCAGCTCTCTTTCCCACCTTGTGAGTTCCTATGGACGCCAGGGATGGAACTTGGGTTATCATTATTGGCAGCAAGCTCCCTTAACCACTAAGCTATATTGCCAGCCCCTGCTTGAAATAATTTCTACACGTTGTCTAATGTAGTCCCTCAGAGCAGTCCCACAGGGTCACTAAGAATATTCACTACAAATATCTACATGTCAGCAGACAGGCTCAGAGGGGTAAAGCAGACGTGGTATACATTTTTATTCCTCTTAATATCCTGAAGAAAGTGGAACTCATGAGGGCCCAAGTCTAGACACCAATCTAAGTGAGAAAAGAGGCTCTCAGTCCCACCTCAGCAAACCCTGGAAAAGGAGCCTGCTGTTAGCTTCCTAGTGTTCACTGTTAAGGTGACAAGCCTACTTGGCTGTTTAGTGTGGGAGTTTGGAAATGCCCTGCCACTGAGCTGCAGCCCCAGCCTCCCTGGCTACTCCTTTGGTTGGCTTACTTTTGAGATAGGCTCTCCCTATGTAGCTCAGATTGGCTTTGAACTCTAGATCCTCCTGTCTCTGACACCTGGGTACTGGGACTACATAAATGAGCTATGGGTTTTGTCTTTGTTGGCTGGTTGATTGGCTAGTTGTGATTCTGGAGACTGACCCCGGGGTTTTTGTATATGATAGATAAGTGTTCTGCCATTGAGCAATGTCTCCATCCCTAGACGATGCAATGAAATGCAATCGATTTCAGCCAATGGCCTTTTAGCTTATGGTTAGACAAAGGGGGTGTTTACTTGTTTGCTTGCTTGCTTGATGATTTTACTGTAAAGCCTAGGCTAGCCTAAAAAGTACAATCCTTCTGCCTCAACCTCTCCAGTGTACCATCTTGCCCAGCAGACTAAATACATTTTAAAGGGACCCCAGGAACCAGATATGATACCACATACTTGTAATCACAACATTCATAAGTCAGAAGGGTAGTGAGTTGGAGGACAGCCTAGGCTACATAGCAAGACTGAGTCTCCAAAAAAAGAAATCAGATACATGAATAAATAAGTGGACAGAAGGGCCAGGGAGAGGGGCCTTGTTGGGGATGGGCAATGAGACCCTTCTTCCCTTCCAGGAAGAAGCTCAGCACAGTAAAAACCACTCCTCCCAGGTCCTCCAAAACCCCAGGTCTCTGTGGGGCAGCCCCAGCCTGCCGTGGTAATTTCCAAAGCCAGCACCTGGAAGGCTCGCAAATCCTCTGTTCATGCTCAGACATATAAATTGCATTAGCAGAGAGGAGAGCCACGCTTCTCGTGGTGTGCTCGGAGAAGAGGCACTGCCATCAAGTGTACACGTGATAACTCTCAGACCTGGCCTGGCTCCAGGGGAGTCGAGCAGAGGGGTGGGCCTTTCTCAGCCTCTTCAAGCTTCTTCAGTCAAGTATGAAAGGAGCTGGGATTTTTTTGTTTTGTTGTTGTTGTTTTTCCCTGGCTGCAGTGGGGCTGGAGCAGACACCACACCTCAAGGTCGTTTAGTGGGAATTCACAAGTCAACTGAGAGCCTGGTCCTGGAGAGTCTGAGGCACATGCACATTAGGCATCTCCCTGCACACAGCCCAGAGCTGCGCATCTTTCCCTCTTTGATCCCTCCAGCTAGCAGTTCATTAGTATTCCAAAAGCACTGTAGTTTTCCATCCATCTATGTTTATATCAGGGATCTGCTATTTCAGCTCCTGGTTCTGAAAGATTCAGCTATGAATTGAAAAGACTTTTAATTCAGACCCCAAGTCCCGACTAGGACAGAAGACGGAGAACAGGGCCAGGTGACTATAAGGAATCTCAGCAAGTTTGAGCTAGGCCTAGCTTCTAATCTCAGTCCCTGCTCTTGCTTAAGGAAGTCATCGGACTAAGTGAGCCTCACTGCTATGTCAGGGTTGGTGCATGAAAGGAGTGGGGAGGGAGGGAGGAATAGAAGAAGAAGGGGAGAAACTGTGCTCAGCACAGGGACGATAGGAAGATATGGGGGCCTCTAGTAGTTGGTAGCATCTACATATATGATCCATATAAGTCTACTTTAAAAGAATAGACTTTGACAGGTGAAACACCAAGCTAGAATATGAAGGGATTGATTGGTAGAGCCGGGGATATATTTAAGACAGTGAAACTATTTTGTATGATACAGTAACGATGGGTACAAGTTATAGAATGTACAACATTCTGATGACTTAGTAACAATGTAGCAACATTGGCTCTTCAGCTCTCACTGACATAATAAGATGGATGCACCCTGGATCTGAGAACTGCCTTAGGGATATACATAGCAACTCTCTCTACTTTCCAGTCTTTCTTCTGTATTGTTCATTTGGGTGGGTGGCTGGGTTTTGTTTTGTGTTGTTTGCTGGCTTGCTTGCTTGTGAGATACCATGGATTGGCTCCAGGGCCGGTACATCCCAGCCAAGCACTCAACTGCTGAGCCACACCCTCAGCCCTCTATCAATTTTCCTGACAAAATTAAAGCTGCTCTAAAATAAAATTTCAGGGGAAAAAGAAAAAGCCATGTCAGAACAGCAGAATACTGGAAAGAATATTTGCATTCTCCATGTTGACAAAACTGGTCCCAAAGTGACAAAGACAACAGTGGCATGATGCTTAGAACCCAGTTTAGGAAGAATAGTGAACCCGGAATATTTGTGATTTACCTAGGGACCAGGGGAGATATTTCAATAGGTGCCACCACTCTCAGTAATAAGCAGCTGGATTGTCACCAGTCAGACCCAAAGCAGTAATAAGAACTAGGGCAAGAAATGAAGATATGAATTAGCACCACGCAGACTGGGGAGAGGGAATAGATGCTGATGAGGTCCTGCTGTCTTGGACAAGACTGATGAGTGAGTGGTTGGTTGATTGATTGATTGGCTAATTGACTGATAGGGGTAGGTAGCAGAGGGAGAGGAGTCTAGGGAAGGCTGAGGTTTCTGTTTCCCAGCTCTGTGGGTGGCAGATCCATTCTTTCAGAGATCTGGAATGAAGGAGGACCAGCTCTGAAGACATGATGACCTGGCCAGCTGTAACACGCTTTTGAGAGGAACATCATAGCGTGTGCCCTGTGAAATGAGTTCTGGGATCTTTCTGACCTGGCCCTTTAGGACTCGGGGGAGAGATGTTGGTCACCATCTACAGACTTGAGCCCAGGCATTTGTGCTTAGGGCTAGCATGGGGATTATTTCAGTACTAAGCCGAGGGCCATGTGCCTGTATCTGTCCCCACTGGTCATTCATGTTGCCTGAGGAGTTCTGAGGGCCTTGGTGCTTTATTATTAAGTTGAGAGGAAGGGTGAGAGAGATGAATCAGCAGTTAAGAACACGTGGCTGCTCTTACAGAGAGAACTGGGATTCAATTCCCAGAATTCGAGACTACCTGTAACTTCAGTTACAAGGGACTCTTCTTACTTCCCAGGGGCACTCAGCACAAACCAGAGGCAGTTTGATCTCACTGAGTTGGAGGCTAGCCTGGTCTACATAGTGAGTACCAGGCCAGACTAGTCTACAGGGCGAGCTCCAGGACAACCAGGACTACACAAAGAAACCCTGCCTCGATAACAAAACAAATATCCATTTTGGGGGGAAAATATCCCCAAAGACTCTCTTTTCCACATACACATATGCAGACAACACACACACACACACATAAAATAAACTGAATAAATACTTTAAAGTGGGGGTGGGGATGCTGGAGAGATGGCTCAAAGCAAATGGCTCACAGTACTTGCTGCTCCTGTAGAAAACCTGAGTTCAATTCTCAGAACCCACCTGGTGGCTCACAATCATCTATAACTCCAGTCCCAGGGGATTCGCTGTCAGCACATGGTGCACAGACACACATGCAGGCAAAGCCCCCTCACAAATAAAATAAGAAAAATAGATAAATCTTTTAAAAAAAATGATCAGGGGCAGGTCAAGACCTGGAAGAAGGTGCCACTGCCATGCAGGACTGTCCAGCAGCCTTCTCTCACAGAGGACTTGCAACACCTCACAGCAATCCTCTCTGTTCCAACAGCCTTGCCACAAAACCTCCACAGTCTCCCAAACAAACCTAACCCAGAACCCAAATGAAGGGGTCCCCATGTCCTGTTAGACTATATGCAGCCCTGGTTGTCGGCAGCCATGTTTTGCTCTCTATACGTGGAACATAAGCTGGAGAAAAATGTTCCTCGGTTGGCAAGAGACTCTTTTTGGGTATTTTCCGGTTGTTGTTTGTTTTGTTTTGTTATTTAGGCAGGGTTTCTCTGTGTAGCCCTGATTGTCCTGGAACTTGCTCTGTAGACCAGGCTGGCCTAGAACTCACTATGTAGACCTGGCTAGCCCCAACTCAGAGAGATCCATCTTGCTTTAGCTCCCTAGTGCTAGGATTAAAGGAGTGTGTCACCATGCCTGGCCCACAAACATTTCTTTAAGTAAAACTATGGAGGAGTCATACTTTACAGCTTGAGACATGCTTGTCCAGTTGCCCTCCAAAAAGGCTGAACCAGTTTCATGCCAAAGTGACAGGCAGAGTTATGAACTTTGCTGTGGGATTTTGTTTTGTTTTGTTCGGTTTGTTTGCTTTGCTTGCTCGTTAGTTTTTTATTAGTTTTTTTTCTTCTTCTTTGCTTTGTTTGGTTTTGTTTTTTGAGAATGGTTTTGCTATGATGCTCACTATAAAACATAAACTAAGTTCAAACTCATGGCAGTCCTCCTGCTTCAGCCCCCTGAGAACTTTCAGTGTTCTCAGTTCATTGTTTTTGCTTCACCATGCTTGGCTGCTAAAGTCTAATTCTTGAAAAACTTGTTCTGACTAAAGCCATGTCAGCACGGAGTCACTTTTCATGGAGATGGACATAGACTCCTGTCCTAGGGGAACCCTGGCATGATGGGTCCTCATTCTTCAAGAGAACAGTGTAAGCTCACCTGGATAAAACCAAAACCAAAACAAAGAAGAAGAAGAGGAGGAAGAGGAAGAGGAAGGAAGGAAAAAAGAAAGAAAGAAAGAAAGAAAGAAAGAGAAAACAGAAAAAAGAGAAAAAAAGTCAGACAGTAGTGGCCAGCACTTGGTAGGCAGGTGGATCTCTGTGAGTTCAAGGCCAACCTAGTCTACTAATTGAGTTCTAGGACAACCAGGGCTACATAGAGAAATCCTGTCTTGAAGGAAAACAAACAAAACAACAACAATAACAACAACAAAAACCATTTCTCCTGCTGCTAGTGGGAATGAGATCGGCCAATACCCAAGAACCACACCCACTGTAACATTGATTCAGAACCATCTCCCAACAGGATGACCAGATGCCTCGAAGGTTTCAGTGCAAGATGCTCATTTTAGCATTACTCACAGAAGCAATGCATTTAGACAGAGCTGAAGCATCCAATGAGAATAGCTATAAAGATTTACAAAAATAGAATATTGAGCCAGCATTGAATATACCTTTTTTAAAAAAATACTTAATGATGTAGCAAAAGAACCTTTGACATTCAAAATAGAAGACGATGGCTGGATATAGTTCAGTTGACAGAATTCTTGCCTAACATGCACAAAGCCCTCGGTTTGACAGCCAGTACCCTATTAACCATGGCATGTGACTATCACCAAGTTAGGAGGATCAGAAGTTCAAGGTCATCCTCAGCTACATATCAAGTTTGAGGCCAGCCTGGGCTACATGAGGTGCTGTCAGAAAGAAGGGGAGACAGAAAGAGGGAGAAGGAAAGAAAAGAAAAATAATCAAGAGAGAATGGAGGAAGAGAGGCATGCATCAAAAAAAAAAAAAAAAAAAAAAAAAAAAAAAAAAAAAAAAAAAAAAGCACCTCGATCACTGGGGCAGCTGGAACACAGAGCCCTGCACATAGGGGGTTGGAGGCTAGCCTGGACTACATGAGGCCCTGGGAGCTGTCCTTACTTTGGGTAAAATCCAAGTTTGCCACTCGTGACTGTGCGACCTCAGGCAAGGTACTAAACTCTCTGTGTTCCAGGGGGTTACAGGAGGGAAGCATTTGGACTGGGACCTGCTGGTCCAAATGTCTGTTGTGCCTCTCTGTAACCTTACAGAAACCAACACTTCATTCCACACAAATGGAATGGAAAGGCAACCAATGCTTTCCTTTGGACGACGTGTTTTAAGACTATAATTACTCTGAAGTAAGTTAAATGCTATAATCACTTTGAGTGTACATCTTTCTAGAACACTGAAGTGTCTTGTTTTTTTTTTTTAGAGTGGCATCTATTAATTATGGGTGGCCCTCTCTTTCGGCTTAGGCTTTGTGAGCTTGAGGGCCCATGAGGGCAAAGCCTCCTTCTCTGACTCAACGCTGCTGCCCAGCAGGCAGGAGAGGGCCTGGCACAAAGCCAGCACCCAGGAAGTGTTGAAGTCCCAGAGGCTATGCAGTGGGATGCTCTCAAGATCAGAAAGGGAGGCTGAGCCTTTGCCTCTCATGAAGGGATGCAGACAGTGCAGAGTTTCAGGGTGTCCCTTGTCCACCCTTACTCTCCAGATGCCACTGTCCCTACTAGATCATCTGAATTCTATAGAAACAGCTGGGTGTGGAAGCCAATGTTTATAATCTCAGCATTCAAGAGGCAGAGACAGGAGGATCAGGAGGTGAAGGTTATCCTTGAATACAAAGTGAATTACAAGGTAGCATACGCTATACTCTCATCTCAAAACCAAACAAAACAAACAAAGGTATGCAAACAAACAGTGCAGAGTGAGGGTCTGCCCCACAGGAAAAATGGGCAGGGCTGGGACCTCACATTGAAAGGCTCAGGGGACTTCCTGATTTGGTTCCTGCTCCTGTGTCTCCTTCTATAGGGAGGATTTAGACGAGAGCATACACATGTGGTCGCTCTGCTTTTAAAAATGTATCATAGCAATGTGCAGGTATCCCTGGCTTTGATAAAGGCCATTCAGGCTCTCGGATGCAGTGAGATCATTTTGAACTCAAAAGCTAGTCAGTCATGGGACTGTGGTGATTGAGAAGCTCACACCATGAAGAGAATGGATATGTTCTGTGCCTAGGGCAGCCAGCGCTGCCCTAGGATATTCCAGAAGGAATATTCTCTCTCTCTCTCTCTCTCTCTCTCTCTCTCTCTCTCTCTCTCTCTCTCTCTTCTCTCTCCCTCTCTCCCTGTCCCCCTCCCCCCTCCCTCCCTGTCACCTCTTCTCCCTCCCTCCTCCCCCTCCTTCCTCCTTCACCCTCCCTCCCCCTCCCTCTGTCCTCTGTCCCCTGTCCCTCCCTCCTTCCCTCCCTCCCCCAGAATGAAGAACTGCTCTACAGGACTGGGGATGGGGGTCAGTGGCAGAACGTTTTTTTATAATATACAAGATTCTGGGTTCAATCCCCTGCACCATGAGATAATAAATAAATAAATAAATAAATAAATAAACAAACTGCTCAAAAAACCAGAGCTTAAGGCCCAGGCGCTGACTTAAGGAGATGTGATTTCTTAGGCAACGGTGTAAACAAGCTCAAGATTGAGGAACACTGGGTAAGAATGCTCAGCAGAGGGACTAGTGCTGAGGTGGGACCCAACGGTCTCTGTCCAGTCCTCTCATCCCGAAGGACACTTGACTGTGTAAAATGGAAGCCCCTTCTCCTGTGAGGACCTATGTCTGGGCCTTTGCAAGCTGCTTCAGGACTCTCAGATTTCACTCCCCATGTTCTTGCTTTGGGGTCATCCTCCTGTTTTCCCTTGTGCTGTGCTGGAGGTCAAGTACATCCTGGGCAAGTACTCTGTCACTGAGCCACTACTCCAACCTACTCCATGTTTTTATTAAATTAAGATATAATTCACATATCCAACACTTCACATTAGTACACAGCTCTGGTTTCATATACCCGTGAGGCTGTGTGCTCATCACCATCATCACCATCACCATTATCATCACCATCATCACCATCATCACCATCATCACCATCATCATCACCATCACTCCAGACTATTTTTAAGCATCCCTGAACAAGACCTGATACTCTTAATTTTCATTTACCACTTCCTTCTCTTCCAAGTCCATGGAAGCTCCTCGCTTTTTAAAAATCAGTATGGATTTGTCCACTGTAACATTTTATGTTAATATAGTTTTTCTGGCTAGGGTTTTGTCAACTTGGCACAAACTAGAGTCATTTGGGAAGAGTGACTATCAACTGAGAAGGTGACCCCACCAGCTTGGCCTGTGAGCAAGTCAGTAAGCAGCACCCTCCATGGCCTCTGCATCAGTTCCTGCCTCCACGTTCCTACCTTGATTTCTTGCCCTGACTTCCATGGATGATGGAAAGCAAAATGTTTTTGTGAACTGTGTGAATATTCTCCTTGTGTTATTTGAATGTTGACTTCTCTGCCCTCATAACTTGTTTCAGTCTGGACATGGTAATGCTTATGTCAAGAATCTCCTGTCTCAAGTTTGTGTAAACAATGCTTACCATTTATTCTCTGCCTTATTAATAAAAGCTGATCAACCAGCATGGCTGGTTGAATCAATGGCTAGGCAGAAGAGAGAATAGGACAGGACTTCCTCCACTCAGGGGACGAGGAGACAGACAGACACAGAGAGAGGTGTTGGCAAGAGAAGACATTGTAGGAAATATATCAAAAATCCAGAGAGCCAGACCAAAACTAAAATGAGGGATCTTGGGGATTTTGCCTGGGAGGCAGCCAGATTAGCTTAAAGGATTAAAATAGATCAATGGCTGCCTAGGTGCTATGGTAAACCTTGATTAAATAAATCTTAGTCTTTCTGTGTCATATAGGATAAAGAAAAACAGTCACTGTATTAACTTATTGTATACATTTATATTAAAAAATTACTGTTGCAAGACTACAATCTACATCTCCCTATTAAAAGGCTGCAAGAGTTAGACCTATATTTTCTTCTAAAAGTCTTATGGGGGCTGGGGAAATGGTTCAGTTGGTAAAGTGCCTGCCACATAAACACAAGGGCCTGAGTTCAAATCCTCGGCACATATGTAACGCCACAGGTGTGTGTATTCTGCACACTCTGCGGGCCAGCCAGCCAGTCTAGATAATCAGAGAGTTCTGGGCCAGCTGAGAGAACATGCCTCAAAAAATAAAGTGAAGAGTGACAGAGGAAGACACTTGATAGAGACTTCCGGTTGCCATACATATATATGTTCACATACATGCATACACATCTACACACACATATACACATGTAACTTTAAAACAAATTAACTAATGAATAGCTGTCTTATGGGTTTAAATTTTCCATTTATTTTGAGCTATTTTTTTAATTTGGTGGGGGTCCAAATTAATTATTCTATAAGTTGTCACAGCAACATTTACTGAAATAATATCTTCCCATATAGAGCTTAAATTTATTGGAAACTTGTCAACTGACCATTGAAAATAATCTAATGTAAATCAATACAGCCATTATGAAATGCAGTTTGAAGGCTTCTCATACCTTTTTAGAATAGTGCTAACTATGGAGGCCCACACCTGTAGTCCCAGAACTCCATAGCTAGAAGTTGTGTCAATATTAACCTTGGCACTTACTGAGTTTAGGGCCAGCCTGGGCTATAAGAGACATGCAAGGTTTCCATATTTTTTAAAATTAAGACACTATTACCCAGTGATCCAACAACTAAATTAAATCAGTATGTCCAAAAGACGTTTCCACTCCTACAGCCACTGAAACATTACCCACAATAGTCAAGACATGGCCACCCTAAGTGCCAATCAGCCAATGAATGGGAAAGAGAAAGTGATACACACAAGGGACACAATTCTATTAATTCTTCAAGGAGGCTCAAATCCTGTCACTTGTGACAACATGTGTGAACCTGGAGGACATCATGATAAATAAGACAGACATTGAAAGTCAAATATCACAGTCTCATTGAGAGTGAGCTCTGAAGAAGCTTCCTCAGGGAAGCAGAGGCTAGAAGGGACGTTAGCAGCCAGAGACTGAGGAGCAGGGAGGAGCTGCTCAGAGCCAAGGATGCAAATCTTCAGTTAGAGAAGAAGGGAGGTTCAGATCATCCTCATTCACCTTACAACATGGTGGTAGCTGTTCAGTGGTCCATCATCTGCTTGTAACTGCCGATTTAAAAATGTTCTCACCTAGAAATGTTTCTTGGTGCCTCAGATACATTCATTTACCTGTCAGTTTTCCAGTCACATCAACCTCCAAGTGGCATGTGCTATAACATAAATATACCCATTTTTTAGTTTGTCAATTAAAATTAGCTAATGTGAGCCAAGGGGATGGCTCAGCAGGAGTTTGCCACTGTAATGGTTTGAATTTGCTTAGCCCAGGGAGTGGCACTGTTAGGAGGTGTGGCCTTGTTGGAGGAAGTGGGTCTTTGTGGGCGTGGGCTTTAAGACCCTTGTCCTGGATCCCTGGAGGTCATTCTTCTAGCTGCCTCTGGAAGAAGTGGTAGAACTCTCAGCACCTCCAGCACCACTCCCGATAGATGTCGCCGTACTTCCTGCCATAATGATAATGGACTAAACTTCTGAATCTGTAAGCCAACCTCAATTAAGTGTCTTTTAAAGAGTTGCCGTGGTCATGGTCTTTTCACAGCAATGAAACCCTAACTAAGACAGCCACCAAGCCCTAAGACCCAAGTTCAAGCCCCAGGCCCACATGGTGGAAAGAGGGAAATAAAGTCTATAGGTTGTCTTCTGACCTTCACATGCATGTTGTGGCACATACATGTACACAAACACACACAAATATGAAATTTAAAAATATAATTAATGAGTTCAAGGCCAGCCTGGTCTACAGAGTGAGCCAGGGCTATACAGAGAAATCCTGTCTTGAAAAACCAAATATATATATATATATATATATATATATATATATGTGTGTGTGTGTGTGTGTGTGTGTGTGTGTATGTGTGTGTGTATACATATATACACACATATATATATTACAATTATATATATATATATACATACATATAATTAAAATAATCAATCACTATGACTATTGAGAATTATTTCTGCATCACCAATTATATTTCATGGTTATATCTTTTACTAGTCTTACAGAACCTAATCTGGCCTCTAACTCATTAAGTTATGGAGAATGAAACCTCTCAATTCTCCTGCCTCTGAAATGCTATGGTTACATGCATGTGCCAACATTTCCTGCTCTGATGGTCTTGATTGTTGTAGTTTCCTGGTAAGCTTTAGAACTAGGAAATATTATTTCTCCAACCTTTTTCTTCTTTTAAAGATTGTTTTGACTATTTTGATCTTTTTATATTTCCACATCAACTTTAGGATCAGGTTGCCAATTCTGAAAAACAGCTGGTTGGGATTTTGAAGGTAGACTATATTGACTCTATAGATCTCATAGGAGGACAATTGACGTCTTAATAATATGTAGCCTTCCTATACATGAACACAGGCTGTTTCCCCTGATGTAGTCCTTAAATTCTTTCAATGATATTTTATAATTATCATTGTACTGGTATTGCTTTTGTTGACGTTATTTCTAAATTTATTGATTTTATTCTCTTTAGTGCTCCTATAAAGTGTAAGGGACATTGTGTGCAGCTTTCTCATGATAGCCATCTTATTTAGGGATTACGATAACTCTGGTCCTGGAAAATGAGTTGGGAGTGAATGTTCTCATTTGGGGGCAATTAATGAAGTACTGATGTTGATTCATCATTAAATATCTGGTGGAATTCACCAGTGAAACCATCTGGCTTTTTAATGGGGAGGTTTTATTTTAGGTCTTTTGTTTTTAACCCAGAATACTTTTTGTCATGGTCAGTTCAGATCTTCTACTCCTTGTCAATTCGAGGCATTTGTGATTTTCCAGGAATCAGTATTTCTTCCTTCCTTTCTTCTTCCCTTTCTTTCTTCCTCCCTCCCTCCCTCCCTCCCTCCCTCCCTCCCTCCCTCTCTTTCTTTCTTTCTTTCATTATTTTTTCTTTTTTGTCTTGTTTTGTTTTTTATTTTTCTCAACAGGATTTCTCTGGGTAATCTGGCTGTCTTGGAACTCAATCTATATACAGACCAGATTGGCCTCTAACTCAGAGAGATCTGCTTGCCCCGCCTCCTGAATGCTGGGATTAAAGATGTGAGCCACCGCCAACTGGCTGGAATTTTTTCATGATCTAGCTTTTTACATCGGTTCCTATCTTTCAAAGTGTGCTCTCTCTGGCTCCCTCCTTTCTCTCCCGGCTTAACCTTCCTCAGATTACAGCTGGTCAAATGCACTGGAGGAGGGTACTGCAGGGTAGCTATTGCAAAGGTGGGACATAGAAGGAGGGAATAAATTCAGCTCCACATTGAGAAGAGACTCAACAGGTCTTAGGATGCATTAACAGTGGTAAGAAAGAAAAGACAGAAATAAGGGGAATGCTTGTGTTTTGTCTTGAATGATTAAATATTTAAGACCTTTAGGGAAAACAGAAATAACACAGAAAATGAGGACGAGAATCTGACATCGTTTTTATTCATGGTACACAGGAGATGCACTCATCTAGGTTCCAGGAGGAACTGGCCAAGTGGAACTGTAGAAGTCTACAAGTCTAGGAACAAGAGGAAATGTGGCAAACATTTAGACTTATTCCCTAGCACTGGAGATCTAACTCAGGGCCTCAGTCACGCTAGGGAAGTGCTGTAACCACTGGGCATCTCTCCCAAGTGAGAGGAATAAATTCGAGGAGCTCAGCAGAAAGATGGTGTTTCTCACTTGGCTGTGGATCAGATCACCTGAAGTGAAAAGGTTCAGATAAGAGAAAGAAAACAAGAGGACCAGGACAAAAGTATTCCGTCTGTCCAAAGATGAGCTTAGGAGGAGCTGAGAAGGAAGCTGAGGTGTGAGCCATTATCTGGGAAGTGAGCCCGAAGGACATGACGTCAGAGCATCCAGAGAACATTTACTCTCAGGAAGATTGTGGTGGCAGTCTGCACAAAGCCTGCTGATACAGGAGCAGAGAAGCGGCTGGGCTGCGTTCAGGAGCAGGGGAGCCAGTCAGCCCTCGCCGCCGTGGGATGGAAAACACATTTGTGAGGCTTGAAATCTCTAGAGAGTCTATCTCAATGAAGCTGGAGACAAATGGAAGGCGTCCTTCAAAGCTCCCAGGAAAAGAACGGAGAAAATAAGAATGACAGGCATGATGAGCCAGATATTAGTATCAAAGAGAGAAAGCAGCAGATGGAGGAGCAGTAATCAAAGAAAGAGTAGAATAAAATGTCCTGACCCGAACAAACAGCGCGGTTCTCAGATCAAACGGGCTTACGGGATACCAGGCAACATTAAATAAATGAGATACACGCTTTGATATAATCCAGTGAAGTTTCTCAACTAGTTAGTTGACAGAGCTGTATTAAGCCCCAGGCATGTCCTTAAAAAAAAAAAAAAAAAACCCAGAAAAAGAAAATTACTATAGGCGAATGAAATCGGGATAAAAGTGTTGGGTTTAAAGAGGAAAAAAAAACCCCTCACTGTGCAAAATAATAAAGTCAAAAAAAAAATTGATGGGCTGAGTGTAGGGGGTGCATTTCTGTAATTTCAGTACTCTGAAGGCTGAGGCAGGAGGATTGTAAATTAAAATCCAGGCTGGACTCACATTAAAGCAGCAGCAGAAGGAAGAGGAGGAGGAGGAGGAGGAGGAGGAAGAGGAGGAGGGAGAGGAAGAGAAGGAGGAGAAGAAGGAGATAGTGGTGGCCGCTGCTGCAGCAGTGACAAAAGTTAAAAGGTATGAAAGGAGAATTTTATAACTAAAAGTCTACATCCAGCCATGTTGGTATTCATCAGCAAATAACACTTTCAAATAGTTTTGGAGTTTAGCTAACGCTGCACTCTAAAAAAAATTCCTCAACCTAAGTATCTTAGTTTGGGTTTCACTGCTGTGAAGAGACACCATGACCAAGACAACTCTTATAAAGGACAACATTTAATTGGGGCTGGCTTACAGGTTCAGAGGCTCAGTCCATTAGCAGCATGGCAGGAGCATGGCAGTGCGCAGACATGGTGCTGGAGGAGGAGCCGAGAGTTTTATATCTTGAGCTGCAGGAAGGAGGAGACCGTGTACCACACTGGTGTACCTTCAGCATAGACCTCAAAGCCCACCTCCACAGGGACACACTTCCTCCAACAAGGCCACACCTCCTGATAGTGCCTCTGGGCTAAGCATTCAGACACATTAGTCCATGGGGACCATTTTTTTTTTTAAAAACCACCACACTAGAAATTTTTAAAAATCTAATTCTACTTCCTTGAACAATTTTGAGCACGTGGCAGACTCACCCAGAAGCCCCGTCAGTCACTTCCACCATGGGTCCATGTTGTGGAGAGATTCCCTGTTTTGAATCCTCAGGGCTCAAGAGTTGACCCAGCAAAGCCCAGCAGGATATTGGGTGATGGGCGGAGCACAACTCTGGGCTGAGATTTACAAACTAGAGCAAAGAGGCTGCTGAAGCTTTCTGCTGCGTGCCAATACTGCGTTGGAGGACCTACTAAGTGCAGCCAACCACCGCCAAACAAACAATCTAAGAAACTGACTCCAGATCTCAATGCCTTAGACTATGTGTTGCAATCCCATATGGGATCATGTAACTGAATTTGGGGATTTGGTAACAATCAAACATTTCTGGGCCTGTAGCAACCAAAAACTAATTAAAAGTCTAGTATGTGATAGATTAAAGGTCTTTCTGGCCAGACTTACCATGTTGCATGCTGCAACTTCACTACAACCTTGGTTCTGCACGATGTTCTTTGAATACTTTCCCACCATGCAACATCAATGAAGGCAGTTGGAAACTCTTGTCTCAGCTTTCAGGCCATCCCGTGCTATCAATGGTAATGTCTGCTCTGTACAGACGAAGTCCTCTGCTTGTAATGAAATTATGATGGTCTAATTACAAACAACAAAGACAGAATTTCCTACCATCTTCTTCAATGTGTCAGATGACTGTAACTTCGAGTTACATAGTGCTAGAGTGATTTTTAAAGTTGCTGTATGAATTGCTAGCTTGAGTCTCTCTCCCCACCCCCTCTGTCCCTCATGCGGGTCACGAGGGTCTCACTGTGTAGCTTTGGCTAGGTTGAAACTTTGTAGATCAGGCAGACCAGCGTCAAACTCACAGAGATCTGGTTGCCTCTACCTCTTGAGTGCTGGGAACCATGCCTGGCTTAAACATTTTCTTCTATAAGTTGCCCTGGTCATGGAGCCTTATCAGAAGGTAACTATATACTGAGAATATCTAAAAATTTTCTCAGGTGAAGCTGAGCATGATGGCACACACATAATCCTGGCACTCAGGAGGATCAGCAGTTCGAGGCTAGTCAGAGCTAGACAAGTAAGTTTGAGACTAGCATGGGTCATATGGAACTCTGTCTCAGAAGACCAAAAATCAAATTAAACACACACTTTTTTTTTTTTTTTTTGTGGCAGAAAGGGGTCATGAATGAAGATATTTAAGGAATTCTGCTGGAGATTACTAATTAAATGTAAGCATACCTCCAATGGAAAAGTTTGTTGCACACATCAGAGAGAATGCAATGGCTTAGGAACGGGCTCGTGTATGAGACAGAAAGATGAAATAGATGTGAGGCATTGTGGGGAACATGGTCCTGGCGTACAGACACTGTAACACCAGTGCAGATGCTCTGGGGCAGTGACGGTGACTTGGCTCATTCAGCTGGCTTATAGTCACTCTTCCTGGCAGTTTCAAGGAACTTCCTAGGAGTAGGAAAGGTTTTAGTCAGGAAGGAAAGCAGACCTTGTCTAATTTCTACTCTGATGAGTATACGGTTGATTAGTAACCTGGTTAATAGAAAACCCAAAAGGCTCGAATTCATTGACAACAACTCAGTTCCCTTAGTGCCATGGAGCTTTCATAATCTCATGGTTGTCCAAGAAGATAGAGCAATAATGGCCAAGGGAATGTCCGACTCTGGTTCCACCACTGAGTCCAGCACGGAACTCCAGGAAAGTCCCCTATTTCTATGGGCTCCTTCCCCCATCTGAACAAAGGAGTTGGTTACTGTAGGCAACCCTACCTACAACCCTTTAGCCAAGTTCCAAGATCTTGAAGGGAAGGCCTCTGAGGAAAGCTCATCTCCACACCCTGGGCAGCATGTGCAGTGCCTGGTTGTAGCTTAGCCCCTAGTGTTAGACAGTGTGCCATCTTTCCCAGAGGGAGCCACTTCCTGGGCCCAACATTCATGTTTATCTCCCCATTTGCTGCGCTGCTGGCTGCTGGGATCCTCTTTGGCCCAGCTAATGGCAGCACTATATTCACAGGCTTCTCTCCTCTGCAACATGCTCAAACTCCAGCTCAGTTGGCAAATTTAATCCCATTAGTGCCAAGGATGGCAGTCTGCCCTCAGCCCCACTGTGTGCCAGGGTTGACCTGCAGGCTGGAGCTTGTTTCCCTCCTAACCAGGACTTAAGTCAGACCAGGCAGAAATCATAGGGCTTCCTGGGTGTCCAGGTGGCCTGAAGAGTGCCTGATGAGGTCAGCTGAGCACCTGCAGGATGTCCTTTGAAAGTCCCAGCTGAAGCATGGGAAAGGGGGAGGGCTTCTTGCCACAGCAGGAAGCCCCTCTGGAACCCCAAGGGGGATCTCTGTGTTTTATAGATTGGGAAACACAGCCGCTTGAAACCTTACCTGAGGCAAAGCTGGACCTTTGGCTCAAAGGCAACATAGGGGAAATCTTCCTTCAGGGCTGCTGAGACAGACAGGTGCTGCCCTCACACCTTGAGCTCAGGCAGGAAGCCTGGTCCATGTACTTAGTGAGGGCACCTACCTTCTCTTTCAATTTTTTTTCTTAAATGTTTACAGTAGGTGCTTAATACATATACCTTCCCATGTTCTATGAACACACACACATATACTACACACAAACACACCACACATGCCACACACAAATACACATACCCCACACACAACACATACACATAACTCACACACACACACACACACACATTCCTGCATATACACCCCCACATACCACACACACAGACACACGCACCTACCACACACACATACTATATGCACCCCACATATCACACATACCACACACACACACCACTCTCTCTCACACACATACACACCCCCATATCACACATACCACACACACAAACATACACACCACTCTCTCACACACACATATGCCTCACACAACACACATACACAATACGCCACATATACCACACACACATACACATACCACGCACATACAAACCACTCTCTCACACACATATACACCACTCTCACATACATACCTCACAGAACACACACAAACACACACCTTTTCTAGCCAGGACCCAGGAAGCTTAGACCAAACAGGAATTACAGAGCAGATTCAGAGACAGATTTCCTCCCCCCCCTCTTTCTATGTGTGATTTCTTCCCTATGTCCCACCACCCTCCCAGAATAGCCCAGAAGCCCTCCTCACCCTCACCCCAGAACATAGCAAGTACACCAAACAACCATCAAATACTTCCTTGGATCCCTGTACTAAGTGCCTCTCACAGACCACCCCTGAGCCTGGAAGATGGTCAGGCCATACTCAGGGGTCCCAACCAGCCTGAGCCAAGAAGATGGAGCCTTCTGGAGCTCCTATGCCACCAAAGTCCACCCCTTATGGAATCCTAGTCCCAAGGAACCTCAAGAATTGTTTTCTCTAAGCATCTCTTCATGTCCAGAACTCTTCCACAAAGCAGCTTTCCCAGTCTTTGAGTTATAATTTTTATTCCCTCACACTGATGTAGCAGTATTCATAAAAGAAAATAGCATCTGGGGGTTATAGGTCATTGGAAGAATGTTTACTAAGACATGGTAACACACACCTGCAAGCCCAGCACTTGGGAGGTGGGAGCAGAAGGATCAGGAGATCAAGATCTTCCTGGACTACACAGCAGCCATGATGGTGACCATTGTGCGCTGCATGAGACTCTAGGCTTAGATTTTCTCAAAACCTCCCTTATTTAGGGTTCTTAAACTCTTCAACTTCCCTTCTAGCCCACTGACCAGAGAGGTAGGGGAGAGAGAAGGTTAACAGGAAAAGGGTGTTGTGAACCTGTTTAAAAACTAGTTCCTTGGGGGCGAGTCCACTCTTCCTTGTTAGGATACCAGCAGTCCAGTTCAATAGCAGACACCAAACGTGAATCAGTAGTGGTAGCAAGAACCAGGAGAAACAGCAATGTTCGGCCAAATTGTCACGAGTCAGCAGAAGCAGCCAAAATACCACGAGTTCTTTGGTGAGTTTCTCTACAAACTGAAGACCAATAAAGACCAGTGAAGACCAGCAAAGACCGGCAAAACATTCCCCAGTGTAGCAATGCAAGAGTGTCTTCTCATTGTTTCTGGGGTTCCATTTATATTCTTTTTAAACATCGCAGGCTCTCTCAATTGTCTGTTTTCAGCAAAACATCACATGCCCTCACACAAGACAGCTTCCAGAAAAACATGTGACACAACTGAAACGGAAAGAAACCTGAAATTTCCACCACATGAGAGCGTGTCTCAATAAATAAACGCACAAGAATTAAGTGACATTTACCAGAGTTGTTCTGCTCCCTGCTTCTGTTAGCTCCACTTTTCGAGTCGTGTTTTACTGATTTGGACGAATTGGGTCAGAACCATAGTCTTCCAGTCCTCTCCCCAGTATACACACCCACAGTTCGGGAAGTTTGTCAAGAGAGTATCCATTAGTTGTTGTACCCAGTAGGACAGTCCCCTTCCTTTGTCCCCTCTCTCTGAATATTAACATAATTTTATATGGCATTCCCCAAGCAGCGTTTTCATTGTAATTAATTGCTTTTTGTTCAAAGTGACCTGGTCTTCACCTTTGTTCGAGTTTAACTCTTCAGTTAAACTGGGACAAAGAAAATTATATTTAAGAACTGAGCTCAGTTAACTTGGCTCCTGGTTGCTATGGAGCAAGTGGTTCATCTTAAGGAAAACAAGGGTCTCCATGATGAATGATGTTTGCGTCACTGAAAAAGAAAGCCATTCAATAGATGGGTGACCCTGTTCTCACGAGTGCCCCTGGGTGATGAATTTATAGGCAAGTATTTTCTTGAGACTAATACTCTTTTGAACTTTTTTCTTTTCTTTTTTAAGACAGGGTCTTTAAAAAGCTCTGGTTGTTCTGGAACTTGCTATGTGGACCAGGCTGGCCTCAAACTTAGATTCACCTGCCTCTGCCTCCCAAATGCTGGGATTAAAGACATATGTCACCCAACTTGGCAAATGTCCTGTTTTTAAAAATATAAGCATGTGTTGCTTTATATGGAAAAGGGGGAAAATGCAGAGAACGGTGAATGATGAGGTTAAGAGCCACATCCAACACGTTATCCCCTCTCCATGTCTAACACGTTATCCCCCCCTCCATGTCTAACACGTTATTCCCCCCTCCATGTCTAACACGTTATTCCCCCCTCCATGTCTAACATGTTATCTACCCCCTCCCAGCACCTTTTCCTGGAAAAGATATCAGAGCAGAGGGAGGAGGAGGTTGTCACCGAGGTGCTGTTCTCATCAGCAGATGGGAGTTCAGAAGTCGTACAACTTGCCCATGGTCACAGTCATGACAAAATCACAGCTGTTGTGTGTGGCTCTAGGACATCTGGTTATCTGTCCTTAGAATGTTCTCTACTTTCCCACTGACAAATTACGATAAATTAGAGAGTTCTAAAAGCCATTCTAGAAACACTTCTCCTAATTTAAAAATTGGTGCAAGGCAACAACCTCACATTCCATTGAGATGGCTATTAGAACACACACACACACACACACACACACACACACACAGAAGAGAGGAGGGGTTGATGTGAAAAGCTTTGTGCTCTGTTGGAAAATGTTTTGGCCCTTGTGAATAACAATGTCATAATTCCCCTCCAAAATTAAAAACTAGAAATAGCATAAAAGCCAGCAATGCCTTTTCTAAGTATATTTCCCAAAGAACTGAGGGCAGGGTCTCAAGAGATAGGACCCATGTTCACAGAAGCAGTGTCCACAATCACCAAGAGATGGGATCGAGCCACAGGTCCATTGAGAGGTAAATACACTATGCTATGCATCCACTGCAGCGTCACTTAGCCATAGCAAAGCTGGGCATGGTGGTCACACCTGTAACCTCAGCACTTGCAAGGCTTAGGGAGGACAATTGCCCTTGGTTCAAGGCCAGCCTGTACTATACAGTAAGTTCTAGGCTATAGCCTGTTCTCAAAAATTGAAAGAAAGGGAAAAAGAAAAAAAAAAGGAAAAGGTGGAAGAATGAGGTTCTGATTCACACTGGGAGCAGCAACGTAGGTAAATCTTGAACACATTATGCTGAGAGAAGTAAGAACCACTGCATGGCTTGGCTAATGTAGACAAACCCCTAGATACAGAGTTAGAGGGTAGTTTCCAGAGGGAACTGGTCGTTACAGGGAGGCCTGGAAGAAGGAAGAAGGAACTATCTTTTAATGGCTATACTATTTCGGGTTAGCAAGAAGAAACACTTGCAAGGTAGAAGAAAGGGCATTTAGCAACACTGTATTGTACATTTAAGAAGGGGTGGGGGTGTGGGGTGTGGTAGGGCACACCCTTATTTCCAGCATTTTCAAGACTGGGGCAGGAGGATCACTGAGTTCAAGCCTGGCCCACAAAGCTACATGGTGAGACCTTATCTCAAAACAAAACCCCAAAATAATGATGATGATGATAATGATAATGATAATAATAATAATATAAAAATAAAAAAATAATAAAAATAAAAAATAAAAAGCAATCAAAACCAAACAAACTAAGAATGGTTTAAAATTGTACTATGCAGTTTCTATCACAGTTTTAAGAGGAAGGCTGAGGGTGTGGCTCAGGATACAACTTTTGCCTAGCATTCAAGAGGCCTTGGCTTTGGCCTCTCTAATCTCTACCCATAAAAAGTACAAGTTGAATAAATGACCAGCCATTGTATACTTGTTCCATGAACTTGAACTACAGTTCTCTAACAGCTTAATGATACACAACACCCTCCATGGATCACATCAGTTACTTCATGTAACACCCATGGCAAGATCAAGCTAGTCATCGGACATGGAGGCCCCACAGTCAAAGAGGCCTGCCACGAAGACTCTCTAACTCTTGGCTGGGAGCCCCTAGTAGGCAATGGTAGCCTCTGAACTTTGCAGGTTTAAGTTTTGCATAGAGGAATATGGAATCAGTTCATGACGAAGAAAGGAAGGCCAATGGTGCAGGAGACTAGAGACTGGATGTACTAACACTTATAATCCCCTCACTTGGGCAGTAGACTTAAGAAGATCAGAAGTTCAAGGTCATTCTTGAAACATAGCAAGTTCAAGGCCAGCCTGGGCTAATTAGACCCCTCTTAACCACACACACACACACACACACACACACACACACACACACACACATATACACATACACACACACACACACACACATATACACACACACACACACACACACACACACACACACACACACACACACAGAGTCCCTGAGGGGACCTTATCTTCAGGGTGGACCCAGAGCTGCCACAGGCTGGAGGTGTTTTGTGTTTGTTTTTGGTTGTTGTAGGTTTTTGAGGTGCTGGGGATTAAAACCAAGACCTTATTATCTATCTATCTATCTATCTATCTATCTATCTATCTATCTATCTATCTATGTATAGATATAGATACACAGAGATACATAGATAGAGATAAAGAGAGATATATTTGGGATAGCTAGTGCATTTGAGTTGCTCCCAGTCTAGAAGGAGAAACAAGCTAAGAGCAACCAGACATAAACCTGTGTAGGAAAATAAAATACTATGAGGCAAGAGGCAAGAAGCAGAGAATACAAAGAAGGGATTCGTGGGAGGAAAAAACTCATCATAGAAATGTGGGCTGCCTCCTGATCTCAGTAAGATCCAAGAAGCTTAGGCTGGGACATGCCTTCTCCAGGTAGTACTGAAGACAGCAGAGCCCTTGGGAATTAAGAGGCACCCAGCTCTTAGATTACAGTTGTGGAGAAAATACATGACTACGACAGTTTGATAGGAATTTAAATAAACACCAAGTGCATTTTTATCATTTCCCAGATGCACTAAACAGCAACCACATACAAGGAACTGAACATACATGGGCTCCTACACATTCAGTTGCTGCGTTTGGCTCCCCTCCCCTGAGGGGAGGACTATTCCCAGCCTGACAGTAGGCCAAACTCTGTGTCCCCTCTGACCTAGTTTCTGGGTTGTCACCTTCAAGAGTCATTTGGCATTCTTGACTTTGGGTTTAGAAGGACCTTAGGAATGCCAGCAGGTTGTCAAGTGCCACTGTGCTGCTAACAATCCCTCTCCCTATCTTCCAGACAGAGATGAAAGGGAAAACGCTCCTTTGTTCATTTTCTGGAAGGTGACAGTGTCTTCCATTTTTATATTGGCTTCTTTATCTTTTTGAGGTCAAATCTCCCCATACACACAAACCCTGGTGTTGATTAGCATTAGGATGGGAGGACTCCATTCTCTTCACAGCCTCAGTGGAGACAGGGTTGGTGTGTGTATGTGTGAGAAACATCGGCTTAATCAAATATCTGAAAAGAAGAATGCTTATTGAGGCATGCGGTGAGGGGACCTTATCTTCAGGGTGGACCCAGAGATGCCACAGGCTGGAAGTGTTTCATGTTTATTTTGGGTTGTTGTGTTTGTGAGGTGCTGGGGATCAAAGCCAGGGCCTCATATATACTAGGTAAGTGCTCTACCACTGAACTACACTTCCCCAATACCTGTCCCTCCCTTCCCCGCCACCATCAGACAACTCTTTGGACTTCTCTAGCTTCTTCCCAGGCTGGACTGGACCGTTAAAGCTTCAGGACAGCCACAGCAAGCAAAGTTGTTTAAGCTTCATCTCCAGCAGGACCTGGCAACCTACAACCAAGCCAGAAGCAAGGAAATAGAAGGCAGTGCTTAAGACCCTCTCTTCATCCATAAAACATGTCAGGCAAAGTCATTTCATGCCCCAGTGTCTGTGTGCTGTTCCAGAAAGGTACACCTATTCATCTCTCTCAAAAATGTTTACGGTGGAAAAATGTTTGTGGAGAGACATCATCACCAAGAGAAAACTAGCTCTCAGGTGAGAGGCTGTCCTTTGTGGGATATCTATTTCTGTGGAAACCTTGACAATGGGACTGGTGTTTGGCTTGCATGTAGAATGACTGAAAGCACCAGACAAAGGTGACTTTGGAAAAAAATCCCAGAGGTGGAGTGACCACTCCTAGAATGGGTTTTCTGAGATTAAAGGAGAGGGAGAAGAGGACTTTCTTCCTGTTGATGCATTCAAAGCTTCCAGGCTCAGGCCAGACAACACCAGACAGTTATAATAGCTGAAGGAAATGATAACCTCACACACCAAAACCCATTTCAGCTACATTTAAGGGCTGAGGCTATACAAGACTCTCAAAAACCAGCCTTTGAAGCAAAAAAGCCATTCTTGTTAACTCTGTAAAACAGAACAAAAGCTTCCTAATGAAATGGAACTAAAATCCAGGAAATCCCACCTTGTATCCGCTCTAGAAACTGTTTGATTTAGCAAGAATAATTTTTTTTTTGGTAGTTGCTATACTTGAAAACAATTAGTGGATTTATCCACATCAGGGAACTCCTAAGCATGCACAATGACTTCTCAAAACTCATAACCACTGGAAATGAAATTAGCAAAATTGTCTTGAAGTGAACTACAAAAATGCCCCCAAACCTATGTGAGAGAAAAATTAATTGCATTTGCAGCAGGCTGTGGGGCACTGCTGAGCTACAGTGTGTCTAAAAGTTGGACTGCCTTGGTCAGGACCCATCAGAAGTTTTAATGAGAGCAGCTGCACCCAGGAAGGGGTAATGAAGAAAGGCTTTTGTGAGGAACTGAACTGATTTATTCAAGCCACCCCAGAGACCACTTAAGCTGGAAGGACCCTGATTACCACTGAGTCCCACGCAAAGGTAGGGCAGGCCTCTGGGTCTCCAGACACCAATCCTTTTTGTCTAAGTGGAATAAGACACCTGAGGCTCAGAGAAGATGAGGTCACTGCTTAGGTCACATTCAAAGCACTAACCATGGGCACAGACTTGGGGTGCAGGACCTACAAGCTTAGGAATGAGACTCCAAGATTCCTATACCCCAGACTTTGCCCCCCCCCCCACTATAGACACAGACTTCTTCCCCTCTGCTTTCTTTACTAAGGCACAAAGGCATCATCCCTTTGTCTTTAAAGATTAGCTGAATCTTTTGAAGGTCACTTGCTGCTTTTTAAGAACTAGTTTGGAGTATGTGATGTATTCACACATGTGTGGATGGCAAGCATACCCTGTGTCTTGAACACAGAGGTCAGAGGACATTGGGCATCCTTCCTCTATTCCTCTGATCGTGTTGGGGGGAGGGGAGCGGGGTCTCTCACTGAACCTGAAGCTCACTGTTTTTTGCAAAGCTATCTCCTGTTATCTTCCTGCCTCCATCCTATAGTGCTAGGGTTACAGGCAAGTATGGGCATGCACTGATTTCATAGGGGGGCTGGGGATTTGAACTCATGTCTTCTTGATTCCATAGGTGACACTCTTACCCACTGAGCTGGCTCCACAGCCCTATACTGCTTTGTTATTAGAGTCCAGATAATTTCCTTAGATGACTACTGACCAGGCACCTGTCACTAAGCCTTCTGACTAGAGGTTTACCTATTTCCTGGGTAAATCACCCAAACCAAATTCTCCACCTTCCAGGGCACAGAGAGGCCTACTGGATGACCCTCACAGCTGCCACAGGAGGCTTGACACTGGGACATACCCTCTGCCTCCCCCTTGTGTCCACAAGAGAGCAGCATGGCCTGCGATTTGGGCGGGCCCACGTGTACCACACACATTTAGAGTTATCTTGATTATTTTTGCTGGAAAGGCTTCCTTATTCCTGGTTGCCCGGATGTGGGTTCCATCCCTCTCTTCGCTCCTACTCCTCCAATTAATTGCTCCTGGCAACTTCAGCCTCCCCATGGGGCAACCAATCCATCAATTCCTAAGCCTGGAAGGGGGACACAGAGGGGATATAAGTTGTAGTTCATGATAAGAAATCAAATCACTCCCACAGGTACAAATTCCCCGAGTTGGAACCCTAGTACCACATAAGAATACCACAAAGACCCTCACCTGTGGTTCTAACACTGGGGAGGTGGAGGCTGAAGGATCAGAAGTTCAAGATCACCCTCAGCTACACAGTAAATCTGAAGCTAGTCTGAGCTACACAGACCTTGTCTAAAAAATAAGTAAGTTAATAAATTAATGAGTATGACTGCGCTTTGACTGTGCTGTTCCAAGAACTTTAAGAATTCAGAGCTGTGTGGGGGTGAAGGTAGTAGGCCCTTAGAAAGAACATATTTTATAGTCTTTGGAAGGCAAGAAGTATTGTGAAAACAAATGACAAAAAAAGCGCGCTCAAAAAGGAAAGGGAACCCACAGGCAGTTAGAGCTAAGATGAAAAGGATGGATAAGGGACATAGCACAGCAGTAGAGCACTTGCCTAGCATGTGCAGGGCCCTGTCTCAGTTAGGGTTTCACTGCTGTGAACAGACACTATGACCAAGGCAACTCTTACAAGGACAACATTTAATTGAGGCTGGCTTACAGGATCAGAGGTTCAGTCCATGCCGGGCGGTGGTGGCGCATGCCTTTAATCCCAGCACTTGGGAGGCAGAGGCAGGCAGATTTCTGAGTTCGAGGCCAGCCTGGTCTACAGAGTGAGTTCCAGGCCAGCCAGAACTACACAGAGAAACCCTGTCTCAAAAAAACAAACAAAAACAAACAAACAAACAAACAGAGGTTCAGTCCATTATCATCAAGGCAGGACCATGGCAGCATCCAGGCAGGTATGGTACAGGAGGAGCTGAGAGTTCTACATCTTCATCTGAAGGCTGCTAGCAGAATACTGACTTCCAGGCAGTTGGGATGAGGGTCTTAAAGCCCACACCCACAGTGACACACCTACTCCAACAGGGCCACACCTTCTAATAGTGCCACTCTCTGGGCCGAGCATATACAAACCATGATAGGCCCTGAGTTTGTTCCCCAGAATAACAAAACTCAAACCAATTATGGCTAAAACTATATATCCCCAAGGAGCTAAACATCCCCAAGATGAAAGAGAAGAAGAAGATGGCTTCCTTGTTATGTTTCCCTCTGTCTATTTGAACCCTTTGTCAGTCCTCTCTGCAATTCTCTGCCCTACAGTTTGACTCTAAGGCGTACATGCTCCTCCTCCTCACCCTTCTGTCATTCTCCAGGCCGTTTTGTTGTTGTTGTTGTTGTTGTTGTTGTTGTTGTCGTTGTTGCAAGTGACAGAAATCCAACTTCAACTGGCTTAGGTGCAAAAGAAGTCGGTAGGTTGGAATAACTGCAGAGGACATGAATAAGAACGGCAAACGTAAGCAACGCAGGGAGGCGGGGACAGCGGTGGGAGGCGGGGACAGCGGAGCATCCTGGAACGGGGAACATGAAGAAAGGTGGATCTGAGAGCAGCGGGAAGAACAAGACATTTTGGTATATCACACTTGACTCAAGAACTGCTGTCAAATTATGTTGGTTATTGATCAGATGATATGGGAGCTTCTTGGCTTACATTAAGCAAGATCCTACAAGAACGACAGCATCTATAATAACAAAGGAGAAGACCAGGCTCTAGGGGCTGTACGTGATCACGCTCCGTGGCCCAGACTCAGGGCTTGAACTTAATGTTGCTTCACAGCCTAATGTTCACTGCAGCCTAATGCCCCTCGTTTTCTGCAAGTCCTTTTAATAGTTTGAAGGGCCAGGCCTAATCCAAACCTGACAACCAGAGTTGGGACATCAGAAAAGCAAAGCCATTATCACTCTTCCATAAAGCTCAAGGACCCATGAAAAACTGGGGGTGTGGAGGTCGGGGGGAGACAGAACTGACATCTATAATTCCAGAACTCTTGGGGGAAAGGAGAGGTGGAGAATAGTCAGAAGCTCGTCAGCTATCTAGCTTGAAGTTCCACATCCAGTGAGAAACGATGCCTCAAACAAGAGAGAAAGAGCAGGAACCAACACCCCATTCCCACTTGATGTGAGTCCTTTGACTGTGAAGAAGTTCTTCCTGGCTCTTCATGAGCTTACCTCAGGGGTGCTAAAGTCCCTGACTGATAATCAAAAGATGCCAAAGCCACTAATGGTAGTTTGAACAAGCACAGACCCCCCCAATGGTGCGGCATTGTTGTTGGAGAAGGTGTGTCACTGTGGGTTTAGAGGTTTCAAAATCCCAAACCAGGTCTGTCTGTCTCTCTCTCTCTCTCTCTCTCTCTCTCTCTCTCTCTCTCTCTCTTTCTCTCTCTCTCTGTCTAAAACTTGTGGATCAGGTAGATGTAAGCTCTCAGCTACTTCTCCAGCACCATGCCTCCACCTGCCACCATACTCTCCACCATGATGATAATGGATCAACCTACTGAAACTGTAAGCCCCCAGTTACATTCTTTCTTTTATAACAATTGCCTTGGCTGCTGGTAGTAGTGGCGCACATCATTAATCCCAGCGCTCGGGAGAGAGAGGAAGGCAAATCTCTGAGGCCAGCCTTGTCTACAGACTGAATTCCAGGACAGCCAGGGCTACACAGAGAAAGCCTGTCTTGAAAAATACATAACTAACTAACTAACTAACTAACTAACTCACTCACTCACTCTTGGCTTGGCTGTAGTGCCTCTTCACTGCAGTAGAATAATGATTAAGAGAGCATCCCAGGCCACCTTGTGGCATCGTGCCCAAGAAGAGTAAGATAATTCAACATGGACACGGAGCAGAATAAATGCAGATTTGTTAAAAGGTGAGAAGGAGCTCACACAGAGTGAGGGTGGCTGTAAGGGAGGAATAACTTTGGAGCCCTGGCCAATGGGCTTTTATGGATATTATAGTGAGAACTGGTTGGAGCCTGAGGCAGTCTTTATTAGGATTGGTCAGTTTGTGAACATCTTGATGTATTCACTAAGGAGTCCACACATCTTGTGCATGCTCTCCTGACCCAACCAGAGACCTACTTGTCCATTAATGGGAGAGGCCACATGAGCTATGTGTCTAGTTTCAAATGACCCATCATGGAATCTGTATTTGCTACCCGACGGAAGCAGGCTCCTGTCTCTAGAGTACCTGGGGCAGGATCATGTGAAAATGTAGGCTCCCCTCCAGCTACATTGAGCCAGCTTCCTTGGAGTGGTTTAGGCAACTCTGACCTACGCTGTGAGCTAAGGTAGATGTACCACTTTATATAATAGCAAAATTGGTCTGTTGGGAAAGCAAATTCCTGAGGTTAGTGCCTAATAATAACATAAAACGGTTATACCCACCACAAAAATGTCTGCAAACGGGAGCAAGTGGAGATAGCCATGGAGTTTACATGTTAATAAAAGACTAGGACTTAACAAGAAAGGACAGCTTCAAGCTGGGCTTTGGGAACTCAGACTCAAAGCATATGAGAGAAATTCTGCCCAGGCTTCCAGAGAGGGCATTTACTCCAGTGTTGGGTAATGGTTTCCTGTGAGATTGAAACACTCTATCTTGCAGGGAAGTTTCTTAAGCAGGAAGGCAAACAGCTCAAAATAGCTTCAGGAAGTCCCTGAAACTGACCAGTTTCGCTAGCCCCTCCCTGCCAGAGTAAGCAATAAAAGCTTCGCTCCCCCTCAGAGAAAGGGAAGCTGAGCTGCAAAGACTCTGAGGGAGAAAAGTTGCAAAGACCCCTAGAGACCAGGCCAGTTACCTGGAAAAAACAGAAGCTGCCTAGAGGAGGCTTAGACCAACTGAGGCACTTGGAAAGGACACTCTGCAGCCTGTTGAGCTGCCTGAAGGCTGTGCAGTGTGCTCCAGGTTCCCAGCTTTGTGAGCTGTCACCATGCTGGGGTGGGCTTTGGTATGCAGCTTCTTTGAATCACTTCTGATCCAGTAAGTAATTCCTCATCCATATTCGGTAAGTAACCCCAATGAAGCTCACTGGTACACCAAGCTGGACTTTGATTGTATCCATTCTTTGGTCTGTGAGGGGTTCCCTGCCTGGGGAGAATAGATCTGTGTGTAGTGTCTCTCTAGGAAAAATTTTGTCATGCGACATCTAGAGACCTCAGATTGGCTACTTTCTGCACCTTAGGACACTAGAGAATCAAAGTGTCTCCAAAGCCTGAGCACCGAGGCTGGAGAGATGGCTCAGTGGTTAAGAGCACTGGGTCCTGAGTTCAATTCCCAGCAACCACATGGCAGGTTATAACTACCTGTTACTCTAGTTCCAAGGGACCTGACACCTTCTTCTGGACTCCCTGGGCACTGCATACATATGGTACACAGACATACATGCAGACAAAATACATAAAATAATAAAATAAAAACAAATCTTTAAAAACATCATATATACATACATAACATACATACATACATACATACTAAAGCCTGGAAGGCTGATGATTTCAGTGTGATAGCTGATCCCACACAGTTATATTTCACCCTCCACATGTACAACATGGCGGGAACCCAGTGCACCTGCATTCTCTCTGCCTCTGTCTCTGCCTCTGCCACTGTCGGTCTGTCTGTCTATCTCTATCTCTGTCTCTGTTTCTCTCTCTCTCTCTCTCTCTCTCTCTCACACACACACACACACACACACGTAAAATTTTGAAAAATTTAAGGAATTCTTCAACCCACCATAGCTGTAAAGCAAAATTAAAGCAAGTAAACTAACACAAATAGCAACTGTCTTCTCCAGAGAGGAACGAGTAACATTCTACAACATCTTGTAAATTCTCAGCATCAGAAACTCCGATCACCCAAGATAGCTCCTGGTCCTCACCCACTGTACAACATAGAGCAGCCTCACAGTGATCTCGGGATAAATACTCTGTCAGATGCCACTTGGATGAAGGATGCTGAGAGAGATCATCTAGCTTCTTAGTGCGCGTTTCCTTTAGAAGGTGGATAGCTATGCTCTACTCTGTCCCAGCCCTCGGCATCAGACCATGTAACTCAGGGAGTTCCCTTGGAATCCTAAAATATGGGTTTCAGACTAGCTTCTTCTCATTCACAGTAGGTATCTATTCCAAGGGCATGAGTTATTCCAGATGGCTCAGGATCCAGTACCAAGCCCTAGAAAGAAGAAGGGAGGATAGATTGGGCTAGTTCTACCCAACCCAACCCAACCCAACCTACCTCCAACTGAGAAGGCCAGCAGACAGCATTGTGAAATTTTTACTTGCTCTGAGTGGAGTTTTTCCCCATCCCATACCTTGGATGGTAGCATGGTTTAAAAAAAAAAAAAAAGTTTAATTTGGTAAATAAATAGCAAAGAGTAATGGGATAAAAACCTGCATGAAAAGTGACTTTTAAACATTGTCTTTATAGCCAAAGAAAGACTATGAAGATTTCATCAGAAGAATGTACTAGATGGTTAAACATTGAAGAAATCACTTTCCCAAAGGAGTGTGTGTATGTGTGCACATGTATGTGCAGGTATGCATGCATGTTTGTGTGGAAGTTGACAGCTGGTGTCTTTCCTCCATAGCTCTCAGTCTTTATTTTTAAATAAATTTTATTTTTATTTTGCACATGTGAGCGTCTATGTATATGTGTAGGCATGGGTGTGCCACAGCGTGAGTGTGGGGATCCAGAGGACGTCTGTGAAAGTTGGTCTGGTTCTTCCCAAATGTGGGTCTCAGGGATCAAACACCTTCCCTTTGAGTTATCTGTTCTAGTTAGTTTTGGGGGCTGATAAAAACACTAACCAAAAGCAACTTGGGGAAGAAGAGGGTTCATTTCATTTTACAAGTCTCAGGTCACAGTCCATCTATTGAGGGAAGTTAGGACAGAAACTCACTGCAGAAACAAAGGCAGGAACTGAAGTAGAGGCCATGGAGACGTGTGTGTGTGTGTGTGTGTGTGTGTGTGTGTGTGTGTGTGTGTGTGTGCTGCTGACTGGCTTGCTCTCCTGGTTTGCTCAGCCTGCTTTCTTCTACAAACCAGGACCAGCTGCCCTGGGCCGGGCCCTTGTACATCAGCCATTAATCAAGAAACTACTCCACAGGCCTGTCTAAAGCCAATCTGATGGAGGCAACTTCTCAAATCAAGAATCCCTCTTACGGAAGGATTCTAGTTTGTATCAAGTTGACAAAAGAACCTGCATGCCATCTCTCCAGCCCTTCACGTGTAGTTTTTGAGGAGGAGTCGCAAGTTCATTGATACAGATATAGTGCATAGTCAGTGAGCTTCACAGACCTGTCTTTCCTCTGGCATTGGCTTACAGGACCGACTCCTTACCAGGTTTTTTCAGGCATTTTTGCCAGCTGAGCCATCTTTCTAGCCCTCAAACACAAGTCTTTTCTTTTTTTAATTTAACGTTTTTAGATTTATTTAGTTCATTATTTATGTACATGAGTGCTTTGCTTACATGTATGTGTGGATACTTTGTGCATGTCTGGTGTCTGTGGAGGTCAGAACAGGCTGTTGGATTTCATGGGACTAAAGTTACAGGACAGTTGTGAGCCACCATGTGGGTGCTGGCAGTCCAACCCTGGTCCTCTATGAGAGCAACGGGTGCTCTTAACTACCATCTAAGCCTCTAGTCCCACCCCAGGCGGGTTTTAAAGTAATAGTTTACCTTTCCAGGAACTCACATGTTTAGTTTAGAAATGAGGAGAATCAGATTGAACTCTTTAACTTAGGGTGCTTTCCTTGTACCCTATCATAGGATGCCGTTAACAAGTAAACCCAGCAAGATTTCATCTTGCTGTTTTCGATGTGCAATATCTTTATGTCTCTGTTTGTTTGTGTTTATGTTTTGAATCCCCCCTCCCCCCATTCCCTCTTTTTCTTTCTTCCAGACAGGAGCTCATGCTGCCCAGGTTGTCCCCAGCTTGCTATGTTAGCTCAGGCTAGCCTTGAACTTTTTGATCTTCCTAACTCTATCTCTCAAGTGCTTATCAAGAGACTATAGGTGTGTACTATCATACCCGGAGTCTGTTTTCATTTGTTTCTGACTGTATGCTTGAGGAGCCTTGGGTGGGAAGTGGTGAGGGCCTAATATCTGGGCTACTCAGATGCTCAGCAGGAGAATGTAGGAGGGAGGGAAGAGGAGAGGAAGTCTGCAGGGTTCTACAAGGATAAAAAATACTCTTCTACATGCAGAACATCTGATTCTTGGTGGTGTGGTTTATTGAGGTCCAAGGTGAGAGCTCCTATTTAGAAGTTGCAATTTGATGGTTCTCAATGGGATTCAGTCCCCACACACCATCACTCAGGGCCTAGCATTTGGCAGGCACTGAGAGAATCCTTGGAGTGGATAGAAATGAGTCATGTGAAGCCCCCACTGTCTATCCTCCAGACAGCTCTAGAGGACAGGAGGCTCGTCGTCGTCTGGGCACCTGGTATCCCTGACTAATCCATCTGTGGCTGAGACCCCATACAAAGAAAACCTGATGGCACCACTCTCTATAGTTGTGGATGTCTGTCTCGGCTGCAGAACAAAGCTGTTCTGTTCCTGACTGCCACTCACTTTTTAAAACAAATTTAGCAAGCATAGCCTTCATTCTCCTTCATTCCCTGCTCTGTCGGCTAATTGCTGTCAGCCTCCACAGGGCTTACTCTGAGACAGGATAGAAGCAATGTCTGCCCCTGCCTCCTCAGCCCTGGGACTTCCTGGGCTTCCTCTATTCTCTCTACCTCTATCAGGCCTGGTTCTTTTCTGAAGATGCTCACTTCTTGGTCCATGGGCTCCACAGCCTTGTGTCAGGCCTCTAAGTTGCTGACCAACACCCATGAACCCAACCTCTATGGCCTACTCCTGTTCCTTCCTGGACTAACTAAACATATTGCTTATCCTCATTTCTCTTATCCTTCCTTCCTTCCTTCCTTCCTTCCTTCCTTCCTTCCTTCCTTCCTTCCTTTCTTCCTTTTTTTCTGGTTTTGTTGTTGTTGTTTTGTGTGTTTTGGTTTTGTTTTTCAAGGCAGAGTTTCTTTATGTAGTCCTGGCTGTCCTAGAACTCATTCTGTAAACTAGGTTTGCCTCGAACTCAAAGATGCACCTGCCTCTGCCTGCTAAGTGCTGGGATTAAAGTCATGTGCCACCACTGTCCAGCTCCTTATTCTCAATAAGCCTCGGATGCCCATGGAAGCCTTCAAGATTACCATCAGACTGATGTTGGGACTGAAAGCCTAAATTTGTTCTCACTGGACTTACAATTTCAGAGATGCCCCTGCCCCCTTTTCTTTGAGATAGGGTCTCATACAGCCCTGACTGGTCTGGAACTCACCATACAGACCAGGCTGGCCTTGAACTCACAGAAATCCTGCCTACCTCTATCTCCCAAGTGTTGGGATTAAAGTGTTGGCATATGCCTTGCCAGGCCGACTGGCAATCTCATAGATACTGTTACGGTTATCAGTTGGCAAGCAGTTTGCTCATAGAGAGATGTCTCCTCAACTCTGTCAGTCCCTGCCAGTCATTTGCTTCACCATCTCTTCTCAGATCGAGCCTTAAGTAAAGAAACCCATTTTTGCACAAAGAACCTCCAAGATATTTTGGACCACTGACTCTCAGACTTTGGCATTCAGCAGAATGACCTACAGGACCATAAGATTCCAGATTCTAATTCAGAAGGTCTGGAAACCTCTTCAAGAATTTGCTTTTCTAATCAGTCTCAGGGTGGGGAATGTGCTGGTCTAAGGTCCTCAGTTGGAAGCCATCATACATTCTGATCTGTTCATTTCTAACTTGACTGTGTACTGTATGCACCTAGGAAATACAAAACAGACAGACAGACAGACAGACAGACAGACAGACGGACACACACAGAGGGAGGAAGGGAGAGAGGGGAGAGAGAGACAGTGAGACAGAGAGACTCACATACTCTCAAAGCCAGGCAGCCATAGTGATGCAGGCTTGTAATCTCAACACATAACATTGCATTAAACATAACGTTAAATAGTATAAGGCCATCCTTGGCTATATAGTAATTTTGAGGGTAGCTTCGGCTCTATGAGACCTTATCTTACTCAAACAAACCACACCTGAAGTAGCCCATACAAATTCTGATCCAATGGTCTGGATCAAAACTGGTTCTCGATGCTTCACAAACTCTATGGGTGATCCTAAGCCAGCACTGAAAATCTCTGCTTTTGTCTGCATCCTCAGTAGAGTCTGGCAAGGGGGACAGAGTCTTCTCTGTCCTTCAAAGTGGACTTGGAGTTGGGTCAGAAGAAAAAAAAAAAAAAAAAAAACACCCAGTAAGGGCTGGAGAAATGGCTCAGCGGTTAAGAGCACTGACTGCTCTTCTAGGGGTCCTGAGTTCAATTCCCAGCAACCACATGGTGGCTCACAACCATCTGGAATGGGATCAGATGCCCTCCTCTGGTATGTCTGAAGATAGCTACGGTGTACTCATATACATTAAATAAATAATAAATATAATTAAAAAAAAAAACACCCAGTAAAACCTGACATCCAGACAAGCAGCAAAAACTTGGCGCCCCTAAGCATGCTCCAACTAGTTGATGGCAATTCTTTGTTGTTTGCTTTTCTAGATTACCTTCCCCTCCCTCTGTGACATCTTTGAACTACTGAATGAAAAACCTGAACTGGAGAGATGGTTCAGCTGTTAAGGCTGTATACTGCTCTTGCAGGGGACCCATGTTTGGTTCCTAGCACCCACGATGGGTGGTTCACAACTGCCCAAAACTCCAGCTCCAGGGGATCTAATGCCCTCTTTTGGGCTGTGAACACCTGCACAAACACAAATGTACACCCATAAATAAAAATAAGTCAAAAGGAAGAAAGAGAGAAAGGAAGGAAGGAAGGAAGGAAGGAAGGAAGGAAGGAAGGAAGGAAGGAAGGAAGGCAGGCAGGCAGGCAGGCAGGCAGGCAGGCAGGCAATGGCCTGGCAGCTTCTATAGGAAAACTAAGGTCCAGTAGTCCCATAGTAAATCAGAATATGGATTAAGGTAAGGAAGGGTTCAGGAGGGTTGAGCCCAGCCTGGAATGCTTTTCTTCATTGCACTTAGCAGTGCTGGGCTGCATAGTCTTTTCATTGGTGGGTTGCTGTCATTTAGTTGCCAGGAGGTGACTTGAAAGGGGTTAGTGTGATTTATGTCCTTTTTGCTGCACCCCAGTCTTCACTTCCACCACACCCTTTATGCTGTCTTGAGGCATGATCCATATGTGGGGCTGTATCATTAATGGTCATCTCGGGGAGGGAGTGGGCTGGAAGTGGCACTGGCCAGAGACAGCTGCGAGCCAGAGCCCATAATTAGGTAACACAAGGACAAGTGGGATTTGGCACAAGCAAGCAACGGGCAAAGCATGTTGGGAGAGGCCCACTTAATTCACAGAGACACTTGGAATTAGTTGTAAATTCTCTGGGAAGAGATCAAGGCAGCGGCATAAACAGCTCAATTAAGCTGTCGGCTCAATGCTCAGTGCACAGTAATGGTCAAAACACAGCCTTTAATCTAGATATAGAGGATTATCTTCGGACTCGTAATGAGATTCCTAAGATTAGCTGTACCTGATGTGGAAGAAGTGGCTGGCTCAGTGATATCGCAAAGGACAAGCTTGCAAACCAGCAGGACCTGGATTTCTGGGGAAGGGGCTACTTGGAAGCCACACACTTCCTCGAGCCCCCTCCTGCTGCTGGGAGGTAGGGATGAGTCACAGGCTGCTTTCTCTGTTTAAGAGACAGGGTCTGGGAACAGAACCCGAGACTCATCTGCTTCAAAAACATAGCAAGTGAAAACAGTGTGGTACTGGCAGAAAAACAGACACATCCGACCAGGGAACAGGATGGAGAGCCCAGAAATAAACCCAAGCATCTACAGTAGCTTTCAACAAGGGCATCAAGAATACGGAACAGAGAAAGGACAGCTTCTTCTATATATGGTGTTAGGAAAACTGGATATTTATATGCAAAAAAATGAAATTAGACTCTTGTCTTATACCAGACACACACACACACACACACACACACACACACACACACACACACACACAGAGAGAGAGAGAGAGAGAGAGAGAGAGAGAGAGAGAGAGAGAGAACTAGAAATAGATTAAAGGCCTAAATGTAAGACCAGAAAGTTATGAAAGCTTAAGAGAGAAGGTCATTGATATTGACCTTGGTAATGAGGTTTTTTTGGATGCCACTCTAAAACAGCAATTTCTCAACCTGTGGGTCGCGACCCCTCTGGCAACCCTCACTCTCCCAAAACGTTTACATTATGACTCATAATAGTAGCAGAGTTACAGTTATGAAGTAGCAACAAAACTAATTTTATGGTTGGGAGTCACCACAACATGAGGAGCTGTATTAAAGGAAGCATTAAAAAGGTTGAGAGCCGCTGCTCTAACAGCTCAGACTGTAAAAGCAAAACTAAACCAAAGAAATGACATCAAACTGAAAATTCAGCCCCTGCGCATTGAAGGAAACGCCGTGAAAGGGCAGTGCTGGAGAGATGGCTTGGCCAGAAGTATCCACTTCAAGAGCAGGAGGACCTGAGTTCAAATCCCCAGAGTAGAAGACACGTGTCTTGTTTAGATTGCATCTGTAATTCTTGTTCTAGGAGGAAAAAGACAGGTGGATCGCCACGGCTCACTTGGCCAGCCACCTAACCAATCAGTGAGCTCCAGGTTTAATGAGAGACCTTGAGGCTGGAATTGGTGGCAAAAGCCCTTAACCTGGTAGGTCCCTGAGGTTAAGGCCAGTTTTATTTACCCACTGAGAGTCTGTTTTAAAAAGGGGGGGTTGGGTACAGAGGGGATCTGAGGAACTGGCTCAGCTGTTGAGAGCTCTGCTGCCCTTGTAGAGAACCTGGGTTTGGTTCTTAGCACCTACATGGCAGCTCATAACAATTTCAACTCCAGTTTCAGAGGATCTGATGCCTTCTCTGGTTTCCAAGTGTACCAGGCATGCATGTCGTGTTCAGAGTTATACATAGGGCAATACTCATACACATAAAAATAAAAAAAATCATGTAATCAGTAAATAAGTAGATAAATAAATAGAGGCCATCTGAGAAAGATACCCACTGTCAACCTCTGCTTCCACGTGCATCTGTACACACACCAAACACACACACAAACACACACACACACACACAGTGAAAAATGTTTGCAAACCATATGCCTGAAAAGGGATTAATATCCAAAATAGATACAACTCAGTAGCAAAAACAAGTAACCCAATTAAAAAGGAGCAAAAGGCTCAAATTACTTTGTCTTCAAAGACAGAGGAGGTGGGTGGGGGAGCCATTGTAAGTAGAAAAAGGTGTTTAAAATCAGTAACCAACAAGAAAATGCGAATCAAAACCAAAGTTAGCTGTCACTTCATACCAGTTTGGAATGGCTGTAATCAGAAAGGTAAGAAATTGTAAGTATAGCAGAGGCTGTGAAGAAAAGGGACTCTGCAGATAGGCTTGAAATTGGTGCAGCCATCATGAAAAAACACACAGGGCTTCTTCCAAAGCTATTAAAATGAGGGCGATCACATAGCCATGCAATTCCTCTGTTGGTGTGTACACAAATAAAATGAAGCCGTCTCTTTGTAAAGATATCTGTACTCCAGTGCCCATTTGCAATATGGCTCACAACAAGCCGTGGTATGGGTGTAGCCTAAGTGAGATGGAAATGAGCAAACCGTGACACAGGGTGAGATACTCGGCCTCAGGAGCTACCAGTAGTTCAAGCCAACTTTGGCTACGTGGCAAGGTTTGGTACATGAGATACTGTTCCGAAAGCGAAACAAAACAAAAGTTAGATGTCATATGTGCCTATACTCTGAGCACCCAGGAGACTGAGTCAGGAGGATTGTCTAGGAGTTAGAAGCCTGCCTGGTCTACTTAGTAAGAGCTAGACCAGCCATTGGTGCATACGGTACATATGAGACCCTGTCTCAGATATGTGTGAGGACAGGGAGCTCAGTCAGTAAAACGCTTGCGATGGCGACACTGAGGACTTGAGTTGTATATTCTCACGATCCACATAATAAGCCAGGCATTGGCAGTACATCTGGAAACCTCAGTGTAAGGAGGCGGATGATCCCTGGAACTCGATGGCCAGACACTGGAGTTGGATTGGCTCCAGACTCAATGAGATATCCTGTCTCAAAAAAATAAAACAGAGAGTGATTGACAAAGACACTCCATACGGACCTCCTGCCTCAAAATGCACCACACATATATCGCACACACATGTGCACGCACAGGAACTCGCATACAGAGAAACATACGCAGAGATCATGCCAGCTGTTACAACACAACACAGATGAATCTGGAAAACATAGAAATACAAATATTACAAGATCTCACATTTAAGTTAAATCTTTTTTTTTTTTTTTTTTTGAAAATTCACAGAAACAGGAATCAGGGTGGAGGCAGTGGCGAGAGAATGCAGTCAGAGGGTATCTATAATTGCACTTGGAGAGGAAGTCCAGGAGATCTAGTGTCCAGTATGAGCATTATAACTAATATTAGAAGGTCACTAACAGGCTAGGCTGTTGACACTGTATGGTGCAGACCCATAACCCCAGTTACTTGGGATGCTGTTGTGTGAGAAAACTTTCCCCAGGGAAGTGCAACACACATGTCTACTCACTCCAGAGAAGCGAACTCATGACAGATCAAAGTTTGGAGAACTCCAAAGCCCAATTTGGTGAACCAGTGAGTTCTATTGGCATTATTTACAGGACCATGGCTGAGGGGTTACTTATAGGAGCAGAAAAGACCTCAAAGACAGCTGTATCACCAAAGCCCACCCCAGCATGGGTGACAGATCACAAAAACTGGAACATGGAGCACACTGCACAGCCTGCAGACAGCTCAACAGGCTGGAGAGTGTCCTTTTCAAGTGGCTCTAGTGTAAACCTCTTCCAGGCAACTCAGTTGGTTTATACTTCTCCCAGACGCTGATCTGGTCTCAGGGTCTTCTTTGCAGCTCAGCTTGCTTCCTTCATTGTCTCAATGGGTCTAAGCTTTCTCCAGACAGCTTGGCTGGTTTCTGTTTTTTTTTTTTCCCCCAGGCAGTTGGCCTACTTTCTGGTTCTTTGCAACCTTTTTCCCTCAGAGTCTTCTTTGCAGCTCAGCTTCACTTCCTCTGAGGGGGAGCGAAGCTTTTATTGCTTTCTCTGGCAGGGAGGGGCTAGCGAATCTGGTAGGTTTCAGGGACTTCCTGAGGCTATTTTAAACTGCTCACCTTGCTGCTTAAGGAGCTTCCTTAAAGGAGGAAATGTTTCACAAGAAACAGGAAGATTACAAGTCTAAGCCCTATCTGGGCAATTTAGTAAGACCTTGTCTTAAAAAATAGGAATAGGCATGTAGCTCACAGGTAGAGGGAAAACAGACGTCATGTCATGTATCTTAAATATATCTTCTGTATCACCCTGAGTTTGACATGTTCCCACCTTTAGGCTAAGAACAGCCACTAGAATACAGATGCAGACAGGAACACCAAACTATAGATCTTCTGCACACATTCACTCATTCATCCAACAGATAGGAATTGTTTGCCTACCTACCATGTCAGACACTATTCTGGACACTGGAAATGGGAGTGAACAGAAGGGCAAAGATCCTGTAACCGTAGCGGAGCTATAAAAAAATAAACAAGAGAACTAAATAAATATGCACTGGGTGAGATGAGGTGAGCCACACTCAACTCAAGGAAGGGGGGGGGGGGGAAACACCCAGTGCTGGGACTGCACTTGTAGATAATGCTCTCAAGGGAGGCCTCATTGAGCATATGACATTTAAGTAAAGACCTGAAGGACACCAGGGGTGAGTGTGGGGTGGGGGCGGGGGTGGGAACACAGCAGAGGAAGGGTCCAGGCAGCAGAGTAGCATCCTCACACTGCAGAGAGGAGAGGCTATGGTAAAGGCAGGGACTCAGGCATGTGAGAGCTCACGGGCCACTGTAAAGATTTTTGGCATTTACTACCAGGGTAGAGGGATTCCATCTCTCGGATTTGAGTAGAGGAGGGACATAAGCAAACTTAGGTTAATGTTATAGGATGTCAGCTTCTGTGCTGAGACAAAAGTAGGATCCAGTGACCCTATGCAGTAGTCCAGGTCAGAGACTCCTAACTGATGGGATGTCTAAGTAGGAAGGAAAGGGTCAAGGGGGCTTGACAGTTGACTCAGATCCATGCACCCAGCCAGACTCCACCCTAAAACTTGTGTCTATTATGCAGGTTGTGAGTATACAACCCTCCATAGTCTTAGGCATTTGAACACTTAGCCTCCAGTCGGTAGCGCTTGCTGGGGAGATGGAGGTGATGAGGCCTTGCTGGTGGAAAAAGTCACTGGTGTAGCCTTGAGAATAAAAAGCCTCCTTGCACTTTGCTCTCTGCTTTGTGCCTGTGGTTCAAGATGTGAGCACTCACCTTTCCATTCCGGCTGCCATGCCAGCTGCTTGCTGCCGTGTCTCCTCACTCCCTCAGGGAGTCATCCTTCTGGGATCATAAGACAAAATAAACCATTTATTTTTTAAGTTGCCTTGATCATGGTGTTTTAACCCAATAATAGAAAAGAAACTAATTCATCTGGGTCTTAGCCACATATTTCCTTTAAATAACTCCTTTGTTTTTCCTTCAGTATTACCTGTCACCAGGCAAGGGCTGGTCAGGTGGCCCAAGCCAGCGGTCTGGGAGTCATGCAGAGTCCATTACCTAATGTCCCTCCATTACTGCTGCATTATTCATTCAACCAGAGCGATGGAGCACTTTCTGTGTACTAGATGTCATCCTGGTGCCATTTTTTTTTAATATTTAAAATAATGCACGGGCAAATGCAATAACAGAGTAAGAGAAGCAGCTCAGAGACTGCTCTGCCTGCCTTATGGCTCGGCTCGTCCACCCCATGAACTGCATCCTGCATGGGCTCTTCAAATGATCTTTGTAAAATGCAGGAAAAAAAAAAAATTGGGGAATTTCCTTATTTCAGCAAAGATCACAAGTGACAACCCCTCATACACAGTACCTAAAGATAAAATTCCATTGTTCTTAGTCTGGAAGCAGAGCTCCTTCTAATGGGCGGCCTATCTTTGCACTGTTACCCACCATTTCCCAGCCCTTGAGAATCCTCAGATACTCACACTACACCACCCACTATTTGCTCCAGGGGCTTCCCCCAATTCTGGAGTCTCTGCTTTGCCTAATGCTGAAACCTCAGCCTAAATCTCCCTGGCTCTTTCTGGTTTTGCTTTGGGTGTTGTTTGGTTTTGTTTGAGATGAAGTCTCAACAAGTAGTTCAGATAGGCCTTAAGGTTGCTTTGCAGCCAGGGGTGGACTTGAACTTTCTTTCTTTCTTTCTTTCTTTCTTTCTTTCTTTCTTTCTTTCTTTCTTTCTTTCTTTCTTTCTTTCTTTCTTTTTTTTTTCCCCACGAGACTCGGGAGGAGGCGGGCGGGAGCGAGCGGGATTCGAACATGCACAGAGAGAGAGAGCTCGGAGGGACCGGCGCCCTCTGCAGGCAGGCGGCGCCTTATGGGCTGCGCCACCGCCTGCGGCCTTGAACTTTCAATCCTCCTGCCTTCATCATCCAAGAGCCATTGTAGAAGGCTTAAGTGAACTAAACAGAGGAAAAGACCATAGGCTCTTTAAGTGTGAGGTTCTCGACGTCCATTCACAGAGACAGTGATCACTTATAGAGGCAACCTTGTAATACTAGTACTTAACAAATGGAGGCAGGGAGAACAGGTTCAGAGTCGTCCTCAAGATAACGAGTTTCAGGCCAGCCTGAACTCCATGATGCTCTGTCTTAAAGAAGAAAGAAAGTGAAATGCCACTCATTCTTCAAGGTAATCGAAGGTATCTTTTCAAAGAAGTTCTTTCTACTACAGTCTTCTTTAGCCATTCTTCTGCTCTGCTCTGTCTTGCCTTGTATCAATTACTGGGAAGACACACAAATGATAATTTGAATTGTCCCAGTGCCTCTGAGGCCTGGTATACAGACAGGAGATAGACAGAAATATCTGATAAACTATCTAAGCATGAGGGTGCATACCCAGTACTTGGGAGGCCAAAGCAGGGAGACTGCTCCAAGTTCAAAGCCAGCTTGCTCTACACAGGGAGTCCAGGTTAGCCAGGGCTACATAGCAAGACCCTGTTCCCCTAAAAGAAAGAGACAGAAGGCAGGTATGACAGGGAGATGGAGGCAAGAGGAACAGGATTTCGAGCCTAGCTAGCCTTACCAACATTGAGTTTATGAGTCTGAGGCCAGCCTGAGGTATCTGAGACCCTGCCACAAACAACAAAGATTAGAGGGGTGACTTCCAGTGGTCTGATGGTGTTTTATATAAGGAGTAGATGAACCCTTTGAGTTGGTGACATCATTTGGAGCTTCTCTACAAATGTCATTTTCTTTGTCTTGGTACTAGAAGGAGGGACAGAAAAAGCAGCTGCCACGTTTGGCCCTTTGCCCTTGGTCTAATAGGGGAAGCTGAGACAGGGCAGAAACTGAAACATTGCTATCTACACACCCTGTCCCCAAGAAAATCAGGGCAGGGCAGGGCAGGGAGGAGGGACATAAACAGCATAAATGTCAAACCAGGGGTTAGGAGCAGAGGAAGTAGTGGAGCAAGTGTGAAGCCCGGTTATGGATCTCTGACACCAGAGAAAGGGGGCAGGGCAGGCTTTATTTACAGAATTACATAGGGTGGGGTTTGAGATACCAAGAAAATGGTTATCAATTGCAGCTATTCCTCTTAACTAGGTTTCTTTGTCACTGGTCCCAGGTCCTCCTCTGTAAACCCAGGAAGCTATGACTGGAGAGAGAGAGAGAGGGAGAGAGAAAAAGAGGGAGAGAGAGAGAGAGAGAGAGCCCATCTCCTTGTTGCTCTGATGATTTTCCAAAAGCATCTGGCTCCCTGAAACACTGGGCATGATGCTTCTCCACTATCTTCCTGAAGATATTCTGTTTCTTCTCAGAATTACTATTTTTGACTCCATCTCTGAAGGTGTCTCTATATGTTCCCAAAGGAAAACACCCATAGACTTCGTGCTTGTATCAAGTAAATACCACTTTAGGCCAGCCACCCCATCTGTAAACCAGGAATAAGATCAGATTGCAGGGATACTGACTAGGGTTAATTATATACAGTGTTTAGGGGCCAGGCAGTTACACAGGGACTCTGGAAGTTCTTGGCATAATACTATAGCATTACAATAATTCTGGCTTGCAAATTATAGCCCAGAAGAAGCATTACAGGAGAGACAACTCTGACTCTGTGGCCAGCTGAAAGCAGAATGTGAAAAATAAGTTGTGAAATACAAGTTCTCTTCTTAAACCTTCAGAAAAGCAAGATAATGTTTCCATATGTAGCACACATGCAGGGAACAGGCCTCCAGATCCTGGGGAGGACTTTCTTGGCCCAGGTGGCCTGGCTTACTGCCAGGATCTGGCCTCCTTTCCTTCCTGAGCCTAGAAGCTGAAGGGAGGGAGCAGGGATGGAGGTGGAGCTTAAAATTAGGATGTCCTGGCCTTTCAGGGTTTTTCCCCCTTAATTGGGGCCTCCCTCCATGCAGGATGATTAAGTGCTTACACTGCAGAGCAAGGATTTAAAGGGTAATTCGAGACATTTAAGTCTAGGGATACTGGAAATAAACATCTTAGCATCAACTTCTGGGGCCTCTCCCTATGCTTGACACCAAACATTCATTCAGCCTTGTCCTGTGTGCACAGTTTAAGACTGTTCCCTAGGGATGCTAAATGAGTAGGATCCAAGAAAGAAGTAAGTGCTAATGTTATCTGAGATTTTGGGGGTGGGGACTTGGAAAATTCAAGTGGCCTTAGGGAATGAGAGAGGCAAGTAGTCTGCCTACCTGTGGCTAAGCAGGTAGACCAGAGCCTTCTGAGTCCTGGGTTTGCTTTTTCTCTAGTGTGGTCTCGCTGGGGCCTGAGTCTGGTAGATCACAGGGAGAGTTTGGAAGGTGTAACATTGTGGCTCACCTAGTCCCAAAGTCTCAGGATGGGAGCCTGACCTCTAGCTCTAGCAGACTCCTGGACTTGCTGTCTACTTCAATAGGTCACTGTTCCTACAGGACACAGGAGAAACAGTGTGCCCAACTCACATATACTGTACAGATGGCAGGTGAAATTACGGTCACAGTGTGCAATTTTGGCAAATCAGCATTCTAAAGGAATGTTTCAGTTCCCAGGAACTCAAAAGGGTGTGTGTGTGGGGGGATGGGGGGGCTTTCGGAATAGAACTTTCAAACAGAACTGAGGTGTAGAAGTCAGGTACCTCATTTTCAGTATTTTGGTCTTGACATGGCTCATGCTTCCTCCCTCCCCCTCTGACAGCCGACTCGTAGGAAAGCTGCCCCACCTTGGCCTGGGTTTTCTAACCTTTGGGTAATAACTACATTGTCTTAAGTTACATCATTACAGTGCCACCAGATCCTAGGACTGGTATCCAAGTCTATTCATGTAATCTACCTCGGGGCCTCAGTTTCTCCATCTGCAAAACTGTCTCTGGATTAAATAGAGCCTCGCCAGCCCTGGCAACCTTAAGCATTAAATGTTTACATAGCTGGTTCCACTAGGTTGGCAGTGAACAGGGTTAAAGCCCCACTTCCTACAAGGTGAAAAGGTAAGCAAACATTCCGACCTCCCCTTAGCCTTGCTCCCGGATTGGTGCCCCGCCTGGTCCCAGCCGCCTATCGCGTCCGCATCCGTCATCTGGATTGCTAATACACTCATTAGCATAAAGAGTTTTTCCAAAGACCCGGCGCCGGGAAAGCTGAACCGGAGTCTCTGTCCCTTTTAAGAGAAGAGGTATATGCACTCTCTCATTAAGGGCATCTCCTCTGCACGGTCCTCTCGGTTAACTAGAGGTCGTACGTTAGTCCAGCCCGCCTACCACCCCGACGGTGGCCATCCCTTCCTAGAGTGCACGGCGCGCGGGCCCTCAGGGACTGTGCTGACTGCTCTGGCCTCTAAGAGTCGCAGTCTCAGCTGGAGGGAGGCAGGGCCTGCCAAGCAGCAGGACGCGGGCGCCCTCGGGCAAGACCCGGGGGCTGGCGCCTAGGCAGCCGCAGGAGGTGACTGGTGCAGCAGTGGGGAGGTTTCTGGCCGCACGCGGGGGCGGGGCCTAGGAGGAGGCGGGGCATTGGCGGAGGGGTGGGGCCTGCGGGAAGGGGCAGGGCCGCGGCGCAGGGCGGGTTCTGGCGGCTGAGTGTCACACACGCGGCGGCTCGGGAGGCGGCAGTAGAGGCAGCGGCAGCGCTTGGAGCCGCCGGGACGGGCAGGGGCGCGCGGGCTCCGCCAGTCGCCGGCCGCCTCCGTCATTCGCTCGCTCGCTCGCTTGCTTTCCGACCCGCGGCGGGGCCGGGCTCGCCCCGGTTGCACTCGAGAAGCCCGCAGCTGGCCGCGGCTCGCACGGGGCAGGGGCGCGCTCCGCGAAGGTGGGGGCGCTGGGTGCGGGCGTGCGAGGCGGGGGGCGCCCGGCCTTCCGCTCTAGGCGGCCCGGGGCCCTATGAGACACGTCTGTGAGGGGCGCGAGATCCGAAGCTCGGTCGGCGAGCAGCAGGGGCGGAGGGTTGTGCAGCAGCGGCCGGAGCCGGGCGGCGGCCGGCAGGAGGCGGCGGCTGCGAGAACTTGAACTTGGCGACCGGTGCCCCGCACGCCCCCCGCCGGGGCAGGGGCGTTGCGGGACTGGGCGGCAGCGTTGTCCCCCGAATGGCCGCGGCGGCGGACCGGGCTCGCGCGCCGCGGCCCTAGGCGGCCCTTCGCCATGGCCAAGTGGCTGAACAAGTACTTCAGCTTGGGCAACAGCAAGACTAAGAGTCCGCCGCAGCCGCCGAGGCCCGACTACCGGGAGCAGCGGCGCCGGGGCGAGCGGCGGGAGCAGCCCCCGCAGGCCGTTCCGCAGGCCTGCTCGGCGTCCTCGGCGTCCTGTGGGTCGGCCGCCGCCTGTTTCTCGGCCTCGTCGGGCTCTCTGCCCGACGACAGCGGCAGCACGAGTGACCTCATCCGCGCCTACCGCGCGCAGAAGGAGCGCGACTTCGAGGACCCTTACAACGGGCCGGGCTCGTCGCTGCGCAAACTGCGCGCCATGTGCCGCCTGGACTACTGCGGCGGCGGCGGGGACCCCGGCGGGGGCCAGCGAGCCTTCACGGCGGCGGCAGGCGCTGCGGGCTGCTGCTGCGCGGCGGCGGGAGCGGGCGCCGCCGCGTCCTCGTCCTCATCCTCCGGCTCCCCGCATCTCTACCGCAGCAGCAGCGAGCGGCGGCCGGCCACGCCGGCGGAGGTGCGGTACATCTCTCCTAAACACCGACTCATCAAAGTGGAGAGCGCGGGCGCTGCGGGGGACCCTCCGGGAGGCGTGTGCTCTGGTGGCCGCACCTGGAGCCCGACGACCTGCGGAGGCAAAAAACTGCTCAACAAGTGCGCCGCTGAGGAGAGCGGAGCGGGTCAGAAAGACAAGGTAAGATCCAAAGGTACTGGTGTGCATGGGAAACTGAGGCACCACCACGTTTCCCATCCTTGCATCAACTTCGCTCTCGCATCCTCGGGTCTAGGGTATAGCGTGCATTCTGCCAGATGGTTCATCAGACTCGATCTCTGCTTTCTGCTTCCCAAACGCACCCTTACCGATCCCAGAGCCAGAGCGAGAGCACCCCGCCTAACTTTACCCAGAAGACAGACCCAGCCAGCCCTTCCGGCCCCCCCAGTAAAGTCAGAGGTGGCTGGCCTCAAAGAGCATTTACTCTTCTTTACCCCGGGATCCATGTGGTGGTCCCCCTCCCAGATGCAGATGGTCTAGAGTGTTTGGAAAGGGAATCTCCGGGTCATAGTTTTCATTACTGGCTGTCCCTGAATGTGTGTATGTAAATGCTTCTAAACGACCCACTCTGCGTGCCAGTTTTCCGAAGCCAAGGGGCCTTTTGTACTGGAGCGATATTGGGAACCCCCACGCAGGGTTTTCCGGTGTAAAGGCTTGTCCTCCCAGAGAAGTTACCCATCTGGCCGTTCCTGCCAGCTCTCCCCAGCTCCTCAGGCAGTCTGCTAAAAAGAGACCCTCCTCTGCCCACTCTACCCCCTCTACCCCCTCTCCTGATCCCATCCCTATAGCACTGTCTCGGGAATGAGAAGTCTTTGTGGCAATCCCCTGCTCAATCTATCAGGCCATCTTGTTCCCTGCTTCATAACAAGGGAGTTAATTACAGCCAGGCCCCTCTACTCTTCCTTCCTTTCACACTCTGGCTAGCCTCCCTTCCCCCATAAAATACTTGTTCTGCCTACTTCTCTAGGAGGCAGTGTTTTGATTAAATCTGAGGCCCAGTGAGAGAGCTTTAGGGTAGGGTTGCCTGGTTGTCAGGCCCCCTGCTCTGCCTGAGTTCTCCCCACACTCTCCTTTCAAGCTCAAACTTTTGGCTGGACTGATAGAGATTGGATATCCTATCAGGGAGACATTTTGTACCTGTCAGCGGGTGCACTGTGAGGCTTTCTTCTGTTTATGGGAGGTGAAGGAGGGCATGCCCTCCTGAAAAAGTTTCCAGTCTGTTCTTCTCCCTGGGTCATCCTGTACTATTTGCCCTGATGGATGGTGTGTGCAACCTGAAGGAGCCTAGTATCCCCTGAATGGTGTGGGCACACACCTTGGAGCTCTTACTCTGTGTGCTTCCCAGGTACCCAAGATGCCACTGATGACAGTGAGCTGGAAGCTCTGGTGACTCATACAGGCACCAAGGGGGCAAGAGGAGAGATGTCCCTGATGAGAGCTGAGCTATTGGGCTTGTGGTTGATGTTTTCTGGAAGACAACCTTCCTGCAGCTTCATATGTGGTTCAGGCTCAGTTTGGTGGGCTCCCAGGGAGAGCCTGGAGCTTTTACATATAAATGTGAGGAGAGAGCTTTCCGGAGAGGTTTGCAGCCCACCACACTTGACTCAGCATCTCATAGTTGCCCAAGATCACTGCCCCCCAGGGGGCAGACTTTCTTTGTTTACTGCTTGTGGTTCAGCTTGCTCTCTCTGAAGTCTTTGTGTGGCTTTCAAAATTGTTGTAAACATTTTTTTCCCCCAATTAGAGTTAAGACTTACAGATGCTTAGTAGTCATACTTTGTAACTGGAATGTCAAGACTAATCTTTGTGCCTAAGTCTTGGCTTCATTGTCACCATAATTCCCATGGGTCTTTGCTTTCCTTTACCAGGTGCTGGAAGGTGAATCCTGATCAGGGCATGTTTGTTGAGTGCTGTGACAGAGGCCATCCTGTGATGGAGCCTGTCGTTAAATGGGGTCTCCATTGTTGAGCTGGAGCCAGTAGTGATCAGGGGTTGGCTGGAGAAATGTCTGGTGCTTTAGAGAGCTGCAGGTATGAAGTCTCCTGTGATTGAAACAGAGAGGTTTTAGAGTTGAACAGGACCCTAGAGGGGCTCCAGGGTTGACCGGTGGTAGGGTTATGCTTTTAAAGAAACACTCTCAGGGCTGGTTTTCCTTTCTCTTGTTGAAGCTTTGATCTTTTAAAAGTTGTCTCTCCTGGGAGACAAGGGAGGAAGTTACCAGATGTTCCTTCTGTCCTGAGGAAGGGAGGCAGCAAGGGAGTGGTAGCAAGACGGCCGGCCGACTAGCTAGTAGAGGGACAGGAGTGTCCTGGAAGGCTGGCTGAGACACTATTTTATTTACTTTCTGAGATAAGACTGAAAACAATGCTGACCTTAAGGTCACTAGGTAGCCAAGGATGGGCTTCAGTTTGTCCTCCTCCCTCCCTCCCTCCCTCCCTCCCTCCCTCCCCCTCTTTCTTTCTCTCTTTCTCTCTTTCTCTCTTTCTCTCTCTCTCTCTTTCTTTCTTTCTTTCTTTCTTTCTTTCTTTCTTTCTTTCTTTCTTTCTTTCTTTCTGTTTTTAGAGACAGGATTTCTCTATGTACCCCTGGCTGTCCTGGAACTCATTTTGTAGACCAGGGTGGCCTCTGCCTCCTGAGAGCTGGGATTAAAGACATGTGTCACCACCTGTCACCTGTGGGGACTACAGGTATGGACCACATCTAGTTTTGTGCAGTTCTGGTGATTGAACCCAGTGCTTTGTATGTGCTAAGCAAGCAATTCTACCAGGGGACCTCCGTTCTCAGCCCTCCTCTGCAACTTCTTTGAAAACCAAAACCTGCACATTTGTTTTTATTGATCTTTTGGCGGTTTCATACATAAATGCAAATGTATCTTGATCATGTCCACTCTTAGCTCTCCACGCCCTTTTTACCTCACCCCCAAACACTTGCTGCTCCTATCTTAAAATTTTTTTTTTTTTTTTTAATTTAAAAATCGCCGGCCGGTGGTGGCGCACACCTTTAATCCCAGCACTTGGGAGGCAGAGGCAGTCGGATTTCTGAGTTTGAGGCCAGCCTGGTCTACAGAGTGAGTTCCAGGACAGCCAGGGCTACACAGAGAAACCCTGTCTTGGGAAAAAAAAAAAAAAAAAAAAAAAAAAAAAAAAAAAAAAAATCACCTACTGAGTCAAATTAGTGTTGCCTGTGTGGGCATGGGCAAAGTACCAGCAGCAACCTGGTCCTCCAGAGCTCTCAGTTGCCAGTAGCTTCCCAGTCAAGGGTGGAGCCTCATGATTCCCCTCTGACCCGTGCTGGAATGATTATTGACCGGCTTGATCTTGTATGGGTCTTGTGTGGGTGACCATAGTTGCCATGAGTTTGTAAGTACAATGGCTGTCCACAGCTGGAAGACAATACTTCACAGCATCCCTCTTATCCTGTCTCTCACATTCTCTAAAGCAGTCATTCCCAGAAACGTGTGGCTCCCAGCAGTTCTGGTGGGAGCCTTGAAAATTAGCCTTTGGACAAGTGTCTGGATGATTGCTCCTTCTGGTCTTGGGTCCCACTTTGGCAACACTGTTGCCACAATGGCTCCTCTCCACCTAACTCTCAAGTCTTCTGGCCAGAACCACTTTGGATACAGGCTGCAGGTGCCCATCGCCAGCTCAGCATGTGGCCAGTACCTCCCCATCTGGCAGTCAGATGGCAGTCTGGTTTTTACATTATTTCTAGCAGACAGCATTTGAAAGACCAGACCTACTGTGATCCAGCCTTGAACATCCAGAACCTGTCCTCAGTCCCCACCAATAACTTCAGGAAAATCCTACTTAGCCTGGGGCAGCCTAGCCTCCTGTTGTTGCTCTTAGAGAATTGGCCAGTGCCCCTTCAGCTTTAATCCCAGACCTGAGTTGAGAGTCCCTGTGGCATGCAGTGTTGCTGCTGCCTAGCACAGCCATCTTCCAGTGCTGCGCATACCATGATCCAGCGTTTGGGACCCATTCCTGCCCTGTACACTTGAACCCTTTCCTCTTTTGCACACTTGAGTCATCTACCTTTCTCCCAGGTGAGTGAGTTCTGGGGCACATCAGCTGACCACATCCCAGTCCTCCACTTCAACATCTTCCCTTACAGATGTTCTTAGAATGTTTTCACTATTCTTGATTCCCCCCCTAACATAATTTAGTAACCACCTCTGCTCAGAGATGAGGCCTCTTGAGTGAGTCGAGTTGAGGAGGGGGAGGAAGGGGCAAAGGTTAAGGGTACAATAATCTTTGGTCTGAGCTTCTGCAGGAAGTGGATGTGAGTCCGTTAGTAACACACCCCCCCCCCCCCCCAGTGATTTTTGTCCTGAAGACTTGGGGAGGTCTTTTTCTAGGAAGTAGGCATTTAAGGTGAACCTAGAGGCCAAGGTGGTATTTAAGTGGGACAGGATGCCTGCAGGCTGTAAGGGGGCTTGTGTGTGTATACGTGCTTACGACAGTAAAACCTCACATAGGATGTGTTCTTGGAAGCCAGTGCTTATATGTGGTAGGTCTTGCTTGGGAAGTGAGAGGTGACAATATAGCAGAGGTGGGATGAGGCTTCAGTTTTGGTCTCCCCGGTGGGTTTTTGCACAGGGGAGTCCATGTAGACTATTGACCCGGGGAAGGAGGTACTTAGAGCCCTAATTAGGAGCATGGGGGTGGGGAGATGGCCCAGAATTAGAGGGCCGTTGTTTAATGGTGTGAGGTGAGGAGGCCCTGAGTTCCTGGAAGAGAAAAGAAAATTTATTTTTGGTAGGTTGAGTAGGTAGAGCCTACCTTCAGTCATCCTGTTGGGGGAGATGACGACCCCCCCGCCCCCCCGCCCTGCAGTCAAACGGGTCTCATCCAGTTATGTTTTCTGATGCTCTTGTTTCGTTTGTTATAATTAAGTGGTGTTTCCAGTACACCTGAGAAAGTCAAGAATGCATCATGACTTCAGTTTTCCCAGGTTTTAAATACATACTAATGTGTACCAACACTTGGGTATATTGTCAGCATCTACAGAGTTGTGTTAAATAACAGATTTTCCATACCAAACGAATAAATAATAATAATTTCTAACAAAACAAAACAAAAAAACCCACCACCACAACAAAACACGTAGCAGTTTCTGAGCTCTTTGTCGGGCAGGGAGAGTTCAGAGGAAAGTATGGCCATAGAGGTTTGCATCAGGGTCCAGCAGGGTATGTGTCCTGTTAATGCAGCTGTCTGTGGCCTTAACCATAACCACCTGCCACTCAGATGGTACCAGAGGAAGCTAGGTCTGTATTCCCAACTACTCTGGAAGTTGAGTCAGAAGGATTGTTCATTCAAAGCCTACCTAGACTACAGAGTGTTCAAGGCCAGTCTGGGCAATTTAGACCTTGTCTCAAAGTCAAATGTGAAGACTGGGTCTGGAGAGATGGTTCAGTGGTTTACAGTACTCTCTGCTCTCCAGAGAACCTGGGTTCAATTCTCAGCACCCACACAGAGCTCACATGTACAGCTCACAACCATCTGCAACTTCAGTTTCAAGGGGTTCAATGCCTTCTTTTGGCCTCTTTGGGACTGTGCACATTCATAGTGCACAGTTAGCCTGCAGACAAAACAGAGAAAATATAAAAAAAAAAAAAAAAGAGAGAGAGAGAGAAAGGGCTGAGGTGTTGCTTAGTGGTAGAGTAGTTATTTGTCTAGTATACACCAATATTGTAACAAAACTTTTCCTAGGTATAGTCAACACTCAAATCTTTGCAGCTATCTTCCTTCTGAGATGGGGCTCTTAGCTTACTCTGGCAGGGCAGGGCCTAATGAATTTGATCAGTTTTGGGGACTAACTGAAGCTATTTCTAATTGTTTACCTTTTTGCTTAAGGAAATTCCTGAAAGATGGAATGCTTCATTCAATCTTAGAGGAAGGCTTTACACACACAACAGCCAGGCCTTGTATTTTGCCCTGTACTTTGCCCCCAAATTGAAACAAAATTACTGACCCATACATAGACTTGTGTTTTCTTGTTATTTCCTAAGTCAGAAACAATTATGTAACTGTGTGTGTAGTATTACTTTCTATTAGGTCTTATAAGTCAGCTAGACAGGACTTGAGGTATGTGAAAGGCAAACAGCCTTGAGCCTTTTCCGTTTTTTATTCTAGTTTGAGACAGGGAGACTCACTGTGTAGACCAAACTGGCCTTGAACTCACAGAGATCCTCCTGTCTTTGTCATCTAAGATCTGGGTTAAAGATGTATGCCACCACACTTGGTTTACTGTGTTATTTTATATAGGAAACATAAGCATCCTTGGTTTGTGGTATTTGAGGAAGGTTACAGAAACAACATCCCTTGGGTATCAATAAATGAACAAGCCCACTAGGTTCTGAAGCTTGAGACAGTATCAGAACCTAAAGAAGGACTGAAGTGCATCCAGAAGGCTGGACCAGCCCGAATGCTGGCAGGTGAAAGAGGGCTGCCAGAAGGAGCCACTTGAGCTGACTCTTGAGGGACAGTGGGACCTCCTGAGCAGGGAACTTGGGAACAAGGCTCCCATGCTGAGCACTGGGCCCAACAGGCAGGTGCAGGAGCCATGTGGTTGGCAGAATGGGTCTGGGGGCCTTGATGCAGGGGAGCTGACCTGTCATTTGATCTTTTTCACATAAAATCACTAGTCCGGATCAATGGAAGCCAGGGTCAAAATGTCAGCCATTTCTATTTGATTAATAGCCATCTTCTCCAGCCCTTAAAATGTCCTTTTTGGAAAAGATGAGGACCAAAGTTGATGGCCAAGGACAGGTTTCCCATTCATGTTTCAACCCTTGATAGGAGAGTGAGAGAAATTTTGTCAAAGCTGTTCTCAGTGTAAATTCTGCAGAAGGCTTCATTGTAACACTTCCTTGGTCACAAAGTCCTCACAGCCGGTCTAGGGTCCAGATACTGTATCAGCTATTGCTCCATCCCATGTCACTGCACCCTTAGAGGTCAGCCAATTTTTTTTTTTTTTAAAGGCCCAGATCCAGGCAGTAAATGTTTTCACGTTTGAGATGGTCTCCCTCACAGAGGGTTAGCTCTGTCATTATAAGGGGCAGCCTTAGAGAATATATTAGTAGGAATACTTGTGTTCTGATAAAACTTTATTTTATATATATTATTTCAAAGCCAGGCATCTGGCCTGTGGGATGTAGTTTTTTACCCAGGCACCAAACACTGAGTGTCATTTCTGGTCTTGGTGGGGCACCTTCTGGTTAGGGTGGTCTCAAGCTGTGCCATTCAGCTCTGTCTCCATGTGACTGCCCCTCATTCTTTAGCACATACTCCTGGGGCAGGGCAGGGTTCCCAGGAAGGGCAGAAGCCCCTGAGGTTTCTTGAGGTTTGAATCCAGGACACTGTTCCTTTGAATGCTGTTGACCAAAGCAAGTCACAACACAAGGCCAAGATTCAGGAAGAGAGGCGGAATTGTGGGGCAAGGGGCAGGGATGTATGTAGGCAAGACATTCTGGGCTTTCCAGGCTGTTCTTCTGCTGTGGGTACTGTCAGCCCGTCTACAGATCAAGACACTGAGGTTTAGAGACATCAGTGATGAAGCTAATGTCATAGCTTTAAGGATGACAACAAGGTGCACACTGCATTCTGAGTTCACTACCCATGTGTTTTCCACTGACTGCTTCACTGTCTCCCAGCTTAACTGACCATGAGAAGGCCCTGCTGTTGATGGCTGTCATGTTTCCCCTCTCTTCCAGCAAGCGCTCCCCTTAACTCCTTCCTTGTTTTGACTCACAGCTGGACTCTGCTGCTGCCGAGTTTCATAAAGGAGATGTTAATGTTGCACTTGAGTTATTTTTATAGAGAAATTCTGCACACAGAGTAGGCACATCCCAGAGGACCGCTGCACAAAAATGTGTGTCTTGTAACTGTCATGTCTTCTCATTCTAACACCAGACCTTCCCTCCCCCAAAGGATCGGTTAGGCTGTGTGTGCTCTGCTTTAAGATGAAAGCTGATGGTACCTCTGTCCATATCTAGAAAGAACATAAGTTTCCTAAAAGGAGATCAGGTGACTGCCTCCTCTATTTAGACACTCTTGGGAACCAGACAGCCTTGGACTTGGCCTTAGGACCTAACCTCAGCACTTGATCCCCATCCTCTCCCTGCTCCCAAAGCATTGCTGGCCTGTACCTTGGCTTTAAAAGGCAAATCTGAAGCAGGTGTGGTTTCCTCTGGTCTTGCAGCCAAACCCTCCCCCGCTGAGTTTAACTTGTGTTGCAGAACCATTGAAGCAAAGGTCAGCTTTGGTCATTAAAAAACCAACCAACCAAACCAAACCAAACCAACCAAAACAAAACAACATAACCCTGGACTTGGGGACCAGGAGATGGCTCAGCAACCTGATTTTGATCCCTGGAAAAAAACAACTTTTTCAGGTTGTTCTGTGACCTCTACATGTGCGTGCGCACATGCAGACACACACACACAGACAGACAGACAGACACACACACACACACACACACACACACACACACACACACACTAGGCCTGAGCCTTAATGGCGTAATGGCTTTACAGATGAAAACTGGGCTGCTGCCTGGTAGATGGCACCCGTTGGTTGGGGGTGCTTTGGTGGATACAGGTTGCAGTGGTCTGTAGCTTCTCACTTCCTGTTTGGCCTGTATTGTCTGAGGAACTTTTATATGCAGACTATTGTCCAAAGCTGGAGGATACAAGGATGGTGCAGGAACTGGCCAGTGCTGTATTGCCTCAAGTTGCATCACACCAGATCTTTTCTGCCCTGCTGTTTTGCTCTTTGCCAATCTCCTCAGACCCCACAAGAGTGGCTGGTTCTACATTCTTGTTATTATTGCACAGTCAGCTTTTATACCTGTAACTCACTGGACTCTCAGATCTGCTTTGGGGAAGGCGCTAGAGTCCCTGTCAGCATTGGAAGGAGCTGAGCCTGCGCTGCCTCTCTGAGTCTGGTGCCATCTGAGCCAGGGTGGGGAGGCAGCCTGGCCAGAACCTGAGGTGGCAGGAAGGGTGACAACCCTGATTGAGTTCGTTTCTTCCTATGTTTTGATTCTGAGACACTTCGCTGAGACTATTGAGGCACATGGACTGAGGACCTTACTTCCACAATGGAATTTTCCTTTGCTTCCTGTTTGGTATTTTCCAGTAATATTTCTATTAATGTTTCACTTTCAGAGTCAGAGGTGCTGACTTCCTGAGAAGCGCGAACTTTCTCAGTGCCAAGCCAGGAAGGACTGACTTTTCCTCTTGGTCATTCAGTTCCTTTCTCTTCCCTCCAAGGGGAGCTCTGGATTTCCCATCATGCTGGAAAGGAAAAGCTTAGGGAGTGGGTCTTAGAGATGATGGGTTATTCATGACTCCGGGGAGGTGCTTACAGATAGTGGCTTCCTCAGGCTTAGAAGGAAAAAGTAGCTTGACAAGTGTGTAGGTGTAGGAGTGGGGGTGTGAGTGTGAATGTGTGTGTTAGAAGGTGGAGAGGTCCTTTGAGCCGCATTTGCTGACTGAACCCAAAGTCTCCAGCTGGAATTCAGATGGCCTCATTTATGTGTTTTCTTTTATTCATTCAGCGGCTCTTGCTTAGAGGTGCTGCATTCTGGGTACTGCTCTGTGTAGGTGATAGGACCAGCGCTGTGCACTAAACATGAATACCTCACTCCCCATGGGGTGTGTAGGATATAGGGAGCCTAAGGTGGTGTGTTTGGGTTGGATGCCCTTTTAAAGAGATTCATTGAAGGGAATCACTTCAAAAAGAGAACTGCATACAAGAGAAAGGCCAAGCAAGAGATGGGAGGCAGGAGCTGTCAGGGTTGCTCACAGGACAGTGCAGAGGGCCACATGTTTGGGCAGGGCAGGTGGAGACTGAGGGGTATGGAACAGGCAGAGAAGGTGAGCCTTGTGGGTATAGGAGAGGTCTTTCACTAGACCTTGAAGTGAAGTAGGAAGCCAGCAGAAAGTTCTGACAGCACTGTTGCGTGGACGGATGCAGGTTTGGGGGAAGATTGCTTCTGGGTTGGCATGTAGCTTAGGGCTGGAGCACTTGGTCTCCCGAAAGGTCTTTTAGAATTTTGCTGTAAGCTCACCTTCCAACCCCCATGGCTGGGCACGGGTCCCTTCTGTCTGGGGCCATCTTACCCTGTCCTTGTACCCATCCCTCATATGGCAGTCTTTTGTTTCTTTTGCAGTCCCAGACAGAGGTCATCCCTGTCTCCTGTGTCCTTAGGAGTCCTAACAGAGCTTCCCTATAGAAGCCAGTGACTACTCATTTTCCCAGCTACTCAGGCCAAAACCTACCAGACATGTTGGCCTTTTTTTCTTGCCAAGGAAGGGTCCCTACTTCAGAACATGCCAGGTTGGATGTCTTCTCATCAACTGTGGGCACCCAGGTTCCAATGGCTTCTGGTCCGTTCCCTCAACTCTTTTCTCAATTAAAGTCAATTAAAGCAATCTTTTTGAAGTACTGAGGATCAAACCCAAACATAAAAATGACCAGAAAGTTCCCAAGAGTGCAACTTCACCATCTCAGTGGCCATGGACTCTCAGAAAGCCAGATAGCCCTCGAAATCCTTCTGGTACATTCTAAGCCACAGCATGTGATTTAGGGAATGCATGGCATTCAAGGGATGGTGCAGCCCCTACCTGCCTTCTATTGTGAGCTAGCTGTGCCCAGAGCCAGTTCTAGAAAGAGGCAGGAATTGGGAAGTGTATTATGTATCAGTCTCAGTGGTAACTTTACCTGTTACAACAGGATTAAATTTGATACAGAAAATGCAAAGAAAACTAACCCAGATGCCAACCCCAACTACACAACTCAAGAGACAAATCATGATTATTAACCTATTAGTGTTCTTATGTCTCAGCATCTTCAGTAAACATATCTATTTTTCCCACATAAAAATTCTTTCTTTCTGCCCAAAGACATAGAATGATGCCTATGTTGTCTCAAACATGCAGGGATTAATGCTTGTATTGTGCAATCTCTCTTGTTTACTGGCTTTCACCAACTTAGCAGGATTCTGAGGAGCACCTTTGTAACTAAATTCTTAGCAGAGGTTCCTGTGATTATTTCCCTGGCTGTAATAGAAGGAGAGCTGTTGGGTATATGGTACAGTGTTTTGATACCTGCTTTCAGAGTGTGTCCTAGAAAGGCACTTTCATTTTAAGGCCTGTTCACTTTTCTCGAGAACTGGGATTTTGGTTTAGTTTGGGTTTCTTGGATTTACTGGTATATATGCACTTGAGCTGTTTGTTGCCTTCCTAAAAATGTTTACCTCTGCCTTCTTCCACATGACCTGTGAATGTGTAAAGGTGTCTTCTCAAAGCAAGCTATAACACTGTCTTAGAATCCAGGTTCCCAGCCAGGCACCAAGAGCTAAGGACAGGGCCCCTTTAGGATCACAGCGGAGGGCTTGAATGAAGCTCGAACTCCCGGGGACTTGCTATAAAGAGGAGACTGACCAGAACAAGTTCTGAGTAGGCGGGCCAAGGTAAGTGTTAAGAAGAAGTTCTCTGGAAAAGACAGATTGGGTGTGGAGCAGGGTCTCATTCATGAGTGAACTGGAGAGGATTCAAAGACAGAAGGGAGAAGGCAGGACTGGATTCCAGAGGAACCTAGAGACTTCGGCACTTAGCAGACATGTGAGGCAAGGGTTGCCTGGCTGAATAACTCAGTGTTAGGGGCTGGACATTCTCTCTCCTTGTCATTGGGGCTAGTCAGCAAGGCCATACCTTGGGGTTCAAAACTGTTGATCCAAACGCTGTAGGACCCTAGTGGCAGCCCATTGATTGTGGCTTGAAACCAGCGTTGGTATTGGGAACAGAAGGCCTAATCTTACATGCTGTTCCTGGGCTTGGAAGCTGTGTGACTTGGAATATGTAATTAGCTTTCCTGGGCTTGGAATGCCCTGTCTGTCACATGGGGTTAATGAGAATGGTGTTTCCTGACCACTCACTGTAGGTTACTTTTGCCGTGTTTGAGCTTCATGGTGGGTCTTTGAAGGAGGTACCGTGATGACCTTTACAGATGGCAAATGACCTTTACAGATGGCAAATGAGATGCTGATCAGGGGAAGTGTGTCAATCACTATAAGGGTTAAAGAAAGGCATTGCTTTCTGGCAGAGCAAGAGCTTATGGGAAAGAGCCTTATGACTTTTGTATTACTTTGACACTGCCTGTCCTGGTCCTGAGCCCAGCTTTAGACGCAAGGCTTGGCTTTCAGGCTTCTGGCTGTCCTTCTCCTACTCTTCCAGGGAAGAGCAGAAGGAAACACTTTCCCTGGGACTTGCCTGAGTTCTAGATCTGTGTGTGTGCTCCTCACAGGGCCCCACACATTCCTTGGGAGGCTCATTTTAAGAGCCCCTCAACACCCACCGCCTTTTTGAGGAGGAAACTGAGCCATACAGATGGTAGGCAGAACTAGACCCAGGCCTTGAGTCCAGTCTGGTCCCTGTGTCTGCCCTAACCTCTTATCAGCACAGATACAGGGGTGTTGAGAGGAAACCTCTGTATCTGTCACCTGGTGGTCTCAGCTGTGAAGCCACCAGAGCAGTTTAGTCCTTATGTGGTGGGAGACAAAAGACACTGGAACAAGGAAGTGAAGGGGTCTGATCTGTGTGTTCTCAGAAACCCTGTGCAGCCTAAGGGGAGGGCTAAAGTGGGGAGGCCTCAGTTGAATTCCCCCCAGAGGTGGGGACATCAGTTAAGCAAATGCCATGTGTATACACAGGGGCAGCAAGGATCTGACGCAAATCTGCATCCTTAAGCCATGAAGCGCGTGGCTGGCCAATTGGGCAGCTCTCAGAACAACACTGGTCAGTGGAGGGAAATAGACCAAGCACTTGTCAAGGTTTTTCAAGATCACTGTTGTCAATAGCCCAAATGCCCTCTGTGGATGTCTGTAAGTTACTTCAGCTTCCAGAACAACTGTATACCTTTTCTCAGGGTCCCACCGTCTGGGTAGAGGTGGGAGTGTACCCCACCTTGATACTGCTGGTGGTGAGTGGGTGGAAGAAGCCCGGCAGTTTGAACTGTCCATCTCTGAGGGAACATAGGGCAGGTAAAGGCCTTACTTCTCTGAGGTAAGAAGGGGCAGAGCAGCAACTGCTGGCTCATCTACATGGGGCTCAGGAGCTGGTGGAGATGGTGTGTCTGTTTGGAAGATGTACGGAGCTGGCCATTGAGGCTTGGATTGAGGCTCTGCTGTCTCATCTTCACATGGAGTTGGAGGCATTCCCAGGTGTCAAGTGGTGACTGCTAGGAAGCAGCCACAGTGAAGCAGGTAGACCTCGTGGTCCTTACTGTCCTTTGAACAGGGAGCATGGGGTTCTGAGCTCATACTGACCTGTGGCCCGTGAACAGTGTCCTCCCAGGGGATATAATCTTTGAAAAAACAAAGTGCTCAGAGCACTTTGGGTCACCAGAGCAAAGCAGCAGCCTGTGGAGATGCTTGCTGGTCTGGGGGACCCTGAGGAATCCCCAGCCATTTTTTTTTCCCCCTTTTTAGTTCTGTGTCTGACCACTCTGTCCAGCAAGGGAGCCAGAAGGAAGACTTCACAGATCGAGGAATCACACTGCTTCTCAGTAGGCTTGCACAGGGCCTGGATCCATTTGAAACCCATCTGTGGTGTGATTGGGAAGTGACAGGATGGTGGCAGTGAGTGTCATCACTTGCCAGTCACCTGCAGGACAGCTGAGAATGCTGTACAGGCTTGGATCACATTGCCAGAGCTTTGGCCTGGAGGTTGTTCAAGTGCGGGCATTGAACTCGGGGTGTGGCTGAGTCTTGTCAACTTGCCCTTACCTCATGGCAGGGTCCCTGTGGGGGTAAGGTGGCCGTGGGCCTGTCCCTGAAACAGGAAGCTTCAGTTCAGGCAGGCTTTTTGTTTGGAAGCATTGCTAAAAGGTTTTAGCCATGACGCCTCTGTGGCAGCAGTAACTGCTGACAGTGTCAGCTCTGTGGGCTGCTGATGAAGTAGTTTGTTGGTCAGTTTGTTGTCCATGGATGGAACCTTTTCATCTTTTGAGTGCTGTCCTTCGCATCTCTTCACCCTATTTCCTCTGTATTGCTTTAAAGTTCAGCAGCTTGAGGTGCCTTTGGTACTCCAGCTTTCGGTACTGTGAAGGTGAATTTCAGTGGTATGATGCTTCTCCTTTTTAGAGTTATTTTATATTTTGTGGTAAAAAGATACTGAAAGAGAACACTAGGTTCATACATTCTTGTGTCTTCCCCAGACTTTTCTTTAAAAAGTTCAAATAGGAATCAGAGTTTCCCTGGTAAAGAGACCTGTCTTCCTATGAAGAGCTAGATATATTTGAATTTCAAAGGCTTGTGTGAATGGGGCATGGCAAGTAACCTGGAATTCAGTCTAGAGGTTGGACAGCCCCCCACCCAGACTCCAGTAAGATTGTCATCCTTGGTCTGTCTCTGTAACTGTTGTGTGACATTACCTGCTCTTTAATGAAAGACCACTGTTCTGTAAGGACGTCTGGCATGTACCAACCTTGATCCAGAGAAGTTCAGACCTTGATTGACATGTAGACTGGTATGGTAGACTCAAAATCATGAATTTGACTTAGAGATTATTGTAGCAGTCTGTGTTATAGATTGTCTGAGTGTCATGTACTGATTGATTTTAAAATGCCCCTGTGGGGATGGTACTGAATTTGATCCGAAGAACCTGTGTGGTGTTATGGTATGTGCTAGGGAGGCAGAGATGGGCACACCCCTGGGGTTCCCTGGCCATCCAGCCTAGTTTATTTGACAAGCTCCTGTCTCAAAAACAAGGTAGGCAGCAATGGGGGAAGATACCAAGAATTGGCCTTTGGCCTTCACCCACGTTCCTGCATATGTATGAATAGCATGTACACATAGTATAAAGCCCTGGGTTCACTCTCCACCAGGCACCGCTGGGTGTGGTGGTGCACAAATGCATCGAGTTCTAGGAAGACCTTGTTGGAAACAAAGTTAGTTGTTGGCTTGCTTTGGTTTAAAAAGAATGCCCAGAAACAATGAGGGAACATGGTGACATGGTTGAGAGGTGCTGTAAGAGTCTGAGGATTTTATTTAAGAATAGAATGAAGAGAGTTACGGTGATTTAGTTACAGGTTACTTTAAAGCATTGGGAAAAAAAAAAAACACTGGTCATTCCTCAAGCATCCCACCACGGGAAATGGTTAATGTGAGACGCATGCCTGTAGTGAAGAGGAACAGCCCACGGACTCGGAGTTCAGTGACTACTGTGGGGTTGGAGAGGGAGAAGCCGTGGACCAAATGCCTAAGATAGGAAAAGCCTGTGTGTATTCCCCGCCCCTCCCCCACCCACCCACACCTGTAGTAAAAGGGCTTGGAGGAAATAGACCCGAACTTCAACAGTGGTTGTCGCGGAAGGCTGGATTATTTTACAGTTTCTAGAGCAAATCAGATTACTTAATCATAGAGGCAAATTAGGCAATGAACTTAAACGAGACAAAACAGCAGTATCAACAACAGTGCTGTCTCAGGCCCCCTGTGAGGGAAGAGGGAAGGAAGGTAAGGAGGTTCAGCAGCGACCAGCTGAAGTTTGTGCTGGGCCATCTGAATGAGCTGCTGAACTTCAAAGCCAGGGCTGAGGGTGTCTCATTGTGTTGGAATGCTGGTGATCACAGGAAGTGGTGACAAGCCCTTTGTTATATAAGCCTACCAGGCTTGCTCATCCATGCTAGCCCTCTGTGCTGGATGTGACCGACATCTGTCTGTATCATTGGCCACAGCCTATGCTTAGCACTGTAGGGGAAATGCACTATCAGGCCCAGGAAGGTGAAGTTCACACCCTCTGTTCCTTAATTCTCTCAGGCGCAGTGGGCGGCAGGAGGAGGGAAGCCACAGCACAGGGCCTGACTGGCTGTATTCCTGACCCAGGAAGGGGTGGGGATTTTCTTGGCTACCTGCCAAAACAAGAGCCTGCTTTTTGATGTCTTCTGTTTCTCTAGTCCTGTCTGTCTGTCTTGCTTTGACATCTGTGAACGTGCTGTGGAATGTTGCTGCTCTAGAGACAACAGTCTTCTTCTCGTAACTTCTCAGCAGGAGGCAGGCAGAAGCACATGACAGGTGCCTAAAGACGCTCCAGAGCCTCCATGTTTTCCCTCCATGTTTTCTTGTGCCGCGGATGTGTCTCCACTGGTAGAAGAGAAGCCCAGGTCTCACAGGGAGGAGACAGTTCAGCTTGTGCCTCGGGTGTGTGTGTGTGTGTGTGTGTAATCTGATGGTTTCCAGGGCATGCTGTACTCTGTCCCATGAGTTAGGTCCCTGCATTAGGATCCCCTAGTGTGATCCATATGGATGTGAAAGAAATGTGCCAACCATTTTTTTCTAAGGGAGGTATCTTGCAGGTCAAGGGCCACTCCTGAGGCCTGCCAAGCTCCCCTGTTTTTATTGACATTCCTGTGATTGGGTTCCTTGAGAACACATACTTACCTTCATTGACCCTCACAGCTGGCACAGAACCTGGGACACTGAAGTCACTTTGGATGAGTTGAACTTTCAACGTCCAGGGCCAGGTACCTTGGCAGGTCCCATCCTGTCTGAGCCACTGGGTCTGAATTTGTAAAATGGCCAGGTGTTAACTCTTGTTCAGAAGTCTTTTCCCAAGGGCTTCAGCCATCTCCAGACCACAGGTTCCCGTGGAATGCAGTAAGAGGGACTCAGCAACCACGTTGAGTGAAAGTTTCTTACTGTCAGGCCAAGGCCCAGTCATCAGATGACTGTTGTCCGCAGTTAAGGAGACACAAGAATAAAGTCACACAGCTTCATAAGGAAACCACGTCTCTCACTGTGGTTTCAGGTCCTCCTTGTGCACGGCACTCAGCCTGCTCTCTTGGAAGGCCTGTGTGCTCATTCTTTGGTCGGTCACCCACCTTTTCACCTGAATGGCTTTGGAAAAGCCTCTGGCACTTAATATCTAAAACTGCAGAGGGTGGAAAATTTACCAGGCCAAGAGCTTCAGAGAGATGTGGGGCCTCATTGGGGGAATTGCTCAGATAAGAGGGACCAATAGGGTGTTTAGGCATGAGTCTGTTGCTCCAAGGGTGATAACATGTTAGCCTGTGTTAGTTTTTCATTTATATAACACAGGGGTCAGCAGGCTCTCTGTTCGAAGCTAACGATGAAGAATTTTAGGTTTGTAGGCTTTGGGCAACCCTGTTTCTATTGAAGTTCCTCAGCTCTGCCCTGACCTTGCAGAAGGGGCTATGGACAGTAAGTAAATGAATAGGTGGGGCTGGGCTCCAGTAACCCACTGTTGACATAAACAGACGAGTTGCTCCTCTTTGTAATCAGGGCCCATATTGACTTGTTCTAGCTGGGTTTTATCCAAGCCCATTTTGACCTTCTGAGTTCATGGAGAACCCCACCCACTCCACCCCCTTAGCTCCTTGCAAGCCACCTCTGGCCCAGGCATGCAAAAGGTCTTTGATCTCTAGTAAGTTGCAGCTAAGTTACCCACAATCTCGTGTCAAAAATATTTTTTTTTTAAACTACCATCTTTTGGTCTTCTAGCAACTCTTGTTGTCTTAGGTAAGACCTCTCATCATACAGTTTGATGCGTTGTAAAGGATTAAGAAATGGACATAGTAACAGATGGCTAATTGCTATGGTTTTGTTAAATGGTGTCAGAAGAAAAGCCCTATACCTGATAGCCCTTGTTGCTTTCATAAAAAATTCACTATTAGCTGGGCAGTTGGTGATGGATGACTTTAATCCTAGCCCTTGGGAGGCAGAGGCAGGCGAATCTTTTTGAGTTTGAGGACAGCCAGGGCTACACAGAGAAACCCTGTCTCGAAAAACAAAACAAAAGAACCCCAATCAAATCCTATTAGTATGCACATATGTACACGTGTGTGTTCATGCATGCAAGTGCATGCTGCATGCCATGGCACACATGTGGGAGTTAAAGAACAATTTTCAGGACTTGGTTCTCTCTCCTTCCATTGTGGGATCCAGGAATTGAATTGGGGTCACCAGGCTTCCCCAGCAGAGCGCCTTATCCATTGAGCCAACATCTTATTGATGTTTCTGATCAGACAGTCTGTCTTCTGAACATGGCTGAAGATAATGTTATTGCATAAACTTCTGCATGACTTCTGTTACATCCAGCCTCCTAGTTTGACATCTCACACCCTTTGCCTCTTAGAAAGGCTTCCTGTTGCCTCATTGCTTCTGGGCCAGCCAGCTAGAAACCTAGAGTAGCAGCGCCCACCTGCATGTTTCGGAATCACAGTCCCCCTTAGCCTGCCATGCCACCCCCCCCTCTCCGCACACATCTACAGCCCTGGTAGAGGTCACAGCATGTCACTGCTGAGTTTCTGGAGAGACTGAGAGCTCCACACCTCATACAAGTTGACCCCCAGAGTGGACCTAGGGTTGCTTGTCAGTTAAATGTCTTCAGCCTCAGTGTGCTCTGTAATTTTGACAGTGCTCAGGCTTCCTGTAACTCCAGCATGGGAAAACACCTAAAAACCCAGGGTCCTGTGGAGGAGCCAAGACACGCCCCGGTGTAAGCATCTGTGGCTCAACAGGCTGAGTAGCCGGCTTGAGCTGCCTGCTTTTCTGGTATGGCGCAGAGACTTTTGGGTGAGTGTGTCGGGTAAGCATCTGGGAAAGCAGCTTTCTTCTTCAGTGGGAGAAGATAACAGCTGCCAATTACTGAGTAGCCCTGAATGGGGGGAGAGCATTTTCTAGGGACTTAGCTGTGATCTGCAAAGAGTTCCAAGCAGGTGGGACAGACAGGCCCTTCAGTTGTTCTAGCATAGTGCCCAGCACACCAGAGGTATTCAAGTATTTTGTGAATGAACTAAGCTAAATAGAGATTTTCTCTTTTCTTTTCTTTCCTTTCCTTTCCTTTTCTTTTCTTTTCTTTTTGGTGGAGAGGTGTGGGAAGCTTTGTTGTGGTCAGATTGAAGGGCTACAGATATCACAGTAAGGAGTTAATTGAGCCTTAGCCGCACAGGCAGTGGGGACTCAAGGACAGGCTTGTGCAGGGAGGGACTTCATAATGCAACATGTGTTGCTCTTAGCCCATTATTTGCCCTTTCCGGTGTGACTGAGATGCCAGATAATGAGGCGTTGGACTACATAAAGTGCTTCCTTGTGCTGGAGGGAGGCTGGGCCAGTCTTGAAGCCAGTTGGCCACCAGCCTCCTCCCTGTAATTTATGTGCAGTGGCAGGTTGGAGTGGGCTGCCTGGCACAGCCAGGCCCCACCTCTGCTGAATACCACTCAGCTTGCTGGCTCTAGCCCTGGGGATGTGGCCTGTGCTTCTGAGTTTTCCTGGAGGGTTGAAGGCAGTGCTGGCTCTTCCTAGGACTGGCCTACACAGTTGGTAGTTCTTGTGACATGTGGGGGGCAGGTACCACTGGCCCTTGGTTTCTTTTCTTCCAGAACCTTGTTCCCCAGCTCTCGTCCAGGCTCAGTGACCTCAGGCTTTTCCCAACTAAAGATACTGGTTTGCTGTTTGCAGTCCTGGGATGAGGGGAAGTCACTGGGGGGAGGAGGTCAGCAGCTCATCAGCTTTGGTGCTGATGTAGAGGATGGGAACAGACCACGTGGGGCCCGGCAGAGAGAAGAAAGATTAGAGGCAGGTGATAGCATGGGGCCAAGGAAAAAGGAGTGTTAGATGGAAATCCAGGCTGGGAATTGGGGCGAGTGGGCACCCCTTGGAAGAAGTGGGATAGTTTCAATCTGACCCTGGAAAGTGACTGGAGGGAGATATGTCAGGCACAGGGCACAATCAAGGAAGCTGGCAAAACCAGGTTGAGTCTGGGGTCTGGCTGAGAGGAGCGTATGCATGGATTCTAGACCTGGTCAGCCTTGTGGTAAAAAATGGGTGTGAGTGGTCCCTGCAAGGACTCAAGGAAAAGCCCAGGGTTGGGGGCACTTGGCAAGAGCTAATGGGAATTCAGCTACTGAAATAGGTCCAGCAGAACTAGTACTTGGCCAGGCTGCCATTGGGCCCCGTTGTTCCTGCTGCTGCCTTGCTGTTTTTCTGGCTTGGCTTTCCAAGAGCCCTTACAAGTGAACTCTGAGGGAAGCTGACATGTGGGCAGAATGGAGATGGCTCTCCTGTGGAGGCAGGCCTCCATGGCCCCAGGTGGGCACTTCACACATCCTCTCAGCTGCCTCAGAAGGCAGAGAGGGGGCTCTCCTCCCTCCCCCTCCCACTTGGTTTATGGGTGGGGAAGTGATGGTTCAAGTAACCCCAAAGTCAGGGAAGCTCCAAGCAAGGCTGTGGTTCCCCCCCCACCCCCCCCCCCCATGTATGTTACTCATACAGCACTGCCCCTCGGTAATTAAGAGGGCGTGTGCACACTTTGGAGGTAAAGTTTGTAATTAAAGGACACCTGAAGACAGTGGATGATATCTGGATTTTACTCCCTCCCCTTTTAATAAAAGGTCTCATGTAACACAGGCCAGCCTGCAGCTCGACGTGTAGCTAAGAATGACCTTGAACACCTGATCCCTCTGCCTCCACCACTGGATCAGAGCTACCCATCTCTAGGCCCGGTTTATGCAGAACCGAGGGCTAGGCATAAACATGCTAGTGTTCACTTCACCACTGAGCTGCATCCCCAACTGGAGTCTCTAAACCATCCTAAGCCTGCTTGGCACTGTGCTGAGAGTGTCCCTTCATTCTTGTGACAGCCTTTGTAGACGGGTAGTTTTGTTTTCTTCATGAGATCCAAGCATGAAGGTTTAAGGAACATGCTCAGAAATCTTGCTCAGGGACAGACCCATGTCCGGTTCTTCCCCAGGGCCTGACCTCTTTTCCCGGATGCTCCAGTGTCTGGGAGCCTGGTGCCTGCACAGCCTCTCGTCAGCCTTGCTGGGCCTGGTATGCTTTATAATTAGAACAGACTGCAGCTTTGCTCATGACATCACTGTGAGATTAATATTCAGAAACTCAGGAGGAAATTGAAGAAGAAAAGGCAGAGACTGAGGTACCAGAGCTCAAGGCCTAATTAGAAGGAGTGCATGAAAGCTGACTTTGACTGACTTTGGTCATTCAAAGGCTCTCACTATAGGTATCTCTGCTCCTGCTTGTGCTTTGTGAGTTTGGTCCTGCCCATGACATGAAGTCTTTATTGAGGACAGCGCAGATCACATCCCTCCCATAAAAGCACAACACTGCCGCAGTCACATGGCTTCCTGAGAGCTTCCCTTGCCTTGGACTGTCAGGGAGTTGCTTTAATTTGGCTTTCAAGGCCCATGCTTCCCAAGACGATGGTCTTTTTCTTTGCTGCCTCACTGAAGAACAACGCTCTGCTGAATTAATGGATTTTTGGCCTCTACACCTGGGCCCATTCTGGAATGAGGCAGGCCTGTAGTCCCAGCTGCCTTGTGAATCCTGCTCCTCACGTCAGGACCCTTAGTACCACTGGCTCCCCTCACCCTCTCACATTTGTGGATTGTGCCTGGGAGCCTTGCTGGTAGTTCCAGACCTATACTGTGCCTGTGCCTTAACAGTTTCACAATGCCTGGACAGCTGTTTCCTAGCTGCTGGACTCCGTGTGGGCTGGTCCTGGGCATAGCACCTAGAGTGAACGGGCTGGCAAGAAGTCAAAGGGAGGTTTTCTGCTAGGAAAGAGGGCTGTGTGAGTTGTAGGCCAGAGGATTTGTTTCCGTTTCTGCAAAGAACAAACAAAGGTTGGCCGTTTGGGGATTGTACTTTTTCACTTAAAAGTGACCTTAGGCAAAAACAGATGCCCCCACCCCCCAGGCACCAAGCTCCCTGAAGCTACCTCCTTGCTGAGAACCCCAGGACAGTACTTTCTACCTGCCTGTTTCCTCTCCACAGATTGGCTGTGGGCCCTTGCTTCAGCTGTTGCCACTGTATCAGTCTAAAACCATGGAAAGAAAAGCTAGACATGGCTGTATGCATGCACATTTGTGATCCCAGTGCTAGGAGGTGGGGACCCAGAGGATGCCTAGAGCTCACTGGCTTGCCTAATCAGTGAGCTAAAAATAAGCCCTAAAAGCCCTGGTATGCAGGGTCCCAGAATCTATAGTAAACTCTCAGGCATCACAAACTGGACTCTTTACTTCCATCCAGAAGACACTTAGTGCTGTCGGCTTAGAGCAGCCTGAGCCATCTCCTCCAGGGCAGCCTGGGACCACTGTAGCCCAGCCCAGCATTGATGTTCAGCACTGCTGTTCAGCATCGAGTCTACCAGTGGCTCTTGACCTCCATTAGAATGGCACAGCCTGTAGGTTGGTCCTATGTCCCCTCTGCATCCCATCCTGTGCTTCCACACCCAGGCGAGGAGCCTGGCTTTATTGGTTCCAGCTGATCCTTGAGAGATCACTTTGCACACATGGTCTCAATTCCTCCTCTCAGTGCCTGCAGTGGACGTCACCTGTTTTACCATGAGGCAGCTGAGACTTGCCTAGATTAGACACATTCCAGCTGGTGGCTCAGGCGGGACCATAAGTGGCCTTACCTCATCTAGGTCTTTGTGTCTCTGTAACTCTTTCAGCCTGATTGCCCCTCCCCCAGAGCTGGGTGGGGTTGGGGGCCTCTGAGGAAGTGGCTTTTCCCTGCAGCAGGGTCTCTCCCCCCCCTCCCCCCCCCCGCCCTCCTACGGTGGGGTGGCCTGTGCATTTCTGGGAAGTATAACAACGCTTGTCCTTTGAGAATAGCATGCTCTGAGAATTAAGCCTCTGTGAACTCCCCAGCTCCGAAATGTGGCCGAGTCCCAAGCAGTGATCCTATCTCAGATAAAGCTGTGGCCTAGGGATTTGTGGAGCACAGAGCCTGGGCTGCCAGGCTCCCATCAAGACTGCTCAGAGAAATCTTCCTCTCACTCTTCAGTGCTGACTTTTCCTGGAGAGGCCTTGTTGCCCTTGGGGTTGTGTGCAGCCCCTCCCCCAAGAAGTCAAGGACAGCAGGTCCGGGAATGACACTTGGTGGATGTGGGAGGGAGTGGAGCCTCCAGGAGGAGGCATTGCTTAAATCTGAGCTGCATCTGGGTCACCCATTTGCTCCATTTTAAAACTGGTTGTGTGGTTAGGAGGGTCCTTCAGAAAGCTAGCCCAGCGTCACCAGGAAATAGAATGGCAGGGGGAAGTTGCAGGGTTCTGTGGCCTCTGTTCTAGAGTTGGTGGGCAGGGTTAACAGGTGGAAGGAGAGGGTAGTAAAACCCAGGAATCACGGGATTCATTCCCACGTGATGTAAAGGTGCCGTGACCCCCTCCCCTTCCTTCCCATTTTTCATTCCCCACCATCTGAGGCAGGCCAGGCCAGCTGAGGACAGCAGTGCCCACCTTGGATAAAGTTTTACAAGTGACCTGCTCCAGCCCTTAGAGTTTCCCAAGGCATTAGTTTATAAAAGCCCGTTTTATCTGCTTTCTTCTGATGGTGAATCAGGAAAGGGCTGTGATTGTTAAAAGATTTCAGTTTGTTGCAGGGACAGTGTTGGAGGCTGGAAGGCTAGACAGCAGTATCTGACAGAGGACTTAAGAATGTTTCTTAACATTCATGTCACCCCAGCAGTGTGCCTGTTTTGGGGAAGAAAGAAGTCTGGGATGGACCCTTTCCTTAGCTGTGATGTCCCGGGCGCCAACTGTCCTGCCACCCACGCCTGATAAGCTCTGTGCTCTCCACAGTTGCCAGTCTAGCTCAGAAGCTTCCGTCCCTCACTTCCTCAGCCTCCCATCCTGCCCGTCCCATCCCTGCCTTTGTTCTGTCTAGAGCAGACATCTCCTTCTAAGTCCTATCTGTCCTTTCCCACCCCTCCTTGTCACTTACCAGCCACCTCCCCTGATGGGTAGCCAGGTCAGCCATAGGTTGGCAGGGGCTGGCTAATAAATTACTGAGTGGGTAATAGGGACAGTGGCCATTGTGTCAAAGGACAGGCAGTAGACTGAGGCAAGAAGGGGTCTACGGGACAGGCAGGCCTGCTGTTATTCTTTGTGATCCTGGGTGTGGTTCTTAGCCTCTCTGAGACCATTTCCTGTCTTACAGAATTCAATTTTCCATGTTCTCTGTGTCAGGCCCTGCATTAGATACGGACAGAGATCGGAAAGATGAACGGACTCTGCTCTGGAATATTCACTTTAAGGACTTTTAAGGAGCAGAGTAAGGGGACTCGGCGGGTGTTTGGGAAAGCACATAACACTTAGAAATGACTTCAGTGCTCAGTGGTACATGAGAAGCATTCGATCCTGGGGCTTGCTGGACCGTTGTTTTTTGGTATAAGGTCTGCCTTGTTGGCACTCAAGCCTGGAGGTCCCCTCAAGTATTGTGTAAACCCTGTCGTGTAGCCATTAGCCTCTGGCAAGTAGAACACCTAGGGCAAGGCCTGCGGCTCCAACACAAGTTGGGCAACACAAGGCAAACAGCTTGGTTCAGGCTGTAGAGAAAGAAGAGGGTTCTGGGAACTGTGCAGAGTTTCCTACATAGTTGATTTGGTTCTTTAAAAACACATACAGCTTGTTGGGAGTTAGCAACAGTAGAGCCAGACTTTAAAAAAAAAAAAATCCCATTAGCAGGTAACAGTGTGGAAGATTACTTTGGAGGTGCTTTGTGTCACTGCCGCTTGTGAGCCCTTGTCTGTCCCCTGGCTAGCCTGTGAACTCCTGCCTGCCCACATTTGTGTCACAGTCTACTTTGTGTCTAGAGCCCACCATGGGCCCTGCCCTAAGGAGGCTGTGTGGAGTAGCAGATGGACCTGTGGGCTCACTTCTGTGTGTGCTGGAGGAGTGCCTCAGAAGTGGGTCATAAAGTCCAGAATGATGGCAGCCCCAGTCAAGCCCTGCTGTTACCCAGCACTGAAGCTGGGCACTCTTCTAATCCTGGCTTGGTGGGTGAGGAAACTGAGGCCCTGAGAGGTTAAGTGATCTTCTCAAGGTGGTGCAGCAAGGATTTGAACTTAGAGATCTCATCTTCAGTGCTGTGCTGTGGGGACCAGGTAAATGCTGAATGTGTAGTAATATGTCCAAGTGAGTCCGACATGGACAGAAAGCCACTGGAAGAATCTGGAGGCTGGCATGAGTGGGATTGGGTAGCAAGAGGGAGATACTGTTCTGGGACCCCGGGACTTCCAAACGGCACTGGTCCCTTAGGCAGCTGGTACATAATACAGCCTAACAGAGTCCTGGGAGCTGGCTTTCTACTGTTCAGCAGGCTCTTGTTTGAGCCCATTGGCAGATGCCATGAGGATTCGGGATTTGTTTGCAGGGTAGAGTTTGGCCTGGCTGGAACAGTGGGCAGTGTTGGTTTTCTTGTGAGCTGTGGGTTCACACCACCCTCTCTAGGTCCATTCCGCCATCCTGGAATCAGGCTGTTTGGCCATGACAGAGTCCCCTCAAGAGTAGGACACCAGGGTTCTCCTGTCCGCTGGAACTCCTTGCTCTGCAGACGTTGAGGTCATCTCTAAGAGACCGCCCGGCCAAGGTCTTGCAACATTTCCAAGGCCCTGGGGCCTCCTTGTGCTGAGTCCTGTGTGGGCAGAGCTCTGGGCAGGCAGCACGTTTAGGCAGGTCTCTGGTGGTGTCATTGCAGAAAAGCTTCCTATGGCTGTGTGCTCATTAGCACTGAAGAGACCCAGTTTTTACAGCCTCCTTTTGTTCCTCCCAGATGCTAATAAACAGTTACAAACTTTGGTTAAATGCAGCTTCTGGAAAGAAAGAGGGATGTTTGGGAGAATTCTGTTCTCATGGTATTTCTAGGTCATCAAGGTTTAGTCTGGGACAGGGGAGTGTCTCCTTTATTGGGGTGGGATAGAACAAACATGGCTGGTGTTTTTTCTGGGGTCCTCAGGTTCCTGGGGTGGAGGGACCCCAGAGCCAGGAATACTCTTGTTTCAACACTCTTGTTTGAACTGCATCTGCCCTGTACAAGGTGAAGAAGGTTTGGGCTGCCATTCTGCAAGCTCAGATTCCCTGCCTCTTGACTCACGTGGGACCTTGAGCAAATCACTTCCCCTGGGTTTGTGAAATCATGGGATTAGTAGTGAGGTGTTGACACACATCTGTTACTACTGGGGATTCTCAATCTTGGGTGTTCGTGCAAAGCTCACAGAAAGCTTTGAGAAAACATGGGCCCCAGGTCCTTCCCAGTAGCAGTTAAGTCAGAATATCTGGTAGAAAACCTGGGGATAGTGATGTTGTGCTAGACCAGCATTAGACTGGACCAGAAGTAGCTCAAATCTGGGTTGCTTCTGTCTATTTTGTGGGGTTCTGTTTTGTATAGTTACTTTGATTTGACTAAGAGTTGAGTAGGTTAGCAGAATGTGTGGGAACCTCACATTTTTAATACCCCACAGGAAGCCCAAAGCTTTCTTTTCTTCAGAGAACAGGTTTGCTTACTTCCTAGGTTCTTCATCCCTCCTGGAGGGAAATACTGAGCTGTCTGGTTTCTCTGTGTACCATGGACATAACAAAATTCCAGGTTATGTGCCTCTCACACATCACCCAACCTTTCTGATGCTGCTGGGACCCTCCCTGGAGCTCCCCTAGAGACACTAGTCCCATGCCCTTCATCTCTTAACCTGAAATAGCCATCTCGTCCCCAGTACCATGCTCTGCAGAGCTGTGGTGATCCCAGGAAGAGCATAGAGCTTCCATTCCAGAGAGGATAGCCGTTCATTGTTCCTGTGAGCCAGTCCTGACTATTCTCTACTTGGAGCCCTTTGTGGCAGAGAGCCCCCTGCCTCCCAGAGCAGCCTGTTCTGTGTGGAACAGCTGTCAGGCCATCCTGAAATTGAGTCAAAATATTTCTCATAACTTCTGCTTATTGGTGCTCATGCTACCCTTTCTGACCCCCACAGAACATTTTTTCGTCCTGTTGTCGGGATTAGCTACTCATCCGGCAACCCCCACGCATCAAGTCCTCTCAGAACACATTCCTTGGTTGTCCCTCCTCTGATGCCCATGAGGCAGAATCCAGACACCATATTATTGTGATGGCTCCTGAAAGAGCAGGGTCCAGAGTGGAGAGTGCTTCTTCCAGGGGACTCTGTCCCCCAATTCTGTACACAGAATTGAGGGGGATACTCACTTGTGGGTAGAAGTTCCTAAGTAAGTACAGCCTGAGATTAGGTAGGCTTTGGAGCATGTCTGTTAGACCACATGGGTGCAGTCTCAGGTAGCCAAGGCACTGGGTGTGGCACACATCTGGCAGCTCTTGTCCACAGAAGGGCCCTAGGTCCTCCTGGCTTGCTACCAGGGAAGGTGTGAGTACTTGACTCCCTCCCATAGCAGATGGGGAGTGTGGCCATGAGAGAGCTTCCTGGGCCTTGGTTTTATGACATCATTGGGAACAAGGTTAATATTTAATGGTGAAGGGTGAGCCCTGTTATTACTGGAGCGCAGTCAGCAGCAGAACTTGTTCTGCCTGTTAGCCTCTTGGTGTCCTGAATGGAGATGGTGAATGGGAATCCAGTTTGCCCTTCAAACCGGAACCCCTGCTCCCTAAGCGAAGGAAGGGTTGTCTGGACTTTACAGTGATTCGAGTCTGTTGGTCTGACTACTTGGTGGGTGGCTGATAAACGTGGTGCATAAAGATTTGTCACTGAGCCACTCGGTTGGCCGAGCTCCTCCAAAATGGCTGATGTGTCTATAGGAAGAGCTGTATTCCAGGTCACCTGCATCATTTCCAGTAAATGGGCAAGCAAGCTAAGCATCAGGATGTAGGGGCTCACTCACCTCTTTGGAGGGTGCTGCTTTGAGTCATTGCTCACAGGCCCACTCCTCCCTCTTAACTCCCACTGAGCTGGCACCTTTTGAATCTAACAGTCAACACTACAGATGTGGTTACTTGGTTTTTAACCCAGCTGGGTTCAACTCTTAACTCCAAGAAAAGTGAGTTGACTCTACCTTACTGTTGTTCCCTTTTCTTGGTAGCTCTAACTAGAAAATGTAGCATCTTCCCCCCTTTTATCAAAAACACAGAATACCAAAGCTAGTGTGTTCACTGGGTGCCTGCCACTTCATAAGGATACCTTCTCAGCAAGCCGGGGCCGAGGATGCCCTAATGTGTGAGGAGAGAATGGCATCTGTTGCAGCCTACCATGTCTCGTGCCTGGAACTTGACCTGACTTGGCAGCCAGGGTATGCAATCAGCTGGGCCATATTGGCTCTGGGCGAGTTAACACCAACTCCACAACAACCAGGATCCTCAGTGCTTTTATTTTGTACAGCACTAGGGATCATTCTGCTTCACCTGGTCTGTACAGGGGAAGGGAAGGCTTGGCCATTTCCACTGGTCCGAGGCATTGGGTGTGGCTGTGTGTCTCAAACATACATAGTCACTCAGGACTTTATCCTCTGTACTCAGCTCACTCACGGCTTCCTTCCACAAGGAGGGAGGCAAGTTCCCGGTTTTCTTCTGGCTTTCATTCCCTCCCCTGTTCAGAGGACATTTTTATGTGGAAAGGTTTGAGTGAGGATCAGGAGAAGAGGTCCAGTGGCCTCTTTCATGGGATGCTGTGAGTGGCATCGTAACAGTGGTAGCATTCATTGCCTCTAAGGATGAGGAGTGTGTCAGTGTACTACTTTGGGTGGGGCTATGGGATTCCTAGGCAGGATGAGCCTAGTGTAGGAATGGAGGGAGGTGAGAGCTAGAAGCCTGCAGCCTGTTAGCACAGGCCACAGGAGGAAGCCCTGCTTCCCCAGGTGTGGCCCCGGCAGGTGGCAGGTGTATGAAGTAAGTCACAAGGGCTGCTGTCTGAGGAAAAGAGACTTCCTGTACTAGCTGACTAGGGAGTGCTTGAGCCGCCCTTGCCTAGGGTTGGCACATCTGAGCCAAATTGGCAACGCTTCCTCCTCTTCCTGTCAAACCTTCCTTTGGAGATTTCCTGTTGCTGGGAAAAAGTGGGTGGCATGGGAGAGCCAGCACTGGAGATGACGCACTGGCTCCCAGGTTAAGTTGGTAAACTAAACTGTATCTGAGACCGATAGCCAAGAGCCCTGCCCGCGTTAGGTCCCTTAGCAGTGCCCCTCTGGCCTCTGCTCATCCTCTTTGTGCTCTGAGGGTCCTGTGTCCTTGCACTAGTGGTTAGGGTTTCCAGGATTCAAACTCTGTGGGTCAAGCCTGATCTCAGCAGAGAGGAAGTAGGTGCTGGATCAATTGGATCAGGGACATCTTAGGATAGTTGCCTATCAACAAGAGGCCATCCCTTCTTCAGCTCCCAACTTATCTAGCAAGACCACTTTAAAAGAACGAGGGATGTTTATTGTTGTTGTTGTTTTTGTTTTTAAATTGATAAGTCTGGTTCAGCCTACCTTGCCTCTCTTTAAGGAGGAGTTGTTTCCCAGGGCTGGTGAATTATGACCTGCTTGGAAGGAGATTTTACAACGTGCATTAATAAATTCGAGCTGTTCCTGGGTCTGACTCCTCTCTGAACAGTGTGGCCGTGTTTGCTAGAGACGGTTGAGGAGATAGGCCCTGGGGAGAGGACTGGCTCTGGCCAGGACCTTGGGCAGTCACAAATCGCCATCACTGTGGAATCCAAACAGGTGATGCTGTGTTATGATGCTTCCCAAAAGGCATGGTGGTGTTAGCGAAACCACAGAGGTGAAATCTTGGAGAGATTTAGTTTGATTGGTGTTTTTTGTTTGTTTGTTTTTTTCCATTTTTAAATGACATCTGTCCCCAGTGATGGGGAAATGGAGGACTGGGTGTGTAATTTAGCAAATGCTGCCAAGCTGGGGAGAAGTCATTAGGAATTTGAACCTCCCTCAGTGGTGGTAGCACACACATCTAATCCCAGCACTTGGGAGGCAGAGGCACATGGATGTCTGTAAATTGGAGGCCAGCCTGGTCTACATAGTTAAGTTCCAGAATAGCAAGGGCTACACAGAGAAACCTTGTCTCAAAAAACAAACAACAAAAAGCCTCAAGTGCTCCTTGGGAACTTCTGGGTGTGGAAGCCAGTTAGAACCAGCAACATCGTTTGCAGGACCACCCTCTCCCAAAATAATGTAAATCACATCATTAAAAAATTCTTGAGCCGGGTGGTGGTGGCACAAGCCTTTAATCCCAGCATTTGGGAGGCAGAGACAGGTGGATTTCTGAGTTCGAGGCCAGCCTGGTCTACTGAGTGAGTTCCAGGACAGCCAAAGCTATATAGAGAAATTCTGTCTCCAAAAACCAAAAAAAAAAAAAAAAAATTCTTGAGCTGGGAATGTAACTGAGAGATGTAGCCCATGGTTAACACTTCGGAGGCCCTGGGTTCAATCCTTTATGCTAGAGGAAAAGAATTTTCAAATTGGTGACAGTAAGACATTAAATCAAGCCCTGGCCTATGTGTCTGCAAAAGCCACATGTCATGAAGTTGGCCCTGGGGACCATAAACGTCAAAATCCCTGATAAATAAAATCCTATAGTACTTAACCCAAGAAACAAAGTATGTTGAGCCAGGGCTTTTAGCAGCCCAAGATCCCCAAGAGAGTATTTCCTCTACTCCCTGGAGACCTCTTCCAGGCAGTTTGAAGTCTGAAAGAATCCACAGCGGGGAAGCTATAGAGGTGAGGCCCTGGGGGAGGAGGAGGTGACAGGGCTCTCCGTGTTCACGTGGCCTGCAGTGCCTGCCCTTCTGTTTCTTCCTCCCTAGGTTCAACTGTCCAGCATTGTTTAGGCTGTGCAGGCCTCTGCAGGGACTGAAGAGGCCCACTAGGTCCACTGTGATTTGTGTTCAGCTACCTATTTTGAGGATGAAGGGACAGGAAGTATTGTAGGAGAAGCTTCCTACTCTAGAGAAGGTGGCTTCTGAGACCTGGGCATTATCTCTAGAATTTGCTCAGCATCCCAGAGGGCGGTTCATCATGGAAGATTGGTCTCCTCTTTTCACAGTGAAGAAATAGAAACGACGAGATCAAATATGTTGCAGAGTAAGGAACAAGGTAATGGGAGCCCTGCATAGTATGCTTGGTGCTCTTCTGGTTCAGCTGGTATAAACTGACCAGAAAGACCTCCTTGGGTCCAGTCAGTCTCTCCAGGGGGCCCTTTCTGCCTCCCCTCCAGTGATTCCATCTCTGCTTGAGGGTTCTTACTGTTGCTTTCTTAGAACACAGCCACACAGCTGACCTTGCAGCTCTCTCTCTCTCTCTTTTTTTTTTTTTTTTTTTTTTTTGATACCTTCCCTTCTCAGGCTCATTTTCCTGTCTTATAAGTGTCCTCTCCCAAATAAGCTACTTGAACGGTAGTCCCGGATGAAAGATCTGTATCTGGAGAAGTTCACACAGGCCGTTGGACTATGGATTATTGTAAGGGAAGATGGTGGCATCCCTTATGTATCCTCCAGGGCCCTTGCTGTGCCAGGACAGTGTGGGAGCACTGTGTTGTCCTCTGGTTCCTTTACCCTCTCTTCTTTATACACAGGAGGAAGGTGATGGCTTCCTAGAGAGTTAGGAGAGCCCAGGCTGAGAGAAGGGATGCTGCTTGCCCAGAGCCCATAGCTGCCAGGAACCTGGAAACAGTGGCACTCTGGGCTCAGACCAGCACCGCTTACCATCTCTGTCATACCCTTGGCTCCTGCCCACCATGCCTTGCTGGAACCCTGCTGTCTACCAGGGACTGTCCTAAGGTTAAATAAGGGGCACTCTTCAGAGCCTTCCTCCTAGGGGAAGTAGGAAAAGACAGGCCTACTAAAGATTATGGACAGAGCCTGTGGGCAGAGGGAGGGTTGGACAGCAGGCAGCCCAGGCCTGTGTGATGTACCTGAATTCTGCTACAAAGTGCCAAGGGCATGCAAGACAACATTTTGGGTGTTAGGACAGTTTGTGAACCTACAGTTGTCCATGAAAAAGTTTGTTCAAGATTGGCTGCTGGGCATGACAAGAAGCTAGCATTACTTTAAAGTAAATCAACAAATACTGAGCATTCACTATTGAGCTGAACATAATTGGGAATCTCATGGTGGTGGTGGTTGTGGCTGATGCTGTGTGTTGTCAATAAAAAGAAAGTGTCTGTTGGGGGAGGGCAGCTCTTTATTGCTGCTTGTGCCTAACGATGCCCTGGTCTGCCTCTGGGCTCAGAGAGGAGCTGTGCATGAATCATCCTAATGGGCCCCATTCAGAGAGAAATGACCCTTCACTCAGTACAGTTTGCTGCTTCTCATTGAAATGCACCATGTGCCCAGGAGCTGCCACTTGGCCAGCAGCCTTCCTTCCCCCTTGCCTGGTAGCTTCAGCACAGAGAGGGCCACTGAGGGATGGGCTCTGCTCGGTGACTTTCTCCTGGGGGGGGTGGAGTGGAGGTGAGGGGGTGGATGCCTGGTTTCCAAAGGTCTCACCTTGTACTGTGCAGGCCTTCGGCTCCCAGGCACTGCTGCTTTGCTCTGCACACCATCCCCATGAGCACATGGGAGTTCCCACTTCCTGGGGCCCTCATACAAGAAAGCCTCACTGCAGTCCTGGTTTTTCCTTTGGAGGGGAATGCTGGTATATGGGCCATGCCTATCAAAAACAGGGAAATGCCCAGAAAATTGGCAAGAATCAACTATATCTCAAAAACAGGGAAATGCCCAGAAAATTGGCAAGAATCAACTGTATTGTTAGAAATATAGACAGTTTATAGATACTCATCCTAACAGATGACTTTAGCCATGTCTCTTGTCCTTCAGGAGTTAGGGGTTCTGCTTTTGTTTTCCTCTGGTTGCATGAAAGCCTCTCTTTGTTCCTGGTCAATACAGAGAGGGCCTGCTGTGGTATTCAGGTGACCTTGGCAAAGCTGTTAGGTCTGCCTATTGTCTTTTATAAAATGTGGCAGAGGGTCCTTAGTTCCTGCAACCTTCTCAGCTCTGCATCCCTCCCTTCCCAGCCTTGGCTCTGTGACATCCCTGCTTTTGCTTTTGTGGACCAGGGTATAGCCCTGTGCTTGCTGCCCTATCCAACACCCCCCACCCCACACTTACCCATGGGAGCAAGGATTGTCTGGTTGGTGAGTTGGCCCACCATGATAGAAGCTGCTATGGAGAATAAGGGAGCAATAGTCAGACACAACACAGACCCAGTCCAGTCTTGTGTCCACCTCCCACAGAAGGCTATTGGTGGGTGGTGCTCCTTGCAGGAAAAGCTAAAGTGGAAGGGTGGAGGTGGACGTGTGGTAGTGGGCTTCTAAAAGGTGGTTATGATGAGATTTCTTTGAAATATTTATTGGTTTTTAAAGAGCTATTTTGAACCATAGGAATTGCAGAAATGGAGTGGTATGGACTCAAAGTTACGGAAGGTGTTTGGCTCCTGCCTCTGGCATTGATTTGGTTAGTTCCTTCCCTCCCTGGGCCTCCCATGCTCAGTGGAGTCCTGGATTCCAAACTGGATGGTGGCCTTCTTTCTTCAGGTAGTGGTGTATGTAAACACTGTAAGGTTTTCCCTTGTGCAAATCTTACACATGAGTTGAGAACCAATGACTGACTGGGTCATCTCCTTGGGTCCTCTCGGTAATGTGGACACTGTTGGGTGTTGGCTGAGTCTGTCCTGAATTCTCTATCCAGAGATCCTGGCAGACAGCAGTTGGGAAGCTCTAGGACTGAGTTCAAATAGAACCTCTCACTACTAGAGAGATGCTGACAGGCCAATCCCTAACATTTGACAGTAAGTTTCTGGGTAAACAGGGTTGGGCCAGGCTATGCTCCAGCTTCCTACCCAGATTAACAGCCTGGGTGGAGGGCACTAAGCAGAAAAAGTTGGGTGGGTGTGTGAGAGAGAAAAGGAGGGCTGTGAGTGGGCCTGACAGGAGCCAGCAGAGGCTGGTTTGGAATGTCTTATTTCCTGACAAGCTGGAACCTGTGAGTATTTAAGCAGGCAGCTGTGGCTATCCCAGAGGCGGGGGGGGGGGGGGGGGGAGGGGGGGGAAGAGGGAGAGGGAATGAATGAGAGTGTGTGTGTGTGTGTGTGTGTGTGTGTGTGTGTAGAGAGAGTGTGAGTGTGTGTGTGTAGGGGGGGTTGCATTTGTTCCCCTGGCCTTCTTATGTGGAACAGGAATAGACAGTCAGTAAAGGGAAGGGACATCTTGGTGGAATGCCAACTAAAAGTTCACACACAAGCCCCAGGGGAGGCAGAGCTCAGCTCAATGTAAATGGTAGATTACTTCAATAGTGATGACATTCTGCATATCGGAATCACCAGGTCCTGAACTCCTTTTGCTGGAGTTTTGGGGTCAAGCATGCACCCTTCTATGAGGAAAGTGAAGTGCTCAAGACTGAGTAAAATCTTGAGAGGGAAAAAAGGGAGCCGAGGTGAAGAGTGCTCTCCCACCCTCTCATTTCCAGAAGCTGAGGCTGATTGCATGGATGCAGCTAATTAATCTTCCCAAATTAATTTCCCTACTGTGTCAGAAATGATTTATTGGCGTACCTTTACTGGGGGGTTGGTCTATGCTGGTCAAAACCCCAGAGGACAGGGAGAGGCAAGTAAGGGCACTCACTTGTGTATCACTGTAGGGTGTCACAACTAGATCTGTGGACACCTCTGAGCCTTGTACACTGGCTGGTGTGGGATGCACACTGCACAGACAAGGGTGGGCTTGAACCTCTGAGTGTTTGCTACAGTTGTAAGGAGCTGCAAAGCGGGGGTGGGGGGATGGGGGGGTTATTCCTTGAGGCTTTCCCTTTGGGAGACTGAGAACTATGAGAGTGGCTGCCATGTTTAATTGTGGTTATTTCCTGTGTGTAATTACTGGAGCTTTGAGCGAGGGGGTTGAGGAGTTCCTGAGTCTGTTTTCACCTTTAGGTTTTGGCTTCTCTAAGGCCAAGGTCCTATTTGAGGTTTTTGCACCACGGTATTTATGGGTGCTGAGCACACAGAAGGTGACTCCTGCTTTGAAACAAGCACTCAGTGTTCTTCATAAATACTGACACATTCCAGAACCATTTTACCTGTTTCTTACAACCACTGTGCCCCAGATCCCAGGGCAACTCAGAGTGCAGAGAAATAGAGCAGGTTGCCTCGAGCTACCCAGAGCCGGTTAGCAGAGGCTGTTCTAGAGTGCTGCTTGTCTGAACTGTCACTGCCTAACTACGTTCTTTGAGAAGTGGCCTCCCTCTCAGTGCATCTGTCTGGATGGCCTCAAGCAGGTGCTTCTCAGCCCCAGTCCCCTGGTTGGGACTCCAAGGACAGCACCCATCTGATCAGCCCTTAAAGCTGAGCTGCCTGTGTTTTGGGCTGCCCAAGTCAAGAGACACACCATGAACAGTGTCCTGTGGCCTCCAGTTAGCTGACCTTCCACCCAGAGGAGAGCCCCAGAGCCTCCAGCTGGCCAGCACCAGTGGCAGGAGCTTCCTTTCCCGGTGCACTTGCTCCTTCACTGCTGCACAGCTTCTCAGTGTACACAAAACCCTTTCCACTGCTGCTTCCCCACAGCCCCTCTCCACAACAGCCCCTCTCCACACTTCCCATACCCCTGTTCCTTTGGTGGTTTGGCAACACAGCTTCCATCCAGTGTCCTGTGTCACAGTGGGTCCCTAAGAGGGTCTAGGCCTCCTAAGGGGACTGTCACAGAGCCCTTTCACTGCAGCAAGAATGTAATGCTCTACATGTCTGTGCCCACCTTCAGGGAGCCAGCAAGCAAGACAAAGAGCCCAAGGCCAAAATGCTTGTGGTACCCCACCCCCACCATCCATCAGTGAATGACAGGTCCTGTCACACTAGACTGTGCCTCTTTAGCCAGGTGAGTTACCATGACGCCAGCTCCCGGTGGCTGCTCACCTGCCGCCTCATTACAGCAGAATGCCTGTCTGTTTTCACTGTTGGTTAAAGTGATTTTAATGGGAGAAGTCTGGGTGTGGAATGAATCTGGGCTTCATCTGTACCTATCATATACTTTGTGAATGTGTAAATACTGGGGGGGGGGGGGGGGGGGTTCTCCAGTTATCTAGAGATCCGTGGCTTCACTGTTAATAAAGCTAAGGTCGTCGTTAGTGGTGAGTCGATGAGAAATGGCCTGGCTGGGACCTTGCAGGCAGGCCCAGGGGTCTTCCCCTGGAGTAAACAAACAAAATGGCATGGCCTGGGAGGTCTGGGCCATCATGGGGTGCCACTTCCTCACTTTCCAGGGATGGATGGGAAAGCAGCATAGAGACCCCACTCCCATTCCCCACAAGCCCACAGCTGAACTGAAAGCTCTGTGCCACCAGTTCCTGGAAGCATCAGGTACCTCAGAGAGGCTGACAGGTGGGAGGTGTCCGTGGAGCAGTGGGCATGGGCTGCTGAGTGTGTCCCATTCTTAGAAGATGAAGCTGTGCTCCCCCCTTTCTGTGTTGGCAGGTTAGACCTAGGATGTTCGCATCTGTATGTCAAGAGCTTGGTAGGCAAGGCCTGAAAGTGCCTGGACTGTGAGCCTTGTGATCTCCTGGACTGGGAACCTCTCCGAGTGGGGAGGGCACAGGGCAGAGGCTTACCTGTGAATCCACTACTGCACAGGCATCTTGCTTAGTTGGAACCAGCTCTCAGGATTGCAGAGGATGCCTTCTGCATCTGAAGTAGATTCTCTGACGATAGGCCAAAGGCATGTTAGGTCAGCTCTCACTCCTACTGACCCTCAGGGTAGCAGGAGCGCCACAGTTGCTTGTCTTCGTGAGCAGGGCTAAGAAATCCCTGGGAAAAAGTAAAATTCCAGACTAGTGACTGGAGGTTTGCTCTTAGACTAGTGGCGGAGGGGCCTGGCTCATGCTTTTGATCTCTGATAAGAATCACCTGGATTGCTTGTTAAATACACAGACAATTGAGGCAAGGAAGGAGTCTGTTGTCTTAACAGTCATTCCAGGCCATTTCTGTCTTAGACAGGTTTGGGAAGCAGTCTGTCTGCTGTTCCCAAAATAGCCTGTGGTAGAAGAGTTTGCGCCTTTCTTGGGCTTGCATGTCACACAGTAAGTAATAGGTCGTCCTTGTTTGCAGCTCTGACTCTCTTCCCACACCCATCAGTCTAGGGACCAGCTCTGTGCAGACTTTTTCTCCAGCTGATGAACTCAGGTTCCTGTTTTGTTTCTCATAAATAGGCATGTTGTGTTTAGCATCCTGTCATGACCCTTTCCTTTGAGAGCGAGCAGCTCATGGAGAAGGCTGTTCGTCAATTAACTTGCAGGTTAATACCCGAGGGTGGGATGACTTGGCATGCTTGGCAGGTCTGCTGGAATATAGAGGTTGTGTGGGATATCTCATTAGGAACATTGTTGCCCATGTTTCCATGTGCACATTTAGCAGTAAATACTGAGATGTAAAATTGCTGTGTCAGACTATGCGAATGTGGGAATTTCCATTGATTTTGGTGAAAGTTACCTCACTTCCCATGAGAGGTCCCAGTTCTTCATTGGAACAGCTATCTTACAAGAGCAATGAAAACACTCACCCAGGCTTATGGAAGGGTAGCCATGTGGCCACACCCACCTCCTCAGCACTTCCCTTGAGATGGATGGACTGAGACTGCTTCCTGTCTCACAGCTAATTCCCATGGTAAACACTGCAAGCCTTGGCTGCCTCACTGAGCTCTACCCACAGCTTGAGTACTGTAGAGTTGCCTATAGGGCCAGCTCGCAACCTGTAGGCAGCCCACAGAACCACGATGAAGAGTGTTGGGGGGGCTGGAGACATGGCTCAGTGGTTAAGAGCACTGACTGCTCTTCCAGAGGTTCTGAGTTCAATTCCCAGCAACCACATGGTGGCTCACAACCATCTGTAATGGGATCAGATGCCCTCTTCTGGTGTGTCTGAAGACAGTTACAGTGTACTCCTAGAAATTAAAAAAAAAAAAAAAAGAGTGTTGGGGAATGGTGGATTCTAAATCCCAGAGTGGGAGTTAGGCTCAGTGGGCTGGTCCCAGGACGTCCTCCTGCTGGATTCTTGGTGGCTTGACCTGGCCCTGCCTCAGGGCTGCTCCGTGGCTGATTTATGAGCCAGTGAAAATCCTTTAGTCATGGGGGGAGAGCCAAGGAAGAGGGGCCCTAGATCCCTGCCTTTTGCTATCTTGGACCCTTTACTACAGGGACCAGGGACCTTGCCTCCCACAAGGCTGCCTGTGTATCAGGCGCCCTGCACAGAAGTCTTGGCTGGTTTCATGCTTGAACAGTTCACTTAGACTTACAGGACTTATCTGCTAACTGGGGCATCCTACAGCAAGCAAACCCAGTAGGCCCACATTTGTAAAGCCACTTGTTTTACTCGAATGCATGGCAGCCTTCAGGCCCAGCTCCTGCCCACGAGTCCCAGGTAACCAGGACAGTTATGGTAGGTAAACTGTCACACCACCCAGTCACTGTGGTCAGGGGCCTATGACTGTTCACAAGGGGCTCTGTGCCTCCCTGCCTCTCCATCCTAACACCTGGTTAAAATTTTACTTCCAACTAGGATGTGATTTGCGTAAGGTTGGACCGTTCAGTGCAGTGTTTGCCAAGTTTCAGGTTGTTTAAACTCCATTTCCCTCCCCTCCACCAGCCTCACTTTGAAGTTCAAAAGCAAATTGATTAAATATACATTTTAGGAACCTTCCGATTTGCTTCTTAAACTAACAGAATTCTAAACTTTTTTTTTTTTAAAAACGGAAGGATTTTTAGCTGTCAGCAGGTATAACTGGAACCACATGTCGTCAGAGACCAGGGGTTTTCTGGTTTTAGGGTTTGTGAATTCTTACTGAAAAAGGAAGTAAGCAGGGTGGGCAGCTGGGGGCCCATGACAGCCTGAGCTCAGATCTCATTTTAATTAAAAAATATAGACAACGCCTGCTTTATCGCAGGGCTCCCAGCGCTCCATCTGTAGGTGAGCAAAGATTTAGTTTATGTCCTGAGAGCCTCCATGTTTGCAAATTACAGAGCACTTCCGAGAGGGGGCAGGAATGCTGATTGCCGAATGACCTTGGAGATTGACTACAGCTAGGCTAGGTGCCACCTTACTGGTGACCCACGGTCTCCAGTAGAAACCCCAAATGACTTTCTTTTCTTCCCCTTTTCACTGAAGATTGAAAGATTTTCCCATTGCTGAGACCGTGAGGGAGTGTGGGGCAGGAGCAGCTTGTTCGCTGTCGCCTGCAGCAGCTAGCTGTGTATTTCACGCTCTCTCTTGGGATGTCTGGTCCCTTGAACTCCAGCTCTGCCCACAAGACCCACATCTGAGCTGTTCTGACCCACGGTGCTTCCCATACATGACCCGTAATGTATTCTGCAGATGGTAGAGTGCAAACATCAAATAAAAGACAAAGCACGCCCAGCTCTTCCCTGCCCCTTCTTTCCTGGCCTGGTGTCATTTGAGCTCACTGAAAGGCACTGATGACCACGTCACCACATGGAGGACCCCTGAGACCAGAGCCTGACTGCCTCTGCTGGGTGCTCTAGGCCTGGGTCTTCCTGATTATGTGCTCCAGTTTAGTGACCAGGGACAACTGCCTGCTATCTCTGTTTAGGCACTACATTCCAGGTAGCTGGCAGTCTCTTGTGCCGCCCTGCTAGGGCTGCTGCCACTAGGGCTGCTGCCACTGACAGCCATTCACCGGGCAGAGACTGGGGTCTTCTCCCATTCCTGAGTTTACAGGCCTTGCAAATGCCTTACATTCCAGGAGCCCAGAGAGAAGAGCGGCCCCTGTGGTTTCTAATTAAACCTACAATTTAAATAACAATCCAGCAAGGGGGATGCTAACCTCCGCCCTCCTTGGGGCAACAGCTGGGAGATTGAGGACTTATTTGCTCATTGCTAGACACCTGACCCGAAGCGGGAGCGGGGAGGGCGATGGGAGTTTGGGGTGAGGCTGGTCTATGTTAAAGGCTTGGATTGAGGGAGCTCACATCCTTTTCTTCTCTGTGAGGACTAGGGAGTCAGAAATGAGAGAGGAGGTGCTGTGTTCTGAAGCTTTCAACTGGAAATTGTCATCCTTTACCAGGAAATGTGGTGCTTCTCCTGTAGAGCAGTAGAATTCCAGATATGCACACTCCTCACCGAGCCTGAGACCTGCCCCAGTGACTCATTCTTCCTCTGGTGTTAGTCAGTGGGTTGACAGGGCTCTGGCCAACTGCCAAGTGAGAGCACCAGAATAAGCTTTGTGATTGAGGATGTGGGGGCACCGGTGCCCACCCTGAACCTCAGTTGCCCATCCCTTATAGATGGGTCTGGGGGCCCTCAGACTCCTGGCCCGTTCTGTTTCGACCCTGGCATCTGTACATTGCTGAGTCTGGTGTTTTCATCAGGCCTGTCTAGGGCCACACTCATCTTTTATAGTGTGTTGATCTCACCAAATTGTTGTGTGATGACCCACAACATGATTGTGTTCCAGATTTGGAGAAAAACGCGTTGCTGAATGTTGCTGAATGTCGGCATCCTTGTCTGAGGTCTTGGGCCTTAGCCAGCACCAAGGGCCTGCCAACAGTTCTGTGCTTTCTCTGATCTCCCAACTTGTCTCTCCCTGTTGCTCCATCTACTTAAACCTAGTAACACGTTCCCCACGGCTCCAGGTCCTCATCGCTGCACTTTGTGTGCATCTGACCTTGACTCAGCTGCCCTTCTGGTTCCCCAGGGTGGGCTCATGTTTCCTGCTCCCCTTGCCCTCTTTGCTAGCCCAGGAGCAGTTTCTGTTACCTGGCTGTGCACAGTGGAGAAACAAAGCCAAAGATGGCCTCACATTCTGTTCCTCCCTGCAGGTGACCATAGCGGATGACTACTCGGATCCCTTTGATGCTAAGAACGACCTCAAGAGCAAAACAGGAAAGGGCGAGAGTGCTGGCTACATGGAGCCATATGAAGCCCAAAGGATCATGACAGGTGAGCAGAGTGCAGGCACGGAGTTTTAGTTTGTTTTCTGTTGCTGTGACAGAATACCTGAGAGTGGGTGATTTATAATGAGTCTGTAGTGGAAAGAGGTGTGCTTTTGTGATTCTGCATTTAAGATCAGGCAGGTGAAAACAGAGCAAGCAAACCTGCACAGAGAAGACAAGAGGGAAGGCCTTGCTTTCCCTACAGAGTAAGAACCCGCCCACTTCCACAGGATGCCATTGGTCCATTTATGAAGACTTCATCCCCGTTGCTCAAACCCCTCCCATTGAATCCTACCTTCCAACACTGCTGTATAGAGCAGCTAGTGAACAGCTGCAGGGTGAGTTTCATCACCTGGAGCTAGTTTGCAGAGGGGCACCCAGACCCAGGAGAAAGTGCTAGATGGTCCTGACACAGGAAGCTGCCTCACAGCCAAGAAGCTGGGTTGCCTGGGGCTTCAGTTCTCTACTGGCAAAAAAACAAACAAACAAAACAACAACAAAAAAACCACCAGGCCTTCCACTTGAATCCCACATCAACTACTGCAAATGAGGACTAGAGAATTGGCAACCTCCACTGTGACTGTTACTGTCACTGACACAGGGAAAACGAGAGGCACAAATGTGGGAAAAGCAGCCTTGCACGCTGTAACTGCCTGGTTTAAGCTTCTTGCTATACAGGGGACACTAAATCCCAGAGGTTGCTTGAGTGGCCGTATGTCCATTCCAGATGTGCTTGGCTAGATAGACTTCCTGTGCTACCCCTTCTAGGCAGCAGACACTGCCCTGGTTCTAGGTTCTGTACACACAGCACAGAAATTCAAACAGTAACCCACAGGGATCACTCTCAAGGCTTAATTTGCTGGGCGGGGAACGTGGCTAGGTTGGAGTGCTTGCCTAACCCAAGAGCTGATTCCTAGCACCACAGAAACTGAACGTGTTGAGTCAAGTTAAGAGTCAGGAGGATTAGACGTTCAAGACCATCCTTATCTTCACAGTTAGGGCCATTCTGGGCTAAAGGCCCAGTGTAAACAGTTCAACTTCCTGTGCTACCCCGTTCCATGGCGCCTTCAGCACTAACGAGCTTTGAGTCTGTTCATGGATCTGAGTCTCTTGGAGTGTTACACTGACAGCTCACCCTGAGCCATGTCCACACTATCAGTCACCATGGTGATGGTACACACAAAGAAGTCAAGAGTCACAAGAAGCCTTGGCAAGATCCTCACAACCAGAAATTGCCCCTTTTAACTGCCTGTATTCTAAAAAAGGAAAAGATGTGGTAACGTGAGGAAGGGGAGGGGCAGCGAACACCAGGCACTTTGCAAAGAGGCCACAGAATCATTCTCTGTGAAAACAAGGTACCCTCCTCTTCTACTGGTTAACCAGTGGCATGAACCAGTCTGTTTCCACTTTTGTGCTAGCTGGTGGATGGCTCCAAATAAGGTTTTCTGCCTACCTCTCTGCATTCAGGAGTTTCTGAGCAAACTCTTCTTTAGCTCTTGGTATTTCTGGCTAACTACAATTGTGTTCTAATCTAAAAGTTCTTCTTTTAGCAAAGTAATTCCACAGGTAAAGGCACTTGCCACAAAGCCTAACAACCTCAGTTCACAACTCGAGACTCACATGGTAAAAGAATCGATTGCTGCCATCTGCCCTCTATCCTCCACATGTGCATGTGGCGTATGCTTTGCATGCTGGTTACACACACACACACACACACACACTACCATGGGGGAGGAACAGTTCGCTGACTCTTAGCTATCACTGTGAACAAACACTTCCATAGAGGTGGCAAGATGTCCAGCAGACTCTTCTTGTTGAGCTGTAAGCCCTGTGTGTTATGGCTTGAATGTGCTCTATAGCCCCTCTGCAACGCTAGCTCCAGGTGATGAAACTCGCCCTGCAGCTCAGGTAGGTTTCAGTTTCCTGCATAGTGAGGAATACAGGCAGGTGCCACCAGGCCAGCTACTGCTGTCTTTAGTGAACAACAACTGGTCCCAGCCCTGTGGAGAAGTGAGCACTGTGGCTTCCTCTGACTGCCTCAGCTCACTGTCATACATAGCTCATACCACACTTATGTCATCTATAAGAAAAGAACTGTGTCTGGACCCAAGATAGGTGCTTAACTCCATGGGCTCTGTGCTCCAATGCCTTCTAGATGTCTGAGCCTTGTTACATCCCACCTAAGCCAATTCCAGAGCTGCCACCTTAAAACCTTACATTGAGTCAGAGGATGCAGCTCAGTTGGGGGAACCCTAGCCTGTTTCACTCCCCAGTTCCAAAAAACAGAAGACTCAGCTGGAGAGCCAGAGACCAGTCCAGCCTTCCCAATTCCTTTGAATTGGGAAATTGGGGCTAGAAAAACAAAACAAGTTAATCCTTTTGAGACTTATTTTTAACATACCTATTAAATGGAAAGGTATTTGATGAATCACCAATCTGCCCATGCTCAGTGGTACATTGGGAGACAGTATGAAGGGTTGTTACATTTTAGATGTGTGATTAGCTCAAATGACTTGAGGTCCATGGTAACCCTGAACTGAAGCCTTAAGATGCCATGATTCATTATGACTGCCCCTCCACACTCTTACACACACACACACACACACACACACACACACACACACTGTAGGACTGGCTCCTGGGTTTCCTTCCTGCCTCCACATGCATATTTGATGTCCTTAGACCTGATCTCCTATTGGGCCAGTGGTCAAACAGCTTCAGAGCCCAAGTACTTTGTTACTTTGTTTTTTGTGGGCACTGAGCCTAGGACCTCATACTGGTCTAGACAAACAGTTTAAGTGAGCAATTGTATCCCAGGGTCTCTTTTTACATTTTATTTTATGGTGGTCTTGTTAAGTCACCCAGGCTGCCTTTGAACTCACCCTGCAGCTCAGGTAGGTTTCAGTTTCCTGAGTAGTGAGGAATACAGACAGGCAGGTGCCACCAGGCCAGCTACTGCTGTCTTGTCCTTTCCCCAAGTCTCTGGCCCAGGCTGTGAGCCCTTGACTCCCAACTCTCTGTAACTGCAACTCCAAAGGATCTGATACCCTTTTTCTGGTCTCTGTGGACTCATGCACTCACATACACTATGTCCCCTGCCCCCCATACATACATACCTAATAAAAATAAATTATTTTTAAAAATAAGTGCAAAAGGGCTGGACTGTAGCTCAACGTAGATCAGTATGGGGGAGCCCTGATGGGGGCCTATTGGCAAGAGAGAAGACATGGGATGGGTGACAGTTGGCCACCAGCTTTTCAGAGGACTTCCTGTGCTCACTCAGTCTTGGGGGAGCCTGTAAGGTACAGGCACTCTCCATTTGTGGAGAACACTGAAGCTTGGGCCAGTGAAGGAAGCAGCAGACCCAGGATCCTGCCCTGAAGTCCTCCTGTGTTTGCAAACAGCCCCTAACTCAGAAACCCAGGTCAGCTCTTCCCAAAGGGTCTGAGAAAGTAAGGAAGATCACTGAGGCCTGGGCCCCTCTCAGTATTTCTTGTTAGGGTTTATGTGGAAGTACCCTGGGGGCCAAGGAATGCCACAGAAATCACATCATGCAACAGATCTCGCACAAGAGAGGGTGAGAGGGGAGGGAAATGAGAGAGAGGGAGGGAGGGAGAGAGAGAAAGAGAGAGAGAGAGAACGAGAGAACGAGAACTAGTACAAAAGAAAGACAGAGGAGAGACAGTGGCCGTTGTGTGTCGAATTTGGCAGCTGGTGACAATGTGGCTGCTGGCACTGAGTCACTGAAGACAGGCTAGGTTTCTAAAACCCATGTGAAGAGCACCTGGTTTCTGCCTTTTCTAACCTTTGCCTTCAGAATTCTTTACAGAAGCACTCAGTGTCAGCTCATGAGATGACTCACTTTGATTTTAATTGAAAGCATTTTCACATACTTTTTAATATGTAAGCAATTACACATTAAAAACTCCTTAGTCTGTTGTTACTAAATTGGCTTTATAGCATAGTAAGAGAGATTAAGAGAGGTCCTTCCACAAATCCCGGCCGCCCTGATGTGACTGACTCCATTATACTCATCTTCTTTCCTGTGAAACTCTCTACCTGGTAGTTGTGCTGTCCAGAGGCCTGAAAGGATGCCCTTCTTGTTGTCTCCTCTGTGTAGCCTCTTCTGGTAGCAGCATACTTTCCAGAAACAGTAGCAAATGACTGAAAACAGTATTCTTCCTGAGGAAAGAGCAACCAGTGGGGCTTCTAGTCTTGGCTATATCCCTGATTTGCTGTGCAGCCCCAGACAGGTTGCTTTTCCCCTCTGGGCTTCATTCCCTTATCTGTAAAGCTAGATTCTGTTTTTTATGACCAGGCATGAGGAGGATCCAAACGAGGTTACAGATCCGGCTTGACTAAATCTTTAGGGTACTGTTTCTGGAGTCATCTCTAGCTAGAGACTGCCCCTAAGAGTCCTGAATCTCCTGACCTTCCCTGTGCAACCCTCCTGAGTCTCAGTGGGTGGCAGACAGACAGAACACTCTCTGGCCCTGCTATTCTGTTCTCTGCTTCTAGTCTAGAGTCTAATAAATATTTCTGAAAGAAGGGCCTTGGGCCTTGCCTGAGATTCCCGTCTCTGTGTTCATTGACATCTTGAGCAGCTGGTCTGGTTTCTGGAGAGCACAGGGCCCTTCCTGTGCAGAAGACAGACCTCCCTCTACCCCAGGCTGCGCAGTGCTTTGGACTCTGTTCCCAACATGTCCTTACATTTGCCTCTCCTGTCCCTCATATCCCTCTGTCTCTAGCTGCCCTGGGAGGGTTCGTGCTTTAGCCTGCCCCGGTGGTCACAGTGTCCCTCGATAGTGACAGGGTGAAGAGCAGTCCTTTTGGCTTAGGGTTCTTTCTGCCCGGAGCCCAGATGGGCAGGCACAGGCCAAGGTCATACTGTAACAAGCATCAGAACAGAGCCGTGCAACCCGGAGCTCCTGGGCCTCGTGTTAAAACGTTTTGAAGCCTGTCCTGGCCTCCCATCTATCAGGGACGGTGCAGAGTTCCCTAGTTTACTGGTCCATGTTTACTGGAATAACTTAACCTATTGGACAGGAAGAAGAGAATCAAGTGTAAATAGATTCTGTATTAGTCAGCAGTGACTTCCCTGGTCTTGAGAAAGAGTGGAGCTTACACACCCAGCTTGTACTACTTAACCCACCCAGCTACAGACAGGGTGGGTAGAGAGGTGGGAAGCTAGGTTGCCATGGTGGTAGGGCCCTCCCGAGTTGTTTATTTCCTCCCAACCTGTCTCTCCCCTGAAACCCCTGACTCTGAGGATATCCAGGTTTTTTAGGACAGATGCAGCAAGACCAGAGCAGAGCCAGATGTGTGTGCTTGTAACCCCAATATCTGGAGGTCAAGACAGAAGAATCACAAGTTTGAGCCCAGCCTGGGTTATATAGCAAGATCCTATCTTTCTGTGGGCAGTAAGTATCTATGCCTGCAAGCAAATGGTTGTCTTTCGTATAAAATGGGCCAAATGACATTGGATAGAGAATGTAGTCTTCGGAGGACTCAGGGCTGGGTGATACGGGCCCCTGAAAAATAAAGGGTATAGGCTGAGCCACATAGAGAGTGGTGCTGGGGGAAGCTGTGATCTTACAAGGGCTCTCCAGACTTCTTCTCTGATACTTCACCCATCTTTTTCTCTGTTCATCTTGTCTCAACACTTAGTATTATTGAGCATTCTCTGACTTTTTACATTTTATCTGTGTTCCCTGCAGGGGCCTTAGTACAAATACAGTGTATGACTTGAAGTACGTGCTTGTCTCATTGCTTGAATGAAATGAGTGTGTGCTAACTTAACCTGAGAGACCCAGGGCTGTTCTGCAAGTGCTGGGTGTCGCTCAGGTACTGTGAGACCTATCTTGCCAAGTCTACCAAGTCTGAGTTTCAGACCTTGCTAATGGAGGGTTAGGGGATGGGAAGAGAGCAGAATCCCTTGCTGTCTCCTGGCCAGTTCTGGCTCTGTATCTGGCAGATTGTGCAGAAGGTCTGATTATCCTCCTTACTCACTTTCTCTCCCTGAGCTGAAAGCTCCTTGGAGGACAGAGACTGGGGCTGGTCTGAACCCATTTTCATTTCTCCTCTGGATTCGGTAAATAGTCACTGATTAAAGAATGATCGAAGATTGGATTGCAAGTCTGTCTGGAGATAAACAAAAGAACGTGAAACAAACAAAACACTCTGAACAACTTTTCCCATTTGGTAAAGACTTGCTTGTCCTTAACCCCTTAACCACAGGGCATCAGTTTAGCAGACGGGGGGGGGGGGGGGGGTTTAAAGTGCTGCTGTGGGCTGGCACTGTTCTGAGTCCGACCTAGGGCTTATTAGTGAGCAGAGCTCCTGTACTCACGGAGTTTGGAGTCAGTTCAAGACAAAGGAGGGGCACTGTCACCTGGTCTTGGTTCCTGAGGCCTGATACTTAGGGTCTTTCTTCATCAAGAGCAGAGTGGAGGCGTGTCGTGTTCTCAGACAGGCTCAGTAACAACTCAGCCCCATTGCAACCCAGTTCCTGGTCTCTTGGGCACACCCCACAGAGGCGAGGCGTGTTTCGGAAGTTGTTTAGCATAATGTGTCTGCCCGGGTATGGGACTGGTTAAGAGCAGCAAGGAACAGTGGCTGGCAGACTGGTTCTGTGGCTCTGCGGCCAGGACAGTCAGTTATCTAGGTCAGAGAGTTGAGGCAGGAGCCTGGCAGTGGCTATTCAAATGCTCCTGGAGGACATCTTAGGATTGCTTGTCAGCCATGGCAGCACAGTGTGTAAGGGACAGGAGGAACCTGATGACCTTCGGTGGGGTCCTAAGTGACTGTCAGTTACCTGCTAGGGATATCCTGGCTACAGAGGAAGGAGGGAGGCTCCTGACAGGACATTTGGGACTAGAGACACCAGATTATGTTGATATATTAGAGAAAGATCAGTTCAGGGCAGGTCCCAAAGTAACTCAGAAGCCTAGGCCAACAGAGAGGATGGAGCTCCTGGTTTGAGGAGAAAAGGTAGCCCACAGGGCTCACCAAGAACACCACTGTCTGCCTCTGCCCCTCTGAAGTCTGGGGAAGGGGTTTAATGGCTGCTTTGAATGCTATTTTGACTATTGACCCCCACCCCCAAAGTAGAGGCTCAAGTGGTCTTTCTGAAAACTTCAGAGGGAACAGTTCTGTATTTAAAGGGTATGTTTTACAGACTGAGCCAAGAACCTCCCTAGGTTTCTGGGAGGGAGGAAGCTGGGAGGATTATTCCCAGCTTCCTCCTTATGGATGAGAAAGTCAGATCACCAGGACTCTGCCTCCCTCCAAGCCCTTTTTTCCTGGAGGGCCCTTTGTCTGGTGATGCTTGTGGAAGATGGAGGAGGTCAGTACGTTTGGCTGTTTTGATATATACTGGTGCCGCATGTGCCTCTGGGTCTTTCTGAGGCAAGCAGCCTGGGCGTGAACACGTAAGTATGATGTGGTTTTTTTTTTTTTTTTGTACTTCTCCAATAGCTTGTCACCCTAAGGATCTAGATGATGAGGAGTCTGCTCACCGCCCAGTTGCAAGTGGTTTTGGTTTTTTGTTGTTGTTTGTTTGTTTGAAATATGTGTGTATGAGACTGTAAGGTGGGCATGTTTGTGCCACACATATGGAGGTCAGAGGACATCTATAGAATCAGTTCTCACCTTCCACTTTCATGTGGGTTCTAAGGATTGAATTCAAGTTGACAGCCTTTGACCAGCAAGAGCTTTATCTGCTGAGTCACCACTCCCCGCCCCACTGCAGGCTTTAATGACACTTAAATGTCACCTACCCACCCCTTTCCATTTTCATATGCTCCTGCACATACGTGAATGCATGCAGAGACCAGGGATTGATGATGCTATCCTCAAATCAGTCTTTACGCTTTATTCAGTGAAGCATGATCTCAGTCAGACCCAGAGTTTGCCGCCATCTTGGCTGGACTCAATATGGCCATTTTTGCTGGCCAGCTTGCTCTGTGAAATACCATCTCCCCCTTCTGAGGCTAAAATTACAGGCCAGACACCAGGCTCACTCAGCATTTATGGGGGTTCTAGGGATCTGAACTTCACCCCTATGCTTGACACAGTACATACTTCAACCTTGAACCATTCTCCAAACCCCACACCCCATTTCCTTGGCAGACTGGCAGCAAGTGCCAGGGTTTGAGATACTGGCTGGGCTTTCTATGACAAATGTCTCTCGATCAAAACCTGCTGGTTCAGGTGGAATGTCATGGGAATGATGGGAAAGTAGACTATCCTGGAAGGAGGCCTCGTGGTCTCCCTGATGCTGGCATGTGGCTCTGGTGACTCCTCTATTCTATCAGGCCTTAAGTGTATGTACACACGGAGACACACACACACACACACATACACACACACACACACACACACACACACACGTCTTCCTGTCCCCATTCCCCTAGTTATGTATCCCCTTCATGAAGCCACCCTCTCTAGTATTTCAGCCGCCCCGTTTCCCTGGGTCCTCACCTCTCTCACTCACATGAACAATCTTATGCCATCTGGCCTTCTCAGGAACCTCATTTGCAGCCCCCCTCCCCCAGTGGCGGTCTGGGGCAGAATTTGCTGCCTCAGCAGACATGCACATACTCTACTTGCTGTGTTCTGTCTTGGACTTTTACTCTGGACATGAGTTTGGGGGTGGCATTCCTTGCTTAGGCTTACTTGAAACCCTCCACCTGCCAAACTGCAGCTTTCCCTAGACTCCCTCAGTCTTTCAAGTCTGATGGCAGCTGCTGCTTTTTTTTTCTGTCCTGAGGTGCTCACTTGACCTCTCAGCCTCCCTCCTTTGCCTCCCAGGGTTAGAGGCTGCCATGGCTGCTGAAGTCCCAGAGAGTCCTCAGAGAGTTAAGTTCTAGGAGTTGTGCAGAAGCAAGTCACTGAGGCTGCAGTGAGCTGAGGGAAGCTTATGGTCCTGGGGGTGATAGTATCGAGGTTGTGCAGCTATGAGGTCAGCCTTGTGGAGCCTGGGGGGGGGGGGGGGTGGCTGAGAACAGGTGCCAAAAACAGCTTCCAAGAGACTGCTGTTGGGACAGAAGGAGTGGGCCAGTGTCAGTAAAGTAAGACAGAGGAAGGACTATCTGCCTGCAGCTGCTGGCCTGTCCATCACAGGAGTGCTGAGGAGGTTTTGTAGAGCATCCTCCAGGTCTAAGAATTGCAGCACAGGGCTGCAGGATGGAGCCTACCTGGGCCCCCTGCCCAAAGGGAACCAGGACATTAGTGGGTGACTGACCTGGAGTTGTATTGAGTGTCTACATAGGCTTCTGTCTCATCTGAATGGGGCTTGCAGGGCGTGATGTGATCCATTCTGCTTGCTGGTGGATACTGGTAGACTCCTCTGGTGACAGATGAGAAATGTTGGGCTTAGAGCAAGTGATAATGCTGGCAAGAGTTGGAGGTCACCAGAGAGGCTGTCTTGCAGAGCAACCCCAGAAACCCTCATGTTTTGCTACAGGACCTCAGTCTTGTACAGTGTCTGTCTCCCCAAGACAGTTGCCTAGGCCTCACCCTCATCCCAGAACCTGGCTATCATGCCCAGGGCCTCACCCTCATCCCAGAACCTGGCTATCATGCCCAGGGCCTCACCCTCATCCCAGAACCTGGCTATCATGCCCAGGGTCTCACCCTCACCCCAGAACCTGGCTATCATGCCCAGGGCCTCACCCTTATCCAAGAACCTGGCTATCATGCCCGGGGTCTCACCCTCATCCCAGTGCCTCACTGTTATCCCCAGCACACCCAGACTGTCGCACCAGAGCAAACTAAGTGTTTTTGGTTTTTTATTCTCATAATTTATGCCCAGATGTTAAGAGAGGTGTTTGTTTTGATAGAGTCAGCCTGTTTGCTCCCTGAGTTCCTTTTCATCTAGATTAAGACTCACTATAGTACTGAGCCTCCAGTGCCGTGGGAAGCTTCTGGCTGCCTTGTAGCTCCCAGCCCCATTCTCTGGGCTCAGTTGGAGGAAGTATGCAATGTCTCAGGGCAGAACCTCACTTTTAAAACCTGGAGCCCTTGTAATCTCTGCTGTGGGGGACTTGGCATAGTGCCCAGGACTTATGGGGGCCTGGCACTGGGCTACAGTGCTGTTCTGGTGACTTGGACCTGAGCTGCTTGAGTTACTGACAGCTGCCATTCACCTTCTGGAGATCTTTCTTCACAGAGTGTGCATGCCAGAGCTGACTAGTCTGGAACACTTGTTGGCTGGTTCCTGCTTTCAAGGTGAAGACAGAAGGCAAGAATGTCCCACTCACCCCTCAAGTGGAGGTGTGGTCCCAGGCTGGGCTCCAGGGCCAACCTGTGCACTTTGATGATTTTGACTCAAGGCCACCTGCAGCTCATGTCTCCTGGTGTCTGGGAATTTGTTACCTGTGAATGACAGATGACTGCTATGGTACATACCTCAGTCTTTTATTGATACCCTTGGGGTTATTGACTCTGTCCTTGAGTATTGGGGGGCCCTTTAGACCATGTAATCTTCAATTCTGTACCCAGTAAGTCCTTTCCTCTCATGGGTATGAGGGGAAACTGCTTGTTTCAGGAAGTCTGTGGATTTGGGGAACCCCCTCAACTTGACCTTTCTCTAATTTCCTTCAGCAGCTTGGCACCCAGTTGTTTTGGGAGAGGAAGGTGGGGTCATCATTTTCCTTTTCCTAGCTACTAAACACTTAAGACATCTCATTTTGTCCTTAGAAAGCCCCACCCACCCACCCACATCTCCCTCAGGGCAGTTCTTGGTTTTCTCCTGTCTGAGAGAGGAACTGAAAGCCAGTGCATCCAGGTGAGAAGGAGGGACCTGACTAGGGTGGCTCTGTGCTGTATCACACCAATCCCTGTGGCTTCCCCTTGGACAATTGAGAAGAGCCTATACTCAGGCAGGTTCTGTGCTGAGGAGTTGCTTGTCACCACTCCTGTCCTCTAGCATTTCAGACTACTTGGAGACAGATTGTTTTTCTATTCCTTGTCCCCTCCCCTCTTGTCTGCAAGGCCACAGTAAGCATGGACAGGTGAAAGTCTGGAATCCAGCAGGCTGAGCCCATTGTGTAGGCCCAGGAATGTGTGTAGCTTCCACGGACGCTCACTGGAACCCCCAGAGCCAGCGAGCACCTTCCCACTCTCAGTGCTGCCTGTAGACCTGTCAAGCAGGACTGCCAAGGACCCAGTTCAAGAGCATGCAGCCCAACCCACCTGGATGAATTATTGAGAGTGTTCAAAGAATAGAAGCCATAGCCAGTCTCCTCAGCCCCCAGAGCCTTGCTTGTGCACTCAGGGAGAGGAGAGGCATAGTCTGTCTTAAAGAGCCCTGGCTTTGACACTAGACACAGGGCTGTAATTACCGTCTTTAATTACTCGGCGTTGCTGTGCCAGGGAGAAGGCTTGGCAGTCACTTCTCCTGACAGGGTGGCTCCTGCTCCCTGTGTAAGCACTGATACAAACACATGCTCATTTGAGGTTCCGCTGTTATAAAAAGGGCCATTCAGAGTTGCCTTCCCCAGGGCTCCTGCCTTCTTTGCTAGGAGAAAGGGTGAGCTGCATAGCCAAGCAAGTGTTTTCTTGCTGCTGCTGCTGCTGCTTCTGCTTCTGCTGCTGCTGCTGCTGCTGCTGCTGCTGCTGCTGCTACAGCTACACCTCTGAGCGGACTCAGTCTAAGAAGCGAAGGGAAAATGTGAAACTTTTTTCTGATACTAAGAAAAGAAAGAAAGAGAGAGAGGGAGGGAGGGAGGGAGGGAGAGAGAGAGAGAGAGAGAGAGAGAGAGAGAGAGAAAGAAAGAAAAGAAAAGAAAGAAAAGCAGAGACAGACAAGCAATGTGGAGGGGAGCAGAAGCCCCTCCCTGATGAGCACAACCCTACAGGGATGATATCTCCTCTATATAGGTAGGGCCTGAAGGGTCTGAGAAAATAAAGGACTTTCTAGAAGTCACACAGGGAAGAAACAAAAGAAGACTGGAGTCCAGCCCCAGGCTATAACCAAGGCCTCTGTAATCTAGGCTGGGTTTGGTGAGTTACTTTCTGAGCTCTGGCCTTCTTGTAGCAAAATAAAGCCCCTGGGCCCCAAGCTCCTGAGAGCTGGGTGCTGGTGGTAGGGGGCACAGAGACTTTGTAAATTTAGGAATAGTTCATCAGGGGAGTCTGCATATTACAGAGGGGGCACTCTGGGGAAGGCTGGCCAGGTTCTATGCACATTGTCACCCCAGGACATACTGAGGAGCAAGCCACTTTAAGGCCTTGTCCCTCAAAGACCCCTATTGGTGCCCAAGCATCTACATTGGTGCCCAACCAGTGTGTGACTCTGGTTCTGAGACCAGGGTTCCATGTTCAGAGAGTCTCGAGCTCTGCTGTGGTCTGCCAGCAACTTCAGAGTTCTCCGACTTCCTCCTTGTCTTCCTTTCTGTTTTTCTGTCTGTTGCAGGTGAGAGCATGTGTTTGTTTTGATGTCTCCTTACCAACCCCAAGCAAGTCCCAAAGACATATTTGGGCTGAGAGGACAGTAGAAGCCACCTGTTGTAGTGTGGTGGTCCAGCTGTGCATGGGCCTTCCAGGGGTGTGGCTCTGACAAGGAGAACCTTGCCAGTCTCGGAAGAGGGCAGGACTGCAGTGGACTTAGAGTGGAGGACAGGAGGGTCAGTCCCTTCCCCTTCTCCTGCTCTGACTTGGACAGTACGTCGCCTGTCTTGGGGTCTCGGTTTTCCCTGTCTGCAGTCACAGCTCTGATCTGGCCCTGAGGGGGCATCAGTATCAGGAGGCTCGGGCTGGTGCAGTAGCCATAGACGTCCTAGATGCATGCAGGTCCCACCAAGCCCCAAAACAAAGCACCGTCTCCCAATTACACAGACCTTCCTTGCTGGCTCTTGGTCTCCAGGGTGCCTGGCTACTGTTAGACCTCCCTGTCACATGTGATGCTCGGTGTCAGCAGCTTCCCACAACACCTCAGAAACAAGTTTGTGAACAAAAGATGCTTGCTTCCCTGGGAAATATTTTTCTATGGAAGCCTGCTTCCAAATGGGGCTTAGTTTAACCATGCTTGCTTTTTAAAAAAATTGATTTTCCCCCTTTTGAGACTGAGTTTCATTGTTTAGCCATGGCTAGTCTGGGACTCACAGAGGTCTCTCTGCCTCTGCCTCTGCCTCCTCTTTCCCACTGTTGGAATTAAGACATGTGCCATGCCGAGCTGCTTTTTTAAAAAATCCCTTAACTGTTCTTAATTGTATGTAACTGCACACACAGCATCTGAGAAGGTGGAGGGTGGAGGCACTGGAGTTTGGCTGCCATGTGCTGTCTCCCACCCATGTTGTCGAGGAGAGATTTTGGGAAGGAGAGAGTGAGGGCTGGACTCACATTGCTTCTAGGTTCTTCTCAATGTCCTCTGATGAGTTTCCCAGGTCTGGCTGACCTGGATCATGTTACTCACTAGCTCAGAAGCCTTCTCTGTGTCCCAGGGATCCACAGACTTCAGGCCTTCCTCAGGGCTCTTCCTACAGCACGCACAGGGCCTAGCACTCACTGGATCATGATGAATGTGGGTCTTTTGTCTCAGCAGTCCAGACTTGCTATTGAAGTCTGTTGCACGGCTGCTAACAGAGGAACTAGTTGAACTGTGTGACCTCTTTCTGTCTAGAAAACATAAGCATCCCAAACTGTTGGGGACTGTCCAAGCATGTGCTCTTCTGAGTTTGAAAACAGGCAGCGCTGAGACCATTCCTCTGGCTCTGGGGGATGTCCTGAGTCTTCGGGGCATCTGTGGTTCTGGGGAGTTTACAGTGGTGGAGCCAGCTGTGGTGACAGTCAGATCACAATCCTCAGGCCAGCAGGATTGTGATCTGACTGTCCGGCCCTGGTTCCGTCATCCCTCCTCCCACAGAGCTGCCCTGCTGCTGCTGCTGGTCACCGTTGCTCCTGTTGCCTTGGAATCGTAATAGTAAAAGCTCTGATCTCCACCGTGTTCCCTGTTAGGAGGGCACATGAGCCAGATAACTGTTTTATAGGCCAAGCAGCTCCACTACAACAGAGAAGTCACCCAGGCCTCTACCTACTTCATTGTCCCCAGTGGTGCTGTGAGCCTGGCTCCTCTCCGTCTCCATCTTGTTCCAAAGCCTTTAAACTAGGAACGATTTCTGTGTGGGACTCAAACCCCAAAGTATATTGTCCCTCCACCCCCTTACTTTTGTCTAGCTGTTGGATGCTGCTATCTGGTTGCCTGGCTGCCTGGCCTCGGGATGGAGGAGTGGACTACAGGGGGCCTAAGGAGGGTGGAGCTGGGCTGTTCAGTTAACAGAGCCACAGAGAGGATTTGGGGTGGGGTTGGCAGCTCTTAAAACTGGGTGTTATTCATTCAGCAGTCATACTGCACTTAGTACTAGGCAACTAGGGACTGATATAAATGAGACTCGGGCCACTGTATAAGGAGGAGGTGGGCAAGCTTGGCCCTTGGTTTGGTTTCCTGGACATGGAGGCCAGCAGGGAGGTTGTATGGTCACCAACATTCCAAGAAAGAACAAACATGAAAGACATTTGAGTGGTCAGAATTTGGGTTAAACCCCAGAAGATGAGCAGGTCAAAGGCAAGGGGTCTTTTGGGTAACAGAGGAATGGTCCATCCTGATGGCCCTCAGGACTTATCAGTGCCTTCATAGGCACTGAACTGACATCAGAGCTGGGTCGTGGAGGTCATGTGGATATGGAAGCTGTATTGAGAAAAGCAATAGATGTATAGGAGTGACAACAGTCTAGCCAAAGGTGGACTAAGGCACCCACTCCAGGAGCCCGTGTGGTCATAGCCACAGGTTTATGAGGACATGTGGCTTCCAGCATGTCCAGTGACCAGGACTTTATAATCCCTCTTACGGGAGTTTGGGCTTCACCCTGAGGTAGTCTGAAATTGCTGAACCTTCACCTTTCTGCACCCCAAACCCCGAATTCATTCAACCAATCTTTTCTCTGGATTGCTATTAAGCCCATTGGAGTCCTGCTGATAGCAGGTGGGCACTGGGCCACATGGCATGATCACCATAGAGCTTCCACTTCCCTGAACTAGTCCAGGCCTACAAGTTGCATCCACAGTCAGTCACATGGCAGTTTTTAAAGCCAGCACCTCAAACGTCTTGGAACCTTGGGTGACAGTGAGTGATACCAGAATGGAGCAGTGCTCAGTGCTAGCTCTGGAACCAGAGGGACAGTTGACCTCCCCAGGAGGTCAGGGATGGCACTTGCAGGAGGTGAAGTCTAAGCTCGACTTGGAAGTTTGACTGTTGAAAAGAAGAGCTGAGCGGGAAAATCATGTTGGTGGGTGGGAGTGGGTCCTGGCCTTGACTTGGAGCAGGCCCATCAGTGGCCACCCTGAGGCTATCACTCTGAGTCTGTCTAGTGTTACAGGGCTGGGGAAGACAACCAGTGTCCTGGAGATAAGGGTTGTAGATCCACATACAAGTGTTTACCGACTTAACGTTTATTTTCAGCCAGCTGCCACTTTATATAAGTACTGCTCTTGAAGTTACACAGGCCCATGAAGTCTGATCATGGATTCTGCATGCTTGGAAGCTTGGAATCTGGGACTCTCCATGTATGAATCGGGCAAGCTTCAAGACCACTGTACCTAGGAACTGACTTTTCCCCAAGAGCAGACTTCAGCATAAGCCCAGCTGAGCCTACAAAACTCAGTAAGCTTCACTTGGGGTACCAAGGGAAGCTCAGTTCCCTGGAAGTTCAGATGTTCAATCAAGTCCTGTGAACAGGTGGACTCAGCTGCAGCAGGTGGCTGCTTGCCCTGCTCCCAACTGTGGCCCCTAACTAGCATAGGGCACACAACATGGCAGCTTGGACACTTTTCAGAAAAGCCATTACAGGTTGTCTGACTTGTCTAGGGTCTCCGAGCAGCCCGGGTAGGTGGTGCTTTAAACAGCAGGAGCTTCCCGTTGAGCCTATGAGAAGAATTAGTTGTAAATTAAAGCCCTGAGTGGCTTGACCTATTTATTGTATGGGGCTGCTGGATGGGAAGCAGCTGGATGTTGAATGACATCTGCCTGAGATGGAGATTGGGTCTTGTAGTAATCTGTCCTACTCTGTTCTTCTGGAAGGTAGAGCGAACACTCAAGGACCCTGGTGGCAGTGACCCTTATGGGGTGTGTAGGGGTGGTACAGCACTGGCCAGTTTAGTCAGCCTGTAATGTGGGCCCCTTGCAGGGGTTTGTGAGGTTTCTAAATTCCTTCCCCAGTTTTTCTTGGCTCCCTGGCTTCTCATGTGATGCTTTCTTTTATTAATGTATTTGACATTGTCTGTGATAAAAGCAGACTAGACAAGAGCCTCCCCCAGTGGAGGAAGGAGAGTAGGAGACTCCCCCAGCAAGATCTCCAAGTCTCTGTCATGCCTCAGAGCTTGGCACATGATGTGACCACTGCCTTTTTGTCTGCTGGCAGGTGCCCAGCCAGCTCTCTGACAGGAATGGAGGTAAGATTTGGAAAAGCAGAGGTGCTTCTTAGTTGGGGGCAGGAGGCAGATGGTTGAGCTGTTGGGTCTGGTGGCAGTAGGCATCCATGATAAGAGGCACTCTGCACCCAGGAATTTAAAGGTTCTTGGTGACAGAGGTGTATGTGTGGGTTCCCCTCGCCTCTTTGTCTCTGCAGCAGGAGGAAGATGAACCAGAGCTTTTGGTCATGTGGCCGGTGCCTCCTAGTCAGGGGAATGTGAGTGAAATACAAAGTGTAAGCCTGTGAGAGTCTGTGAGGTGGCAGCTGTACCATGACAGCTGCCGCCCTCCCCTCTGGCTCTGGCCAGCCTCAGCCTCCTCAGTGCCGAGTGAGGAAGCTTGTCTGGCAGCAGCACTCAGCTGTCATAGCACATCAGTGGTTGAGGTTCCCAGCTCAGGGAAACATGCCAAACGCCAGCAGATGATGTACTTAACGAAGCACTGAGGAAGAGAGGCTTGGCTCCAGACAGCAGGCTGGAGATGCACCGCCAAGGTGCTCCTTTCACGTGGGCTCGGGGCCTGATTGGCTGCAAAACTGTCAAACTTTTGAACCTGGAGAACCAAATTGTGTCTTCTCAAAACTTGAGTAGGATCAGGCAGAATTGCCTTTTGGGGGGAGGCGGATATGGAATAAAGCAAATTGTGGGGTTGAAATTGACTTTATCAAAAAAGCTCTGTCCGGTATAAAATGGCTTGCCTTCTCCTGTGGACTTTTACCAAGCCAACTGACTGTGAGTCATGTGTAGCAGATGTCAGTTAGGAACGAGGTTGTGGGACTCTGCCCGTGTGTGTCTATCCCTCCCTAATGTGTAACATCTGCATGGGGTTTTATGGTTTACAAGCCTCTTTTATATCCTTTGTCTGGTTTTATTTTATAACAGCCCCATGAAGTCGATATTAATTTTCTCCCCATTCCACAACTGAGCCTACAGGACTCCGCTGGGCCAGGCCCCTCGAGTCATGAGCTGGTATATTGCAGAGCCAGGGGTTGAATCCAGCTCCAGAGTGTACCCACGGATATGTAGAGTTGCCTCCATATTCCATAGCGGAAAGAGCTTAGTTTGATTTGTACTTGAATCTGTTCTGTCATGAGCAAGGTTGGAGGCTGGGTGAGAGGTGCAGTGGAGCGGAGTGCTCGCTTAGCCTGCACAAGGCCTTCCTTGGGTTAGATACCCACAGCAGTACATACCCAGGGAGGATGCAGGACAGAAGAGAATAGTCTCCCTCCGTGCTTCCTGTACCTCATTTCTTACTCACCGAGGCCTGCTGATGTCATCTAGCTGTGAGCTACTGGAAGCCCAGAGAGGTTGGAGGGCTTGCCGAGGTCACTCCATGTACCCAGCACACCTTCTGCTTGCTTGTGTTGTAGCGTTGCAACAGTCACAAAGAGAACCATTTATAAAAGGAACGTTCAGTAACCGAGTGAGCCACAAGATTAGCAGGCCACTAAGCTTGGTCACTGTGAAGATAAGGAAGCTGCCAGAGGGGACAGGGATGTATGCAGTCTGCTGTGAAGCTGGCCAGGCTCCCGACCTCCAGCCTGCATTCGTATGTCCTTCAGCCCATCCTTCACCTGCTAATTCTCAGCCTCAGAGAAGCCTTCGTATTGTGAGGTTCCTGTAAGTTTGGGGATCTGAACTGAGGGTCGATCCCAGTCCTCTGTCCTCAGGAAGCTGGGAGAGAACCTGAGCTTCCAGAGTACAAGTGCTCCCTTTTGCTAGCATCACTCCACCCCAGGCTCACAGCTCACGCACCTTGTTTCTCAATGTTGAGTCCACATCCAGCCACCCAGTTATTTTTAGGTGGGAACTTCCTAGTCAATGTTCTATCCCACTCTGCCCCCTCCCCAAGCTGAGCGTATGTTTTCTGTCTGGCAATGGTGCTGGAGCTGCCTTATTTTTAGCATAGCTTGTTTTTCTTCCTGACTTTCCTTTTCTTCTAATTAGCGTGCGCTCTCTCTCTCTCTCTCTCTCTCTCTCTCTCTCTCTCTCTCTCTCTCTCTCTCTCTCACACACACACACACACACACACACACATATACCCACCCAAATAGGCATTCCTCCACACCCCACCCTACCCCACCCTTGGTTCTTACTCACTAGGTCATACTACTCAATCCATGAGGCAAGCACTAAGCTTCATTCAACTCTAGAAGAAAGGAAGACTCAGTGGCTTCAGCAACTCTTGAGCACCTGCTTGTAGCACATACTCCTTGTCTTTTTACTAAAGTCACTTTGCCTGTCACTCTCCCTGTCTCCATTGGTGGTCTGCAGCACTCACACATAATGCACATACCTGATTAGAAATGTATACAGTGGCTGCTGGAGAACCTAGAGAGTGTGAGCCTGTGTGTACACGTGTTCAGTGACATGCTTCTGGGCCCTAATTCTGTCTACAGTGTTCATGACGTTTGATTCTGGCCAGAGGCATTCCACAGATGACACTTGCCATCAGACCACAGTTGGTGACTTAATTATGTTGTATCATTTAGTTTGTCTGTATTGTGGAGCTGTGTGTGGTGGCACATGGTGTCATCTTAGTACTGGGGATGCTTAGGCATAAAGTGTTGTAGTTTCTGTTGCTGGAGTAAAATACCCTGGTCAAAAAACAATTTCGGGTAGAAAACGTTTATTTTATCCTAATTTTAGGTTATAGTCCATCCTGAGCAAACCAAGGCAACAGAAACTTAAAACAGCTAATTGTATTGTATTATATCTATAATAAAGAACAGAGAGAAATGAACATGTACATGCTTATTGGCTTGCCCTCCTGCTTTTGCTTAATAATTTCTTCATTCTCACAGTGCAGGAAACCCTGCCTAAGGAATGGTGCCCCCAACAGTAGGCTGGGTTTTCCTACATCAATTAACTTAACTAAAACAGTTCCCTGTATACAAGCCCAGTGTAGACAATCCCTCATTGAAACTCTCTTTCTTCCAGGCATTTCTATGTTGTAACAAGGTGTCAGTTAAAGTGAACCACCACATAGGCCAGTCTGGACTGTGAAATAAAGTACAGGGGTGAGGGAGATGGCTTGGTCATTAAAATGCCTACCACTCAAGTCATAAGGGCCTGAGTTAGGATGGCCCACATTCATGTGGTAACCAGATATGGTGGTATTTGTTTGAAACGGTGCTGAAGTGATGAAGGTGGAGATAGATAGGTGGGCTCCTGGAGTGCATTGGCCAGGCAGCCAGCCCAGATCAGTGAGCTACATGTTCAGGGAGCCTGTCTACAAAAATGCATCATGGTTAAGAGCACTTGATGCCCTTCTAGAGGATCCAGGTTTGATTCCCAGCACCCACATAGCAACTCACAACTGCCTGTAGCTGCTCCAGTTGCAGGAATCTAATGCCATTTTCTGGCATCTACATGTACTACACTCACATGGTGCACAGATATACATTTAGGCAGTACATCCATACACATAAAATAACTAAAATGTAAGTAAAGACAAAACAATTTACTTCATGGTTCATATCTCAGGCTTTGAATATGTAAATACATGAAATAGGAACTGCTTAGAAATAACCAGGACCAGCAGAACATGGCTGAAGTCGAGGGATTCCACAGTACTCTGATTAAAGCAGATTTGGGGAGTTCCTGCTCCCACAGACAATCCCAGGCATCTTTTCCTGTCTTGGTCTAAGTTTCTCCATCTTTCCTGGGCTAAGGTAAAACCAATGGTACCTGTCTTAGTATAGATAGGAGCAGGTGTTGGCAGGACTTCTTGCACTGAGAAGCTGAGGCAGGACGATGCACATTCTAAGTCAGTTGCACTACATAGTGAGACCCAGTCCTTGAGAAGGGTGAACCAAAGAATGGTGTGTGCCTAGTGGGTTGTTTTGTTTTGTTTTTGTTTTTGTTTTAAATATCAGTGTTCAAACATATAGTGAAAAATGAAAACTGTCTCTTCTGGGACAAGGATGGCTAATGAGTGTATGTTCTTTTTTGTGCATTGTGTGTGCATTCCTGTGTAACAGTAAGAAGGCAGAGGAGGATGCCAGATATCTTCTCCTTATTACTTCAAACTCAGCTTGGAGACTGGTAGGGCTGTCAGCGAGCTCTGGTCCATCTGCCTCTGCCCCCTAATGCCAGGATTACAAGCACAGCTTTCACATGGGTGCTGAGGGCTCTAACTCAGGTTCTTATACTTCTTGCATAGTGAATGCTCTTTGACTCTCCCCAGTTCAATGATATATGTCTTCTCTTAAAGTAAAATTTATTCTTTTTAGTTTTAGAGATCATTTATTTGTGTGTATGCATGTTTGCATGTCTTTGTACATGTGTGTTTGGTGCTTGACAGTGTGCATGCAAGTGTGTATATGTATAGTGTGTGTGTGTGTGTGCGTGCATGTGTGCATGCACGTACACATTTGCAGGTCAGAAAACGACCTGCAGGAGATTTCTCTCCTACTTCCTGGGTCCTGGGACTCAAACCCTGGTTGTCAATCTTGGAGGCAATCCTCTTCTGCTGAACCATCTCACAGGCCCGGTTCACACATTCTTTTGGCTTTTCCTCACTTGCTTACAAGAGGCATCTATACATATTCACATGTGTAAAAACATTCTTTCCTACAGACATGCTGCCTGGTCACAGATCTTGTCTGGGGTCATTAGTTCCTGTAGATGACTCTATCAGGTGACTGGAGCACAGTGCTTTTTGTCATTCTATTCACGGTGAACATCCAAGTCCATTTATTTCTGCCTATGGGTGTAGGTATTTTTAGAAATAAACTCCAGGCCATGTGGTGTTGAATACTTGTTAAATCTACCAGGCTTACCTCTGAAAAGGCCATCTTCTGTTTATGCTCCCTCCAGCCGTCTGTTAGTACTATTTCTTTTCTAGACAAGTATCTTAAAAACATCTTTTTTTCTGTGCTAAATTCTGAATTTGTAGCAGACTTGTTTGTTTATGTTGTTCCCTCAGCTTGTATTTTTGGAGCATCTGCAGAGCAGGATTTCTGTGTTAGGAATCTCAGGCGTGTATTAAGATGGATTAGACTTGAACCCAGCCCTCAGCAGAAGCTTCTGTATTTCTAGGTGTCAGCAGTCTTAAGGCCCTACCCCGCATAGGTGGAGCAGAGACCCCATTGCCTTTGTTGCCTTTGTTGGATTTATCTTTGAGTCCCTCGCTGTCTGTAGCAGCACACAGCGGTCACGTCTCCATGACCAAAACCAAGCAGAAACTTGCACTTGGCCCAGGGGTCAGGCCATTCCAGGCAGGGTCACTCCAGGCAGCGATTCAAAAGTGGGAAGAAAGAAGGCTGTCCTTGTTTCCTGTCTCCTAGGGCCTCTGCTTAGAGTTCCAGAAAGAGATGATGCTTCTCAGCGTTAGGTCTCTGCAGGACCCCCTTTTCAGGACCCCAAGGTGGGGCCACCATTTGGTTTCTTCTACTTTATTTCTGCTGAGTGCTTTTCCTCATAGTTCTTAGGATGTCTCTGCAGAGTGGTCTATTCGAGCTGTTGGTGGAAGGGGGCCCACTGGAAACCAGCCTGGGCAATGGAAGCTATGAGGTTCCTGGCTCTCCAGTCCTCCTTCCTTTTCCCTCTCCCTTTACTGGGTCAGTTGTGCTGTGACACTGAACAACACAAGAGGTGACAGCAGAGCTGAAAGAACTGAGAGAGGGGACAGTTGACCTCACCCACTAAATGCACATGGTGGCTCATTCTGCACTTGGTGGCTGTTAAGAACCCAGCAGTGCAGAGGGTGTTCTGAACTGAGGAATGTTATGTAGAACAAGGGACTCTCTTCAGCCTGTTACTTTGCTAAGTTTGGGTTGGACTTTGGCTGGCCATTATTCTTGAGCTAGATGAGGATCCTGACTGTGTAGGATGGTGATCTCCTGGGCTGAATGAAGCCACAGCTCTGGAACAGGAAGTGCTGTGTGAGCCTCCAGGGTGTCCTGAGAAACCAGGCTGAGGGACTCCAAAGTGAGAAAGAGCGTCGTCTTAACCTTCTTCCCTCCCCTAAGAGGAATCTCAGCTCCAAAGGACTGGCAAGCAGAGGGCCGGGCTGGTCCTGGGCCAGCAGCCTCACTGCTTCTGTCCAGAAGGCTGAGGTTGTCTGTCAGTCCCAGGAGGAATTAATTCTTCTTTCATGAGGAAGGCTAGGCAGAGTCTTTGCCAGGTCTCACCAGGTCGCTTCCACCGGACAGCTGTACTGGGCATAGGGCATGAAGCCAGCCACTTTCCCTCAGCATGAGGCAGTGACACTCTCAGGAGCCCAAGGACAGTTGGGGTTTGACCAGTGTGTTTGGGAAGCCTGGCAGGGTGCCTGGGTTAGGTGACTGGAACCAGCAGCCAGAAGAGGCTCCTGGCAGCTCTGGAAGGAGGCCTCTGTGCCTGCTGTCAGTTTGTAGTTGCCAGCTTAGGGCTGCAGGACTGAGGACTAGCACATGGGTTGGCTGCCTTTGTAGCATCTAGAAAGTGCAGAATGGCCCCCTGGTAGACAAGTCTGCCTCATGGCACTGTCCTTGTTTTCCTTCAAGACTGACCCTAATGATGCCTGTAGGCACCCGCATATGGCTTTGCCAGATAATCCTCAAGGCTTGGGCTTGGGCTTGGGCAGGGCCCATTGGGATACCTGTCATCCTGATTGATAGACTGTCAGCCAGAGGCAGGAAGGTAGTGTGTCTGGTCATTCAGTTTGGCAGGACTTGGTCCTTCCAGGGCTTGTGTCTCTTGCTGACTTCAGTTCATGTTATGTCTGCACCTAGTGGAATTTGTGGGGAACACTGATTTCTGGTACAGATGACCAAGAGCTGGGAACATGAGCTCTGGAGCCAGGTGCCTCTACTTATCCACACTCAGTAGCAATGGTAAAATGGGCAGGTCTGTGAATTACTACCCCCAGTTGTCGAAATTAAGAGAAACTGGATGTACTGTGATCAACAGACCTGGCACCCGGTTCTCAGAGTGGCCTTACTGTATAATTGCATGTTGTCTTCCACACCCTACCCTACAACAGTAAGCTAGAGACTCCTTGTCAGCTCAGGATGGTCCCATGGCTCTTCTAAAGCTGGCTCTGAGCCTCTTGGAGGACGTGTGAGGACCTGCTTCATAAGGGTGAGGGCTGTAGCTCTGACTGGTCTAGCATTAAAGCCCATTCCCCCCTGGCTTTATCACGTTAGAGGGTGGCCTTAGGTCCCTCTGGAAGCCAGACTTTATTGTGCTCAGTAGACTGGAAGAGTGTCGCAGAGGGGCACAGGTGCTCTACACCAGGACTGTCCTGTCTGCCTCTGCTGGCAGAGACTGATGGGTCCCTGCTGGGCCCTGGCCTCTTTCTGCAGCATGCCTGGGAATGCTTAGCCCATCCTCTCAGGGTTTGTCTGAGGATGATGTTTTCTGGATTTGGGGGATATTTCCATGTATTGGGTCCCAAGTGTACACAGGAAAGTTACATATGTTATACATGCCTACCGGCAGTAACCTAAAGATAGCTGTATGTGTGACTTCAGCGTGCCTGCATACTGGCTGTAGCCAGTATACCTATACCTATACACCTATACCTATACCTATACCTATACCTATACCTATACCTATACCTATACCTATACCTATACCTATACCTATACCTATACCTATACCTATACCTATACCTATACCTATACCTATACCTATACCTATACCATGAGGCCTGCTGTGGAGTCATGTCACCACTCAAAAGGTTTTAGACTTTTCATTTTTGGATTTCAGCATGTATTACTCTTGTCTGTGTCTTGGGATAAGGAACACTCACCCAACTCCCAGGATTGTGCCTAGAAGCAAATAATTAAATAAAATCGATGGTGGATGGTTGTATTAATCAGGATTCTCTAGAGTCACAGAACTTATGAAATGTCTCTATATTTTAAGGGAATTTATTGTAATGACTTACAGTCTGTAGTCCAACAATGGACAACTATGAATAGGAAGTCCAGAAATCTAGTAGTTGTTCAGTCCCACAAGGCTAATTTTTTCAGCTGGTCTTCTGTAGAAGTAGGTTCCAACAGATGTGCTGACAAGTAAGTGCAAGCAGGCGAAGAAGAGTGAGTCTTCTTTCTTCCAATGTCCTTATGTAGGTCTCCAGCAGAAGGTATGGCCTGGTACTTGTTCTGTCCTAGGCTGGCTTTGAACTCAGAGATCTGCTTGCCTCAGTCTCTGGTGATTAAAGGCATATACTACCTTGCTTGGGCCTAAGTTTTTCATGGCCACTATTCCTCAAGATCCAGGTCAGAAGCCGGTGTCTTCTTCCAGCCTCAAGATCTGGATCACAGCTGTGCCCTTCATTTCTGGATTGTAATTTATTCCAGATGTAGTCAAGTTGACAACCAGGAATGGCCATCACAATGGGGATGTCTTGATTTTCCTGCTGAACCATGAGTTCACCAAGGGCTCCAGCACCCTCTTTTGGTATAGGTGTTGCAGGGAGTACAAGAGGTGTGTGTACAAGAGGGATTCAACAGCCTCTTTTGATACAGGTGCCTTTATGTGCACACATACGTGTACATACACTTATACATGCATGCACACACACAAATCTTGGGGGAAAATGTTAATGTTTCTTTTAGAAGGAAACCCATCCTTGGTGTCCCCTCACCCCAGTGCATCTGTACCCTAGGCCTCCACACATGAAGGCCATCACTAAAAGATGCAGAACAATGGGCTGGGCTTGAGGACACAGCAGAAATAACACAAAACACCTATGAGCTCTGGTGAGGCTCACGTGGGCTTGTAAATCTCAGGGGAGGCATGTTGGTACTCTAGCCAAACTCTGGTACTCCAGGCCCTCTCTAGAGGGGCTCACAAGAAGGTCCTATCACCAGACAAATAACCAAGGAATGGTAGTATACTGGACCCCCTGCTGTCTTCAGACTGGGCCAGCAGTCTTCCCTGGGATGAACACAAAAGAGCAGGTGCAGGCTTGCTGACTGCGGAGATTATTGTGTGGGTTCACGCCCCTGCTTTGCAAAGTCCAGCCTCTGCTGCTTGGGTGCACACCTATGAAGGAGACGCCAAAAGAAGCCTAACTAGTTGTCAGCTTCCTGGCTCTGTACAGCTCTGGAATGGAACTCAGTAGAGGAGGAGGACAAGGAACCTGTGTGTAAGGTTAGACTGTCTCCAGATTTTGTCTCTGAGCTGGCCTGCCTTATCAGATCACAACCCAAAAGACTCAGGCTGCTCACTTGCAGCCTCCTAGGACACCTGAACTCTAAATGCCTGGGCAAGTGCCTCAGTTAGTGGGGAGGGTCTTTCTCCGGCAGGTGTTACATAGTTCAGATGAGGAGGAAGCCTTCTATCCCTTTGATGTGATACCCTGGCACCAGGCCGGGTTTCAGCTGTATGTCTAATTAGAAGCAGCTGGCTGCCACTCCCTTTGAGTTCACTTGGTCAAGGTGCTGGATGTGCTTTTAACACCTCAGAAGCCTGCCCTGCTTCCCAGAGATTAGAACAAGACAGGCTGATGAAAGAGATGTCAGAAAGCATCTGGGAGGGGTGGGAAGAACCCTGGTCCAGGCGTATGGGGTCTTCAGGCCTCTTCCCTGCGTCTCCAGGTCTCAGATTCCCTGTGTGTTCACTATGATGATTGGGCGTAATCAGGACCTCACGCCACTTGCTGTAGTGCTACAGAGCTTGGCTCCCGCACAAGTTGGGCAGAGGGTTCTCAGAATGCCAGAGTAGTGGCTGAAATTGAAGGTATCGGGTCAGAAGTAGAAACTGATTCAGAGATTGGTGCTGAGAGGTTCTCCTTTAAAGGTTCTGTGGTGGGATCGACCTGTCCAATTGTAGCAAGCGAATCACTGAAGCTGTGAGATCAAAGGGCAGTCACAGAGGTCTTGGAGTGGGGTCTTGACGGTTCAGTCTATTTTCAGGGCAATTCAGTCTATTTTCAGGGCAGGAGCATAGCAGAGTCTAGACATGCAAGGTTCAGGAGGAGCTGAGAATTCTACACCTTCATTTGAAGGCCACTAGGAGAAGACTGGCTCCCACATTGTTAGGAAGAGGTCTCATTGCCCATCCCCATGGTGACAAACATCTTCCAGCAAGGCCACACCTACTCCAACAAGGCTATACCTCCTAATAGTGCCACTCCCTGGGCCAAGCATATTTAAAGCACACACTGCTGAAGTGCTTTCTTTGCACCAGACATCGTTTAATGTGTATAGATAGCGTCATCATACTCATGATCTCTTTGCAAGTTTGTGCAGTTGTCTCCCATCTAAAGATGAGGAAGCTGAGGCAGCTTGCCCCAAGTCGAGCTGAAACAAGGCCTCTGTAAGACCAAGCAGTCTGACAGCGGTTTTATCTTCTGACCTAAGTGGTCCGTCTTCCTACTCCTGGATGCAGAGTTGTGCTTCCCTCCCAGAGTTCCATGTGAGGCAGCTTGGTTCACAGCAGCGACACCATTCTAGTAATGTAGCCTAACCTTACCCGAGACTCCGTCTCACCTACCTGCAGCCCCAGCATCGCAGGCATGGTGTCCCCATGGCCATACAGCCTGAAAGAGAGGTCAGATGGTACCCGTCTCTGGCAGAGGGAAGGTTTCGTAGGCTGAGAGTGACAGTAGAGTTGGGGCTGGACACCTCTCAGGGCCATGCTCCCACTGAGCTCTGCCATCCCGTGACTTAAGAGCTGCTGTGGATTCTCAGAAAGGCCTGGGTGGAAAAGCTGGAGGCGAGAACTACTGGCAGCACCGGCGTTTCCAGGGAGGCTGCAGCCTGTGTCACTCCATCCAGCCCACCTTGCCCAGAGGCCAGGATAAGGTCTGCTCTCAGGGCTGCTGAGCTTAGTACTGGGGCTGGGGGGGGGAGGGGGGGCAGAAGCCACTCCTCCTTCCTGCAGCTTCATCTACCCTCGTGTAACTGTTGATTCTCTAAGTGCCCTCCCTGGGTTTGTCTCCTCTACCCAGTGTCCATTTTCTCTACCACACCACTGTGCATGATCTCAGGTCTGAACTCTTGAGGCTTCCACAGAGTGTCCAGCCAAAAGCTGCTTCTCTGTACTTTGGTTGTAGCATCAAGCCTCACAAGGACCCAGGCTTTGCCTCTATGGATTGGGCCTCTGCCCTCCTGTTGAGGAGCGCCGTCTTCTCCCATATTGGGGATCAAGAGACACTGAGTGTGACACTGAGGACAGGTGGGTGCTAGCGAAGCGGGGTGCACCTGAGATGGGAGTGCAGAACTGAAGCTACTCAATCTTTTGAAGGGAAAAGATTCCTGAAGGGTAGGGAAAAGGTAATGGAAAAGTCTGATTTTCGGCTTGGTGTGATGGTGCACGCCCTTAATCCCAGCACTAGGGAGGGAGAAGCCTGTGGATCTCTGGATCCAGGCCTACCAGAGCTGCATAGACCTTGTCCTCCACTAACAAAATTTTTTATTCTAGTCTTCTGATAACTTTTTATGAACTATACTGTTACAGAGTTTTTGTTTTGCTTAGATATGTCTACTTTTGATACACATTAAAGGCTGCCTGTATTAGAAAGAAAAAAATGTATATGTCAAAACTATACTAGAAATCAAGTCTCTATAGAGAAGAAGAGCGTATCCACTCACTGCCGATGGGAACAGAGGCTGCGCTTACACAGCAAGATCAACGCCTCTTTTCTAGGAAGTTCCTGTCTGCACTTAGCTTGGCTGGTCCTGGTCCAGCCGCCTTTCCTTTTGTCTTCTCCCTCCCTTCTCTTATGACCTGGACTTCCTTAACCCTTCAGATCACCCAGGCAAATAGGAACAGGCTTGTCACAGAAGTTTGAAAGTATAAAATGGTCTAGCTACGACTTTGGCAGTTTCCCCCAAAGTAAACATTCTCTTACACAGTCATGTTACCCAGTATTTACCCAAAGAAGTTGAACAAGGATATTTACAACTTTATTTATAATTGCCAAAATCCAGAAGCAGGCAAGATCCCCTGCTATGGATGATAGGCAGTAGAGCACTTTTGAAAATGATGAAGTGAGAGGACTGGAGAGAGAGGCTCAGCAGCAGGGAGACTGGCTGCTTTCACAGAGGACATGAGTCAGGACAGCTCACGACTGCCTGCCACTCCAGCTCCAGGGGATCTGGTGCCTATGGATCTGACCTCCACAGGCAACCACACCTACATCTTCCCTCTCTCAAAATCTTCTTAAAGAAAAGATGTGTGAGTTATTATTAAACTATCAAAGGGGAGGGGAACATAAAGGAAATGAAATGTGTTTTAGACAAGGAAGTTAATCCGAGGAGTCTGCATAGTGCCTGATTCTGCTATGTGTCATTTTGGAAATGGTAAAATTACAGAGATAGGGAAAGATAGGAGATTGCCAAAAGTTGGGGAAAGCGTGGAGACCAGGCAGAGAAGAGATAATTCAGTGTCTGGGAATGCTACCTGTACTGCAGTGATACCATTATATATAGCTGTGTAAACCACAGTTCACCACCAGGAGTGAACTCTCACAGAAGCTGTGCTCTGTGCCTGATAATGGTGTGCCCTCAGAGTAGGTCTATCAGCTTTAGCACGCTGCTGAGGTGCACGCTGCTGTGCTGGGGTGTACTGATAATGGAGACAGCTGTGTAATTAGGGCACAGGACACATGGGACATCTTTCTATCCTTCTGTTCAGTTTTGTGGAACCTAAAACTGGTTTAAGGGTTTGTTGTTGTTTTGTATGTTCTGTTTTCTGAAGGCAGTGTTTTGCTGTGTAGCCCTGGCTGTCCTGGAGTGCATTCTGTAGACCAGGCTGACCTCCAACTCCCAGAGATCCAGCTGCCTCTGCCTCCCAAGTGTTGGGATTAAAGGTGTGCACCACCATCTCCTGGCCTATGTGCTCTTATTTTAAAGGGGGAAGCAGGGTTGGTAAGTGCAGGACAAGCTGTAGCTTGTTTTGTCAGCTCTCAGGTCGAACCCTCAGCACATCCACTCCAAGAGGCTTCTGGTTTGCAGCAAGCTCAGCCTGTCCTGGTTGCCCCTCTCCCTTCCTGCCATGATTATGAGTTACGATCTTGGCTTCTCCAGTCCTCTTAGTAAATGCTACAGGTGGATTCTCTTAGTGTCTCTTACTCTACAGGTGAATTCTCTTAGTGTCTCTTCAGGTCAAACATTCTCTGGTTCTGTGGAATGTAGGATCTATTTGGTTTTGTTTCTATTTTGTTATTTGTATTTTTCCTGGTTCTACTTGAAAACCTTTCTACTCCAGAGGTCAAGAGAAATCCTCACGCTGTCAATTTAACGTTTCTGCTTGCTGCCTACAAGGCATGAAATCACAGCCTGCCACCCAGCATTGAAGATCATTTTCTTTGAAGGAGTGGATGTGATGTCAGATAACTTGTGGCTTAGAACATATGGGCACCGACTCTCCTACTAGATCTTTCTGGGGACTGTCACCAGTGGGCCTGGCTAATAAGGGGGATGTGCCATGATCATTAGGCAGGAAACACAATGCCCTGCCAGGTGACCTGGTGTGGTGACCCTTGACTTTCACTCTTGGCAGCCTCTCATAAGAGAGACTGCTGCTCCCCATGGGCCCATTCTCAGGGGCTGGGGCTGGTGGCTGCTTCTGACAGACAGCCTAACCTTGGGGAGCCCAGTCTGCTTAACATACACAGTGTTGCTTTCATGTGTTCCTGTCTTAATTACATTTTCCTTATTCTCAACAACTTTGAAAAGTAATTAAGCACTGGTCTGTTCCTCTCCACAGAGGTTATTTACCTCCCTTTGTGGGGTTTTCAGCTCTTTGTTCCTGTGTCTGTACTTGAGACATTGCTGTCACCTCAGTTTAGATGTTATGGTCAAAATGTGCTGAGCTGTTTTGAGTAAATCCCAAGTAGGGATTTTGTGGGTGTTCACCTTGCCGGGAATTGTCCAGGAAGTTCTCAGTACACAACCGTTTCTGTACTCAGCCCAAGCTCACGTGTGTGCTCCCATGTAGCAGGAGGGATCAATTCTATTAATCATTTTTATGATTGCTTAGTATTCCATCTGGTTAACGTGGTGATTTACTTAACCATTCCCTGTTGTTGAGCCCTAATGAAAATGTGAACCTGTCCTGTCATACAGAGGGGACGTGGCTTTAATGACCAAACCTGCATCCCGACAGCCTTAGCTGCCGTCATGAACCCGGCTTTGGTAAGGAGAAGATACTTCCAGAACAGTCTTACACCAGGTGTGCTGCACAAGCCCCCTGATGGAATGGCCGATGTTTCTCAGCACATCTTCCTTTCCGCTGGTGTTACATAGTGTGCCTGTTTCTTCTCTAAACTGTATACAGTAGCATTGCCAGGCACTTCCATCACTGTAAGCTGGGATTTTAACAGGTTGACAGGAATTTGGGGTGCAGTGTGCTGTCTGGCTGCTAGTTCTTGTCCCCCTGCCCTCATTCATTTGAATGCCTGCAGTAGTTTCTGGAAGGAGGAGTAAGGTATTTCCCAAGGAGCTGCTTAGCAACGGTTCTCAACCTGTGCATCACAGCCCCTTTGGGGGTTGAGTGACTTGTTCACAGGAGTTGCCTAAGACCAGCATAAACCAATATTTTACAATATGATCCATTAAAAAGAGAACTTAAAGTTACAAAGTAGCAGTGAAAAGAAATTTTATGGTTGGGGTCACCACAGCATGAGGAACTGAGTAGGGTCAATGCATTAGGGAGGTTGAGGACTGCTGCCTTAGGGTAAGTGGTTGTTCACAGAAAGGGTGGTCTTCCCAGGTCAGCTTTATCAGCTGCACCCCAGTGTCCCCAGGCTCAGTCTTCCTCAGAACCAGTAGGGAGATGTCAAGGACCCCCTGTAGCCTAGGTAGTGGGTTTGTGAAGTAATTTGCAAAGTTGAATGTGGTGCTTTACAGCTGGTGCCCTCCCCTTCTTTTGTGTGTGAAAAGGGAAAGCATAGCGCTCAAAACTTAAGAGCCCCACAGAACCCAATAAAAGCCACATTTTACAGAAGTGTGGGGACTTCTCTTGGGAGATAACTTTACATGGCTTACAAACCACAGCTAGAGGGAGGGTTTCCCTGCTCATTCTCTCTCTTTCTAGAGAATAGAAAAATTATCTTTAGTGCTTTGTACCCACTCCCACAGACCCTACACTTATAAATCTCCCCTTCCACAGAGAGAAACTTCCCTCTTTTAAAAATGAATTTAACAACAAATACATAATGGTATTTATACCATTATGGTATATTAGAAAGAGCCAAAGCCATGAAGTCAGGACAGGACATACTGAAATACTGGCCTACGGGTTAATGCAGTACTGGAGAGCAGTGCACGGTCATTGGCCTTTTTCATCGGGTCATTGAATGAGGGGCTTTGTCATCTGGGTGAGGGTTTCTTGGCTTGCGAAGCAGAGAGCTGAAGTGGCTCTGCTTGGGAAGGCACCATCACTCACGTGTGTTCTGGCATCTGCTCTGACAGGCCGTTCATGCATCCGACCCACCTCCAGTTTGGAGCATGGTTCACACACACCTTCACACATCCTGGCCTCACTCTGCACCCCTTTGTAGGCAGCCTACTGCCGTTTCCTCCTTGAACCTGGGACCACGGCACAAGAGGAATGTCCATCGTGAAGCATCACTCAGCCTGAAAACAAATGAAGTTCTGCCATGGGATCCCAATTTAGCAACACAATGCCATGTGCAGAAGCCAGTCACAGCGGGACAAATAGTGGTTTCCTCATGGGAAGTACTGGCCAGAATAGTCAGACTCAGAGAGGTGGGAGGGACTTTTCTAAGGGTTGGGGAGAGGGAAAAGTGGGGAGCCAGTGTTTAATGGGTACAGAGTTTTAGTTTGAGAAGATGAGAGAGTTTTAGAGAAGAATGCTGGTGATGTCTGTACAAGGCAATGGAGATTTTGTTACATGTCATTACTTACGAGTGTGGCGACCCTTGCCTGTAATCCTAGCCCTGGGGAAGTTGAGGCAGAGTCGGGACCCTTTAATACAATTCATGAGTTCAAGGCTAGTCTGGACCACATAGATACTCGATGGGCTACATTGTGAGACCCTCGAAAAGAAAGGCAAGCAAACTGTGAGCTTATTCTGTATGTAATGGGACCGTGGCTCACTGGTGAACCTCAGGGGATGCCATTCTCCTCTGCTTCCGCTTGCCAGAGCTGTCAGCTCCAGTGCTGACTCTCTGTTCCTGTTCTGCCCATCCCTCTCTTACCCTCGAGTCACTGTTGCGGTGATGTAGGTGTGTCATCTCCTAGAAATAGCAACTGAAATGTCTCTCTGCTGCCAGGGATGACTGATCAGGTTGCTCCTGCCATCCTCCCTAAAAGAAGCCAACTTCTGTCCCCACAACTCCCGATCCCTGGCGTGTTCACTTGCGTGGGTGAGGGGCTCTGGGATACAGGAGTGCCAGGAAACATCACACAGCTCCACAGGGCTGAAGAGTAGACTGGCGGGACCTCTCTAGGAGAGTCTTTGCGTGTTGGCTCTTTAAGTTAATCTCTGAGCCTGGTGGGAACCTGAGGGTGGGTCATTGGCCCAATGTGGCTCTGTGCAAATGGGATTCAAAGATGGCAGCAGTAAGTAAGATGGGTCGGGTATGAAGGCTGTTCAGAACCAGATAACACATTTGCCTCTTCCTGTTCACAGTTGGCCCAGTCTTTGAAGACAGATACCACAGTGAGAGAGTGAGGTTAGTCTGTTAGGTTGACCGGTACAGTCTTGGGAAGAGGGCTCTCACCCAGAGAGCTGAGAAAGCACTCAGTGCTGGGCAGCCAGGAATAGGAAGGGCTCCTCTCTGCTGGCTCCACCTCCCTGCCTGGTAGCCCTGACCTCAGACCTGTTCTCTGGTGGGGACTGCACATCAACAACTTGTCTCCTTCCTTCCTTCTTACCTGCAGAATTCCAGAGGCAAGAGAGCGTCCGGTCACAACACAAAGGCATCCAGTTGTATGACACCCCATATGAGCCCGAAGGCCAGAGCGTGGACTCAGACTCAGAGAGCACTGTGAGCCTTCGGCTGCGGGAGAGCAAGCTACCCCAGGATGACGACAGGCCTGCTGATGAGTACGACCAGCCATGGGAGTGGAACCGGGTCACCATCCCCGCCCTGGCAGGTAGGAGCAGTGTCCCTGCTTGGGGGACAGTTGCTGAAGATCTCTCAGTACCAGTGCAGTAAACAGAAGACAAGTGGGTCCAGCCTGAACACCAGTTGAGTTGGGGACCACAAAGATAGTACAGGTTCCTGAGGGAAAAGAGGCCAGGCCAGAGAGAAACTCCAGTCTGGCTTTGAGGGCTCCCAGTCTAATCTCACCACCTTCAGGGCTGGCTCCCATGGGCTTCATGGTGTCTCATTCTGCAGTTTCAGTCCTACACAGCCCTCAGGGTCCTTGTGAGGAGGCAGTATAAGATGGGGGAAACCCCAACACCTTACTCATGCTTGGGCTCATAGTGTCTGGGAGAGCTAGTCTGGTACCTCACTCCTTAGCTTGGTCTCAGATCAGCAGTGTTAGATGGATTGCCTGTGAGCTTCTCAGAAATTGTGAGCTGCTCAGAAATAATAGCACCTTGGGCCAGTGAGTAAAGATGCTGGTCACCAAGCCTGCTGACCTCAGCTCAATTGTGGGGACCCACATGATGGACGAAGAGAATTCTTCTTGCAAGTTGTCCTCTGATTGCCACACATATGCCTTGGTGCATGCAAGTGCGTGCACACACACACACACACACACACACACACACACACACAGAGAGAGAGAGAGAGAGAGAGAGAGAGAGAGAGAGAGAGAGAGAGTTGGAGCATGTTCTACCAGAGCCTACATGATCTATGTTGATGTTCAAGTGGGAAGTACCTTAGCAATGATATCATCTTTCAGAATGCTGTCTGTCTGGAACCTGCCCACTGATGCCTGGAGACAGATATACTGCTGTCCATGTAGTTGGCCTCAGGTAGAGCTAGTTGGCAGTAAGTCTTAGGACCCACGATTGCCCAGTCTGCTCCTGGTTCTTGTCACCTTTTTATTATCGTTGGTGTCAGTGTCACTCAGACTCTTGCCCTGCCTGCCTCCCACCAAGTCTCTTGGCTTTACATGTCCTACTCTAGAGCAGGTCTGTGCCTGTCCCAAGCATCTCTGGGTGCCTTTTCATTGCCTGGGATGAAGGTGGATGCTCAGAGTGTTTCCTCTATCCAGGCAGCAGTGGGTGGAGGCTATTGGCCACCACTCAGGATGATGATGCTTTACAGCACCTTGACTGGATGACTGAGTGTCATCATGGTTCCGGTTGCTAGCCCCAAAGTGTGGCTGCTATATGTTGTATCAGTGTGCATGCACATGAGGAGTGCATGTACAGGCATGCGTGTACAAGTGTGTGTACTCGTGCTTCAGCGAGGCCCTGTAGTGTTCAGGGACTGGCAGTGCTGCTGTTACTGTGCTGTCTCGTAACAACCCCAGTTTCCCTCAGGTCTCAGGAGCTCACTAGGGAACAGCTATGTAAGATGAAGTTGGCTGAGCTAAACCGCCCCATCTTCTCTCCAGAGCTCTATTTTTGTGATTCTGCATGCTCAACCTGGTTGGAGAAACCTGCCTGGTGGGGACCCTTCTCTGTGTTTTCAAATTCCCAAAAGGCTTAGAAGGGGTAAAGACTGAGACTAGGCCCCAGAGGGTGGTCAGCGTTCTGGAGGACTCTGACCGTAGAGCGCACTTCCCAGCTTTGGAGGCCGTTGTAGCTGCAGTGAGGAAGGTGAGGAGCGGAGACTCGCTCTACTGCAGGAGCATGGATTGTAGGCAGTTCTGGCCACGCGCCCGTGCCCCTGGAACCACCCCACAAGTGCCAATGAGTGTAGGCAGGGAGGCTGTTGGTCCCAGTCTGTGGAACAGAGGTGCTTTATAGCCTGTAGGTTGCCACCCTGCTCTGAGCAGGTGACTACAGACTCTTTTCAACCAAGCCCCCAACACACACACACACACACACATCCACACACTCTTGTGTATGTGTGTCTGTCTCCCTCCCTCCCTCCCTCCCTCCCTCCCTCCCTCTTGTCCCTGTCTCACTGGGAACTTAAGCCACAGGAATCCATGGTTGCTCTGCAGCTGTGTGGAGAGTATTCTGAGAGGATGGGGTGACCCTAGCTTCCAGAGAGTGGGAGCCTTCCCATCCCTCAGGAGCCTGCAGCACACAGCTCATTAAGGGTTAGAACTTGGGGAGTTAGACTGGATCCCACCAGTTATTTAGTGAGCCCTTGGTGCACCTTTCCTTCTGAGTGTTTTGAGGTAGTAAGGTTGGTGGGACAGCTTGCAAGAGGAGCAGGTCCTGCACAGAAGGTGGCCTGAGACTAACGCCAAGGGTTAAGGATGAGGAACCACTCAAGTTGGACAGCAGACACCTTAGGCTGTCAGATGTCTGAAGGGATTGTACCTGCCTGGGGAGTTTGACTGCCTTGCTGGCCAATGAGCCCAGCAGCCCTGTGAAGCCTTAGTGAGCTTGCGGAGCCTCCCATCTGGACAGCGTGTTCTCATTGCTAGCATCAAGTCTGTGCCTTCTGCATGCACAGTCTTATGTATTCTCATGGCCACCATACAATGTCACATAAGTTGTGTTTGGGGACCTGCAACTGCTGTATCCCCAGCCTCACATAAGGGACTAGGAGGGCTCCAGGCTAGGTTTCCGTCTTTTAAAACAAGGAGAACCTTACATGCTATTTGGTCTCACTCTCCGTGTCCTGGAGAAACTGAGGCAAAGGGGAAGAGAACTACAAAAGACCTTGTGACAGAGCCAGTCAGGCTGTCTGTGGGTGTGGGAGATCTGTACCCTTTCACTTCCCAGACAGAGAAATCTGCACTGAGTCTAAGAAATAATCAAAGCACCTGATAGTGTAGAGTCTGGCAGTGGCAGCCAGGTGGTGGGCCTCTTGAGAGACAGTTACTTCATTTGTGACTCACTGTCTCAGGATTGTCTCCCTTCAAGGTACTTTACGGTGCCCTGGGCTCTGCCACAAGCAGAAATGGAAAACAGACACATGACTCAGATGGGCTTATCACTCAGCAGTTACTTGGGGCCCTTGTCTGTACCCCATACCAGCTCCTTGGCACGTTGGTCTGCCTTTGAAAGTTTAGGTCAGTGTGTCTTATCTGTTGCTCACCAGCTCATCAGCTTAGACCTCAGGCGGGTTGCTCACCTTCCTGAGCCTCAGTTTTCCCATCTGAAAATTGGTGATTGTCTTAAGTCTTGTAGCATGGGCTTCTTGAAAAGCCCAGTGCAAAACAATGGATTTTCATGCAGAGATCTCTGGATGAACAGACACTGAGAGCCCTAAAGGACTGTGCCTGTGAGGTTTATTACTGGAGTTCTGGAAGGGCTTGCCAAATTAAATAAAGTTTAATTTAATATAAAAAAACAGCACTGCATGAAGAGGCGCTTAGCAGCCCTGGAGGCCTCATTTACAAAGCTCACTCCTGATTATACCTGGCAGTGGGAACCGGGCTGGGCTGCCTGAAAGGCAGCTCTGCTGTGGGGAGTCTGTTCCTCCATTACCTAGCCCTCACTCCTGGTCATCCCGCTTGAGGCTCAGGCCAGCAGTCTGAGTGAGAGGAGCCTCTGTCTCTCCCTGTGTTAGAAGTGATCTGTTTGGTCTCCCTAGAACAGGAGTTTTGAACTTGAGCTGCAAATAAGCCATTGCAGAAGGTGTTACAGCACCAGGTGCCACCTGAGCTCTGACTGTCAGGTAAGAGAAGTCGAAGGTTCTCTGGAGGACTCCGTAGAGAACCTCCAGTTCATCTATGACATACTGTGCATCAGGTGAGGGGCTGAGGGAGCCAGGGCGGGTGTCGCAGCTCATCTCAGGTGACACCAGCGTTAGCCCTTCCAGAAAACCTCCCCTAACACGACAGTCCCCTCAGCCTCGGGATTGGGCTGAGCTCCTGTCATATTCTTTGTGTTGTGTGGTCTGTTCTGGAACAGCCAGATGCACCGTTGTCATGGTGATCTCATGGGGTGCTAGTGCTGTGCCCCATGGGTAGCCCCTCTGAAGTTTTGATATCTTCTCAACATTATCAAGGGCATTTGAAAGGACAGAGAAAGAGAAAGTGATGTCCTATGCATGTATGGCTGCTTCTAACAGTTGAGAGTCATCTGAGCTAGCTCAGTTGGCTGATTTTTTTTTTTTTTTTAAGGAACCCCAGTATGGTAAAAGGGGAAAGAGGAATGGACAAGAAGCTAGCTTTTATTGAGCAGAGTTTCTGAACCTGGTTTGAATTAACCCTACAAGCCCTGCTGAGTGGGGTTGCTTCAGTGTGGTAATATGAATGGTAATACTGAAGCCAGACAGCAAGCAGCTCACCTGCAGTCCCTAGCAGTGAACCTGGGCCCGTCTGAATGAAAAGTGCCTTCACCACTGTCATATTGGCCTCATCTGGAAAAGGTGTTTTTGAACCTGGTACAGGGTAGCTTGGGAGATTCCTGAGGTAGAAGTAATTGCTCCACTTGCTCTTTGGCCTTAGTATTGGTCTGGTCATTGCCCCTACAGGTGCAGATACCGTGAAGTTAGTACTCTGGTGCTGTGTGCTCTGGGCATGGCCCACACTTGCTGCTCTTTGGGGACCCAGAGTCTGCAGAGGATCCCACAGGGAGTCTCAGACCTGGCCATGGCTCTCCCCACGCTCCAGCTGCTTCACAACTGGCTCCCTTGAGTCCCAGAATGCCTCCTGTCTCCTTCATGGCCTCCCAGAATGCCTTGGGCCTGTGAGGAAATTAACAATTGTGTTTGTTTGGGGAGCTTTTTGCTGTGTAATGAGTAACAGCCGTAATTAATGTTTAACATGCAGGTCTACCAAAGGAAGTGGGGGGCAGGGTTAAGATCTGTGGGGATCTCTCCCTCCTTTGGCTAAATATTATTGAAGGACAGGTTTCTCTGGTTGGTTTTTCTATCTGACATATTAATGAGCTCATTTATCAATCTTAAAGAAGGAAACCGAGAGCATCAGCATGTCATAGCTTTGGGTTCTTGATCATGTGCTGCTGGAAAGGTCTCTGCAAATGTCTTCTTCTCCTGTGTGCAGTTCAGTGAGTGGTCCTGTCCTTCTGCTTGGCGGGTCAGAGATCGCCATGGAGATGGAGACTGTAATCTGCATGAGGTCGAAGCACTGCCTGCCCCGTGCACAGATGTGTCCTCACCTGGCTCCAAGCCTGGTGCCCAGTGAGTGCTAGGAAGCTGTGTGGTTACTAAGTCAGGCCTGGCCACAGAAGTGCCACGCACTCTTCCAGGCTAGGTTCTGCCAGTGGCTGTGTGGCAGCCGGTAGTCCATGCTCTCATCCCTCTTGTGTGCTGGACATCTGTGTCCTGGCCACATGAGACCACGTTTGTGTGGCCCGACCTCCTCCCTTCCTGCCTATGTCTGAATTCCCTCTAAGAAACTGAAAGTGTATCCTTCCTGTCTGCGGAGGAAGCCGCTGCCCAGAGCCTTGTGTTTGTCGCCAGCACCGGTTTGTATCTCCTCCCTCATTGTCTACAGTGGGCAGTGCATAGACACACACAGTGGGCGGGAGCTTCCGCCAGCACCGGCCTGGGCGGCTGCTCTTTGGACTAGCAGACGAGGAGCAATCACTTTCCCCAGGCTCTAAGAGTCTCGTGGGTGTCTGCAGGTGAAAAGGTTACACATCACACAGGGCCTCAGCCTTGAGCGATTCCCAGTAACAGGTGACAGGTGAACCCAGCCCTGAGCCCTGGAAGGAATCAGGTGCTCAGGCCATGGGTCTGCATTCAAAGCTGCCATTTGCTGTCAGTGACAAGTTGTCTGTCTTCTCACCTGCAGGATGAGGGTGACACTAGGCACTAAAGTTGAGGCTTTGAGTGCCCAGAAGTGTTGGCTGCTGTTACCCTGTTGTTACTGTTGAGGGCTTTGATATCTGCTGCACTGTAAGAGATCTGTGCTGAACTGGACTCGGACTGAGGAGACCCTGGTTCTAGCTCCATGGTTCTCATCTGTGAAATGAGTTGTGGTGGAAAAGATGGCTACTCTCAGCTGTGGGGCTTCATAGGTCTTCTGCGATCAGCACTCAGCAATGCTGTCCATGTTTTCTCTGGGGGCACAGTCACAAATCAAAGGACAGAGGAGAGCACCTTCTGCCATCCTGCATTCACCTTCCCAGGTCAGGCATAGCTATGTGATTGGTGTTCTGGAACCATTGAGAGTCGTCAGCCCTCACTCTTAACATCTTGTCTTCACACATCCTATGAGGCAGCAGAAGTGCCCCAGGGTCAGAGGCCTCTTCATGATCCTGGAAATGCAAAACTTTGTGAGGCTACTAAGAGTCCTGTAAAAGAAGGGCTGAGGGGCGCACTGGAGAGTAGAGGGGCCTTTCCTCTGTGGGTCTCCGTCTCAGCATCTGTGAGCTGCAGGTTCTCAGGGGCAGCTGCATAATGTATATGCAAGTTTGGAACATTGCAGCTGAAGGGTGTGCTACCACAGAAGGGAAGTTTTAGTCACGCACAAGGGCTAATTGCATTGGTACAAATGTTTCTAGCCTTGGGGTAGGTAGTCCACCCCACCTCCAAAACCAGTGTACAGTGTCCCCTCCTCAGCATGCTGACACCCACCTGGCTCTCAGCATCCGGGATTGTATGCAGAGCCCTCCATCAAGGAGGTGCCTGGACATGTTGGCTCACCCCCTGTCTCTTTTCAGAGTAGTAGGGCATCAGTAAACAAGCCACACACCCACAACAGTCCCAGCCCCTCCTGTGCATCCTGTACGGTTTACGCAGAGGGTGGTCCTCAATCCTGGTTTATCACTGAGAGGCAGCTGAGAATCCCATCAGTCCCTGCATACCGTCTCCTCCTCCTCCTCGCCTCACTGCCTCTGCCAGCGCCGGAGAACAAATAACTAGAGGCTGCAGGCTGGCCAGAAATAAGGAGCAGGATTGCCAGAGCAGTGCCAGCCCCACCTGGGAAACCCTAGGTTTGAGGAGGCCCCAAGGCTGCCGAGTAGAGAGCTCAAGGGCTGAGGCCCAGCCAGTAGCCTGGCAAGGCCGCCTGCATCATTAGCTAAGCCAAGTTCTGCAGCCTCACAGGCCTGGTTTGTAAAGACATGAGCACGCAGCACTAGTCTCACACTAGAGGAAAATGTGCTCCCCGGATCTTCTGCAGTGTCCACTCATTTGTGGGAAATACAAACTATAAGAATGAATAAAAACACTTCCAAGAGGATTCTAAAATAGCTTGATTGGGCCTAGCAAAGTGGTTTGGTTCGAAAGGGTGCTTGCTGCTACCAAGCCCGAAAACCTAACCTCAGCCCCTAGAACCCCAGCACATGGCTGGCAGGGAAAGTCCAGGTGTCATTTCTCAAGGAATGAATGGAGGTAGAGTCCTGCAGAGCAAGGGAGAGACTGACTCATTCAACAAGTTTTGGTCATCACCTGTACACCAGATCTTGTTCTGGACAACAATACAGAATCAGATGGCTCTCCTACTGACACTTCTTGAGATCCTGAAGTCGGTTCTGATACAGGTTACCTTATCTTTGTGACTATATGAAAAGACATCCCTCACTTGTGACAGTGGAGAGGGGTCTGCCACAGATGGAAATCCCGCCTGAACCATTTCTACAGCCCTTCACTACTTAGGTGGTTATTAGCAGTTGAAGCTGCTGAGTTTGGAAAAGTTTAAAAATATTCCGGTGTCATGATGAGTGATGGCTCAGTAGGATGAAAGCCAGGTGTCCCCGACTCTCATGTTGGGCTACAGAGCTGCCGGTCTCCCTGGCTGTGCTTCAGTCTGTGGGCTGTTCCTTGGAGCCAGATGCACGGCCAAAAGGGACAGGGCTGAGACCATCTGGTTCTATGGAAATTACTGCATTCTTCCCAGCAGAGGCGGATGCTGAGATGGTAGACAAAGCACTTTCTCGGGTTGTAGGAGTCTAAAGGAATTCTACCTGGGGGCCTAGCAAAGCTACTCCAGAAGGTACATTCCAAAGGCTAGACAAAGACAACACAAGGGCCCAAAGGCAGGTAGCAGGCGATGGATTCAGAGACCATCCAGCCTCGGTGAGGAGAGCCATGAGGTGAAGGAGGAGGTCAAACTGCCTCCATCTTCCTAAGGACCATAGTGGAGGTTTTGCCTTTGAAGGGTTTTGCCCTGGCCTCTGGGGCAGTGGTCAAGGGCTGTGCTGTAGAGGCTGCTGTCTGTGGCCTGCTCTAAACAGGAAGGAAATCACACTGAAGGAGCATATTGGTTTTATGTGAGCTGCAACAGCCCATAGCATTTTCTAAGCAGCCTCTCTAGGGTAGACTATAGAGTAAATTGAGCAGTCAGGACTGGAGAGGCTGAAGGAAAGCCTTGCCAGGATCTGCTCCATAGGACACTGGAAGGCTAGAAGGAGTAGACAGAGGTTCCTGGAGCCCCAGACACACGGCCAAGGACTAGACCATAGGGAGAGACCAGCTCCTCTAGGGAGTCGTGGGCAGCGTTCATGCCAGTTCTGGGAGGCCTGCATATATATGCAGTGCCGTTCAGATGGAGCATCTGGCCAGGCGAGGGGACCACAGCGTCTGCCCACCTAGACCTCAGCTTGTGAAAAAGGAAGGCAGATTGGGATGAACCTGACCCTGCTGTCCCAGAGTCCTGGGCTTCACCTTACCTTGCCCCTGTGCTTCCTCACACCTGCCAGGTCCACCAAGGCAGGAGTATTGTGGAGTTCTGTGCTCAGGAGGTACCTCAGACACTGCTCTGTTGTTAGAAGTGAGGGCCCCAACGTCAGTATAGATGAGTATCAGCTTCCTAATATGGGGGCTGTGGGGACCACAAACTTCTGAAACAGTCCAGGAGAAAGCCTTATAAAAAGTGGGGCATTTGAGTGATGAGCCCTGTCCCCTGGCCGCAACTCTTGGGTAGACATTGAGCAGACTTGCTGACCCTGCAGACACTGTTCTGCTGCTGCCGGGGCCAGTCTCCATCCTGGGACCCTAGTAGATGCGTGCCTTGGTTCTACACAGTGGAATCGCCCTCCCTTCCTCAGGATGCCAACTTGCTTTTTAATTGCCTATCGGTGGGACTCATTAAGTTTTGTCCTCTGAACAACTCACGGGGCAGCATATTTTCCTCTGAATGCAGATATTCTTTTGAGGAATTGCATCTTTATCTCTTGCAGGAAAATCACTAAATTAAAAGAATTGCCATTTCAAATTGCAGATTAAAGAGAAACGTAATTAGAAGGAATGGAGGCAGTTGTATTTGGAGCTTTGGTTCAGAGCCCCCCTCCCCTCTTGGTTGTTGAATCTCAGCACTTGGAGTTTGTATATTTGTGTTTTAGGTGAAATGATTTGCCTAATTAAGCTTGTCATTCATTACCACCTGCTCTTCTGAAATATATGGCTGCGTTATTAAGCATGCCAGAGGATGTATCAGTTAATTCAGTAAGGAATTGCAGTGTCGGCCAGGACATTCTTAGGTTTTATCTGATAGGAAAACCAATCCCTCTCCCCAATAAAACAAAATATCAGCTCATTAAAATGTTCATTTAGTCATGCATTGGGCACCTGTTTCCTTGCAGGTACTGTGTAGGTGTGGGGCAAGTGGGGTCTAAGCTATGGCCCATTTTCAGTGGCCCATGGGAGCCAGGCAAGGAGACTGGTAATTTGGATGGCTGAGGGAGATCTGACGGGGCATCCTGGAGAAGCAGCTTCTGAAGGATAACAGAGCTGGCTGAGACCTGAACCTGAGCAGGCAGCCAACCAGGTATCATAGGGTGTCTGTACCTGAGAGATTTTCAGGGCTGGTGAGGTGGTTCAGTGGTTAAGAACACTTGCTAGAGGACTGGAGTTCGGTTCTAGTACCCACACTGGGTGGCTCACAACTCTGACTCCAGCTTTGGTGGATCCAACACCCACTTCTGTCTTCTGTAGGCATCTGTACACATGTGGTACATGTGTAGGCATGAGCATGCGCACGCGCGCACGTACACACACACACACTTTTTTTTTTTTTTAAGATCTTGTGTTCCTCTACACCTAGTTCCTCAAACTTCCTAATGCTGCAACCCTTAATACAGTTGCTCATACTGTGGTGACCCCCAACCATAAAAGCGTTTTGTCGGTACTTTTTTTTTGGTTTTTCGAGACAGGGTTTCTCTGTGTAGCCCTGGAACTCACTCTGTAGACCAGGCTGGCCTCGAACTCAGAAATCTGCCTGCCTCTGCCTCCCAAGTGCTGGGATTAAAGGCGGGCGCCACCAGAGCCCAGCTTTCTTGGTACTTCTTAACTGTCATTTTGCTACTATTATCAATAGTAATGTGAATATGTGTTTCTGGTGGCCTTGAGCAACAGCTCTGAAAGAGTCACTTGCCCCAAAGGGGTCACAGATTAAGAATTGCTGCTCTGCAGCCTTAGTCTGTGGTCTACATGGGAGGCCCTGTCTGTCCCATTATGCAGCACTGCTGTGTGTTCACTTGTGTCTGTCCATGCACAGTGTCTAAACGAAGAGGAGCATGCTCAGGGAGCATCGTGCCCCACACAGAGCTCAGTAGGTTTGCCAAGGAAGCAGGCAACTCCAAGGGCCTGAGACAGGAAGATGAAGAGTGATCTGGCAGCCATGGAAGAGAAAACCTGGGGGCTGTGGGGACATTCCCCTTGCTCATGGTATCTGATCTAGTTTGAGAATTTAGCATTCATTCTTGAATACATCCCCTCAGGTCCTGCTGCCTAACACTGACTCATCCAGCATAGGAAGTTTGGGGGACACACTTAAGCCATAGCAAAATCCAGCATTTTGGGACCCCCTCTCATTCTTGCACCGTGTCAAGTGCTACGGCACCGCTGTCCCAGCTGGGACTGGTGCCCCAGATACAGCTGGGCCCCAGCTGGGACTGGTACACCAGTTGAGACTGGGCCACAGGTAACACTGCCTCCTCTCCTTTCTGTTCTCAGCCCAGTTCAACGGCAACGAGAAGCGGCAGTCCTCACCATCACCTTCTCGGGACCGACGGCGCCAGCTCCGTGCTCCAGGAGGTGGCTTCAAGCCCATCAAACACGGGAGCCCTGAGTTCTGTGGAATTCTGGGGGAGAGAGTAGATCCCACCATCCCACTGGAGAAACAAATGTAAGTGCACTGATGCTTCCTCTAGCTGCTGTACCCCCTTCCATAGTTGATCACTGGCCCCTCATGACAGAAGCTGTTGGGAGGTCAAGGTTCCCAACTCCTGGGCTGGCTTGGTCTCTTCACACCATGCTGCCACCCTGATCCTCAGTGGCTGGCCATACAGACTGAAAGTCTTCAGTCGTTTCTCTCATTTTTCATCCTAGTTCTAAGTCTAAACTAAACCTGCCCTCAGCATAAATTAGATTTCTTCTCTAGCTGTTGTATGGCTTCTGTGTTACGTATGCTCAGGCCTTACACTCTTGGTTCGTTTCCCAGTCTGAGCCAGCCCTTGTTGTCCTACCTCTTCTCCAAGAGTTGAGCCAGGCCTGGCCCTTTCATTGCCTTTCCTCTCGACCATGGTGCCGGCTTCCTGCTCATCCAGGTCTCTGTCCTGTTCAGAAAGCTCCTGTGACTCCATTACTCCAGGATGAAGCCTCAGCTCCCTTGGTTTCCTAACACATCAGTTCTTTAACGAGCGAGAGTTTCTCTAGGTGTATCATCTGCTCAGCAAGTAAATGTACGGGAAAAGGGCTCTCTTGCTGCCTGGACGGGAACATTGAGGCCCAGCCTCATACCCTAGATCTCACTCTTTCTGCTGTCATCTCCTCTTGGACTTCTCCTACGTCCAGCCAGAGCATGTTCCTGGTGCAGAGTGGATCTTTACAAAGTGAGAGATGGCTGATGTTGGCACAGAGTAGGTCTTAATAAGGACAGCTATAGCTAAAACTGGCCAGTTACCAGGAGCATTCCTTGTGTATGTGGCGAGTTCTTATCAGTTCTCACCAGTTCTTACAGGTTCTTAGGTAGTGTCCTTCTCCAGGGCTTCTCTGACTATTCTTGTCCAAGAAGCATCTCTGGCCACGCCTATCACAGTTCCTCGTGGCTCTTGTATTCCTATGGAACACTGTGCTGTCCAGAATGGCTTCTTTTGCTCTCTGCTGACCTTCCCTCTCCATGTCAGCCCCTTGAAGATCAAGGGTGCAGTGAATAAAGACTGGAGAAAGCAGTGGCTACTGGATAGGAGGAGTGGCGGTGACGAGTCTTCCTGATCCCTCAGTTTGGCCTGGCTGGCTATCTCCACAGGCTCTAGCTTATTCCCAGGGTGACCCCCTGCTCAGACCCAACAGCAGTAGGCCCAGCCCCCCACAGGACCACCCAGGCTAGACTGTGCTCTACAGACTCCCTACTGACAGGCTGCCTGCTGCCCTCCCAGCTCCTGATCCAGTGCCCTTTGCCCCTCTTTTTGATCCTGTACTCCAGGTCCCGCCTTTCTTTCAACATGAAGTAGCCAGGAAAGGACCTGGCAGCCTAGCCTCTTTGCCACCAGGGACTACCCTTAACACGGCCCCTGGAGGCCCTTCTCTTATCTCTGATCCAGCCCCTGTGTTCAAGGGGGGCAGACAGTGGGCAGCACTTCCCTAGAGACCTTTCCTACCTTCCTTGAGGACTGTTCAGTGTCAACTGGCTGGAAATTGTGTTCTTAATAAAACGCTTTGTCAGCTTGCTGGGGTTGTATTGCTCAGGCCTCCCCTCCTGAGCCTGGTCTCACCAGATCTGTTATCACTTATTTGTGAAGCCAAGTTTGTTTTAGTGTGCCTGTTTTGCACTATGGCAGTCTAAGCATCCCCAAGCCATGGTTTGATGTCTGTGTAACCACAGAAAGGCAGCTGGCAATCACAGTGTCCGTGTCCCTGTGTCCCATGTCCCCCACCCCCATACACACCAGGCATCCTACATACAGTTGCTTCTGCTGCAGTGTTTCTGTCATGGGCCCAGCATAGACACAAAGGAGTTTTTTGACTGCCTCCTTCTGTCAGTGAAGTCCTTTGCTGTCCCATTGAGACTTGTCTCCAGCTTTCCCAGTCACAGAAACACAGTTTTCATCTCATCCTGTGGCCAGTGGGGCTGTGTGCCCTTTGCACCACATGTTTGTCCTTCCTCCTCTCCGGCTCACGTAGTATCCAAAATTGGGATGCTGTGATTCTCATGTGCCCAGCTAGTGCCAGGACCATTTGGTAGGAGCAGGTTCCAGCTACTCTGTTTCGGATTAGAGAGCTGCCCTGTGCCCGGCCCATGTTCTAGGAGCCCCCGACCGTGCTGCCTGGTTCCCCGCCCCAACCCCATCATCTCTCTACTGCTTTCCAGCGCTAGTCTCACACTTACACTTTCTAGCTGCTATTCTTCATACCTTCCCCCCATCCTTTGGTCTGCACTGATAAATCCCTTTCCCCACAGCCTTTCCTGGTCACCATGCCTAAAATAGTCCCAGCCATGTGGCCTGGCTTCACTTTCATCTCCCTCAGCACCTGTCACCACAGGGCCCGCTTGATGAGCACAGAGTATCTGGTGTTGGACTGCACGGAACGTGAGCCTTCCATGGGCGGGGACCCGGGAGTTCCCATCAGGATCTGACATGCAGCAGACTCCGGCAGAGCAGCTGTTGAACCTCCTCACAGGAGGCTGGAGCCAGCAGCTACCCCCCCCCCGGGGGGGGGGCGGGCACCGAGGCTCCTCAGAGGTCACTCGGGGGCCCTGTTCCTTCTCCTCTCTGACTACACTCTTGTTCTCTTCCCAGATGGTATCATGGGGCCATCAGCAGAAGTGACGCTGAGAACCTGCTGCGACTCTGTAAGGAGTGCAGCTACCTTGTCCGCAACAGCCAGACCAGCAAACACGACTACTCCCTCTCCCTGAAGTGAGTACTGTGTTCCCTCTGCCTGCCCCCAGCACAGTGGAGCATGCCTGCATGAGTCTTCACAGAAAGGCTACACTCAGTTCCCCTGAGAAACTTGTCCCTATCAGTTATTTCAAGCCTCAGTTTTAATTTGGTCTCATACTGGGAACACAGAGAAGTGGTGTGGTTTCTGCAGCTGCCTTTCCACAGTGGAGAGGCTTATCCTCACACATACAGCCACTAGCCAGGAAGAGCGCTCCTGTTCAGCAAGCCCAGGCTAGACCTGACTCTTAGCATGTCTTGCCTAGCATCAGCTTCACACCAGTCCTTAGGTGAGGAATGTGTCGTCCCACTCTGTAGACTGGGAAACTGAGACTCACAGAGAGCAGGTGGTGGATGACTGTCTATCTGACCGTCATAGTGCTGTGTAGCTACTTGTGAGAACCCTTTCCTAGTCCCCAGGTTGTCTCTGGACTGATCTTCTTTTCAGTACCCCACAGTTTGGGAGGGAATGCTGTGAACCGGAGAGGCCCCCACCGATGTGGCCGCTTTGCAGCTGCTCAGGTCCTTCCGATCCATGAGCTGTTGAAATGAGCAGGTTCAGAAGGAAGAGGTTTGGATTTTTTTCCCTCCTGCTGGAATGTCCCATAGTTCAGTGCTGTTGCTAGATAGGATCCAAGGGCTCTTCCAGACTCCAGTGTGGAGATGGGAAATTCGAGGCTCAGAGGAAAGAGGAATTCTCCAAGGGCACAGAGTTAGGGACAGGATTAGCGCGTGAGCCCAGGCCCTACATCCAGATATAATAAATAGAGTGGAGCCCTCTGCCTTGCCTCCCTCTGCCCTAGTTAGTGCCAGAGCTCAGGATGAGCATAGGCTGGACCCCACTTCTTTCAGGAAACCTTGTACCTATGCTGGCAGGGTGGACTTTCTGTCACAGGGCCAGCCTTCTCCCCTGTCCTAGACAGCCTGGTGCCAATTAAGGGCACTGGGGGGGTGCTGGTTTGTTCCCCCTCTCTTTATCTTTCTCTCTGAGTTCCTCAGGGATTATATTGCTCCTAGAATCCCCATTGTTTGGTGACTATGAAGAGGCCACTACAGAAGACCTAGTTACATGTTCAGTAGAAGAAGGAACAGAAGCCATGAGTACCAGGGCAGGGCCTGGTCAGGTACCAGCCTACAGGTTTGTTATATGGAGACATGCCTCCAAGCAGTCTCCTGGGTGCTGGCACCCTTAGGAACTTGAGCACAGCTGTGCCTGTGGAAAACCGTCTACTGAGAAACTGAAGGAGTTTGCAGCCAGTTGCTGAAGAACTGACTCCAGTGGGTCTAGGGTCATTCATATTTCCACCTCTTTTCTCCTCATTACCTAATATGCATAGAAACCAAGTCACAGGTAGATGCCAGAGGCCAGAAGCTTGGCCCCTTTATCCCTGCCATGTGTATTTGTTGAGTTGGGGCCCCTAGGGGAGGTAGTACCTTGGTTCTGCTTTTATGGTGTCATTCAGGTGGCCTAGGTGCTGTGGTAGCCAGTGGGAACCCACCTCCCTCCCTGGCTTGTGGCCTTCACAAGTCTGAGCCTCCCTGTCTATCTGTGCACTAGGATGCTAGTGATCTGTTCCTAGCAACAAGCATCCAGTCTAGTCAGATCCTTGCCCATGTGACCTAATGTAGTTCCCACCCTGTCCCTGTTTCCTGCCAGTAACCTTGAAGATTGCTTGTAGTCCAGTTAAGAAACCTGTTGTCCTAGCCAAGCATGGTGACACATCCTTTTAATCCCTACACCTGGGAAGCAGAAGCAAGTGCATCTCTTGAGTTTGAGGCCAACCTGGTTTCTGCAGCAGGTTGTAGGCCAGCTGGGTGTATCATGAAACTTTGTAGCCCCAAGACTGTAGAAGCTGTCTGCCCTTCCACACACTGCTCACTATACGACTTCACTTCACTTAACAAGTCCCTTCCCTTTCCTGGGTCCATCAGCATGTGTCCCTGTCTGTGGATTCAGCCCCACTTAGTCTTGGTGTGTATTCTCTGGCTAGACGAACTGCGCTTCCCTAGCCAGTGGCATGGAGCATGCGGGACAAGAGCACTGTGCCCAGCCAGAGGTGACCTGTAGAGGGTGGTCACCTGTCCTGTCTGATCTGATCACACAGGGCTACTGTGTACCGATCACTCTGCTAGCACAAGGAACTGGGGCTGAGGGTTGGCTTTGTTTGTTTAGAGCCGTTAGCGTACCACCCCTGATGGTCAGAGGGGTGTGCTCACCCAGGCAGCCTTTCCTTGAAGAAAGGAGAAGTGGAGAGAGTGCCTTCCAGAACAGCCGTGGTACAGTGAGTACTGCTGCCAGGGAAAGCACCACCCTTGCCAGCCTGTGTGCAGTATGTGGTTTCTCACATCCTCAGGCCTGCTGCCAGGGGCTAATGGGGGAATGTCAGCCCCACACGTACACGGGTTGCAAGCTGACATCGGAATTCCAGCTATGCTGCTTCTCAGCCTCTGGCCATTTTCATGTTGGCCTCGGGTCCCTCTGTGAGATAAGTCTATGGGGTAGAATGTGCTTGGGGACGCCTCACTGTCCCCTAAGACAGAGCCCTTCCCTGCTCTGTCCTTCCCTTGGAAGAGTTTTGTGGGAGCCCTCTGTACCTGGCACTGGGCTCAATAGAGAGAGCCAAGGCAGACAGGCCTGGCTTCAGGGACTCATACCCTGCTCATTCTGACTGCCTTGCTGTTTGTAGGACAGCACAAAGGACTTTAGGTGCCCAGAGGTGACCTGTAGAGGGTGGTCACTGTCACTAAAGATTGGGAACTGCAAGGCAGAAGCAGCACATGCCTCTTAAGAGAACCTAGTGTTCCTCAGGCAACAAGGACATCAGTAAATGGTAAAGCCAGGCAAAGACATGGGATGTTGTGACAAGGCCACTGGCCAACAGGTCCTGCTTGGAGTTCTGCCCTCTCATCTGTCAGCAGAACTGTGGGGTGTGCACGTATGCAAGCACGCGTGCACGCACACACACACCCTTATATTTGATCAGAGGGCTTAGGGTGTCAGCTGTGGAAGTGACTTTAAGGATTTACCTAAATGAGGACATAACCCTGGTATATATCTGACCACTGACAGTGGAGGCAGTGACTTACTTGGTCTGGACATACTGTCCCCTCCTGGTCCCTGTGTCTCTGGTGACCCAAGTCATTGTCTATACGGCATCCGCCGTCAACATTCAGATGTGCCATCACTCCCCCACCATGGTCCATATCGACCCTTGAAGCTAGTCAGCGCGCCTACAAATAGCTTTGTCATTCAAAGTATCTTGCTGCGGATACCTCTCTTGCCACCATCAGCATGACAACATGTACTAGCCAGCTTCATGCCTACCACTGGTCCTGGGTGTGCAGGGTACACCGTCTCCAGCCAGGCAAGCAAGGTTGCGCCTTTGGCATTAGTGAGAAAATATCAAAAGCTGATGCCCTCTGCTTTCCCTGGAAAGGCAGTCAGGCCTGGGGAAAGGGATGAAGGTGAGGAGCAGTCACCGTAATAGGATTCTTCAGGCACTTTCAACTGTGAGGGCTCTTCGAGCTTTAGCTCTGTGAAAGTTTGCAAAAAGAATCTGGAGAAGATAGGGGAAAGAGGACTTAAAAGACTGCAAAGTTTAGTCCTGGGGTGGGATGAGTCCTACTAGGGGCAGGGGTGGGGACCATTCATTCCTGTGGGGCCTGAGATGGGTTACACACAGTCATACTTCTGAAGCCTTAGCAAGAAGCTGACAGGGACCCAGCCCCACCTCCCTCCTGCACTGCACTGGGGCAAGTGGCACCTTAGAGCCCTCACGAGATAAGCTTTTGGTTTTCAAGTCCTCAGAGATGGATTGCCTACTACCAGGGATTGACCTGTTTCTATCACACCCCCAACTCCAGCCTGAGCATCAGATGCCTTCCTCCGCCTGCATGCTTTGTCCTGTTTGGGCCCACTTACTCCTGGAGTTCCATCCCTGCAGGACCTCACAGCCTGGCAAGGAAGAGAAGTACACTATAGGTGTTAGAGCTTACAGGTTGGAAAGTGCCCTGGGCGCACATGAGGGAAGGGACCAGAGAGGAATTTGAAGGACAATAGGCCTTAAAGGGTGGGCAGCAGAGGAGGAACAGGCACAAAGCATGCTTAGAAGAAATCCCACAGTGAGCTGTGCCCAGGAATGCTGCCTAAAGGATGGGACTTTATCTCAGAGGATTGAGGCGTCCCCGCTGGGTGCACACACAGTACAGTGATGATCTCTAAGCCTCATTCTAGATTCATCAGTGAACTAGAGACATGAATGTTGCCAAAGGGAAAGGCCAAGCTTTGGCCTCCCATGTCTCACATGCCACACCTGTGTCATCTGAGTCTGCACTGGCAGAGCCCTGGCAGGGGACCTGCTGTGAAAAGGTTGGAGGTAGCATGAGAACACCCTGGGGTTAAAGCTCAATCAGAGGCATCTTTCCTGGAATTCTAGTTGCAGATGTTTCACCAGCCATCTGGTGCTAGGCAAGTGGTTGTCTCCCCTGGGCCTCCCTTGACAGGAGGCCTATGGGTAAAAAGTAGGCTGGGCAGGTGAGGTCCACTGTGGCGCTGGCACACAGTAGGCATTCAGGACATGCTGAGCTCTGTTTCCTGTTCTTCCAGAGCCTTTCAAAACTACCCTGAAAGCAGCACATGCCTAGAGTCATTCATATTAGTATCCTTAAGACTGGGGGTGGGGGTGGGGTGCACCGCATAGCACTGGGTGGCAAACATGAAGGTCTAGGTTCAATTCCCACACTGCAAACAAATGATAATAAGGTCTGAGGTTTGGTCATTATACTTGCTTCCAGCTTTGTGGCCCTACAGTGGACCACAGAGGTTTTCTTTGAATCTGAGGACAGAGGAGGGCCCACTGCATCTCGCAGTGTGGGATTGTCAGTTTATGAAGAAAGGCCTCCATTTGCTTCGGGCCATCCCATTTCATTGCCTGGAGCAGTGGGTTGTGTCAGCTGCTAGGTGCCCAGTATCAACCAGTAAATCCCTCCGTGGGCTGTAGAGGAGGGTAGGTGGGTGTTGTAGGCCAGGAAGAGCTTAGGAGATGTATTTCGGTTAGGGGTATTTTTTTTTTCTTCTCTCCCCTCATTGATTTGTACAGTGAAGGAGAGAGTTTTCAAACAGTAGGCATGTCTGGGACCAGCCAGGCGAGCCAGTGATTAATCTTAGTTTGTTGCTGCTGACAGCCAGGAGCAAGAAATAATAAATGTTTGCAGGGAAGGGAGGGGGCGGTGAGAAGAAGCGGAGCTCTGCATCCAACAGTGGGGAACACAGATTTCACTGCCTCTGATGAGCCAACATCAGAGTTCCAGGGCCAGCGCTCCAGTGGTGAAGGGCCTACCTAGTTTGTACAAAGTCTGGGCTTCAATCTCCTGGGCCCTAAAACAAAAGCAAAAAAGAACCGTAGGAAGCTCAGAAGCTTCACTGCTCTGACTGAGGCCACCCCCTCCAACCACCCCCTCCAGGTCACAGCAGGGCTCCCCAGCAGGGCTCAGGAGCTCCCTGCATGGTCCCTTAGAGTGACTTCATCCTGGCTCTCCAGCTCTCTGGTCCCTAACAGCTCTCCCATTGTATCCTTAGGCTTTGGGAATCATAGGTCCCCTCCTATCAGAATCTCATTCTGGTCCCCCATGCAGCATGCCAGGGCAGGAACGCCAAAGATCCCAGGAACATTCCATCTTGGGATGTAGACAACAGAAAGAGACCCTGTAGATGAAACCAAGGCTCAGAGACAGGAAGTTGTTCCCCGCCCTCACCCTGAACCTCAGTCAGCATTTGAGACAGGTGAGCTTGGGCAGAGGTAGGCAATGCAGCTCTTACTACAGAAAGGATCCCTGGCCTTTCAGGCCGCTAAAGGGAAAGATGGTGTTCTGCTCAGTTAGTGTGCTTTGTGTTTTCTCCCTCCGGAAGGTTAAAGGAAGTATGTTAACTAAGAAGTGCAGCTTTAGGCAAAGGGACCCTAGCACTCTTTCCCAGGGGTGCAGATGGCCTCCAGAGTGAAAGTATGCAGGAGATGCGCCTGCCAGGCAGCAGACACTGCCTGCCACACCCTCAGCATTCGGCCAGCGCGGTCCAGGCCCCAGAGCCTGTATGTCAACAACGTGAGGTAGTGTGGTAGGCAGAAAACAATGGGTTCTGAATCCTGCACTACCCCTGGGTAGATGGGCCTAGCAGTCCTGACCCTTCCTTTGGGAAGGGAGTCAGACAGACCGCAGTTGCATTCCCCAGCAAAGCAGGTGGGAGCTGTCCAGCATTGATTAGCTCTGGATTACTAAAATCCAACCATGAGGTGGGACATGGGGGACACTAGAAAGGGGGTGGGCACTTAGAACTGTAGCTCTCCCTCTGTGACAGTGCCACCAGAAAGCTTTCATTCTTGCAGCTAGCAGAGGTCATGTGATGCCACAGCTGTGAGTGAAGCTCAGATTTTAATGCAGCCTGACATTCTTTCTGCTCTGTGTCGGTCGTCTGAGCAGAAGGCACCTCCTTCCTTATCACCAGGACTGCTCCAGATGTTCTTAGCAGGACCCACGTCAGGCATCTTCTGGCAGCTTTTCCCAGGCAGTTGTAACATGTCAAAAGTCTGAAGACATGAAGGGTCTGGGACTTAACGGTAGAACCAGAAAACAGCGCTTCTCTGTCTGGCTCTTAATCCATGGGGGGTTTCTACTTCCTTCTCTGCATCCCGTCCTCAGTATCAGTGGGGAAATGCAGCCATCCTCATTCCCTCTTTACAGTGGAGAAAGCCACGCTTAGCTAGGAACCTGTTCTGCAAGGCCGTGTAACTAGGGGCAGGCAAAGCATTCTGTCTGACCCTGGGCTCTGTTCTACACACACACACTCCAACTTACTATGGAGGTGTGTCATGGAAACTGGGGGTGTCTGGTAGCAGAGAGAAGCTCAAGCCAGCTCACAGGGTGGGGTACCTCCATAACTTTTCAGATGTGCTTCTGCCCATGGATATATGCTAGGTCAGGAGGGAGGCAAGTGCAACCAGCTCAGGGAAGGACAAGAATGGGTGGATGAACAAAAAACAAACAAACAAAAAAAAAGAATGGGTGGATGGGTGACAAAACAGTAAGAGAAAGGAAGGGCACAGTTGAGGGCTGTGACAAGGTTTCTTAGTGGCTAGGGAATCAAGTACAGTTGGCTTTGTAAATGCCCTGAGACAGACAGACAGACACACACACACACACACACACACACACGCGCGCGCACACACACACACACACACCACACGCACACACACACACACACACACACACACACACACACACACACACACACACACACACACGGCTCCCTGCTTCCCTCCACTCCTGCAGACCCCGAGGCAGTGTGTGCCACGCTGACTTGGCCTCATTGCCCTGCCAGTCTGCAAGATTTGTGCCAGAAGCTGATGGTTTGTCTCCTCCCAGCCTGCTCCATCCCCCCGTTGTTCCTCCCAGGTCCTCTCCAGCGTCTGACCCACCCCGATTACATTTCCAGCAGGCTTTTAATTATCTTTTATCAGCCTGCTTCATCTGCCTACGTGGCTCAGCCACCAGGGGAGGCATTCCAACTGCCCATTTGTCACCGGGAAGATTCCATGGCCTAGACACTTCCCTTTGGAGGTGTGGGCTGATCTCTCCAAACCAGGACATTTCTTTCTAATCACCCTCATACCAGTTTGTTAACATAATGTATTTAATGAAATTTTGCCAGAGCCATCCAGGAAATGGTTGCTTGGGGCCTTCAGGGACCTTCCCTGGGATGCTATAGGAAGAGAAGCCATGAGGACAGCTGCAGAGAGTGTCTGCATGAGAAAGAAGAGCCTTGGGCCAGAAGACCGGCCATCTCCCCCCAGTGGCTTCCCACCGTTGAGCCTCTAAGTCCTTATATAAGAACATGTGTGCTCACTTGTGACATTGAGATGTTGCACAGATGCATGGGGTCACGGCAGCCTTGGTGCTGACCTCATTGAGGGAGGGACGTATGGTGGAGGGGTTTGTTTCTCTTAGACCATGGTAAACAATTCAAAGCTCCATCAGCCTTAACTTGAGGCATCTGATAGATCTCAAAGCCACAGATGCATACAGAAGGACCCCAGGTTATAGACAGGGTTTAACTGTTCCCTAGGCCCCTGTCAGTTAGAGCAGAGTCAGAAGGTGACACGTAGACTCTGCCAGCAGCTTGTCATGGTCTTGTCCCGCCTCCCAACTCTGCAAGGTTATGACCCTTCTAAGCCTCACCAGCACTGTGTTTCCTTCTCCTGTTTTCGTCATAAATGTTCTTGGTACTTGAGGCAGATTTATAAAACCACCCGTCAGGTTTTACAGCCCTCATCTTTGCTGCCATAGCTCAAAGCTGTAAAGCTCCATTTGCCTTTGTGTGACTTTGAGTAAGGTGGGTCCCTGGCATGCATGCACATCCTGGCACTTCCCCTCAAACCTGCTCATGTCCAGGTAGGCCCCTCCAGGGGGAAATCCTTCCCCCCCAAAAAAACCTTTGTCACTTTTAATCAAGCTTGGGCTTCCCCCACTTTTTTTTCTAAGATTACTTCACCCAGGAGGACTATCAGAATCAGTTGGGTTTAGCAAAGCTGACTTATTAAAAATGCTTAAAATAGAGTATCTTTTCCCCCCACCCCTTTTGAAAGTCCACATGTGGTTGAAGGCCTCCAAGTGTGGGGTTCATGCCACGTTCTCAGCCCAGATGCTTAGGGTAGGGGGTATAAACAAGCAGGCAGAAGAGAAGATTTCTGGTGGGGCGTTAGGGGGCTTCCTGCAGGTAATGGCGTGTGCACAGAGACTTCTGGGTTATACAGAGCTTGTGTTAGCCTTCCTGTCACTGTGACCACAGTGTCGGAAAGAAACAACTGCAGGGACAGGGATGGATGGCTCATTTTGTCTCTATGGTTTCAGTTCCTGGCAGAGAGCAGAGCAGCTCAGTATGTGATGACAAGAGAGTATGGTAGAGGCTGCTCACATCATTGAGGACAGGAAGGTGAGCCTGATAGAAGGAAGGCAGGTGCAGTCTTCAAGGCACTGCCAGTGACCTCCCTTTCCAGCTCAGCGCACCCCCCACCCCTATCCCTACCCCCCCCCACCCCCACCCCCCCACACACAAGCTTTCCATAGCATCCCAACGCAGCTAGGGAACAAGTGTTCAAAATATGCACCTGTGGGAGAGACAAATTTTAGACTTAAATCATAACAAATGGGGAATGTTCCCCGCCCAGTGGGCGTCATTTTCCGAATCACCCCCACTTTGCCTTTTAAGATCAGAGGCTCAGGAAAGTCGGGATTAGTCACTTAGAGCTGTACTAGCCACCAGCACTCATAGCCCTCCATCCTTTGCACAGTCACCACGTCTCGGCTTGCCAAAGAGCAAGCAGCGTGCTAGACACAGCCTTCTGTGAAGTGAGGTGCCTGTCGTGTACCTTGGAGCCTTGTACATTGCCTGGTCACTGGTGTTGGGAACCAACTTGAACAGGCCGTGAACAGTGTCCTCTGAGGGTGGTGGAGTGGTGCCAACAACTGTGATTACAAGCTTGATGGTGCGTGAGTTCTGACTGACACTCAGACCTAGGCTGTGATCTGGGCTTCTAGTGTGTATGTTCTGCCCCCACAGAGCAGCACACCCCTTCTGCGTTTCGATTTTCAGGCTGTATAAAGGTAATCTTTTCTGTCCTAAATGGTTCCAAATCCAAAACACCATCCAGGGTTGACTCTTTGTGGGAAGGCAGCTCTCGCAGGCAGCAGGCAGTTCTGATGGTGAGCAACTGTAACTAATTACTTGCAGCCATGCTGAAAAAACAAACATAATTAATATGGCCAAACCCTGGCCAAATAATAAAATGGAGGCTTTGTTGTGTATCAAGGCAGAAACCAGTTTCATCAGGGAGCAGAGAACTAGAGATTTAATTTTGGGAAAATTCTTTACCTTGTGCAAAGAGACTGCCAGACAGCTGCTGGAGTGAATGTCCAACAGGAGCGATTCTGCCCTCCATGCCGAGACGGCTGAGAAGGGACCATAGCCGTCTGGAGTAGTCTGTCAGTCTTTTGAGCATGAGCCAAGCTCTGGCTTTTGCTTGTTAGCAGTCTTGACCGTGTGTCCTCCAGTTTGGGTTGGGAGGTGAGAACTTTCTGTATCTAATAGTTGGGGTGGGGTTGGGGGGGGGTCCCTCAGGAGGCCAGCAGGCACTCACCATTAATGATGGAGTTTATGCACAGATGTCAGGACTAGCTAGGCAGACCCACCAGGGACACTAGGCAGGCCACTTGGGTTGTAAACATGGAATGACAACTGTGAGAGGGGAGGCCACTGTGCCCTGTAAGGACAGCGAGAGAGGAGCTGTCCCGTGCTTCCTCCCAGGGCAGCTAGAATGCCCAAGGCCTGCTAGAACCAGAGCCTGGAGCTACCACCAGCTAGAGGTAATAGTATTTCAGCTCAGAGTGGGGATAGACTTTCCACTGCAGAGCAGAGAAACACACTGAAGGCAGATCCTGGCTCCAAAGAGACCCAAGGAGCTGCAAGCCTGCAAGTGTCTTCAGTGACCCTTGCTAAGAAAGGCCCTGGGGCTCTGGCCACCTGAGAGCCATTTCTCAGCATGTGTTTGATCATACATGGGGCTTCCAAATTCAAGTGTATGGGACCTCTGTAGTCATCTGGTCCCCTGTCGTGTTTTATAGATTGGGAAACTGAGGCTTGGGAGAACAGAGCAGACCAGGACCCTGAGCTCTCAACACTGGGCTCAGAGTCACTGCTGCCTGGTTCCTGAAGACAGCTGGGATTTTTTTTCTCACTGGAAGTCACTGTTGTTCGTGTGTCTGATCTGTTGGCAGTCCACCATGAACCTTTGAACTTCCAGAGAGAAGAAAACCATCTCCTGCTGGTGTTGAGGGCTGTTGAGCCCAACCTAACCCAGACTCCAGACAGTGTGGAAAAGTGGCTGCTTCCTCTCCTACCCTCCTGCTACTTACTTGGTCTCATGGGCCTACGTCATAGTCATAGGTGTTTATCACTGATGGCCTGAACAGATCACAGTTGTAGTGGAGGAGTTCAGCCACATTCTATAATTCTCTGCCACTGCCTGCATCTCTCAGCAGTGTCTTCTCTCCCAGAAGCTCTGAGTACAGTAATGCTCCCAGCAAGCAGTCAGTACCTGCTGAAGGTCACGGTTACTGATACCCGTGTTAATTAATAGAGAGCGCGCCGCCACTCCCCCCCCTCCCCCCCAAACCAGGACCTCAGGTGACCTGGTTTGGCCTTAAACTCACTGAGTAGCCCAGCTAGCCTCAAACTCCTAATCCTCCTGCCTTGGGCTCCCAAATGTTAGGATTCCAGAATTTCCCAGCACACCCACTTTCTCTCCTCCTGTTCTCATGTGGATCCTCTCACCACAGTGAGAGTTTTTCTTTTTGCAGTATGGGGTGCGCCTGCTGAACCTTGGGCCTCAAGCATGCTAGGCACATGCTTCACCCTGAATTGTGCCCCTCTATTTACTTCTTACTTTCAAACAGGCTCTTGATGTCACTTAGGGTGACCTTAAACTCACTCTGCGACCTAGACTGTCCTGGAGCTTGCAGTTCTCCTGTCTCGGCCTACCAAACAGCTACAATTGACAGGTCTGCACCACCAGCCAGGTACAAACAGAGTATTTATCAAGTGTCATAGAACAGGATTTGATGTGGCAAAGTAAACACACTGCTAGTATCACCTGCTCTGTCCAGTGGTACTCAGCGACAGAGCTGGGCCCAGCACCCAGCCTAACTAGGGAGGCTGTAGCCAGAGGGGCAACTTGGACATCATGGGTTTGAGGTTGCCAATTTGTCTATGAACAACAGACCAGACAGGCTTGGGGGTACATGCTGGTTCTCGGCCCATATAGACTGGAGCCAGCAGACAGACCAGATGGACAACAGTTGGGTGGCAGTTTCTGCCCAGCAGGGGAAGTGAGGTCCATATTGGGGGCCCAGCCCTGGGCCCTGCATTTGCAGCAGAAGAGACTCTGCCTGCCCTCATTGCCAACTCTGACCTCAGGAGCTCGGGACAGCCTTGACAACAGGTAGTGAGAATCCCTTAGCTCAGGTGAGAGTGAACATAGAGGGTATTGCTCAGAGGGGCAGTGTAGTGTGGACCTCAGACCCAGGGCTGGCTGGCCTAGGGCCTGTTTTTATCTATCCTTGTCTCCCACGCATTTAGATCCCAGGCCCAAGAATGTTCCCCCTCCTGTGAAATAACAGTCCCTGAAATTTGGTTGTGGAAATAGGAGGACTAGGTGCCAGGACTGGTTCTTGAAAGTAGTCTAGAAGCCTTGCCCAAGCTGTTGGGCAGGTCCTCTGTCATGTCTTGGGCCTTTACCATGGAGCCAGATGGCCTTAGCAAGGCAACCACATTTGTTTATCCTGAAAGGGCAGTTAGGTGTGATCTCTGTACTCTGACTAAGGGTGTGTCTTTACCCTGACACCATCAACATTCTGGGCTAAGGGGTTGTTTGTGTGTTACCATCCACTTAGAATCAGCCTTGCCTCCTCACTAGATGCTAAGCCCTGGACTCTTCAGACATTGCCAGATCCTTCTCAGGGAAGGTAGGGCAATGGGCCCAGTTGAGAACCTCAATCTCCTAAGACCGTTGTGGGCTGGGAGAGACGCGTCCTTTTGTCGTGGATGGATTCTGTCCATCCTATTTGGTCCAGGCTTAGGTTGTATCTGTCGCTCCAAGCCCAGAGAGCCACATGGATGGTACTCAGCAGAGGTGTCCCCTTCCTTCCCTTCCCACCCCATGCAGTGACGCCAGTCACTGGCCTGAGAATGTTAGTGTGAAGTGGACACATGGGTTCTTTGGAAAGTCGATTGGATGGTGTTTTGTGGGGGCAAACGTGAAGGAACATTTTGCTAAAGTGGACACAGATGTGAAAGGCTAACACAGACTCATGAAGCAGACACAGGAGAAAGGATGTTCTGCTAAATCAAGCATGTGAAGGGACACGTGATGAAGGATTCTTTGCTAACACACATGTATTGGTCCGCCCTCCATTTCCTATTGAGCTGCATTTGTTGGGACGCCATAGAGAGAAATGCACCGAAAAACTTCTGCTGGTGTGCTGCGGTTTGTTGCTGTTTCCAAGGACTTGGACTGATTGGACACATGGGCTGAAGCAAGGCATGTGGAGGACACGTGATGTGTGGACTGTGTAACCAGGACTCGGTGACAGAGACAGAGCTTGGCTGGCTGGTACGGCTGGCTGTGCAGCGCTTGTGGGTCTGAAGTCTTAGATGATCTTTGCTCCCCTGAGAGGCACAGCTGAGAACTTCTCCTGCTGTCCCTCCTGATCCCTCCTGCTGATTTCCGCCAAGGCTGAGGCCTGGCTGTCTCTGCTAGATCATGACACCACTATTGCTAACCCAGCTCTACCGAACTGGACCGCTGGTGCATCTGCAAGGTGTTTTCAAGTGGATCAAGCTGCCGCTGCCTGCTAACCTGTGAACTGAACTGCCGATTTCCAGACAACACAGATGGAAGTTGCTCCAAAGACCCTTTCTAAATGGGTCCACTCCCCCCCCCCCACCCTTTCTTTCTCACTACCTCTGGTGGGTAGTGGGCTACAAGGGAGGCTAAAGCATTTTAAAACCATTATTTAAGAGAAAAACTTAAAAGTTGCATCAGTGAAAGGATCTCCACCTTTTGCAGAGGGGACCTTGAAGCCTAGGGACAGAGGGAAGCTGTCCTGTGGCATCAGCAGGGGATCAGAGACTGAACCAGCATCTGTGACTTGGGTCAGCACTTGGGACAGTCACAGCCACCTCCAGCACTCCTGCAGGTTTCATGTGTTCACCCTTGAATCAAGATGGATGGAACAGGGGCTGGAGAGATGGCTTAGCAGTTGAGAGCACTGACCACTCTTCCAGAGGTCCTAAGTTCAATTCCCAGCAACCACATGGTGGCTGACAACCATCTGTAATGGGATCTGATGCCCTCTTCTGGTGTGTCTGAAGACAGCTACAGTATACTCACATACATGAAATAATAAAAAATTAAAAAATAATGGATAGAACACTGACCCTAGGGGGAAACACCACCAAAACATTATTACCGCTATGTACGTATCTCCACCAATGAGAGACTCGATCCTGCTGGAGTCTTGTCATTAATAGCTTCTAGACAAGTTTTGTCCCTAAGAAAATCGCCCTTCATGGTCTCATCTCATCCTACTTCCTCTTGGTCTGTGAGAGCGAGCCTTTTACTCTGTGTCTAACTGCCTGTTTGTCTCTGTGGAGATGGCAGTGCATTGAAGCGTCATTATTTACAGAAGGCCTTCAGCCTGAGCTGTCACTCAGAGCCTGAGAAATACTAGGTGCCTCCATAAGCCTGCTCCCTGCTGGTGTCTACTGAAAGTATAATTATTTGGCTATAAATCAAGCTGTTTGGCTCAGCAGGGCTTACATTTAGACATTGTTCACCACATGGACAAGCCTTAGCTTATCATGAGGGCTCCTTAGAGGTGGTGGGGTGCAGGTGTTCACCCTGTGGCTCTGTCCACCCACCTCTTTGGACTCTTAGGACATCTCTGCTGGAAGGAGCCCTTAGGGTACCTGGAGATTGAAGAGCACAATGTACAGTGAAGGATACTGTTCTGTCTACAACTCTTGGGAAGCTCCAGGGTCCTTGTCCTGTGACCCAGCAAATTGCTTCAACACTTGCTTTTCACATCTATGTGGAGAGCATCTGTGTCTACTGCCAGTCTGCTGCATTAGTCACGAATCAAGAGCACAGTCATGAACTTCCCAGGCATCTCAGGTAATCAGGCTCTTCCCTCCTCTTTCCAAACCCTGAGGCCTTGTCTACTGAATGCTGTCGGATTATTTTGTCACAGAGGCTACTTTAGTCTAAGGTGTCAGGGGAGAGATGACTCCCTCCTTCAGTCTCACTTAGGCAGTTAGCTTGAACTGACTAGGGGCCTAATTTTTTGGTTGCTGTGAGCGTATATAAAGCCCTTTGGGGCAGCCATACTGGTGATACTGCTGGAGCACCTGGTTTCCAGATGTGAGGATGGTTTCCCTAGCAGGATGCAAGGTCAGAGTAGGTGGGGATATCTGGGCTTACCCCCATAGGATGCACTTGGAGAGGCAGAGAGGATCATAAGTTCAAAGCCAGCTTGGGGCACATAGCAAGCCCTTGCTGGAGAGTTAAAAGGGGACAGAGGTCTGAGTCATAAAGCAGACTGCTTTCAGAGGCAGGATGGCGCCCCATCAAGTCACACAAATGTCCCAGTCTGTTGTGCAGGACAGGGCTCTGCTCCCTCCACCTCCTCAGTTGTCAAGGTCATTTAAAATGCATGGCCTCATTCTTTTTGTTCCTTCACTAATCTGCCCCCAAATCTGGGTTTCCCCTCTGTGTTTAAAAATGGCCTAACAAGAAGAAATGCAGCCCCTAGGGCCCCAGCATAGGAGTGTCCTGACTGAGGCTTAACCTATGCCCTTTAGGAAGACGGGCAAAAACTGGTTCATACATGTGAGCCTATGCAGAGGGCAGTGGCTAGCTCAGGGGTCCCACACATGAGCTCTGAACTCCATGGACGCAGCCTGACCCACTGTAGAAAATCTCATGGTTTGAAAGACATGGGTCTTTATACTCAGCTTACAGGATTGTTCCTCTGAGAGGTCCTTCCTCTCCACAGGGGCCTTTCTGGGCTCTCTCTCCAGCTTACCCTTGAGAGCTTATAGCTGGGGAGGAGTCGGAGGACTTCAGTTTCCTGCTCTTGGCAAACCCTGACTAGGCAGCCAATGGGAAAGGAATGCAAACCTGGACCCAGGCTAGGCAGGTGCTGTGGGCCCACATTCAGCTGGGAAGCATCACCGTGAGCAGATAGAGTCACCAACTTTGGAGTCTCACAAAGCTGGGAGTTCCCTCTCGGGGCAAGGCAAGTTCTAAGGCCTGCCTAAATCCATTCAACTGGGTGACTGATCAGAGATGGTGAGGTCACAGTGGTAGCTGCAGGCCTTCCTGAGGGCTGAGATCAAGAGACACAGGTTTGAAGACACCCAATGCCAACACTCGAGAGGGGGGCAGGAGGCTCAGGAGCCCAAGGTCGTCTTGGACTATGCCACAGGTTTGAGGCCAGCCTAGGCTATGTCCCTGGAAGAAGAGAGAAAGGAAGGATTCAGGTACCGATTCTGACCCCACCCTTCCCCATGAAAGGGAAAGGGTACATGGTTGTCTGAGCCTCAGTTTCCCTATCTGCAAGTGATACTAGTCATGTCAGCGTGGCTCTGCCTGGTGGGGTTTAAATGCTAGTATTCTGAATTGCCACTGGGGACTGTGGGTGGTCCAGAGCTGAAGGATCTCCCCATCACCTTTCCAGTCAAGGCAAAGCAGAAACTCCTTGTGTGTGGACTCCTGTAACTGGTCTCTCTGTGCTGGTCCCATAGGGCTGCTTCCTCCTTCATCCCACATAAATATTATATGCTAGTGTTTTTAAGTCATTTCATCATGAAAAGAAACGATTTAACATAACTATTACCCAGGATTCTTCATGAAATATGCATCAAGCAATTAGGTCTAAAAGCGAGAGAGGTGAGGCCTCGCACCCTAGCTCCGCGGCGGGCAGCTGTGGACTGAGTGATGTTTTATTAAAGCTCATGATTAGGAGGCGAGGTGGGGCCTGTTATTAGACCAGCACACACCAGGCATGCTTGCTGATGGGGGTGGGGGGTGACAGGGAGGTGCTTTTTGTGATGGTAATGAGCGATCTAAGTGCCCTGACAGCCCCAGCACCCTGCCTCCCTAGGCCTTACAAGACTCATTAGACAGGTCACCCGCCAGAGACACCCCTAATTGTGACTTTGCTCTCACAAGATGTCCTATCAAAGGAGACGGAGCCAACAAAGAAACAGTTGGCAGGAGCCTGTCAGAGCTCCCTGGGAAGGGTGCTGTCCAGGAACCACCATGGCATCCTTGTTGCTTCACCATGCCTTGAGGAGCATAGGAGCAGGCTCTGCCTAGAGCCCACCCACCTGGCCCTGAACATTAGCACAGAGCTCTGGTAGCATCTGCAGCGTCCCCCACCCCCTACTGGGTTATCTCCTCCAGTGTATCAAAGAGGTGAAGGTATTGCAGCACTTCTCACTACAGACCAACCTGTTGTGAGCAGCCGCAGCCACCCTGTGCACACTCTCATCCAGTGCATCCATCTACTCACAGATTTCTGACCCGCTCCCTTCTTTTCTAGTTTGGTTTCAGTTGCTGTGATAAAACCCTGCCCAGGCTGATTATTTTGGCACACACCTTTGATCCCACTAGGAAGGCATAGGCAGGCAGATCTCTGTGAGTTCAAGACCACTCTGATTGAACCTCTTGGGGTAGGTTACCACACTGTCTTCATGGCTAGGGACTTCACTGGTTGGAACAGGCCATTCTCAGTGCCTGGGACAGTTTTGTGTATGGCCTTCCAGCCTGCTCCTGGTCTCTGACCAGACTTGGTCAAGGGTGTGGAGGCTCTGCATAGAGAGGACATCTGCGTACTCCCTCCTGCTGCCACTGCTACCCTGCCTGCCTTCATGTAGCGCACTGCTGCTCTAGAGAATGTTCTGGGAGAGGACTAGGTCTTGCTACTGATTGTTGTGGTGACTTCAAGTCCCCTGTGTCCATAGAAAGTATAGATGGCAATTACCTGCCCACTGCCTAGGAATAGAGGCACACCCTCCTCCACCTGTGGCTGTTAGAGCCATTCCCAGCCTTTCTGCCTGCTGGATGGCACAAAAATCTAGTGTGGAAATCTCATACTAACCCTTTTAACCTTGTAAGTTCCTTGCCCAGACCCCCTTGAGGTATAATGGGAGCCATTATGTCAGCCTCTAAGAGCTAGTACTATGGTGGCCTCTCTGTCTCACAAATCTCTGCTCCCTCCAATGTGACTCTGACACCCTCACAGAGCTAGGTCACTTGGTTTTCATCAACCTCACTGGAAGCTCTGCTCTGCAGCGGAGGGAGGAGGGTGCGTCATGGTCACGCCTGGTGTCCCCTATGCCTGCTCAGCATCCCAGACAGGCTAAACAGGTGTCCTGGACTTCTGGATGACTGGTATTTGGGGCCCTACATCATGCTGAGTGTGAGCCCTTGGCCTCACTGGGTTTTGGTTTCTGTGTGACATGCTGGCCCTTGCAGGTGCCTGAGAAAGCACTCCTCCCCCAACACAGAGACCATTCTGGGGCGCAGTGACCCTTTGCTGCAGAGCAGAGCTTGCCACGGGCTCTGTAATTAGAACACCACAGCCTTACAACTCTTGATTTAAATTTTAGTTCTTCACAAGAATTATTCTCTCTTGAAAAGTAATTGCTGGTATCTTTGAAGCCTGGGGTAACCCCATTGTGCGCAGACACATTGCTCCTACGTGTCAGTAAAGCATTTCTCTCTACCCATTTGGAGAGCATAACAGGTTGGGGGGTTATTACACCTAGAGGACAGGTAAAATTTAAGACCCCCATTGGAACATAGAGACCAGAAAATGAGCTGGGGCTCAAAAGACTATGACCCTCAGAGTCCACGCAGGACTCTTGGCTTCCCTAGGTAGCCCTGACTGCTGGATCCCTAGAGCTGTCCACAAGTTACCAGGGATGGGCTCTGAGGTGAGGCACTCTTAGTCAGAAACCTTAGGTTTGGGTGAGTGAACAAGAAGAGGCAGCCTGGCTGGGCGGTGGTGGCACACGCCTTTAATCCCAGCACTCAGGAGGCAGAGGCAGGCGGATTTCTGAGTTCGAGGCCAGCCTGGTCTACAGAGTGAGTTCCAGGACAGCCAAGGCTACACAGAGAAACCCTGTCTCGAAAAACCAAAAAAAAGAAGAAGAAGAGGAGGCAGCCTGCACAAAGGCAGGTGATGGGAGCGTTCTCAAGTGAGCCACACTGTGACTAGAGCTTAGGATCTCAAACAGGAGAGGTCCTCTGGGACACGCATTGCTGACAGTTGACACACTGGCCTTTATCAACTGTGACCTTTACCCCCTGACATGCTGATAGTGAGCTACGATGGCTAAGACATCGGCTCCCAGCAGTTGGGATCCGCCACTGCCTTGCCTTCACGTTTCCCCAAAGTTGTTCTTACTAGACAGATCTGAAACCAGGCAGAGTGGGCACAGAGACCCAGCCTGCTCTTCTTGCATAGGCTCTTGGGGAAACCAAGCGTGAGGGGTGGGATTGGCATGTGTGTTCACAGCAGTCATGTGAGGGAGGAACTCTGCCTTGGGGTTCCTGGGAGACTGCTAGCGGAGAGCTCCTACCTAAGACACGCTTGGTGGAGAGCAAGCATGACTCTGCCCACATGCCATTGACTGTAGCTAGTCCTGTGACTTGCTGTGCCTAGCTGGGTCGCCCCTTCGTTTACCCTCTGCCTTTGCTACCTACTACACTGGCCCAAGGCCAACTTGTCCGTTTGGAGCATCTTGGATACCTGCATGGTTTAAACAGGTCCCCCATCTTGTTACAGGAAGAAAGGCTAGTTTTTACCACTTCCACCGCCCCTGAAATTCCTAGCTTTGGGGTAGAAAGTCTTTATATTATCAGTGTTTGCCCCTGGACCCCAGTCAGATGAGGAAATGGACAGTTCCCCTGGTTGTGGCTAGGTCCCCTTGTCCTGAACAGCTGGGGGACTTTGCACCCTTGCCCTAGTGTCCAGGGCTATCGCCTGGGGGTGGGGGTGGGGGGATGTGAATGTGTGTATGGGAGCAGAAGCAAGTGCAAGCGGTGCCCTGCCGGTGCCTCCTCTCTCCCTCTCTCCTTACCCACTGTGTGCATCCTCTGACCTCTGTTTTCTTCACAGGAGCAACCAGGGCTTCATGCACATGAAACTGGCCAAGACCAAAGAGAAGTATGTTCTGGGTCAGAACAGCCCCCCTTTTGACAGTGTCCCGGAAGTCATCCACTTCTACACCACCAGGAAGCTGCCCATCAAAGGGGCCGAGCACTTGTCCCTCCTCTACCCAGTGGCTGTTCGGACTCTGTGAAAAGACCAGCCTCACCCTGCTCTGTGACCAAGCCTAGTACTTGGAGGAGCTGGCAGGGCACTGACCAGCTCTCTGTGCTGCCAGCGGTGTCCAGTGTGTGTTGTGTATATGGTACTAGCACACGGCTGCATGTCTTAGAATGCTGTCGCTCTCCACCTACAGGGTTGGAGAAGGCCTGGATGAAGAGGGGCAGCCTGCTGCCACACCACCCCAACCCCTGCCCCACCCCCTCCTCGAGTTTCTGTGAATTAAAGTATTTGCAATCCAAAGAGATTCCTTCCAGGGTGAACAAAGGTGGAGCTGCTCCAGTGGTGGGCGGGGCCAGCAGGGGGGGCGGAGCCCTGGCCTGCATCTCTTTGTTCTCCAGTTGTCGGGAACTCACCTGTGTATGGGCTCGGTTTTCCCATTGGTGCTGGGAGCCCAGGAGGCCCTGGGAGCCACCCACTCTGGTCTGTGTCTGTGTCTGGGTGTACATACCGAGTGTACACAAAAGAGACCATGTCATAAACCAGAGTAAGCCCCCATCTACTTTTAGATGTACACTCTATAACCGTTAGATGTCAAGGAACCATTGTGCAGTCAAAGAGGATGCAATTATTTATGAATATGATAGGGTGTGTAAATAAAATAGTCATTTAATATATAAGTTGTTTTTTTTTTTTAATTAAAAAAAATGCCTGAGGCATTTTCTACAGTGGGAAATGCCAGCCTGCTGCTTTAATTCCTCAGCAAGATGTGTTTCCTGGGCTTGTTGGCTGGCATAGCAGGCCTTGCGAAGGGAAGTGGAGAGTCCCAGTCAGGCCTTGGCAGCTTGCTGGCCACTTGAGGGTCACTTTGGACTAGGCCACTGGAATGAGTCAGCATGAGAATGCAGCCAGACCTGTATGCAGACTCTAGCCATGTGGCCTCAAAGTCAGCCGCACTTCTGGACTCCCCTCCTACGCTTGGCAGCTGATGGCAAATCTGAATTAACCCCTCAGGTACATAGTGCCCAGGAGTCCACAGCGGGTTTCTCCCTGTTATCAAAGGTGTGGGGAGAGCGGAAGTGGCCATCCAAGGTCACACAGCTTGTGAAAACCACTGGCTCTGAATGGCCTCACTAGCACCTTGTGTAGGGTGGAGTGAGTGCCTGATATGTCAGGGGACAGAGAACCCTCTTGGTCACCACATGGCTGAAAGTGCGTGTGCGCTCACACACATACAGACTTTTGGTGTGCTGGTTACTTTTCTCTAACAAGAGGGCCAATTAAAGGAGAATTAATTTTCTCACAGTTGGGGTTTCAGTCCACAGTGGCTGGGGTGTTGGGCCTCAGTAGGAGGAGTGTGAATGCTCTTCCCCACCTGGCTGCCCTTATCCGTCCTGGGACCTCAGCCCATGGGGTAATTTGTCAGTCTACCATCATCACCACCATCATCATCTCTTACTTTTTGAGATTATAATTTTATCATTTCCCCTTGTCTTTCCTCCCTTCAAACTCTCCCTACATACCCCACCTTGCTCTGTTTCAAATCCATAGCCATATTCTTGGTAGGTATTTCCCTCGACAGTGAAGCCACTCTGGAAGCACCTTCCTAGACATAGTAGGAGGTGTGTCTCCTAGGTGATTGTAAATTTAGGCAAGATGGTGATGAAGGTTGACCATGGGCAACAGGGAAGGCTTGGCTGCTCTTGGCTGACCATGGTGCAAGGGAACTGGTTCCAGCAAGGTTCTGCCGCCTCTCCCAGATTCCTGTCTAAGCCACCCAGATGGTCTGAATGGACTGGAAGGTTGGTGACCATTGTCCCCAGTCCATGTGGGCAGAGCAGAGTAGGCAACAGTTTAGCCATCTCCAGCAATGGATTCAAGCCAGTATTCAGAGGCAGAGAACTGAGGCAGGTCTAGACTTGCCAAAGCTGCCTTTCAGGTTGGGGCAGAACAGAACTGAAAGCCACCTTTGGGCAGCTGCCTTCATTTTCAGCAGCTTGAAGCCAAGTCATTTCCTGATTTCTTCCTGGTACACCCTGCCTCCTGCCTCATCTTCCTAGTCCTTTGGTGTGCCTCAGTGTCCCCAGCCCCTCTTGACTGCCATGCGGATTGCTGACTGAAGCCTCCACAACTGTCTCTCCCTGATTTGCATTTTCCCAAAACGTCCTTCAAGGGAAGTGGTGAGGGAAGCAGCTGAAGTGACCTGTGTTCCCTCATGGAGGAGAAAGAGGAAAACAGCTGGCAGGGCCTGTGCCCCAGGGCAGTTGGCCGTTGGTTGTGGGAGGCAGGCCTGGGTCCCAGTCGCTGCTTCACGCTAGCAAGTTCAAAGTTGAATCTCCAGGGTATTTCCTGAAGTGCACTGAGCCACGGGGTCCTCCCTGGAGGCAGAGGTCCTCTGGGGCGGGGCAAGGGGTTCTACATCCTCTGCCTTTGCTGTTAGGTGACTCCCAGCCTCTCCTTCAATCCCACCGTCATCTTCCTGAAGTTTCCCCCAGACCCAGCCTCTTGTTCTCCTTAGGAACTGAGGCGTACAAAGGAGCCAGCCTACAGGATGGGAGATGCTAAAAGGAATTTTTTTTCTTCTTAATTTTATGAACCCCTCCCTTTTCCTCTAACTGTGGCTGGCTTCCTCTGTCAGCATGTATTCGTGTTTTCTTGGACATCTAACAATCGAAAGGGCCTTTCCATCTCAGAAGCCCTGGCATTCAGGGCACTGGCGTTGATTTGGTTTTTGTTTTGGCTTTTTCTTTTCTTTTCTTTTTTTTTAATCTGCTGCCAATTAATGGGGGGAGGGTGGATGAGCTGGCGTTCTTTGAGGAGGAGATAAAGCTGCTGCCTGCAATCTCAGCTTTTTGTCTGAGCACAGACTCCAGCCACCAACAGGCCCCTCGCTGCTCAGAGCCACGGGGCTGCTTTGCCTTCTTTTCGCTGGCTTCATTATTGGCCACGATGCCCGGGCCACCTCAGCAGCTTGTCCTTGAGCACTGAGGAATCAAGGGCCCTTTTAGCAGCCCAGTAGAGCAAGATGGCTTCTACAGAAAGAAAAGCTTTCTTGGGGGTATAGGGGATGGCAGAGGGGAGGGGGGAAGGGGGCAGGGGTAACATGCTGGTCTTCCAGCAAATTCTGGAGAGGTTCTCTGAGCAACCCTTTGTAGGGAAGTTGAAACGGCCCAAGTCTTCAGAATCTGAGCAACTCTGGCTGGTGGCCTTCAGTGACTGTGAACAGAAAGGCCTCCTGTCAAAAGCAGAGATGCCCTTCCACCCTCAGGCTCTGCAGCCGCAGTCCTCAGAGGACCAAGACATTCAGATGCTTGGTGTCACTTGACCAAGGGTCCAGGAAGGACAAGTGTTCCCAATGGCCTTAGGGCCAGCTCATCAGAAATCCTTAGACAAGCAGGCTGGTTTTTGGAGTTGACCCATGGATGCCCCTGAAGGGAAGGGCCCCAGGTAACTCAGTACAATCTAGCAAACTGTCACTTCCTAAGCAAATCTGTTAAAATCTCAAGGGCACGCACCTTTGAGACCCTAGTGGCTCCCTTCCGGCTGAAATGTACCTTGTTGAGCTTTGACTCTGGATGATAAACTACCTTGTGAGGTCCATTTTATGTGACACTTTGAATGTACATGTGCCTTGTTCAAACACCCTGTGTTCCGTGTTTAGTTTCTCTCAAATGCAACCATAGGCCCCAGGAATCTTTGCAGATAGCAGCCTGCCTGCCTGCCTGCCTGTCTGCCTGCCTGCCTGCCTGCCTGCCTGCCTGCCTGCCTGCCTGCCTGCCTGCCTGCCTGCCTGCCAAAGTTGTATGCCATCCCTCAAAGGGGGGATTCCAGGAGAGAAGGAACCTAGCTCCCTCTAGATGAGGAAGCTGGGTCCCTTATGATCTTCTTAAATGGAAAAAAAAAAAATTGCCTCAGCAGATATCCATTGAGTGTTCCCTGGTGGATATTCAGGTGAGTGGACCCCACCTCTGGCCTGGGGGGGGGAGGGGGAGGGAGCTTCCTGCATGGGAAAAACAAACATAAAATAACTCTGTTACAAGGCCATAGCAGGGGTGTGGAGGCAGGGACACGTGACTGGGTCTGTTTACAATAGTCAGGACACGGTGGGCCCTGGAGAAGAAGTAAGAGTTCACAGGGGACTTTAGAGGGGTATGGCTGTTCCAGGTAGAGGTATCAGGTGTTAGAACCAACAGGAGACTTGGACAGGCCGTTTTACCACTGTAGCAATACTCTGTGTCTCCTGGGGCTTCGTTGGAGGTAAATAATCAGGGCAGGACCTAAATGAAGAGCCATTTTCTCCATAGTAGCAACGGTTGATCTTATGAAGTGCAAGTGCTGGGGATGCTAGGGTGTGTGTGTGTGTGTGTGTGTTCACACTCGAGTGTCTGCATGCGCATGCGTCTCCACTGCTGGAGTGGAACCCAGGCTTTGAGCATGCTAGGCAAGTGGTCTACTGAGCCATTGTTCGCCCTGACACTGTGGTCTTGCTAGCATCGTTCTGCAGCCTAGAATCTTTCTGAAGCAAGAAAGCCCCTCCATCGCATACAGAGCAGCCCTCACCTTCCGGGGAAGAACCCACCTGCTTTTCCAACTCGAGGGTGTAGCCTTGCCTCCCCATGCAAAAGGACCTCCCTAGGACTCATTCTCTGTATGCACCATGGTGGGCCCCAAGCATTCACGCATGTGCACACAGAGGAAATGCTGGTCTGGAAAGGACAAATCCTGGCACAAGGACCTGGAGACAGAAAACGTTCTTGTGTTTAGCCAGGACCCAAGTGCCAAGAAGTCCTAAGGGGGAGAATCTTTGCCTGGACTCACTGACTGCTTTTACCTGGAGGGTTTGTTTTGTTGTTGTTGTTTGTTTGTTTGTTTTTGGGTTTTTTTTGTATGTGTACATATATGTGAGTGTTATAGCCTCTGGGGGTTGTTTATGTGTGTGTGTGTGTTTATACTTATATATACAAACAAATTGTGTGTAACAAACATGGCACATGAAATAAATGCAGATAGTGGGGCCAGCTGTGGAGGGAGATAAGCGTCTTCCCCAAGGAAGCATTGGGCAGAGGCTTGCCAAAGCCTCGGGCAGGTGAATCCTCCAGGATCCTCCGGCCAAGCTCTTGGAGTTTCACTCTGGTCAATGCCATGGAAGCTGGGATGGGATTGAAGGGTCCATCTGAGTTTGTGAGCTGTTTTGATGGTGGTGGTGGTCGTTGGTTAGTTGGATGGTTGGTTGGTTTTGTTTTCCCCTCACCGTCTTCCTCTTGAGTGGGAACCCCTCAGCCTTGCTATGCCCCCCACCCCCTTCCTGCCATTGCTCTGCTTTGGAGGACAGTTTCCTTAGAAGACTAACTGGGTGGCCATTACTAACATGGCTCTGGTGCCCTCGTGTGCCTTTTGTCTGCATTACAGCCGAGCCTCGGAAAAAGCAAAATGGAGGTGAAACTAAACCCCTGGAAGGAAGAGGAGGCAGAGTGAATAGAGGAGTGGTGTTCTAGCTGAAGAGACAGGAAGAGGCATCTGAGCTGGCTTTTACAGGAGGGAGGATGGTCCTGAGTGGACTGAGAAGCTGCTGGGCTCTCACTGAAGCTCCCGCTCCCACTCCTCAATGCACCCTGACAAAGCTGTGAGGATTCACGTGCTGAGGAAAAAAAGGCAGAATTAAAGGGGGAGAGCAGGGCTGAGGGGGAGGATGGGGAGAGCAGGGCTGAGGGGGAAGATGGGGAGAGCAGGGCTGAGGGGAAGGATGGGGAAAGCAGGGCTGAGGGGGAGGATGGGGAGAGCAGGGCTGAGGGGGAGGATGGGGAGAGCAGGGCTGAGGGGGAGGATGGGGAGAGCAGGGCTGAGGGGGAGGATGGGGAGAGCAGGGCTGAGGGGGAGGATGGGGAGAGCAGGGTTGAGGGGGAGGATGGGGAGAGCAGGGCTGAGGGGGAGAATGGGGAGAGCAGGGCTGAGGGGGAGGATGGGGAGAGCAGGGCTGAGGGGGAGGATCAGGGGAGAGAGCAGGGTTGAGGAGAAACAGGGCTGAGAAGAAGAGCAGGGTTGAGGTGGGGAGAGCAGGGCTGAGGGGGAACAGGGATGAGGGGAGGAGAGCAGGGCTGAGGAGGAAAGGCAGAACTGAGATGAAGAGCAGGGCTGAGGGGAGAGAGCAAGCAGCCTGAGAAACAGCTCAGCTCCTAGCATCCTCAAGTGACACTTCAAGTTCCCAATCTTCTGATTATAAAACTCAAATGTTCTCACCAAACTGAATTTGCATTTCAGAAAAAATATAAAGAAGACAATTAACATCAATGATGCGGTTTCCTGTTCTGAAGAAACTCGATGCAGTTTCCTGTTCTGAAGAAACTCCTCCTCGGTCTTCCAGGCACGTGTGTAGTTGTTTTACTTTAAACAAGATGGAGCCCTCTGTGCTTGTGGCTTTGTCACAGTTAGGGTTTCACTGCTGTGAACAGACACCGTGACCAAGGCAACTCTTAACAAGGACAACATTTAATTGGGGCTGGCTTACAGGTTCAGAGGTTCAGTCCATTATCATCAAGGTGGGAACATGGCAGCATCCAGGCAGGCATGGTGCAGGAGGAGCTGAGAGTTCTACATCTTTATCTGAAGGCTGCGAGCAGAAGACTGACTTCCAGGCAGCTAGGATGAGGGTCTTAAGCCCACACCCACAGTGACACACCTACTCCAACAGGACCACCATCTCCAAATAGTGCCACTCCCTGGGCCAAGCATATACAAACCATCACAGGTTTCATTCCTTCACTTTCCACTTAAGAGAGTCTTGTCCTTTTTCTTTCTGTTATTAAATCCCCAAAGGTATGGGCTTCTTTCTCATAGGCCTGTGATACACTGTTTTAATTTATTTAACTTATATTCAAGTTTTTGTATAGCCAGCCCTGTGAGGAAATATCTTCATTTAGAAATTACTACCCATAGTTCTCCTTGGGTTTTGTTTTGTTTGGTTTTGTTTGGTTTGGTTTGGTTCGGTTTTGTTTGGTTTGGTTTTCTTTGTTTTGGGGTTTTTTGTTTTTTGTTTTTGTTTGTTGTTGTTGTTGTTCCAAGAGAAATGTACTGCCGGGCAGTGGTGGCACACACCTTTAATCCCAGCACTTGGGAGGCAGAGGCAGGAGGATTTCTGAGTTCGAGCCCAGCCTGGTCTACAGAGTGAGTTCCAGGACAGCCAGGGCTATACAGAGAAACCCTGTGTTTTGTCTTGAAAAACTGAGAGAGAGAGAGAGAGAGAGAGAGAGAGAGAGAGAGAGAGAGAGAGAGAGAGAGAGATACAGAGATACAGAGATACAGAGATACAGAAAGGCATTATGAGTCAGAGGGTAGACATATCCCCAAGTGTTTCTGTCCTCCTGGGAGGCATCTAGTTAGTTTTCCACTATATGTTTGAAAATGCCCCCAAACAAAAGCTTCATGGTTACATCTTGAGACCTTTCCTTAATTACTCAGGCTTGCTTAAAGCATGAGACAACAGGCTTAGCAGTTTCCTCCCAACAAAGAGAACTAAAGTTCCAGCAGGTGCCGAGTGGGAGTGGCCTGGGCTTAGGTTGTGGGGGTGACTAATTGTCCCCAGCTAAGGCGTTGGTAGAATACAGTGCTCAGTACAGGAAGGTACTAGGTGAACCAGAACCATCACCGGCTGCCTGCTCCGTGTGTGCCTCTCACCCTCAACCTCCAGTGACAGTGTGAGACAGGATGAGGGGACCTGGAGACACACAAGAGCTGTGCTCTCATGGGTGCAGAAGCAGAGGAGGGAGGAGAAGAGCTGTTATTGTTGGGAAAACACAGCATCCCTGGCTCACATGTGAGCCAGTCAGAGATCTCACCGGGTTAGCAGGAGTGTTACACATGCAAGAATGCCATCATCAGCCAAGCCATGGCAGCCATGTAACTCCAATGACTAGAAGGTCTACAAGACATAGAGACTTTCAAAACCATGAGTGTGGAGTCCATTTTACAGATCAAAGATGCTCTCGCCTGAATGATGAATGACAAGCCAAAGCAGGGACAGCTTAGGTCCTCCTAGAGATTGCAGGCTCAGAGCAGCACCCTCCCACACCCCATCTTTGTTGTTTAAAACCACTCTGCTTAGCCAACTTGGCGACTTAGTATGGCACCCACCTGTAATCCTAGCACTTGGGAGGTAAATGCAGGAGGATGAAGAGTTAAGTCATCCTTGGCTACATACTGGGTCAAGTTAGCCTGGGCTACTGGAGACTCAATGCTTTAAGAAAGGGGGAGGGGCTCGGGAAGTAATCCAGTTAGTAGAATGCATGTTTACCATGCATGAAGAGATGAAGTCTATCCCCGGACACCTCGTGAACTCATGCCTGTAATCCCAGCACTCCATATGTGGGGATGGGCTCATCAAAGTCAGCCTCAGCAGTCAACCTGGCCTACAGGAGACCCCACTGTCTCAAAACAAAACAAAATCAAAATAAGCTAGCAAGCTGGCTCAGTGGCTAAGGGTGCTTGCCACCAAGCCTGACAGCCTAAGTTCGATCCCCAGAATATGCATGGTGGGAACTGAGGGACAGCTCCTTAAGCCACCCTCTGACCTCTACACACACCACGACACACGTGTGTCTAGCTGTGATCTAAGTAGTAAGCACCTGTGTTTACAATTTAAATCATTCCCAGAGTTAATATTTTATTTCTCAACACTTTATTTATTATCCTATTATATAAATAGGAACTCCCTGCATCTTTATTGTATGAATATTAAAATCATATTCACTGATTTCATCACGCTCCTCATTCGTTTACCTTCCCCTACTTCCTAGAATGTCCAGCCCACACACTGGGGCTTTGCATGGAGATTGCATGGATGCTCCGTGACTGAGAATCAGGCCCGTGTATGGCATGCTTGCTGTGTGTGCACTTGACACTGCACACTTTGAGGCCTCTGCGGTGCAGAGAAAGGAGTCTCGGAACAGTGACAAAGAAAAAGCAGAAGCTGGAATTGATAGTGGAGACCCAGAAGGTCTCAGTCCAGAAGTCATGGTAGTCTGGTGGGAACTGAGCCATCCCACAGGAGCAAGAGGAAGAAGGAAAGCAGACTCCTTGAACTCTCTGGAGTAGGGGGGAGGGCCTCTACCTCTAGGAGAGTCTCCCCAGGTGCCCCACACCTGAGCACCAGGAAGTGTTAGGTCTCAAACCTGGGACAAGGCTACCTATAGTGCTATTATATGCCAAAGCTGGCACAACTGCCAGACTTTCCCAGCATCCCCAACACCCGTTACAGAGTCAGCTTGTCTGCCCAGCCATCCCTAGCCAGTGCAGGGCCTGAGCTACCCTTTCCCCAGCCACCCTTCCCTATATAATAACATCAGTTATTTTGGCTACAAGCCATTTCCTCTCTTGGTTTCTTAGTTTTCTGGTCTCCTGGACTTCTTAGCTCCCTCCTGGCCTCTTGGCTCCAGGTTCCTCCTCTCTTACTCCCCCCACTCCACCCAGCTCCACATCCTCATGTGGCCCAGTTCAGTCTGCTGGTCACATTCGCTCTGGAATTTCCCAGATGCTTCTGTCTCTGGCTGTGCTCTCCTTTGTGTCTTTAATAAAAATTCCAACCCCTTAGGAGCAGTCATGGCCTCCTTTTCTTTCTTTTCTTTTTCTTTCTCTTTTTTTCTTTCCCATTCAGGAAGGACTCACACGCACAGCTATAGACATAGAGGTTTCACCTGACTGTACATCTAGAAGGTCCTGGTTTTGAGCTTGCTGTCCCAATTGCCCGATATCACTGAAGGCTATGCTATCTCTAGTTCAGCATTTCCCAGCTTGCCTGATCATAAGGTTCCCGAGTGGTTCTTGTAATGCTACAAATCCCTGGGTCCTGTGCTTGGCAATTTCCATTCAGGAACCACAAGCTTCCCTATCAGAGTGTGGGTAACATTCTCTGCGGTAAAGAGCAGTTTACCCAGGAATTATCTTCAGCCTGGGCCTTAAGTGCCAGGGGAGGTATCAGGCACTGCTGTCGAACTGTACCTCTGTGATCTGGTCCCCAGGCCATGGAGGTGAGACAGTCCCACCCCACCTCTACCAGGTGAACACAGGTCAGGGGATTTCTCCCAACACACAAAACATGTGACAATCTGAGGGAATGGTCATTGTGTAACTGTTTGGAAATCCTAGAGCATTGTGCAAATGTTTGCTGTGTATTGACTGGCCTTTTACTAGCTAAAAACCTGTTTGTATTTCACAAGTTTGTGTCACTTGGATACCAAATGAGGTGTCTCCTGACCCTACTCAGAGGTCACCAAACTTTCTGGGACTAATCTTGACACTTAGGTGTGCCCAAGAGAAAAACAACATCGAAGGACGAACAAGGTCAGCCGGAAGTGCAGCCCGATGTCTCCTCCCTTGGACACTTGTTCCTAAGCTATGCTTTTCCTGAGGCTGTCTTGCTAAAGTCCTGGCCATCTTTTGTGACTGCCTTTTTTGGGTAGCCTTCTGTGACTGCAGCTGGTCCTGCTTCTTTTACTGTCTCAGCGCTTGGCAGCACCCCACCTCATGCAATGCCTCACGCCTCCTTAGCACTCTCTCTCTCTCCTGGGCTGTGAAGGCATTCATGTACCCATCCCTGATCCCCAAGGGACCCCCAGTCATTATCATGGGTTAGGATGTCAGTTTGGAGTTATTGTTTCCCCCAAACTACCTGAAATCACTGGAGACACATAAATATATAGGTCAGCTGTCTGGGCTTTCCCTCAGAAATTCTGACTTACTCTGCCTTGGGACTGGGATGCTACATTGGTGTGTGTCTAGTAACCTTGAATTTGATCTGTAGTAAAGGTTGGCCATGAGTTCTCATCACCCTGCTTCAACTTCCTGACCACTGGGATTACAAGTCTGGCTCTGCCTCTAGGACCTAGGATCTAGGGAGTCTCTTCAGCTACTACTGTGCAAGCAATCATTCCAGGAGCCTGTTAAATACCAACCTGGCTCCCATAGGCTGAATTGCTGGGAGATTTCCCTGCTGACGTCAAGGCCACACCACTGCAAAGCAGTCAAATTTGAATCTCCGGTTGGGGGTTGGGCTTTGTTTTGCAGTGCTTGGGGGTGGTACCTAGAGTTAACCACATACTAAGCCAACGGTCTAGAACTGGGCTACACTCCAGCTCCAAAGGTGCACACAGTTGGGGGGAAAAGATCATTGGTTTGCTGGGCTCTCATCCCCATGGAAATAAGTGAATGAGTAGACAGAACAGAACAGAACAGAACAGTCTCTCTGCCGAGGAGTTAACCTTGACTCCCGTTTACAGATACAGGCTTGGAAAGGTGGCCAGGGACCCTGGGTGCAGCTCAGAGGGGAAAGCACTTGCCTAGCTTGTGCAAGGCCCTGGGGTCCAGCTCCAGCTTCTCAAAAGAAAAAGTTGAAAACAAACCAAGAGAAGGAGCAGGCCTCATTGCTGACAGACTGTAGAGTCTGGGACATGTGGTTTCCAGGGAAGGGCTGCCAGTGCAGAGGGCTCTGCAGCTTGAGGAAGTGAGGTCAGGTCAGGGACAGCAAGGACAGGGAGGTAAAAGGGGCAGAACATTTTCTTCTGGGCAGAGGGGACAAAATGTTCGTGTTCCTAGTTCAAGGCCTAGGAACAGAGCTAGGGGTGTGAAGTGAAGGGGAGTGGCAGAGTTAGGCCCCCAAAGATTAGAGAAGCTTGGGAAATGTGAGGGAACAGAGAGGAAGGTCAGTGACCCCCACTGGAGGATGACCAGAGGTGACTTTATCTGAGCAGAGCTACTCAGTAGTGACAGCCTACATAAAGCTAGCTGTTGAGTTGGACTGAGAAGGGCCCGGGGGGTGGGGGTGGTGGTAATATGGCAGAGTCCTACAAAGCATGGGGGGCGGGGAAGGTACAGGGTACTTAAAACAGTGAGCGGAGCAGCATTCCCATGTACCTCTCCCAAAACCCGTATATGCAGCCCTAAGCATGCCGGGAAAGTATTCACCACAAGTTAGCCTCCAGCCCTTAGGAGCCCTTCCTAAACCTCTGCTCTCCACCTGCATTTCATTCTGCTTAGTTTGGTTTGGCAAACATTTTCTTTTTCTTTTCTTTTCTTTCTTTCTTTTTTTTTTTCTTTTTCTTTCTTTCTTTCTTTTTTCTTTTCTTTTTTTTTTTTTTTTTTTGAGGCGGGTTTTTCTGTATAACCCTGGCAGAGTCCTGGAACTTGAGCTTACAGAGATCTGCCTGCCTCTGCCTCCCAAGTGCTGGGATTAAGGGAGTGAGCCACCACCTCCAGCATATGGGCAAACATCTCTGTTTTCTTTGGAGCCAGACATTTGAGTCAAAGAGCCAAGAGTAAGTCAAAATATTCTGTCCTTGTGGTTTGTCTGTGGGAAAAAGACACCTTTATGGGGAACCTTAACATTCTGACCTCTCTGTGTCTGGGAAGAGACAAGCAAGAGGAGTCAATTTTGCCCAAGGTGACCAGGGAAAGTGTTGGGAGGAAAAGGCAATAGGACCTTGCAAAGCTACCACGTTATGTGAAACTTTAATGGTGACAAGGACAAGGTTTATAGAAAAACATGAGCAATTGCACAGGACTGCACCCCGGAAGGTTAGCTAGGGAGAAGGTCACAGCAAGGCAGAGGAACCAGAATGTGGACTGTCCTGTGTGCCAAGTTAAGACATGGGTTGCCTGGGAAAGTCTCTAAGCTGATCAATGACATGAACACCCCTGGGCTAGAGGACGCTGTCTGAGGCCCATGTGGAGACAGAACAGTTTAAGATCCGCACAAAAGATGGAAGAAGAATGAATGGGGCTGGAAACTGAAAGCTAACCTGACGGCGAATTCTAGATTTGAAAGTAGGCAGTTCTCATCTTCATAGTGTTCGAGAACAGTGAATAAAGTCCCCAGAGGCTTCTGACAAGAAATTAAAGGCTGCACTGTGGCCTGTAGCACAACAGGACCCTGCTGCCTCCACTCCAGACATGAGCATTCTGGTGATGAGGAGTGGGCACTTCTGCATCAGTTACACCCAACTGTATGTTCAATTTCAATCTTTCTCGTCTCTTTATGTTCTCCCCCCCCCCACAGGAGAATAACCTTTCCATTCTAATCTGAAATTAATTATTTATGCTTATGAACACACTGGATACCTGCCTGGTTTCTTTGCTTTTTGAATAATACATTTGAATAGAAATTCACAGAAGCCAAAGCAAACATAATTTTGAGGTAAATGCCCTTTCCCCAATTGTTGCCTGACTGTTCTAAACCATGTGGCCTTGTCATTATTTTGTGATCCAATAAACCTGTCCCATGTGCCTATGCATACACAGGAGGTTCACACTAATGGGCTTACTATCTGACATTTACTCTTATTCCCTCCCACTGCTGAGGTGACTTCCTTTACTGACCCATATTCCATCCACTCATCCTGAGGCCCAGTTCAAACACCGTTTACCTGATGAATCTGCCCCTGGTTCCTCTCAAGGGGGAAAGCCCTTTATACTTCTGCATTTGTAGCCTTTGAGTCCATCAGACTCTGAACTCCCTTGGAGATACCTGCCGCACAACTGGTATCTATCTCCTCAAGGGGCCATGACTGTATGTGTGGCTGAGGACACTCTCAGTGTAGCCCAACACAAAATCATGCACTTATTTTAAGACTTGAGGGTTGGGTGCTGGAGAGGTTGCTTGGTCACTCGGTTGTTAACATATACTGCTCTTGTAGAGGACTTGAGTCTGGCACCCACATGGGACAGTTCACAGCCGTTAGTAATTCCAGGATCAAGGAGCCTGAAGCCCTAGTCTGGCCTAGTGCTAACAGTAGAGTAAATCTATTTTCTTTGAAAAAGAAATGTTTTGTAATTTTTTTCCTCTTAGAAATTTGATTGAATGGATCTCTAGATAAACTTCCTTTAAGGATGCATTGCAGTAACGAAATCCACACTTCTGTTTGCTGACGCTAGAAGGCGTGGCCTAGGAGAGGAGGCGTGGTTTCCGACACCTTCAGAGCTGAGCAGGCTGGGTCACCCACCTAGCGATGGTAAGTAACGGTGAGATAATCCCAGTCCTAAACACTTCGCACATCCAGGAGTCTGCTAAAGAGCCTGCCCACGAAGGCTGCCCTTGTCCCTTCTGTCCACTGTCATTTGTCGCCTGTGGCTCTGCAAATCAGAACCACTGTTCGAATGTCACAACACCGAGGAACCCATGCACGGAAGAGACGGATAACTTGCCTAAAGTCACTCAAGGGACTGCCACAGCTATAATTCTGACCTGGCTCTCCTAACTCACAGCATAGTGCCCCTTCCGAGACCCCACAAACTGTGTGAGGCTAGCTGTATGACCTCACGTAGACACAGGTGTCCTGTGAAGTGCGGTGACAACGAGCTCTCCACCAAACTTTGAGAACACCTTATCAGAAGCTCTCGCGCCTTCACGCACGCGCTGTCCACAGCCTTGGCTCTTCACAGACAACACGCTAGCGGACGCGCTTGCGTTGTGTTTTCTGGCACAACGAGGCCACCGTATAACCTCAGCTTAAGGCCGGGAAAATTAACGGCACGCCCCTGGCCTGGCAAAAGGTGTGACGAGGTGTGACTACCAGGCCCAAAGCAGTTCGAGGCAGCCACAGCTACACCCAGACCGGAGCAAGGCGGTGCCCCGGTCACGTGGTCCGACGCTTCGCCCCGCCCCTATCTCCGTCGGTCCTGTCTGCGCCTGCGCGGGCGCGGGCTCGCTCGCCGGCCGTCCTGCGGGCGGGCGCCCCGGGCCGTGGGTGAGTCCTGGGTGGGGTAGGAAGCGGCGGCCCGTGTGCCCTAGCTTCGGGCCAGAGAGAGGGGAGGCTTGAAGCAGGGCCGCGGGCTGTCGAGCTCCAGGTCCTACGCTCGCATCGCGTCCGGGGCCTGGCTCCGGACGAGGGGCCTGTGGTGCTGCGGCGCGCTCGGGCAGGGAGGCGCCCACAGCTCGGGAGCCGCAGGCCCGCGGGATCGCGGCGGCCCGTGGTTCCCTTTGTCTGCGCCCCACGGGATCGCGGCGGCCCGTGATACCCCGTGGGGCTGACGATTCCGCCCAGCACCTCTCGGTCCTCACGGAGTGGGCAAATGGAAGCCTGGAGAATGCTCGTTCTGAGACACCATGTTTCATCGCGCAGTAAACAGTCTAAGCTGGGCGGGTGGGCGGGCGTCAATTGTTCCATTCTGTGCGGATTGTTGTATGTAGCTTAGGTAGAGGGTGTCAGCACCTCAGCCATGTTTACGACTTTTAGCTTAACCTTTGTCTTGGCCCCTACAGCTTGGACCAGCTGGTCCTAGTGCCCACCTTCTGTTTTGTCTGTTTTTACCTGTGGTCTGTTGACAGAAGAATGAACTGTATGTGGAGTGATCATACCAAAATGGACCTCCGGCGCCTTTGCTTTAAAAGGATTTGAAGACCCAGATCCAGGGCACATGAGAAACAAACCAGAGTCACCCTTAGTGTTTCTTAGGGCGACATGACATTTCTGACAATTGACTCTAGTCTCCGTTGTCAGATGGAAGGAAGCAAGATAGTGGATTTTTGTCACAGATGTTGCTTTGTATTTGCAGTGGTAAAATCATGCTGTAACTAGCACTTGAACCTTGCCTAACCCTGTTTTTGAATGCTGACTAAGACCTGCTGACTAGTAGGAATTCACATCTTTTGAGAATTACAGTCACCCTTTGCCCTGTTTTTTGACAAAGACCTTTGTACTAAGGTCATATCTGGCTTTTGCATATCCCTGTGGACCGAAAGTTACATTGACTGTTTAGAATTTATACTGTTTCTTACATCACAGAAGTTTGACCCTTGTTGGATCAAAGTGGATTTTGCTCCCTTCTGCTAGGTTTGGTGCCTTACAGCAAACTTGTGAGGTCATTGTGAAAACATTTTATAGTAAGTTGCAAAGGATTATCATTCAGAGAAATTTAAATAGAACCACTTCATCAGAGTTTAGCCAGTGAGCAGAGTGTAGTAATCAAACATGCCATATTTTAAAATTTAAAAAAAAAAAAAAAAAAAAAAAAAAGATGGGTTGGGGGCTCTAATGTGCCAGGGTACTTGAATGGGGGGGGGGGGGTCAGAGGACAACTTTCCAGAATCTTCCACCTCTCAAGTAAGATTGAGCTGATTGGCAGTGTGCTCCTTACTTGATGAGCCATCTTGCCTGCTCTCATATTCTAAACTTATCAGAACACAGCACACTGACTTTGCTTCTTGTTGCCGCATTAAGAAAACTTGTTGTAGGCTGCAGAGCTGGCTCAGCTGTTAAAGAAAACATAACCGAAAAAAGAGAAGCTTGTCACACCACCCTGGTGGGCCGGGCGCAGCTGACAGGAGTGATTTAAGTCTGAATCTGGGAGGTTCGAAAAGCATTACTTTTTTTTTTTTTTTTTTTTTTTGCTAGGCTTGGTGCCTCACACCTTTAATCCCAGCACTCTGCCTGGGACAGAGGCAGGTGGATTTCTGAGTTCAAGGCCAGCCTGGTCTACAGAGCAAGTTCCAGGACAGCCAGGGCTACACAGAGAAACCCTGTCTCAAAAAAAAAAAAAAAAAAAAAGTATTTTTTTTTTCTGTATAGGACTCTTAATGTCTAATAATGTAAGTGTCAAAAATATTCCCAGAATTTCTTATGGTGGTTTGTAGACAGGCCTGTAAATGACTACCTGGGCTGTTCTCTGTTTGCTGACCAACAGCGCCCATTATTACAGCCATGACAGATTAAATGGAGCAACTTTAATTTGCAAAATTTTGTTTTTGCAAATTAGAAAAAAAGACCTAGTTGGGTAGAATGGACGAGCAAATGTGGCCTTTGTTTTGTAGTGTAGAGGACTGAACACAAAGCGGGGAAACAGTCTGCTGGGCGTCCCAGAGCTGAGCAAAGTGAAAGTCCCCTAATGACGTGAGTTTGTTCAGAACCACAGCTGTACGCAGCTGCTAGATGATGGCTTTAGAACGTTAGGCCCTTGTTAGCTGGGCATGCTGGCCACTACTGACCATCCTCCGCTACACACTGAACTCTAGGCCAGCTGGAGCCAGATGATGATACCCTGTAAGTGTTCTCGGTGTAAAGCTGAAATAGTCTTTGAATTTGTAAATTGTTAGAATAGTGTATGGTTGTGTACATTAAATGTTTTTGTGAGATTAGGGTGTGGGGGTAGAGAGGTGGGCCAGGTCCCTCTATGTAATCCTGGCTATCCTAGAACTGAGACCAGGCTGTTCTTTTTGGTTTTTCGAGACAGGGTTTCTCTGTGTAGCCCTGGCTTTCCTGGAACTCACTCTGTAGACCAGGCTGGCCTTGAACTCAGAAATCCGCCGGCCTCTGCCTCCCAAGTGCTGGGATTAAAGACGAGTGCCACCACTGCCTGGCCTTTAAAGATTTATTTATTTTATATATGTGAATACACTACACTGTCGCTGTCTTCAAAGACATCAGAAGAGGGCATTGGATCCCATTACAGATAGTTTTGAGCCACCATGTGGTTGCTGGGAATTGAACTCAGGACCTCTGGTAGAGCAGTCAGTGCTCTTAACTGCTTGAGCCATCTCTCCAGTGCCAGGCTGTTCTTAAACTCAAAGATCCTTCTGCCTCTGAGTGCTGAGTTAAAGACCTGGACAACCACACCCAGGGATTTTTGTTGATTTTAACATTAACCATGACAGTAAAAAAGAACAAGACATTATCTAGTATCAGGCAGTTCTGCGCCAGGTTTTAGTTTTTAAAATCTTAATCTAAGTTGGTAAACATTAAGAGTTTTTAGCTGGGTATAGTGTGCATGCCTTTAATCCCAACTCTTAGGAGATAGAGCTGCCTGTTTGAGGCCATCCTGGTCTACATAGAGTTCCAGGACAGCCAGGGCTACACAGGCAAACCGTATCTCAAAGCAAAACAAAAATAAAATAAATATTTTGGTGCTCCAAAATAAAAACAAACCAGTTTTTAGACAGGCCTGATAGTACCTATAATGATAACATTTAGAGGCCGAGGCAGGAGACTTAGGAGTTTATAGTCAGTCTGGGCCAAACTAAAGCAAGGCCTGGTCTTAAACTAACAAGAAGTTTTTACCTCATGCCTATCAGCTGGAGCAGTAAAGAGCATGGCTGCTGAGGACTGATCAGTTAGTCATTAACAGGCTTTGTCTCTGCCAGGGTTCAGTGCTGTGGGGTGTGAGTCACCGCACTCTTATAAGCCGGCAGTAAGAAGGGGCGAGGGCTCCAGAGGTCCTGACTGATGGCAGCACTACATCAGGCTGCTTACAACCACCTCTGCTGGTGCACACTCACACAGACACTTTAAAAAGGAAAAAAAGGAAAATAGTATGTCTCAGATACTATTAATCTCTGAACCATCTCTCTGGTCCCCACAAACATACCTTTTAAAAACGAACTATATACATATAGAAATTAAACCAGATTTTTTGCTTTTTGTTATTTTTTAAAGGAAATGCAATTATCAAAATTGACTTCAGAAGAGAGAAGGCTAACAATGGAAAACACTGGGAAAGTTACCAGAAAGCTGTCATCCTCAGTGCCAGGCTCAGCTGATGTCACAGGTAAAGTCTTGTAAGCTTTAAAGGAACAGATAATGTTGAAGCCCAGCCTTGGTGGCCCACGCCTTTGACCCCAGCACTCAGGAGGCAGAGGCAGGCGGATTTCTGTAGTTTGAGGCCAGCCTGGTCTACAGAGGAGTTCCAGGACAGCCAGGACTACACAGAGAAACCCTGTCTCGAAAAACCAAAATAAACAAAAATAAAGGACCAAGTAATGTCGGCAGCATTGAAATTGTTCTACAGGACAAGGAAAGGGACACAGATTTGTTCTTCCAAAGACAGTGGAACAGGCACTGGAACTTGATGTGAAAATCAGAAACTGGGATCTCGGGAAGTAGACTGTAGAATGCTACGGAATGGAGGTGGGGACGGTGGCTCAGTGGCTGAGTGGCTGGGCCCTGGCTTGTGGAGCACCGGAAACCAAAACAGATCCTGGCAAATGTTACTTAGGGGAAGTCAGGTGTCCTGTGCTGTAAGGCTAGTGGGTGGGCTTTGACTCAGATAGGTCCGCGCGCAGTGCTGTGCCTGTCTCCTGTGCACAGTGAGCGGCGTCATCATCCCTGTTGACTTCTCGTGCTGCAGAAGTAATAGGAGTTTGTTAGGAACTGCACCTTAAGGAATTTTCACTGGCTGGTGACACAAGGCACGGTGTTCTCCTGTCAGCCACACAGTCAGAAGGTAAGCAGCCAATGCTCCCGGGTCTATTAGGAGTCTTAACTGTCCTCAGGGATGCCGGAAACCAATGAATGTGATTAACATGCATGAAGCCCTGAGTTCAGTCCTCAGTACCAACAATACGTATATGCATTTTTCACATGATATTTTTACCCATAATGGATTTATCAGGATGCAACCTGAGGGACATCTGTATATCAAACAAGCACTTCAGAAGTGAACAGTAACAGTTGAGTCTTGTTGAGCACCTTTTGTACTCCGCTCTCAGTTCACTCAGTGAGTTGAGCCAGCCTCTGGGATGGGTAACTTCCCTGTCTTACAAACAGTGCAACCATGACTTGCCGCAGCTCACAGGTGCATGTGTGATGGAGCTGGGATTTTAATTCAGGCGACTAGTAGGTCCCAAGGCTTGTGTGTGTTACTTAGGCTCTGATTCCAGTATCTCTGTGGCCATTTCATAGCTACCTGAGAACATCTGACCAAAGTTTAAGATAAGTTCCGATTGTAGGTGCAGGAGAGGAGCTTAAAGTTCCTGCTGGGGCAGGAGACTAAAGAATTCCCCTAAGCTGGTTTTAGAGGGAAACTGGTTGTGTGTGTTCTGTATCCTGTTACAGGTCTGCAGTTTCTGCTTCTTCTCTGGGTCTGGCCTCTGTCTTCTTCCCTCTCGTTAACATGTTTGCCCTGACTATTAGCAGTTTTTAGCACCATAGTGTAGTAATGTAGGAAAATCTTGAAGAATTTAACAGGCTTTTGATTTTGCTCAATTTGAAGAACTAGATGTTTTGTCCAGTTTTGTCCAGTCTCATTTCCCATTGAACACCTTGCAGTGTGGCTTAGATTGATAACTTTCCACGCCTTGGGTGGCGCTGCTGTGAGCATATCTACTGGTGATTTTGGCTGCATGCCCACAGCTTGGAGGCACTGTTTCCTGCAGCACTGGACTATGTATAGTCTTTCCAGTGTGCGGGCCTCCTGTCACGGTCCTGCGGTGCTTGTGTTTTGTGGTTGTTGAGTCTTTGTTGTCTTTTTCAAAATTATATTTGCATGTGTGTGCATGCTGTGCTGTGGGGGTCAGAGGACCACTTCTGGGAACCTCCCACCATGTTTCTGAGGCGTGCGTGTACTCTTTAGTGTTTCAGCATGGCTACTTCAGGCTACATGAACTTGTACGGCAACAGGTTCTCAACCTGTGGTTCTCCATACCTTTGGGGGTTGACTATCACATATCCTGCATATCAGATACTTACAATACAGTTTGTAACAGAACATGATTACACTTAGGAAATACCAACAATAATTTGATGGCTGGGGGTCACCACAACATGAGGAACTGTATTCAAGGGCCACAGCCTTAGGAAGGTTGAGAGCCACTGTTCTAGCAGTTTCTTTGGTTTCTGCCTGCCAGCTCTTTATGTGAGTTCCAGACATCAAATTGGGGTCTTCAGGCTTACAGACAAAAGGTTTTACCTGCTAAGACACCTCCCTGACCCCTGGTTTATTTGTTGTTGGTGGTGGTGTGTGTGTGTTTGGGGGGTATTTTATTGTTGTTTTTGATATTGAGACATTCAAGTGGGTAGAAAGTGATAATACTTTTTTTTTTTAACTCTTAAACATTTAATTGGGGCTGGCTTACAGGTTCAGAGGTTCAGTTCATTATCATCAAGGCAGGAGCATAGCAGCATCCAGGCAGGCATGGTGCAGGAGGAGCTGAGAGTTCTACATCTTCATCTGAAGGCTGCTAGCAGAATACTTGAAAGTGATAATTCTGTTTTGTATTTCTGTCATGATTTATAAGTTGACCATCTTTCTTGTACCTGTTGACCGTTTTGTTTGTACATAGTCTTTATTTTGACATGTTCATTCAAGTCCTTTGCTCATTTTTAAATTGGGTTATTTACTATTTTGCTAAATGTTGCTAAATTTGTTAGCTATTGTCTCTTACTACAGAAGAATTAGTCCATTTAAAAACACAAGGGCTTTGAGCTGTAGCCCCATGGTCAAGAGTGCTTGTTGTCCTCTCAGAGAGCAGGTGGCAGCACCTGCACGTCCACAAACACCTGTGTCCAGCTCCAGGGGATGCCCCACACCCTCACCCCCTCCTAGACTGCGCAGGCACCTGCCAGCAAATGCATGCAGCTGCACATAGGTAAACAACAAGATAGAGCATGTCGAAGCATCTTTTTAGTTCTAGCACTGCACTGTGGAGGCAGAGGCAGGGGGATCTCTGTGAATTTGAGGCCAGCCTGGTCTACAGAGCAAGTTCTGGGTCAGCCAAGGCTACACAGAGAAAAACAGTCTTGGAAAACAAAATAAAACAAACAAACAAAATCACTTTACAAATACTAAAAGTCACTGGATGGTAGTTGTGCATGCGTTTAATCCCAGCACTCGGGAGGCAGAGTCAGGAAGATCTCTTTGAGTTCAAGGCCAACCTGTCTTACAGAGTGAGTTTTAGGACAGCCAAAGCACAGAGAAACTGTCTTGAAAAACCAAAAAGATTAAAAAAGTTAAATAACTAAAAATCAAGCTTTAATGTCTTTAATTCCAGCAATGGGAGACAGGGGCCTGTGGACCTTTGAGTTCTGGGCCAGCCTGGTCTACAGAGCAAGTTCCAGGACAACATGAGCTACACAAAGAAACCTTGTCACCAAAAACCAAAACCACCTAAAAATCTAAAATATATTCAGATTACTGTTTTGTCCCCAATTAAAAGGTGGTTTTGTGGTAGTCCTTGGGATGCAAGGATTGCCTTGAGGGGGTCTGGCTTTATAAACGGTCTGGCCCCCAACTTGTCTTGTCTCTGCTTGCTGAGTGCTGGCATTACAGGAAAGCTCCAGGCCTGGCTAGAGCCAGCTGTTTTACTGTGTCTACTGTTAGTTTTCTTTTAATTTTTTAAAAATTACATTTTTATTTATCTTGTGTTGAGGTGGCTCACGTATTGCAGGCAGAGGACAACTTGTAGGAGCTGGTTCTCTCCTCTACCATGTGGGTCCCAGGGATCAAACTCAGGTCATCAACCATCGTGGCAGACACCTTACTGCCGAGCCATCTCGTCTGCCCTGTCTTTTGTTTTGGGAGGGACTGTTACATCTTATGGACACATACATAAAACTAAGACTTTGCTTCCTCTTGGGGAGAGCAAAACTGTATCTTTGGCTCTCCATCTCACTATGAGCCGTACCCACCTGAGACCCAGGGCAGCCAGAGTCATTGCTAGGTGCAGTAACAGGGTAGACACTAGGGTTCCTGTCAGTGGTCTGGCCCTACCAGTTACTAGTTGTGTCTTGAACAATGAGATCATTGGGTCTCCTTTTCTTTTTTCATGTAAAACTAGAAGGATAACTTTATAGTGTGAAGAATTAAATATGACAGAGGATCGTGCAGACCTTAGCCTCATTCTTCCATGACCTTGGCACCCCACATGTACAGCTGTACCCACAGACACTCAGGATTACAGACGCCAGTGCACTCTGACCAGCTTGCTTACTTGACAGTCTATGACTAGTCTGTGGCTTCATTGTCTTTAGGATCAGTGCTTAGCAGAAGGCCAAATTCACGGGCACTAAATAAATGAATACAACTTGTACCAGTTGATTGCATGGCATAATTTGCTGTTGCATCTCTTGGGAGGACTTTGTCCTGTTTTTTGTTGCTGTTGTTGTTTTCTGGTTTGAGACAGGGTCCCAGTGGAAGCCCTAGCTGACCTGGAGCTTGGCTTTTAACTTTCACACTCCCCGGCCTCTACTTCTCCAGTGTTGGGCTTCTGAGCCTGGCAGCTCCTGGGAGAGCTGTGAGTCTTGTTTCAGTGGGATGATGGCGCTCTCTGGTTCTGTAGGATAGCTAGTGTTGAGAAACTGGGTCAGTGATCTTAGCATCCCCTGTTTCTTTGTAAATTCCTTTAAGAATTATTGTGAACCTCAGAAAACTATCACTTACATGGATTGACAAGTTTTAGGGATTAAACAAGTTTGAAATAGAAATTGCTGTTAAAAAAGCAATGATGAACCTGTGGCCTGCTAATATCACACTTTTATGAAAAATAGCTTCCTATTCTGTGCCTCCCATGTGTTTTATAACTTTTCATACTTCCTTCCTGTCTGGCTAACACATAGGTGGAGCCTTTTGTCTGTCTCTTCAGTCTGTTGTAAGGGTTGTTTGGTTGAAAGTGATTGTAAGAAGGGACGGCCTAGGATTCCTCTAGTATACCTTTGAAGTATTTCTAAACAACCGGTGACCTAAAGCTAGACATTTAGAGTGGGGCTGTGACTCTGGTACTCAAGACTGTGAGTTGAAGGCTAGCCTGGGCTATATATATGGCAAGACTGTCATAAAACAAGAATAGAACAACAACAAAATGAATGCCACAGAAAACAGACTGCTAATCTGTATGTAAAAACAGCACACTGACTACATCGCATTCATATGTACAATTAGTAAAAGTATTTTTTATTTAAAACTAGAATATTACTAATCCAGCTGTAAAGGGAAAATACAGAGTGTGGGAATTGGAGAGGGGACGGGGGCAGAGTTCCTGAGTTTTGCTCTCTCTAACACCGTGATCATTCATTATCTACAGGTTAAAACAGTCTTCCCCAGAGAGGAAAGGTCGGAGCACCATGATGGACTCAGAAGCGCATGACAAGAGGCCCCCAATGTTGACATCTTCAAACCAGGATCTGTCACCTCACATTGCGGATGTGGGGGACATAAAGCATTACTTGTGTGGCTGCTGCGCAGCTTTCAACAACGTGGCCATCACATACCCTGTTCAGAAGATTCTCTTCCGGCAGCAGCTGTACGGCATCAAAACTCGGGATGCAATCCTGCAGTTGAGGAAGGATGGGTTCCGAAACTTGTACCGAGGAATCCTCCCCCCACTGATGCAGAAGACGACCACGCTGGCGCTTATGTTTGGTCTGTATGAGGACCTGTCGCGCCTCCTCCGCAAGCATGTGAGCAGTGCTCCCGAGTTTGCCACCCGAAGTGTGGCAGCGCTGCTCGCCGGGACAACAGAAGCCATTCTCACTCCATTCGAAAGGGTTCAGACTTTGCTTCAGGACCACAAGCATCACGATAAGTTCACAAACACTTACCAGGCCTTCCGGGCGCTCAGATGCCATGGGATTGCAGAGTATTACCGAGGCCTGGTGCCCATCCTTTTCCGAAATGGGTTCAGCAATATCCTTTTTTTTGGCCTTCGAGGGCCCATTAAGGAGCATCTGCCTACTGCCACTACACACAGTGCACATCTGGTCAACGACTTCATCTGTGGAGGTGTGCTCGGAGCCATGCTGGGGTTCCTAAGCTTCCCAGTCAATGTTGTCAAAGCCCGAATACAGTCTCAGATTGGCGGGCCATTCCAGTCTCTCCCCATGGTCTTCAAGACAATCTGGATAGAACGGGACAGGAAACTGATCAATCTTTTCAGAGGTGCACATCTGAATTACCACCGTTCTCTCATCTCCTGGGGAATAATCAATGCAACTTATGAGTTTTTGTTAAAGATTGTGTGATGAGGCCACTACCTGAGATGTTATTCTCAACTAGCTAGACCTAAGGAAAATGCAATTTGGCATTGTTCCTAATTGGCTTACATACAAGTTGGTGTCATTAAGACCAAGCCATAATTTACAGACAAAGCATTGACAAAAACAGAGGAAAGGTTTCAGTGGGCAGGTGTCAAGGTTAGGGTTTGGTCATTACTCCAGAACTTTAGGCTGTTGCCTGGGAACCAGCCTGTACCTGATGACCTTTCAGGGCGGCTGCCAGCTGAGATTGATTTCTTTTCCTCCCGGAAGGGTTGCTAGGCCTTCTGCGTGGAAACCATGGCGTCAGCAGCCGGAGCACGTGCTCCTAGCCCAGGGCTTCTCAGGCTCACTCTCACCTCATCTATTTCGTCTCTGCTCTTAGGAGGGTCATCGGCATGAAACCCCAGCTCTGCACGAGGACTGGAGCAGAGATGGCTCAGAGCCATGCTTGTCGCCCCGATATGACTTGTTGGGTTAGCTGTTGAGACAGTCATGAACCAAACCGTTTCTGTTGAGATGAGATGGAGGTGAGCAGCTAAGGAAAGCTTCCATTTTGCTGTTTAGCTTTGAACATTTTCTGTTTAATTCTGAATTTGACTTTAAGCCCTTCCAGAATGTCCTTGTGCTGTTTTTACTGAATTCATTGCCAAAAGCTAGGGTGCCCTCGTTAACTTGTGTTGTGTGCTTCATCGTGTTCACGGCGAGCTCTACTGTTTTGCTTGACTTCTTTGTGCTACTGGTGTCAACACAGCCGACCAGTGGGGACATTGTCCCTTGTGAGTAGTAACTGTCATGTCTATCTTGTTTTCTGGTACTAGACTTTAAGAAAATAAACACTTCCATAAAGTTTTATTTTGGGAGTCTTAATACAACCCCAGGTCTTCTTTTTTTCTGGTTTCTCAGTGCTGCAGAGCAAGGTAAGGAGCGGAGGGTGCTTCCCCTCCATCTGGCCCTCCTTCTGTTTCTCTGGAAAGAAAGATTTCAGGGTTGTGACACTCTAGGAGAGCCCGGTTGCCACTGTGCCATTTAGGAGCGTGCTCTGAGTAACAGCACTGACTTCTGGAGCTCAGGGAGGATTCAGCTGGCAGGAACCAGGTCAGGAAGCCACATAGTTTATTTTCTGGGTAAATGTAACGCGACTCACAATTCAACTGAAATAACATTAGTCTGGAGAGGTAGCTTAGAATCTTAAAGAAGCTGTCTGTAAACACCATAGGTAAGCTTGTTTCCCAGGATTTAACATAAGAAAGTCAATTTCTTTGTTTTTTTAAATGGTGCTAGGGATTGAACCCAGGGCCTTGTACATCCTAGGCAAATGCTAGCCCACTCAGCTACACTCCATCCTCCCCATGGTTGGTTTTACTTGATTTTTTTTTTTTTAATTTTGAGACAGGTTCTCAGCATGTAGCCCAGGCTGGTCTTGAACTCACCTAGCTCTGCCTTCTGAGTGCTGGGATTAAAGGTGTGAGCTGCCATACCTGGCATCCCCAGTCCTTAAGGATAAGTTTCTTACTAACAGTTTTTCATCTGTGGGTAATTGCATACTCTGTGTGTGTGTGTGTGTGTGTGTGTGTATACCTACAAACCGAAATCAGACCCTCAACTGCAGTTTGAGCGAAGTTTCTGGGGAAGGTGATCCAAAGCAGCTCTTAACCTGTACACTGAAGCTGGTTAAATAAAGCTAACGTCACCCAGCTGTAAAGGTTGGGTAAAAAAGCCTAGTAAGTATTGGATGAGAGTAACGGAGGCAGCGGCTTTGGAGCGACACTGATGGAAGAGTTTGTGCAGTGCGGTGCAGACATTAGGGGCAGATGACATTAAGTGACTCAGCAGACAAGAATTTGACCGAAACACATCTGAGTAGTACTGTGTATTCAGTTAGGATTTGAAGGTGAGAACTCTCACTAATGAGAGGTGGCATCTTGGTTCCTGACTCCCGTGTCCACAGGCAGTATTGCACACCCAGGGGCCTTCCCAGATGCAGCTCAGGGGAGGGGAGGTAACCAGGGATTATGCTTGGCCCTGGGCCTGAGCGTCATTGGCCTTCAGTGAGCGAGAGGCTTTGTTTTCTCTACACTCCATGCACGTGGTTTGAAGTTTTAGTTGTAAAGCACTCCTGTGAAGCTCACAAGATGTCTAAGGGGAATGCTTTGCCTTTGCTGTCTTAATTATGGGGCATTTTAAAGCAAAATTAAACTTCCTAATGCCTTTTAATTTTTAAACACTGTGTCACCCTTAGAGCTCTTAGACTAGATTGCAGTATATTACAGAGGTGGCTTTGTCTGATAAATTTGATAAAAAAAAAATTCAGAACTTGTAACTCACTTTGAACTTTTATATCAGAATGTACTTAAGAGTCTTAACTAGTGCGGTGATATTTTTTAAGGGCAGAAAGACTAAAGAACTCTCTGAAAAGCTTTAAAGTGGCCTTTGTGTATCATGTGTGGCACAGGTGGCTCATGAGTGCAGGACAGGAGTGTGTCCTGTGTGTCCTATCTGATGCCACCAGAAACCTACGAGTTTCGCATTTAACACCCCAGTGCTGGGAAGCTCAGGACTGCAGCAGAGTCGACACAGCCTTTGCATTGCGGAAAACTGGTGTTTTGCTTCCTTTGTGGTTAGAGACAGATGTTTGTGCCTATCAACATTCATCTTGTGGTTGGTCATATAATCACCTGCTATATATTGTGACCCTGTGCAATAAAGCAGAATTGTACATAAATAGTTATTTTTGTGTTCCTGAAATTCCTAAGCTCAATTACAATGTAGATAAACTTGTAAGGTTTAAGGGCTGGCGTCATATAAGTGGGTAACAGAGAATGAACCCTGGTTTGAGGGTGGTCAGAGCCGGGTGGGTGCAATCACAGCTGAGCCAGACTGTTGGTAGGAAGGCATTCATACTTGGGTTTCCTATGTCAAATGTATTTTTTCCTCATATACAAATAAATGCATATCAAAAACTTGAATATGTTCTCTCTAGATTGAAAGATTTTTTCGTTTTTAATGCTCTTTGTATAAATTGAATGCTCTTTGCTTGCCAAGTCGGTGAGGAGGTGGGTCTGCATATATTTCCTCTTCTTATCATTAAAAGTAGCTACGAGTGAAGCTTCCGTTGCTCTTTTGAGTTGTGACTGTGAGTTTGAGTAACGTTAAACTCTGGGGATGTTGGAATAGAAGTTGAGGTTTTGTGGTTGGGTAGTCTCTTATCAGCAATCGTGTGTGTCTCTGCGTGTGTGTGCGCGTGTGCCCACCAGTCTTTCTGGTACATAGTGTACTGGCTCAGCAGTCCTGAAGGCTCAACAAGGGCAGCAGATCTAACTTTGACTGCTAAGCACTTGTTTCTTAAGTGCCTTCCCCTCCTCTGCTGTAGTGCACTGTCTCACGTCACACTGTGATTCAGTTTGTCAGTCATTTCTGCTGTAATGGCTCCGTTCTAATCATGCTTCCTGGGTAAACGGTCCGGATAGTTGTCCTTTTTCACTTAGTCTCCACTGAGGAATTGCTGCCATCGAATAGTGGCCTGTGGGCATGTCTATAGTGACGGTTCATTTCCATTTTTTGAAATGGGCCTGGAACTCACTCCATGTTTGCTTGGAACTCACAGATCTACCTGCCTCTGCCTTTAAGAACTGGGATATTTTCTTGATTGCTAATTGCTCTAGGAGGAATGGGCAGTGCCAAGTGGTCCGAGGCCAGGCGGTATAAGGGAGCAGTCTGTGGACCTGGAAACAAGCCAGTTAGTAGCACTCTCCCGTTTTACATTTTGGGCTCCAGGTTTGGGTTCCTACCCTGGAGCTCCTCCATGGAGGACTGAAAGGTGAAGTAAGGCCTTTCCTCCCTCCGGTTATCCAGTGTTCTATCACAGCAGTGGGAAGCAAGCATCCAATTTTAAGTCACTCCTTTCTGGAAAAAGCAGAGGTCCCATAAGGGATGGCTAGGGGAGGCAGGAGACTCAAGTCTAACATTTCAGTTTCTGATTTTGTTTGGGAAATTTTCATATACCTGCCCAGTAACGTAAAACTACCTTTTAAGGGCAAAGCATTCTGAGCAATGAGAGTCTGCCCTTAACACAGAACATTAGCTGCCTGACAAATTCTGAAGGAAAACAGAAACCTCTTTATTGAATGCTGCCTCCGAGGCTGAATTAAATTGCGTGCACCCTTGGGCGGGGGTGACAGGGATGGCATCTTAAACACAGTCATCCATGTTCAGTAGGTGCCTTTAGAGCTCTTCAGTGAGATCACAGATAAACAAGTGGCACTAGGCCCTTCCTCGGTGGCTGGCAGCCAGCACGGGCTCCACTGGGTGTTTGTTAGTTTCTCGTAGGGTTAAAAAGTTATAATTTGCTGTGAACTAAATGTGTATCAGATAAAAGGAGGGGGTCTTGAGGATGGGGAGTTTGGAGTGAAACCATGCTGGGTCAGTAGGAAAAGCACCTGAAGCACCAGATGATATTCAAGGGGCAGGGGAATGTAATTAGGGTTATATAAAAAAAATCATTATTTTCCCCAACATGGACATGCCAGCCATTTTTCCTTTTCTCTAGGTTGACGTCTGACTTGGCAAAGTTGTCAAATAAACTGTTTCGCTCTGGCACGTTCTTGAGTCAGCAGTGCTCTATGAAGTGAAGATGGTTTCTCCCATGTGAGGGCTGCGCTCTTGTTCCATCTGTAATCCTTGAGTTTGCCCCTGATCAGGAGCTTAGGGGACAGGGGCTGTGTGAAAGGCTGTTGGACCCACTAAGCTTCACCTCCCACACAAGAGGCAGAGTCTCATCCCAGATGTGTTTACCATAGTTCCCTCATTTCAAAGGTGTTAACTGCTTAGGAATTTCTTCTAAAAATCAGAGATCTACATACTATGTCCCCACTTAAGAGTAGACTTAAAATTTTATGTTACGTCCCTCAAAAGTTAAACATTTAACATATTTACTTAAAATCACAGAACTGAAAAGTACAAGCAACATCTGATGTCATTTTATGCCATGATGAGTGACAGAGAGAGGAAATACATGGAGGGCCACCTACTCCAATCTAGCTTGAGGGAACCCTGCTATGGGAGAGTGGCAGCCCAGACTTCGAAGGGGCCTGAGTACTTTATTTAGGGATTTGAGGTTCACAAGCACATGTATTTGTCTAAGCTAATGTGTAGTTAATATTTGTTATAGTTAATAGTTGTATTTGATATATAAATTTTATTTTTAAACTGCACTAGTTGTATTGCGTGATAGAAGGGCAGCATAGATGCGAGCAGCTCAGATGTGTCTAAATTAAATGGGATGATATTAAGTGAATATTGGGTGACAGAAGCAGTTAAATGTTGGCAGAGGATCTTGGTTAGTGGATGGTCACTGTAGAATCCTTTCCGATTTGCTGTGAGCATTTCAATAACAAAATGTTAGAATATGCCACATATTTCAAAGTAGTGAATATCCGTAGAAGATTGGGAGTACATACTGTTCTTTTAGCGTGCTGGCAAGACATCCGTGAGGTTGTAGGGGCAGCAAGAATGCAAATAGGAAAGGGTCTAGAAACTTCTCCAGTAATGATAAGCCAAGGTGCACACCCTCCACCAAAGCCCAGAGTGCTCCCCCTTGATTGTGACAGTTGTTTTTTTCATTTTGTATGTTTTGTGTTAGGGATTAAATTTAGGACACATGCATGCAAGGTAGGGTCTCCACTACCAGCCCTCAGTGGTCTACTTTCAATGTATTCTTTCTTAAAATTTTCACAATATGAGTGTCTGCCCACTCTGACCAGCAGACACCAGAGTAAGAGCCACGTCAGAAACTGTAATTTTTAAGAAATGCTAGGAACTCTTCCAATTAAATACATTTATTTGTTTTGTTTTGAATTTTATGTGTATGGATGTTTGGCTGTGCGTGCATGCATGCAGTACCTGCAGAGACCAGAAGAGGGCATCATACCCCTTTCTGGAACTGGAGTTATACAGACAGGTGGGAGCTGGGAATTGAGTTCTGGTCCTCTGGAAAAGCAGTCAGTGTTCTTAACCACTGAGCCATCTCTCCAGCCCCACAATGTTATGTAATTAAAATGATTTTGGGTTGGGAGTAGTAGTTCATGGCTAGGATTCCAGCACTCTAGGGGGTCAGAGGCTGGAAGATGGCTACAAGTTGAAGACCAGTCTACTGGTAGCCAGTTCAGGCCAGCCGGAACTACCAAGTGTGTCCTGTCTCATAAAACAAAAACAACCCACCCAAGGAACAATTTACATTAACCCCTTAAGAATACAATGTATCAATGGTTTGTAAGAGCTGATATTTTGTGTCTTCTTCTTTTTTTTTTTTTTTTTTTTTTTTTTTTTTTTGCCCTTGTTACTTAGTATTTAATGTTTCAAACACATTCTGTTTTATTTTACCCAAGCAAAACTAACTTTTACTGAGGAAAGCTTACTAGTTAATGTAAACACAACAGTTTCATACTCATAATGTAAATGGCTTCCAAGGAAATCTTAAAGATGTTAAACCTGAGCCAAGATTTCTCCCGTTGAACATCTGCATTACTACATAACATCAGTTACACTGGAGCTCACCTTTCTAGCAACAGTTGGTGCTCTGTGGCTTTTCTACATCAAGATGAGGGCTGCTCTGAGCACCCTGGTGGGAGCTAACATTATATATATATATATCATATATATACACACCCCATTAAAGGTGGAGAGAACTAACCCCCTGAAAGTTGTTTTCTGATTGCTACACAAATAATAATAATGATAATAAAATCCCTCACAACTTCTTTTTAAGTTTTCTGACTTTATGCAGGGATCCATCCATTATACACACACAAATTTTAATCCTAATTATCTCTGTGTTTCTCAAACTGGTCCTCAGACCTATAGCAGCAAACTGGGTAGAACAGAGGAATAGGGCTTTTAGACAGGCAAAGGCAGATAATCAAACTGTGGGCTAACACCTGTGGCTTAACTTGTCCAGATAGTCCTCATGTACATCAGAGCCCTCTGCTCTGGGAGGGACATGGAGGAGAAGGGAGCTGGTCTACCTCAGTATTCAGAAGGATCAGATTTTTCCACCGGTGGGGGGGGGGAGGGGTATGGGCCAGAGAGTATGAAGCCTCTTCAAAGAGAGAATTACATCGATGAGAATAAAGTCAGAGCTAATCAACACAACTTTTAACAAACTTCTAATCATGATTGAGAGGAAGGAACAGCTGTTTGTGGCCTGTGTAAGTTTCCCACTACTGAACAAAATAAACTTAAAATGTGGAAAGGGAGCCACCAAGACGGTCAGCAGGTAAAGTTGCCTGATACCCAGCCTGATGACTAACTAGGGCTCAGTATCCAGACGCTGACTGTCAGGAAGAGAGAGAACTGACTCCCACACCCACACATGGCGCGGCTCACTCCCTACTCCTGCACAGTAAGGAACTGTAATAAAATACTTAGATTTTCTTTTTTTTCTTTTTTTTTTTTGGTTTTTCGAGACAGGGTTTCTCTATGTAGCTCTGGCTGTCCTGGAACTCACTCTGTAGACCAGGCTAGCCTCGAACTCAGAAATCCGCCTGCCTCTGCCTCCCAAGGGCTGGGATTAAAGGCGTGAGCCACCACCGCCCAGCAAATACTTAGATTTTCAAAGGTGGGAATGTTGGTTTGGTTCAGTTTGTCAGGTTCCAGTTCATGGTCTGGTGACTTCATTGTTTGGGGCCTATAAAGCAGAATACCTGGGCTGTTGGGGTGTCACATGGCAGAGCAAAATGCTTACTGTGTGACAGCTAGGAAGCCAAGTACAGACGGGCCTGGGTCCCCAACTTGCCTTTGAAGCCACTCTCCAAATGAATATCCCCCCAATAGTCTCCATGGCTTCAAGGTTCTGTCACCTCCCAAATGTGCCGTGGGTTAGAGAAACTGCACGCCCAAACTGCTGCAGGGCCGAGCGCTGCTGATTGGAGCATTCTACTTGAAATGCTTGACTTGAAAAGGCCTTGAAAGTCAAAGATGAGAACTTGGTTAGAACTAGGTGTGGTAGTGCTCACTTGTAATTCCAGTTCTCAGGAGGCTGAGACAGAAGGATCACGAGTTTGAAGCCAACCTGTGCCACATAGGGGGATCATGTCCAACAGAAATTAAAAATCTGATGTGTGTGTGTATGCACATGCCCACACCACATGCACGTGGTTGAGAGCCAGAAGTCAATTTGGGGTATTGTTTCTTAAGTCATCCACCTTATTTTTTGAGGGTCTCATTGGGACCTGGGGGCTCTATGTTTAGGCTAGCCTGGCTAGCCAGTGAGCCCTGGGGATCTGTCTGTCTGTCTTTCCAGGCCTGGGATTCACAAGCACAGGGCCAGCAGACATGGATGTTGTGTGGATGCTGGAGCTGAAACTCAGATCCTCATGCTCAGAAGGCAAGGGCTTTATCAACCGAGTCATCTCTCTAGCTCCAAAACTGATGCTACAGCTAAACATGACCTAAGATGTAAATACAAAGATGTAGTCTCTGTGTCCCCCATGCTCAGCAGGAAATACTGCCGCAGAGCTGGGGTGTTCATACTCTTCATGCTAGACAACCACCGATTCCCTCTGCCCTTGAATAACAACACTGTGGCCGTTCTTTTTGGCTCTGAGATCTCTGGGATGCGGAAACCAAGTACACAGAGTGTTTCACAAATAAAGGAACATCAACACCTGGTCAGATGTAAGCCTGACTAGTTTTAAAAGCAGAAACAGCTGTTCAACCTAAGTATAAAAGTATCGGGGATTTAGCTCTGGCAGAGCACTTGTTAGCAAGGCCCTGGGTTCGGTCCTCAGCTCTGGAAAAAAAAAAAAAAAGACAAAGGAAAAAAAAATATCTCCAAGGGAAAAGCACTTGCACCAAGTCTGAAAACAGCTGATCCTAAACAAATATTCTGATCTTTTCACATTTTTTCCCCTGATACTACAAAATTTTTACTTTATTATATAGCAAAATTACAATGAAGTTCTGTTGCTGTATGAAAAACTATGTGCAGGTTGAATCCAGTGAACACTATCAAAGTTCAGCCAGTAGGGTCATGAAGGCAGAAGATCTAAATCCACGTCATTAAGGATATGACTTAGGAAAATGAAGCTTTAGGTAACTGTGAAAGATAACAGTACCTACTTCATAAGGATTGAGTACTGAGCCGGGCAAATGATAACTGCGCTAACACTCAGCACACAGCAAGAATAATCATCCCATGAACAATGCTGGTCATGATTATCAAAAAACTGTATCAGAGTGAGAACATACTCATCGGCTGCAATTGCAGGGAGAGAGACAGTGCACTAGAGAATACAAGACGTTCTCCCTGGAGTCCCCAGAGGGAATCCAGCCCACTGATGTCTTGGTTTTACAGAGAAACCCATTTTGGACCTGGAACTGGAACCTCATCTCTATACTGGTTTAATCCACTAAGACCACAGAGTCTGCTGTGGCACTAATAAGGAGCTAACATGTATCATGAATATGCATTAGATTAATATGCATTAGATTAATATGCATTAGATTAATATGCATTAGAATGCAGAGTTCTTGCTGCCTTTTTCCCTCACTAACACTCTGGCCTTCAATTTGTCATCGTCTTGCGTCAACCTCTCACGTGCTGGGATTATAGGCATGTACCACCATGCCCAGCTAAGAAGTCCTATTTTTAAGTGTCTTCAAACATGTGAGCAGAAGAGGTAAGATGAACATTAGAGCTACAGTTTGTTAAATCAGTTCATCTAGTTTGGCAAAATATTCTGAATTGAATGAAATGCATTCTTACTTTTTCAGTTGTGAGATGGGATCCTGCTATGTCACACAAGCTGGCCCCAGACTCCTAATGCCAAGGCTCAAGTGGTCTTTGCATCTCAGGGTGCTTGGAAGTGCAGGCCTGGGCCAATGGGCAAATCACTCTGTCTAGGACAGAAAGAAGTTTAGAACCTTGCCTTTTAAATTTTAATTTTTTCTTCTGTGTATGTTTTTAAATGATAATAGATCAATAAAAATGTTGGTAAATACTCAAAATGTGGAGGCAGCACTGTACTGGTGGCACAGGCTTTTCATCTCAGAACTTAAGAGGCAGAGGCAGGTGGACCTGGTCCACATGGTGAGTTCCAGGCCAGTAAGAGCTGCATTGTGAGACCCTTTCTCAAACAAACAAACAAACAAACATGAAAAAAACACATTTTTTTTTCTGGCAGTTGTATGATCAGCAAAGTTGTTATCAGTAACAAATTGCTGCTATTGCCTTATGCTCCAATCCTGGTCCAAAACACACACCCATGTGATGAAATCAAATGATTACAAGCCACTATAATGAAATGTTGATATTCCATCAATATTTCAAACATGTTAATCACACACAAAAGTGTGTCAAATGTTTGTAAGTAGCATTTATTTCTTAAAATTACATCATGAGGTAGACCTATACCAAAATCTATTTCTAAAGGTTTAATAAAACCTGAAGAACTTATGTAGGTACATATAGTTGTCAGCTGTAATTTTGTCTATCCACTCAAAGACTGAAAACAATTCAATGTGAAAGAGAAACGCCATTTACATTTTTAGAAAGCTTCTCTATTCTAAAATGAACAATTCACATACCAAAAACCTTCTGGAAGTAGCTTTAATTATAATTTTAATTATATTTTAAAAAAATTTTAATTTATAATTTTATTAATTATAATTTAATTATAGATTATGAATTAAGGTATAAAATCATGCACTTTGTGGATACCTTTGAATGGCTATCTTTACTTAAAGGTGGGTAAAAGGTGTAACTCTTGGTTACCTAGATGCTACACTTAATTTGTGAGCCCAGAGCCTCATGAACATGTAGAGCCGTGTTCACAGGAGGGTGTGATGCAAGTATGGAGCCTCTATGACTCCAGAGCCCTGTAACACTAGTCCTGAATTGATGTTTATTTCATATGCTTCTATAGAGACCTTATTTTATCTCTGTCCCCCAAGTACTTAAACTAGACTAGGCATATAGTAGGAATTCAAATTCATGTTCAATGGAAAATAGAGTCCTAATTTAGTTTTTAAAACCACTAAGGAATACCCGGATGATGTTAGCCTGATAATTATCAAAAAACAAAAAAACAAAAATAAAACCAACCCGAGGCTACCTCTGAGGCTTAATAATTTTCCATCACATTCTGGTTATGTGAGAACTTGAGACCACACGTAGTGAAGGTTCGTTTAATTCATTCAACAGATATTTATTGAACTACTCTGTCAGATCCTATCCCAGGCACCATGGATACAAGAATAAAGATAGCCCTGCCCTCAAGGAGCGCACAGTCTAGCAAAAGGACCAATAGCACCTTAGAACCTACTGAGAGAGTGTTCTGGTTGACAGCATATTAACTAGAATATCCCAAGCTTGCCAAAAATACAAACCTAAAATTTGGTGCCCAATTCCCCACCCCACCCCCCACCCCCCAAAAAGAAGCCGAGTTTGGAAATGAAAGATGCAGTCAAATTTAAAAGAAGATTCAAATCTATTCTTTGTGTAGGGGAAGTACAGACTGGGCCTGTCTTAAAGACTGTGATCAGATCTAAATCCTGAATGTTACTTTATTATTCCTGGGGGTAAGCATCACTTATAGTAACATTTATATATACATACATTCAAAAGATGTCTGCATGAGATGTGCTCCTTGGGACTTTTTTTTTTTTTTTTAAAGAATTATTTATGTATGTGAGTACACTGTAGCTGTCTTCAGACACACAGAAGAGGGCATCAGATCCCATTACAGATGGTTGTGAACCACCATGTGGTTGCTGGGAATCGAACTCAGGACCTCTGGAAGAGTAGCCAGTGCTCTTAACCACTGAACCATCTCTCCAGGCCCCAGACTTTTGGTTAAACCTCTCTCAGGTCACTTACAACTCAAGACAGCAACACACAGGCAAACTGGAGACTTTCCTCTTGGTGCCGATTCCCACTACCTTATGGAGGGAAGCAGCTTTCAGGACATAGAGTCTGGAGTTCTCTAGAGGATGTACATGTTAGTGCAGTCTTACTCTGCAGTGTCACTAAACTGACTTTTAACATGGCAATCAAGAGTACATTTTAATGGTTATTCAGTGTCATCTCCCAGAGCCTTCAGCCTGACCTGGATTTTCCTTTTCCTCCCTTCCTCTTCTACACTCTTCTTTGTTCTTAAAAGCATGAAGGACCCCCTGCAGAGGCAGAGCCTTTGTTGTCACCATACTCTACTTCAATTCAGCTAGTTCTTAATCCAGCAGCAGCTAGTTTAGACTTCCCTTACTTGGTTAAAGCAGCCCCATCTTAACTGGGAGCTTTTGTCCAGTTATTTTGTAGGCACCAACATGACTGGTTAGTTCACATCACAGCCCGTAATTTGAAGACAGCACAGAGGACAGCGGGAGCCTGTTAAAACAGGCACACTGATAGAATACATTACTTTGCAGATATGAAACACTTCTTAAAGCTAATAATGAGGCAAATAATTACAGAGTTGGGAGAATCACTTACTAAGAGATATTCCTCACATTAGTTATAGCCCTTTGTGTTCTATCAAATGTTTTATGTGTATCAGACCTCATTGGGTATTTGCAATAAAACATCATGAATATAACTTCATGATGAAGTGAATTAGACTGAGCATGCTGTTTTAAAATGCAGGGAGGTAGACTACCATCCCTAAGGAGACTTGCATCAAAAGATAACTGAAAATTTAAAATTTTGGCACTTAAAAGATATGCATTAGTTATCCAAATGGAAGGCATATATATATGAAAGTGTTATTGAGTGGATCTATACAGCACCGTGAGACCACTGGCCACAGAATAAAGATGATTGTCATCAGGAAGTTATCAGGCCATGCCTCCTGCTTTCATAAAAGTCAAATAACCAGGTGTGGTGATACATGGTGCATGCCTTTAATCCCAGCATTCAATAGGCAGAGGCAAGGGAAACTCTGAATTGTGGACCAGCCTGGGTTACAAAGGTAGTTCTAAGACAGCCAAGGCTACACAGAAAAATCCTGCCTCAAAAAAATAAATAAATAAAAATAAAAGCCAAGTGTAACAGACACTTATGGACACTGCTGCAGACTCCAGTGTGAGAAACACCCACCTTCTACAAGATTCTTGATGTATTTTCTTTATTCTCACCTTTTAAAGGGCACAGCCTTAAAAACTGTCTGACATGATTTGGTCCTCGATGCAGGAGTAGAGAGTATGACATTTATATTTTACTGTTTTCTTACAATTGTTTTGCTGTGCCACTTTCTTAGGAATACAATAGGGAGAAAAAACAAAATATACAAATGCTTCAGGTTCTGAGAAAAAAAGACTTTTTTTTTTTTTTTTTTTTTTTTTTTTTAAATAGGGTCTCAGTGTATAACTCTGAGTAGCCCAGAACCTAACTGTGTAGACCAGGCTGCCCTCAAACTCACAGAGGTCCTCCTGTCTCTGCTCCCCCACTTCTGGGATTAAAGGCATATGCTCCCTGGCTCCTGAGTTGTGATCACATTTTTTTTAAGTAGAAGTTTCTTACTTTAGCTGTTCATTTCATGATTGAAAATAAGCAACTACTGTATATGTGATACATCTACAAGTCATTCAACACCGCATTCCTGTTAATAGACTCTGCCAAAGGAAGCTCTTAGTTAGGAGAATGACTTATTTACCAAAATTTGCCATCAGAAATAACTTCATTATCAATTAAAATATATTTCTGCCAATTATAATAAAAATGACTAAATAAAACAGTAAACAAACAAACAAACAAACAAACAAAAAACCAGAGATTTAGACTGTTAAAATGAGACCCTGCTGGGCAGTGGTGGCGCACACCTTTAATCCCAGCACTTGGGAGGCAGAGGCAGGCGGATTTCTGAGTTCAAGGCCAGCCTGGTCTACAGAGTGAGTTCCAGGACAGCCAGGGATACATAGAGAAACCCTGTCTTGAAAAACCAAAAAAAAAAAAAAAAAAAAAAAAATCTTAAAGGCCAGGTGGTACATGTCTTTAATGCACTTGGAAGGCAGGAGGACATCTGTGAATTTGAAGCCAGTCTGGTTTATACAAAGAAACTTTGTCTCAAAAAGCCCAAAACAAAAAGAAAAAGGGATCTGGAGATATGTAACTTTCCCCAACAGTACAGGTTTTCTGAGGCCATTCAATTCCTAGGTTAACACTGATCTGTTCGATCCTGACTATACCTCAGAGAGGGCAGAGGATCCCTGCAAAGTTTGCTGGCTCTTGCCAGTTCTCATCTGTGTGGCTTTGCTTTCTTAAAAGGCTGACTATCTTTCGCTTTTTCTACACCATGGGTGCTCATGTACATAATTTTCCTGTTAGAAATGGCCTGCGTTTATGATCTCCAGCCTCATGAAAACATCAGTGTTTGAAATGTTCTCTTATGCAGTACTCAAAGGTATGAGGCCAGCCTTGTAATAAAAATTTGCAGAAGATACCAAGCACATGGATAAGCAGAGCAATGTAACTCATCCTTCATGAACTAAGGGGCAAATGGTAAGAGTAAGTACAGACTCAGCAATAAAATCAACAGGCAAACCTCGGTCTGAATCCAGTGCTGCCACCACTGCCATCTGTGGCTTCAGGCAAGTCACTTCATTTTTGTGACACATTGCTACTTCCAACATGATTTGACACTCATTCCACCTACCTTGTAAGGGTCTTTGTAGGGGGCAGTGGTATATTAAAGCAGACACATTCTTCAACACATAGTAGGTATTCAAAAACAGTGATTCAAGGATCCCTGGCTTGAGTTAGGTGACATGTGGGTATAACATCTGACATGGAACACTTTCCAAACTGATATAATTTATGGAATCTTCTTTTGAATATTAATTTAATCCTTACACATAATAGTTTTCATTGTGAAGGTCTTAACTGCCATATTTTCCTCCCAAACTATTCTCTTTATGGGGGAAAAAAAGCTTTTTTCAAAGCTATGGCAAGCAAGCCTATAGTTTTCATTGTGCTTGTTTGTTTTTCAATGACTATAAAATTTCCAGCTTTTCCAGTATCTGTGATAAATGTTGACTCTTAAAGACTGTCCCAGAGTTAGCCTTGTTTTCAGTGAGACACAAGCTCTTACAGGTGTACGAACGGCTGTTGGATGAGCACCAGAGAGAACTGTTGTATTTATTCATATATTTGGGTTGCTTAAACATTTCTGTAAGTATTGAAATACTTTTTTCCTATGGATGAAACTCTCAGCATCTACTCCCATGCCTTTCTTTTTCAATCTTATCATCCTATTTACAATAATATAACCTAAAGACATAATGTCCACAATCATTGATATTGTTAAAAGCCTGCATATACAGAAGAAACTGCCCTGAGCAAGGAATTAAGAGACTTGAATTGAAGCCCTGGCTTTACCACTAACTTTGTATGAGCGTAGGCAAATCATGTAACTTCTTTCATTTGCCCAACAATGAACTGGATATCTCTTCAAGTTATTTTCTACTCTAAAATTGCTATTATTATTATCATTATTTAAATAGATGAAACATCTTGTGGGAATTATGTTAAGCACCAAATGGATAAAGAAATATCTACTGCAATTTCAAGTTGTGTTTTAAACCATGACCTAGAGGCCACCTGGATGCAGATTTGAGGTTCCATTTACATAGAGTCCTGTCCTTTCCCCGCCTAAATCAGTCTCCTACTGTCCAGCCCAGATTCCTGCACTTTGTACAAGACCTCAGGGATTGTACTACACCCTAATATCAGAGAAGCACTGGTCTAAAGGGCATGTGACCAAAGAGAACAAGGCTACTACTGCACGGCCTAAATTATTCCAGCTCCTAACATATCTCAATACAGTGTCAATCAATCAATCAATCATTCAGTCAGTCAGTCAATCAACCAACTAATATAGCAGACCTGGCAGGACATTGCCCATTCAAGACTTGTGGGAGTAGCCTATGCTTACACAGTGTCTCCCAGACTTTCCATAACCAAAACACAAGACAGCGTCAGTCAGGTCTCTGACTCTAGGTTTATGTCAGCAGCTTAAAGAGGGTTACAGCTTCCTTCTTCCTAACACTGAGAACTGGTCCCGGGTTGAAAGAACAAACACAAAAAAAATCTTTACTTGATTTCCCTCCCACCCCATTACTATGAACACATCATCTGTGTGATTAAAAGAATCACAGCCAATCTAAGTCACATTAATCCCCTCACTTTTTGGCCAGATACTGTGCCAACCTAATGAATAAATCTTCTGTACAACAGAAATGGCAAAGCTTGTTACTTCTCCGTTCCTCTCCAATGCTGCTGACCGGAACAAAATACCAAGTGAAGACACATGCTGGAGATTTGAATTCGTACAATAAGACAGATTACAAAGAGAGGTTGTAATAGTTTTCTAAAATTTTACAACAAAATCTCACATGAGATTACGTGTATAATTTTAACAGGAAACTTTAAAAAGATACCTTATCGTAAGAGTTTCTAACAGTTATGAGAATAATGCCATTACTGTGCTCAATATTTGACAGCAACTTTAAAGGCCAAGTATACTGATAAATGAAGATGAACTTTTTCAATAACCAGTGTGCCAACATCCAACTTCTGGGTTTTATTTAATACTAGTGCCATGGGTTTTCTCATCCCAACCAAGGCTCCTGCCAAATGTCCATAAAATTCATACCGAAATCAAAAAAGAGGAAGGAGGCATGGAGGAATGGTGGAGACAGGGAGGGGGACAACAAGAGCCACATGCAAAATGACCAGGAAAACCCAAGCTCAGTGGCACAGACAGAAGCAAAGGAATTCCGACAGAACAGGGCTGCGAGGTTGAAATGGAGATGCCTGGATGACGCTGGAAGGCCAAGGACTTAGGTCACACATATATATGTTCACTGACCCATAAGAACCAAGATCTTGATCCAAACTTATAAGATCTTCTAAAAAAGAAAATACTTCACCTAAATTGAAGTAATTTATAAGCCAAACACCAGTAGAGTTCCTCATTTGATGTAAGCTGTACCTAAAACTTTGGCTGATACAAGGAGACCCGCCCACTAAGGCACCCTGAGGCGATCTGACAGTGAGTGGGAGAGAACTTTGTTGTCAGAACCACGTCGTTATGAGAGTACAGAGAACGAATCACCCGCAGGGGACTGGCTTCTTTGGGTAAACAGTCAACAAGCTCACTGCACTGTTTGTCAAATCCCAACAAGCGAATCCCGTAGCCATGTGGGGAAGAAATCATTCGTCCATCAGGGCTGAAGCAAAGTTCTTTGATGTAGCCCCTGCCTACATTTGCTTCTTCGATGTAATGAGTCAACCGCAGGGAACAGCGAGGTGAGACAGGGCGCACTGGAGCTCCTTCCTGGAATTCATAGACACAGGTCCACTGGAGGAGAAAGGAGACAAAGCAAGCATATAGATTCCCAGATAATACTGCAGAGATAGTCCTTATTTCTAAGCTCAACCGAGTGACAAAACCACAGGAATGTTGCAACATATCAATTAGATGACTATCTCTCTTAACTAACAAAATGTGTACCTTCATATTTCATCTTCATACACCAAGGTTGTTGTGTGCTATGATGCTTTTAGACCTCTTGTTCTTGAGGCTAGCTATGACTTTTGACATACACCTTTTTGTGAGGGCAGCAACAGTCCAAGACCCTGCGTACATCTGTCCTCCGCACCTCAAAGACCCTCTCCCTTCCTTCAGTTTCATCTGCAGAGCCAATGAGCTCCTTGCAGACTCCTGCCTAGCACAGTGGTGAGACCTCAGGTCTTTGAACTCTCCCCCACCCCCACCCCCAGGCATCAGTTTAGCCCCTTCCTTTTTCAGTTTCCCCTGGCTTTTGAGGAGACAGTGGTGATAACTGTCTTACTAAACCTCAAATCTCACATTAGGTCAGCTTAGCTGAACAGCTCAGTATAATGTTTAATATATGGTTTTGTTTGTTTTCTTAGGTGATGGGGGCAAGAATGAAGAAGCCAGGCATACTATTAGCTGATGGTAGGGTATTTCCCAGCTCACAATACCAATGCAAGAAAGGAAAAACAGATTGCAAAGGATAAAGCAATAGAAAGAAGTACAGGAGTTGAGAAGCAGGGTTTTGAGTAGTAATGCCCTGAGGGCAGGGACTGAGCCTGGTTATCAGCCTAAGGTCTGCACTTGCGGCAGCGGCAGTTTGTCCAGTGAGCCCTGCTGAATGTGAAGCACCCGGCCTGTACCTCCTGATCATCAGTGTTGCTTGAGCACCGAAGAAGGGTGGCCCAGCCTTTGGGATGCAGCTGTAAGGATGTGATGCAGTTTCCCCGATCTCTCTCACCAGGAACTTCAGGGGTTAAGACTTCAAGACTATTTCGTGGTGAAACTCCTGAGATACAAAAAAAAAAAAAAAATTAAAGGTTTAGGATTTTTGTTATCCAAGGACTAAGGCAGTTGTTTCTATGAATTAAAACTAAACCAAAGAAAGCTATTTGGTAGAACTTATTGATTTAAGACTGTAAACCCAACTTTTAACCTACCTTCTCGTTGAGAGGCTCGTGACATGTGTTTCTCTGTTGAATTCAAATCATTGTGATGACAAGGTGAACCAGAAACTCTTGATGAAGAACCAGAAGAACTTGATGAAGTGGTCAAATCTTGAAAATAAAATTTAAAAATAAACATAACACTTGTATCATCTTTCAATTTTAAAATTTTCTATTTAAACTTTTTTTTTTTTTTGTCTGTTTTGTTTTGTAGGTTTTTTTTTTTTTTTTTTTTTTTTTTTTTTTCTGAGACAGGGTTTCTCTGTGTAGCCCTGGCTGTCCTGGAACTCACTCTGTAGACCAGGCTGGCCTCAACTCAGAAATCCGCCTGCCTCTGCCTCCGAAGTGCTGGGATTAAAGGCGTGCACAACCACTGCCCGGCTCTACTTAAACTTTTAAAACTTCTAAAGCATACAAACAAAATCTCATGTAAACTGGACTACAATGGAGATGAAGACAGGACAGCTCTTGGCTCTGTTTCAGTTCTACATTCCTGTTAAAACCTTTCATATTAAAGTCTTATGTGAAAAAAGAGAAAAAGCCAAATAAACACAGAGATACCTAGGCCTCTCTCACACTTCTAAAATAGAAGGGAAAAATTAAAGTCTGAGGAAGATGAGTAGAGACACCTGAGTGTGCTGAGTTACTCCACAGGAGTCCTGGCAACCTGACCCCTGTGACATCAGCTATAAATTCAGTCATGCTTAGGAGACTGAACAGCTTTATGGCTTTTCAGTCAAAAATGGACAACTTGAGGCTGACATTCATACACCTCTGGTCAGCACTCGGGAGGCAGAGGCAGGAGGCAGATCTCTGAGTTTGAGGCCAGCCTGGTCTACAGAGTGAGTTCCAGGACAGCCAGGGCTACACAGAGAAACCCTGTCTCAGAGGGGTTGGGGCGGGGGAAGACCCAAAAAAAAACCAACCAATCAAAAAACCAAAACCAAACTTATAATTATTTATTTGTTCCATGAGTAAGGAGGTTAGAAGATGCAGAAGTTGGATCTCCTAACTGTGTGGGTTCCTGGGATGGAACTCAGGTTGTCACACTTGGTGGCAAGTGCCTTAATCCACTGAGCCATCACTTCAGCACCAAAAAGAATTTTCAGGAGTAGCCTGTGCACACAGGAGAAAGAATCTAATCACCTGAAGTTATTTTTTAACAAAAGGTCTTTTGTTTCACTTTGGGTTCTTGTTTATAAACAATATTAATAAGACTGTGTTTCTAGGCCAGTCTCTTCATTTTCAGATGCACTATGATGCCGATCGGCTAATATTAATACAGCTCCAACTTCACTATGATGCCGATCAGCTAATATTAATACAGCTCCAACTTCACTATGATGCCGATCGGCTAATATTAATACAGCTCCAACTTCACTATGATGCCGATCGGCTAATATTAATACAGCTCCAACTTCACATGATGCCGATCGGCTAATATTAATACAGCTCCAACTTCACTTACATTTAATGAAATCAGCAATGAAAGAAGAGCAAGGCTCCAGCAAGAGAAGGCTCCAAGATGGCATCAGCCTGTGAGTGGATATCACAAGTAGAGGACAGACTACACACTTAGAACTCTTGAAGTGATTATTACTTAATATCCTAAGACAGGTATCATCTTGAGCCATCACTAAGTTTGAGGCAAGGATGCTGATTCTCTGGATAATGGAAATCTGAAAAAGCTTTTAGAGCTAAGAGTCGTTCCAGAGGCACAAGTTAGCACTGTCAGGTACATAAAAGTCATCATACCTTCACGGAAAGCTGAGTCAGCTTTCTGAAGAATGGCTTTAATGTCCTTTCCCTGGTAGCATACTTAGAACAGAAACACTCCCCCTCTGTGGCTCAGATGCTTCAGAAAACTTTTAATCAGAAAATCTTACCTGAATTTGAAGTAGTTCTTCTTGCTCTCAAAATGGGATAGCTGCCTACTTCTAAAGACTTAGTTAAGTCCAAGTCATGCAAAATCAAGAGATATCCAGAGGAAGTTGAGATCAACATTTTGGAACAATCTGGTGTTAATCTCATTCGCATGAGAAAACGTGTATGAAAGAATTTCTTATGTGGACACCCATCTTCTGTGCACCTACAGAAGAAATCAGACCAATAAACTCAGTGTTACCATAAATAGAATGACTCCCAGACCAGTCAAGCTGTCTGAACTAAAGAAAACCTAAAGCAGAACTGAGAATCACACAAACATACTTTACGATGCCTTTTAGCCCTGGTTGTCCTGGAACTCACTCTATAGACCAGGGATTAAAAACTCAGGTTGCAGGGTTGGTGGCAAGTACCTTTATCCACTGAGCCAGCCCATAAAACATATTTAGAATTTTTAAATGAAGAGCTGTGACTCATTACCCAGAGGCTGGACAGTATTAGTCAATTAAAGGGCCTTTCTACTATATCTTATTTTTGCTTCAAGCATTCAAGTTTATATCTAAGGGAATATGGGTAACTGGTTACTATGTTTTATTCTCCCTGTGTTGTCTCTCTATCCCCCCAAACTTCCTATGTAATATGCTTCCTCTATCAAAAGCTTTTTCTCAGTTGTCTGATTATCATTGCATGCTTGCTCAGTTAGTTAAGAGCAAGGAATTCAAGGTGACTGGGAACTCTTGAGTCTAAGGTAGGGTGAAGCCATTTCTGAAGAAGCTCTTAGTGCTCATATCATCGGGGCAACAACCAAAAGAAGCTAAAACTGTCTGAATTCAACATTTAATGTGCATTACTACTCAGTCACCTTGGCTTTGGCAGCACAATGAAGCCTCCAATTGTTTCTGGCATCCTTCAATATTGCAATATTTCCTATATTACGTCTTTACAGAGATAGAAACTTCTGGTAAAATGATCTACTGCCCACTGGAAGGTTTTTGTTTGTTTGTTTGTTTTGTTTTTTGGTTTTTCTTTTCTTTCTTTTTTTTTTTTTCTTTTTCTTCTTCTTCTTTTTTTTTTTTTTTTTAGTTTTTTGAGATAGGGTTTCTCTGTGTAGCCCTGGCTGTTCTGGAACTCACTCTGTAGACCAGGCTGGCTTCAAACTCAGAAATCCTCCTGCCTCTGCCTCCCAAGTGCTGGGATTAAAGGTGTGTGCCACCACTGCCTGGCTAAAGTTCTTAAATATTTCTCATTCAAGTCTCTACTTTAGCTACCCCTTTCAGTAAGGATTCCCAGGGTTGCAAATTCCTATAGTTTTTTGAGAATTCTAGATAAACTGAAGTTTTAAACTTTTCCTTCTGCAACTAGAATTTAGTTTTTTAAAATTATACTTGTGTTTACATGTATGTGTGTGTATATCACATGTGAGCAGGTGCCTGGGGAGGTGCCTGAAGCTGTAGTTACAGGAGGCTATGAACCATCTGACACAGATGCTGGGAATTGAACTTAGGTCCTCTGGAAGAGCAGTAAGTGCCCTTAAACTCTGAATCATCTCTCTAGCACCGGGAATCAGCTTTCTTGAACATCTTGAGTGAAGCTGTCTGAACTACAGCTGCTAAGTCAGTTGCCATTCATCTGCCTGACTCCTAGCTTCTAAAATTCTATTGTCAAGTTTCTTCTCTTTATGTCTGATCTCTGGTTCTTACCCCACTTTAGTTTTTGAGACAGGGCCTCGTTATGTAACCTTGGTTGACCAGGAATTTCTTATGTATACCAAGTTGGAATAGAATATACTGAGATTCTACTGCTTCTGAGATTATTGTAGTTTTTGAGTCTTCTTTTCTATAGATTTTATTTAAATCCTATAAATACTTAAATTAGGTCTCACAATTACCATAAAGGTTATATATTTTCTGTAAAAATTTAAACTTTAGCTATATGTGGAGACACACCCGTAGTTCCAGCACTTAGGAGACAAAGGCAAGAGGACTTTGAATTAAAGACTAGCTATGGTCTATATGGTTAAGTTCCAGGCCAGTCTCAACTACAAGAAACTCATTTCCCAGTGAAATCCCATGTACACACACACACACACACACACCCCAATCTGAGTGTGGTAGCACATGCCTCTGTAGCACTTTAGCACATGTGGTAGCTCTCGGAAGGGTAAGGCTAGAAGATCAGGAGTTCAAGGTCATCCTCAGTTACCTGGTAAGTTGGGGGCCACTTTGGGCTGTATGAGACCCTGTCTCAAAACAAAACCCCAAACATAAACCAAACAAATAAAACAACTAAAAATTATGAATTCATATTTGTGAATACTGTAAGTATATATATGAAACACACATACACAGGTTGTCTATGCTTATAATATGAACTTTGGCAAGAAAATAGCAAGTTCAAGGATAAATTGGCAACCAAGTGAGATTTGTCTCAAAATAAAAAAACCTGGGGCTGGAGAAATGGCTCAGTGGTTAAGAGCACTGGATGCTCTTCCAGAGGTCCTGAGTTCAATTCCCAGCAACCACATGGTGGCTCACAACCATCTGTAATGGGATCTGATGCCCTCTTCTGGTGTGTCTGAAGATAGCTACAGTGTACTCACATACATAAAATAAATCCTTTAAAAAAAATAAAAAAACCTTTTAACTGTTAGTAAGAATACACTCACAACAAAATAGGAACACAATTGATTTGTACATTATCTTATACCTAATAATCTTCATTTTTAATGAAAACACTATTAAATTGTATATAAAAATTGTATATACTTCTGGTATACAATATTTTTTTTTTCTGTGGTGCTAGGAATCAAATCTGGGGCTAGCACATGCTAAACCTGTGCTCTACTACACTACTAAGCTATGTTCTTAGCCCAAAACATGTTTTGAAATGTCTACAATTTTAGCTAATTAAAATATACATTGTTTTATTTACTTTCAGGAATTTTACTTTTTTCTTTTTTGGTTTTAAGACAGTCTCTCTACATAGCCCAGGCTGTTCTGGAACTCACTATGTAGACCAGGTTAGCCTTGAGCTCACAGAGCTATGCCAGCCTTTGCCTCCCAAGTGCTGGGATTAGAGGCATGTGCCATCAAGGCCTTCTCCCAGGGATTTTCAAGTATACATTGTTATTAACTATGGCTACTATGTTATATAATGTATACCTCTTCAATTTGTTTTCTCTAATTGAAACTTTGTATCCTCCCCTCTGCACCAGTTTCCAGCCCTTCGATAACTCACCACCCTTCCAAGTCATTGCTTTTCCAAGTCTACTTTTCTAGATTCTATATAAAGCAGAATCTGTCATTCCACGTTAGGCTTATTTCACTTAAGATGTGTCCCCAACCATCTGTGTTGCCAAAAACAAAACAAAACAAAACAAAACAAACAAACAAACAAAAAAAAAAACAAAACTGTAAGGGACTAAATAGTATTATGTGTGTATGTACCACATTAAAAAAAAAAAATCCAGTCATCTGCTGGATGCTGTAAATGAATGGGTGAGTATAGACCTTTAGCAACTGACTTAAGCTGCTTTGGATGTGTACCTAGTAGAAAAACTGCTGAGTTATTATAAGAGTTCTATTTTTTTCTCTTTTCTTTTTAGGAAATTCCATACGTTTCCATAATTTTTAACAATTTTGGCCAGGCAGTGGTGGCGCACGCCTTTAATCCCAGCACTTGGGAGGCAGAAGCAGGTGGATTTCTGAGTTCAAGGCCAGCTTGGTCTACAGAGTGAGTTCCAGGACAGCCAGGACTACACAGAGAAACCCTATCTTGAAAAACAAACAAACAAACATTTGGTCAATCCTTACTAATTCTGATTTTTTTCTCTAAGACTTTCTGGGATTTTCTGTATATATAAGGGTTGGAAAACTATGACTATGGACCAAACCTGATTCACTGACTGTTTTTATACAGTGCTCATGAACAAAGCCATGTCAACTTATATATTGTTCCTGTGTGAATAATCAGGAACCACAAACCACCAAATGCTAAAATATTTACTACTTGGGTCTTAAATAGAAAGTTTGTCAATCCTTGAGAAAAATCTATGAATGATATTAAATTTCTAATCCAAATACATATGACTTTTCTTTTATTGTACCATCTCACCCATGATACCAACTAACAACAGTAGTAATGATGGGCACATTCTTACCCAATTTTATAAAGAAACGTCTGGAGGTTCACCATTAATAACTTTGCTGAAGTACTGAGATACTGCTCAGTTGGTGGAGTGCTTGACTAGCATGCACAAAGCCTTGGGTTTGATTCCCAACAGCATGTAAACTGGCTATTGATGCACAAACCTGTAATCCCTGAACTCAGAAGGTGGAGGTAGTCTTTCAGTTACATCAGAGTTTCAGGTCAGCCTGAGCTAGAAAACTTGTCTCAAAACCAAAAGTACTTGGACTGAAGAGATGGCTCAGAAGTTAAAAGTACTGACTGCTCTTCTAGAGATTCTAACTTCAATTCCTAGCAACCACAGGATGGCTCACAACCATCTGTAATAGGATCCGATGTCCTCTTCTGGTGTGTAACCATCTGTAATAGGATCCGATGTCCTCTTCTGGTGTGTCTAAAGACAGCCTCAGTATATTCATATAAATACAATAAATAAATTAAAAAAAAAAAGTGCTGAATACTCTGTATACTTTTGGCGAATTTTTACTTCTTTTTAATCATTTGGTTTTCGTACAGTTTTATTAAGGAATAATTAACATATAAAACTTACTCATTTTAAGTGTACGTTAAATGACTTAGTAAATTTAGAATTGTGCAATCAATACTACATAGCTTTACAACATTTTCAGTATTTTAATATTAATATTCTTCCTGATTATCATCAGCAATCATTCCTTTTCCAACTCCTAGACCCAGTCAACCATTAAATTACTTTTCATCGCTATTATCTGCCTAGTTTATATACATAGTTACAGTCACACAGAAGTGCTTTTTGTTTTTTGAATTCAGCTTCTTCTTCACTTAAAATATTTTGAAGTTTATCCCTGTTGTAACACATGTCAATATTTGATTCATTTTCATTATTAAATGATATATCTTTAAAAATTACATACACTACATTTTGTTTTGTTTCTCGAGACAGGGTCTCTCTACATAACCCCAGCTGTCCTGGACTCATTATGTAAACCAGGCTGGCCTTTGCCTTTCAAGTGTTGGGATTAAAGGCATGCACCACCATGCCCAGAGGATACATTACCTTTTGTTAACCTACTTACCACTTGATAGACATCAGATTGGCTCTATTTTTGGAGGCAGTTATGAAAACTATTACTGCAAACATTCATGTACAAGTCTTTGTGTGTACACACAGATGTTCGTTTTCTTGAGCCGACATACCCAGGGGGTGGAATTGCTGTGTCATAGGCTAACTATGGTTAATATCTTATAAGCTGGCAAACTGAGCCAGGTGTGGTTAATACCAGCTCTGGAGGCAAAAGCAGGCAGATCCCTTTGAGCTAGGGGCTTTTCTACATAGAGAGCTCCAGGACAACCAGGACTATGTAGAGAGATCCTGTCTCAACAAAACAAAACAACAATCAAAACCAAACAATTATGAAACAAAAACAAGCTGGCAAACTATTAATTCCAGTAATAAAAATTCTAATAATGATGCTCCTAATAATGAATTCAAGTTTCCCGCTTTCTAATTGTTATTAACAACAGTGAGTCTTTTAATCCATAAGCATGTATCTACTCATTTCTTTCAGCAATGCTTTTAGCTTTTACTGCACAAATCATACACATGTCACACATGTGCCCACACATATAAATATGAATTTCTACTGTGTTAGGAAACTAAACCCAAGGCATCATGAACAATAGGCAAGTGCTCTCCTGCTGACCCTATACTTAGCCCAAATATTTTACTTTTCTTAAATTTATTTCCAAGTATCTTATTTTTTCTTGTTTTTCGAGACAGGGTTTCTCTGTATAGCCCTGGCTGTCCTGGAACTCACTCTGTAGACCAGGCTGGCCTCGAACTCAGAAATTCACCTGCCTCTGCCTCCCAAGTGCTGGGATTAAAGGCATGCGCCACCACCGCCTGGCTATCTTATTTTTTCTGATACCATTGTAAGATAGAAATATTTTTTATTCATCTTTGAATTGTTTCTGCTCATATATAAAAATAAAACTGGTTTTGTGTATTCATCTTATGTATCTGCTCAAGGGTAAAAATACAATTGGATTTTGTATGTTAATTTTGTATATTTGCTCATCAGTAGAAATGTGATTGGATTTTGTATATTAATTACTCTTATACATCTGCTCATATATGAAAATGTAACTGGGCAGGCTAGAGATGGCTCAGTGGTTAAGAGCACTGACTGGTCTTCCAGAGGTCCTGAGTTCAAGTCCCAGCAACCACATGGCAGCTCACAACCATAATGGGATCTGATGCCCTCTTCCGGTGTGTCTGAAGACAGCAACAGTGTACTCACATGCATAAAATAAATAAATCTTAAAAAAAATGAAACTGGGCTGTGTATATTAATCTTCTATCCAACTTGCTGAAATTGGCTCTAGGGATTTTGTGGAGTCCTCAGATCTCCCCCACAGAGTGCAGGTCTTTTCAATGGAAGCACTTCTCTGCAGGTTGGATGCACTTTCCTTTTCCTGTCTGTCTGCATCTCCACAGCCATGCTGTTCCTCCATAATGTGGAGAAAAGTGGTGCCAGCTCTGTGCTCAATCTTATGGCGCCTTCAGGCTTTTTTCTTTTTCTTTTCTTTTCTTTCTTTCTTTCTATTTTTTTTTTTTTTTTTTTTTTTTTTTTTTTTTTTTTTTTTTTTTTGAGATAGGGTTTCTCTGTATAGCCCAGGCTGTCCTGGAACTCTGTAGACTTGTACTGAGATCAAAGGCGTGTGCCACCACTGCCTGGCAGCCTTCAGGTTTTCAATAGTAGGTATGCAACTTAAGTCATAGGCTTTTCACAGATACTTTCACACGAAGTTCCTTTTACTCCTACTTAAGGTTTTAGATTTTATCGAGTGCTATTCTGTCTTCATTAGCAGGATTAGATGGGTTTTGAAGTTAATTAAATATGATACATTATATTGATTTTTGGATATTAAGCTAATTTGTATTCCTAGAATAAGTTCTAGTTGATTGTGGTATATAACCCTTTTTATGTTGTTAAATTTGATTTTTATTGATTTATGGAAGAGTTTTTAAATGAATTCTTCTGGCAATTTCATCCATGTATATAATACATTCTGATTACTCTCCCTGCATCACATCCCCTTCCCACCCTGATAATGGCTGAGGGATTACCAGTCAGTAGTTGTTTACCTGCTTTTGGTGTTACGGTAATACTAGACTGTGATGGCTAGTCTGAAAGGGTTTGTTATTTATTTATTTTTTTTTTTTTTTGAGAGCTTCATATAATCTGTTTTGATTATATCTTCCTCTCTCCCAGCTCCACAAAGGTTTGGTTTGGGAAGTGTTCTATTTTCTGGCTGGTAAAATTCATTAGTAAAGTTATTTGAGCCTGGTCTTTTAATTAAGGAAAGACGTTAAATTATCAATTCAGTGTCTTTACCTTCTACAAGTCTGTATGTCAACATTTTAAAAGGTTTATGCCGAGTTGACTCTAGTAGTCTGTGTTCTTGGTATCTGCTTACCTGAGTGAACTGTCTAGTTTGTAGCAGATTGTGCTCTTGGTATCTGCTTACCTGAGTGAACTATCTAGTTCCCAAAGATGATCACACCACTCCCTTAGATCCTTTAGTTTCTAAATACCTTTTATCTAACCATTTTTTGTTTGCTTTTGAGACAAGGTCTTGCTGTGGGTAGCACAGGCTATCCTCAAACTTATAATTCTTTTGCTTCAGTTGATATGTAGGTGTCACTATTTCAATTTCTGTTAAATTGTTGGTGCTATGCCATTTTGCCTTTTAATTATGACTAAATATTAAATTTTATAAAACAGAATCATAAGTATATCTAGCCTATCTTAGTATAATTAATAGAATAACTATTCATTTTTTGGATTAAATCCAACTTGATTTTGATATTTTTGAGTAATATTTTTTAGGATTTAAATTTTTATTTGGAATATTTGTATTAGCATTCATATTACATACTGGAGTTTACTTTTTCCTTTTAACAGTATCTTTGTTATGTCTGGCTACCCAAGTCATACTATAATAGCTTTATACATGAGGTAGACATCCTTTTTCTAGAACCTGACCAATTTCATTCAAATGTTATTTAGAATATTTGGTAAAAGTCACCTGTAAAACTGTGCTGCTTTTTTTATTGGTAAGTTTTTAATTTATTTAAAAGTTTTAGTAGATAAGTTTTAATTTTCATCATTTAGTTGTTTTAAGATTTATTTTTAAAATTACACATATACATATTATACCCTGTGTAGGCATGCTCGTGTGAGTACAGGTGCCAATAAAGGCCAAAGAGATTGGCTCTGGATCCCCCTGAAGCTGCAGTTGCCATTTTAAGCTGTCCATTGTAGATGCTGGAAGTTTTTTGAGAGAGTAAAAGCTTTTAACCACTGAGCCATTTCTCCAGGCCCCAATTTTTGTTTTGTAATAGTCATAGCAAAAATAATGCTCATGACTCTATGAAGACTGGACAGTCAGAATGGATGTGAGTGGGGCAGGGCCTCTGGATGATACTACTGTGTAAGGGGCTTCAGCTATTAGATCATGGGATCATCTAGAGGAGGAAGAATGGGCAACAGAAGATGCAGAGTATGGTTTAGAGCACAAATATTTATTAATTAGTATGGCAGAAGTTCACTATGTACGTATGCTGGGGATGAAAGCTAGAACCCAGTACAGCTATGGATCTGAGGCCCAAGGAAGTTCAATTTTCTAACAGCAGTTTTGATAAAACTAGGGCATGTTAGTCAAATATTAGACTTGGTAGGAAGCCAATTTTCATTGTCAGTTTTACTGAAGTGTTGTTGTTATTGTTGGGGCTTTTTGGTTTGGTTTGATTTGATTTAGACCGGGTCTCACCATATAGCCCATGCTGGCCTGGAATACTCTGTAATCCTCCTGCTTCAATCTTCCAAATGCTAGAACTATAGGAGAATGTGCCACATATGTAGCTTCTAATGTATATTGAATGAGATGTCTATTTCATCAAAGTTTTAAAGTATATTGGTATAAATGTGTTGTTGCTGACTTTTTTAGCTTTTAAATGACATTTATTTTATATGCATGTATATGTGGGTACACACCACCACATCTAGCTCATACTTTAATCATGTCTCCTTGTTCACTGCTAGTACTCTAGTACTGTCTTCTTTTTCTTTCTTCCTTTGATGATTCTTGCCCTCTCTGTTTGATTAGCCTTTTCAAAGAACAGACTTATAAAAATCTTATACTTATCTCACTATGTAGCTCTGGCTATCCTGGAACTCAATATATAGAATAGGCTGGCCTTGAACTCAGAGATCCATCTGCTTCTGCCTCCCAATTGCTGAGATAAAGGTTGTGTATTATTGTGCCTGTATCATCTTCTTCTTCTTCTTCATCCTCTTCCTCCTCCTCCTTTTTAATGTGCACTGGTGTTTTGCCTTCAGGTGTGTCTATGTTAGAGTGTCAGATTCCCTTGAGCTGGAGTTAGACAGTTGTAAGCTGACATGTGGGTACTGGTAATTGAACCCTGGTCCTCTGGAAGAACAGCCAATACACTTAACCACTGAGTTATTTCTCTAGCCCTGTATTTTCATTTTCCTCCTTCTTTTTTTAAAAAAAATGTATTCACCATTGCTCTCTTCAGACACACCAGAAGAGGGCATCAGACCCCATTGCAGATGGTTGTGAGCCACCATGTGGTTGCTGGGAATTGAACTCAGGACCTCTGGAAGAGCAGTCAGTGCTCTTAACTGTCTCTCCAGCCCCTGTATTTTCATTTTCAATGCTGACTTTGTATTTCTATTTTTTTTAATTATTTCTATAATCTACTTTTACTAAGTTTCTCCCCCACTTCCTTCAATTTCTTTGAATAAGTTCCTAAATGTTCAGTCTTGTAATTTCACTAGGTCTGGGACTGTCTGTCTATATCTTTAGGTATCCCTTTCTTCCTCCCAGATGGAATCTCACTAATGTAGCCAGGCCAGCTTCAACCTCTCAGATGCTAGAATCACAGTGCAGAAATGTAAATGTGGAAACTTTCAACAACTGTGTTAACTAACTGGACTGAGTTCAGAGAAAATGGTTTGTGTGATAGCTTTTCTTACCTACTGTGTTGTTTAATACAAGTTGTGGTTGTCTTAATTGGTTCTAGGTCTGTTTGAAGGAATATATTTTGGGGATACTGTTTGGGGGAGCAGGATTACATTAAAAAAAAAAAAAAGTCATATTTTAAAATCTTCCAAAGCCTTACTCAAAAAAAAAAGTTTTGTTTTTTTGTTTTTTTTTTTAGCATGGTGTGTGTGTGTGTGTGTGTGTGTGTGTGTGTGTGTGTGTGTGTGTGTGTCTGAAGGGGAGTGTATCATGGCATCTGTGTAGAGGTCAGAGGACTTTGTGGAGTCTGTTCTGTTCTCCATTTATGTGGGTTCTGGGGATGGACTTCAGGCCTCCAGGCATGCAGAGCAAATGCCTTATCTACTAATCCATCTCCCTCGCCTTTTTAAAGATCTGCCTTATTAGAAAAATGAAAGAATGGACCTGATTTTTCTACTAATTCCTTGCTTTTTTTTTCCCCTTTAAATTATTCCAAATTTTTTTCTTGTAATTCTGTCAAGTTTTACTTCAATGATAAGTTTTATTTTTAGGTACATAAGAATTCATTTATATTCTAGTAAAACTAGAATACTAATATAGTACCTTTTTATTGATTATAATGCTTCTTGCCTTACATTTCTCTTTGTCTGCTATTTATATGGCTACAACTGTTTTCTTCTGATGAAAAGTTCTTTGTATGTTTTAAGTAGCTCATCTAGAGAACATGTAGTTTGGTTTTACTGTTTAATCTACCACTATCTTTTAACTTCTATCTTTTAACCTTCGTGTTAGAGACTGAACCTAAGACTTCCCACCTGCCAGGCAGGCAGGTGTTCTGCTGAGTCACACTGTCAGCCCTGTTATCACAGCATTTTGAGACAAGCTCTTACTCAGATTACTCTTACTCAGACAAGCTCTTACTCTTTCTCTTGCTCAGATTAGCCTTGAATTTACAGCTTTTTTTGCCTAAACATTCCAAGTAGCTAGGATTACAGATCCAGTTTCCTTTTGTTTTTCTGAGACAAAAGGTTACTATGTAACTCAGGCTGGCCTTCAATTCCTCCAGCCTCAGATTCTCAAGTACTGGGATCAAAGGAATACGCCTGCTTGCTTTTTAAATGACTCTATCTTCCCACTTTTATGCTTCTATTGGGCTGATTGTTTGATTAAGTTTTCACTTTTCTAACTTGGAAATTATTACTTACATTTCTTTTCAACTTTTCTTCCTAACTTAACACCCCATGCTACTCCCTTGTATTTATGTTTACATTTTTAAAAAGATGTGCTGTCTCTATTTGCTGAAAGACAATAACTCTTTTCTTCACTCAAATGATTGGGTATACCTAGGATTTTTTTTTTTAAACTACTAATATCTCCTTTTTAACATAACATCCGAAGGCTCTAATATGTCAACTTTGTTAATGATTCACAACACCATAGTTAGCAAAAGGCACACTTTAAGTATTTCCCAAGCTTCAACTCTACAAATAATTTCTCTGTAAGAAAACATTTTCTTGCAATGTTTCACAACTAGGTCACTGTATAAACTGTGCTATGTACTATAGGATGCTGAGAAACTATGGATCTGGGCCAAACTGGTGCTAGCAGCTATCCTCCTTCTTCCACAGACAACCCAAAAGATCCCACGTATTATTTCTAAAGACTGCTTCTACATTAGAATCATTCCAGAGGAGACCTGATCTTTTAATGCATGAAAATAAAATTTAAAAATAACAAAAAAAGTACATTTAGAACCAAAGGATCAAAGAGTGAGAAATATTTTTGTTTCACATAAGAAATTAAAATATTTTCCTTACACTTAAGAAATTCATTTTTAAAACAGTTTTATTAAATAAATGCCTTAGTTTCCTGCCCATATAAATTCCATCTTCTTTACTTTTACAGTAGCGGGCCCATGCAAAGCATCCTACCACTGAGCGATACATACTCTTAGTTCCAAAATCTTTAGGTCTAATACATGACTAAGAGTAAGGAAAGAAGGAATTATGGCTTGTTTGTTTGGGTTTTTTGTTTTGTTTTTCTTCTCCAAAAAAAAAAAAAAAAAAAAAAAAGGACAAAGTTTCTTGACATAGCCCTGGCTCTCCTGGAACTTACTCTGCAGACCATGATGCCCTCAAACCCACAGAGATCCACCTGTCTTTGTCTCCCTGAGTGCTGGAATTAAAGGCATGGACCACCATCCCACTACTTTTTTTCTTTCTTTTTTCCTGAGACAAGAACATCTCATTAAACCCAGGCTCTCGTCCCAATTGCTATGGAAGTAAGAGTGGCCTTGAGCCTCTGATCTTTCTGTGTCTGTCTCTGGAGTGCTGGGATCACATGCTTGCACCACCATACATCACACTGTAATGAGGAGCAAATGCCTGGTTCTATGCGTGCTCAATCAGCCTAGGGGGCACTTTTTGATTGGTTTTCTCCCCAAAAGCTAACTTTTTGACACCCCACTCCCCAACTCTAGAGCAGAACACTGAACTTGTTCCCCATCTTTTAAAGAGAAAAGTTTTACAGTATTATATTCCTAACATGGTCTCCTACTTACAAACCTGTTAGTGTCCCAAATAATGACATTTCCATCAAATCCTGATGTTACTAAGAGTCTTGTATTAGTATCATACTCGATGTTCTTCACCCAGCTAGTGTGACCATGTAAAGTGCATACTTTGGTGTTCAGTTTTCTCAGATCCCATAGTGCTATTGTGGTATCATCAGAGCAGGTAGCAAAGAGCCGGTTATCAAGAAATCTACAAAAGCAGAAAAAGAAAAACTGGTTTATTTAATCTCTACTGAAAGAAAATATGACTTTAGAACAATTTCTATATTACCATCAGGAAATAAAGACTGCAACCTCCCTGTAGAACCCCAGCCATTCTGATACAACAGACTGTACCCCTTGTCCATACAGCCATACTGCCAGGCTGATGGTGAATAATTAGAGATATACTGTAACTGGCCTATGTCACTGTTAATTTTATTTGAAACTAGAAATTGTGAATATGTGTTTGGAGCACAGTTGATAGAAAGGAAAGAACTCCAGAATCTGCCCAGTAAGTGAAAAGAGAAAGTTGAATAGGCAGCAGATTTTAAGGGCTTGACTGCTTAGGGGATGTTGTATTAGATAAAGGATACTAATAAAGAAATCTGCTACATGTCATGACTCTTCCTACTTATAACAGATTTACATATAAAACTTACAATTCAAATCACCATCATTTAAATCTATCAATTCAAAAGCATTCCCCAAGTAATCTCCTACAACAACATTTTATTAGTCACAACTGTAAGACAGACTTAGATTATAATACAGATTTTTTATCAATTTTACTAATTTCCAATCCTTAGTAACAATATATTTTATACAAACACTTATAACTGACCACTCACACTTTCGTTTCTGTCTAATTTAATAGTCCCTTTAGCAAATACAGTTACATATAACTTTCTACCTAGTCTCCAGTAGAACAAAGAAACTCTGGAGCTTCTTCCAACATAAAATTATATATAATTCTTTCCAAAATAAACACCAATATCTACAAACAACATCATGACCTTCCTAAGATTTTTTTTTTTTTTTTTTTTTTTGGTTTTTCGAGACAGGGTTTCTCTGTATAGCCTTGGCTGACCTGGAACTCACTCGGTAGACCAGGCTGGCCTCGAACTCAGAAATCCGCCTGCCTCTGCCTCCCAAGTGCTGGGATTAAAGGCGTGCGCCACCACCGCCTGGCGACCTTCCTAAGATTTATCATTGCTTTGTTTTCTTTCCATTTTATAAGCGCATAGCACTTGGTATTCCCAGGCTATCTCCCATCCACGTAGCAGCCAGGCTTGGCCCCTGCTCTGAAGTTCTACATGTGAACTTGCCTAGTGCACTCAGGACAGTATGGCCATAGACTTATCATGGCTTTAATTCTACGTCCACCTTCTTCCTTAATTTTATTTACTTTTTAATATTTAGCTGTCATTTCCTCCAGGAAGCCTTCTCTCACTATCTAGTCTAGGGACTTTTTAGAAAAGTCAACTTTTCTGAAACTCCTGTAAGCAATTTATAATTTTGGGTGCATGTGTGGTGTATTTGTTTATGCATATGTTCTCTCTTGTGGAGTCAGAGGTCTTCCTATATTGTTCTTCACCTTATTTTTTCAGGTACGGTCTCTTGACTGACCCTGACGCTTCCCAGGTCTGCTAGAATGGGGTTCCACATGACTGCTGCTGAGCCAGTTTTCTGTGGATGCTGAGATCTGAACTGAGAGTCCTACGTGTGCTCTTTATCTCTGACCTACTTTCCCAACACCAGTTCTATATATTTCTTTTTGTTTGTTTTTGGTTTTAGTTTTTGAGACAAGGTTTCTCTGTGTATCCCTGGCTGTCCTGGAACACACACTGTAGACCAGGCTGGCCTCTGCTAAGGAGCAACTTTATAAAGCTATAAACTCCTTGAAGACAGGAGAAAGTACCTAGCACCACATGATTAGAGCTGCAGTGCTAAGTACATGCACTTGCTTGTTCATTCATTCATTCATTCATTCATGTATTTATTTAATTTACTTAGAGACAAGGCATCATATAGCTCAGGTTGGCCTCAAACTTGAGTTGTAGCTGAGGAAAACATTGAACTTATCTCACCGTAGGAGAGGGCCACCACGCCCAGTTTGTGTGGTGTTGAAGATCAAACCCAGGGCTTGATGCACGCAAAGGAAGCAGTTTACCAATTAAGTTACATCTCCAGTTTCATCAGTAGATATTTATTAAATAAATGAATTAAAGGAGTTCATTACCCAGAAGACAAAAACATAGTTACATAAAATAATTATGTGAAATACAAAGAGGGTGGTTAGCAAAGTCCAGTGAGCACTGACTGAAAATGAATAGGACCTCCCAGAGCTTAAGGAACATACAGCTATATAAGACTGTTCTATGTGGGCAAGGAGACAAATGGGGAACATATCATAGACTTATTCCAATGAGTTTTCTCCTCTCTTCCTCCATCCCTGCCTCCTCTAAAGAGGATCTCACTACGAAGCCCTGGTTGACTTAAATTCACTATGCAGAGCTTGCTGGCCTAGAATCTACAGAGATCCTCTTGCCAAGCTGCCTCTTCCTCCCCAGTGCTAGGATTAAAGGTGTGTACCAGCATTCCCAGCCACCTCAAGGACTTTAAGGAAGAGAGATGATTACATAGTGTTTTAGGAAGATCTTTTAGATGACCAGGTCCCCAAATTTTTAAAATTTTATTTTAAAAGTAAGATGAAGAAAATCAGCTTTTCAGTATTTGTTAATAAAATAACTAAAAAATAATTATTGCATAAAGGATATTTTAATATCCAAAATATACAAAGAATCTTGGAGTAGAAGCTAATAATTTTGAATTTAGTTTACTTTAATGAAAAATTCAATACTTTCACTTTAGTTCATTCATTTCCCCCAAAGTATTAACTGATAATTTTTTTTTATATTGGTAAAGAGAATAAACCATACAGTAGTAAGAGTGAAGTGTGGAAGAAGATACCATCTATAGCAATTTTCATCCCAAAATATGTACATGTACAGAATGTAAATTATTAGATAAGTCCTTAGATATGTGGTCCATTCCTCTCCAATTGAAACTCAGAATGGCCTAGAAAGGTGCAGACTGTTGGGCTAGGGACGTAACTTCGTTGGTAGAGTGCCTGCTTAGTACACATGAAACCCTGGGTTTGCAATCCTGGCATGCGCCTGTGATGAGGAAGTAGGAGAGTCAGAAGTTCAAGGTTGTCTGTGGCCATATAGTAAGTTCAAGCCAGCTAGGACTACAATGAGACACTGTCTTTAGTTGTGAAATGTTTCTAACTATATTCTCTGACAAGTAGGAGCTCCTCTGGCATAGAACTGAAATCTGTGTCTGAATCAGAACCTCTCAACTGTTTCCGCACAACTCTAAGTTGGTATAAACGCTCTGGGTGGACCTCTGCTAGCGGAGCTAAGCTTTCGATTGGAGGAAAACTGATAAAAGATAAAAGCAACTGAAAGTGAATTCTTTTAGAACCTACATTTCACTAAGTCAAAATAGTGTTGTATAGTTTTAAAGATTCAAACTAAAAAAAAAAAATCACAAAAAGAAATTCTTCTCTATTTATTTAACCATATGCAAAATCTTAGAATAGATTGGATCTTTTTGTTGTTGGGTTTTTTTTGGTATAATCTTTGCAATGAAATTATAATAGAATATGATATCCTCACTTTATATTTCAGTTTTGTACAATAATAAAAATATCACTTTTTAATAAATCCTCAGATTTCATCAACTGTCTCAAGAACAAGTAAGATATTCACAAAATTCTAAATGTCTCTTGTACCATTATTTCCATCGCTTTGTTTTTCTGAGATTTTTTCTCTCTCAGATCCTCTATTGCCAATGAATTATATGCATCTTAACCACTTCTCCAAAATCACTTTCAGGGTTTTGTGAAATTACACATGAATATATATATGTATGTGTGTGTGTGTGTGTGTGTGTGGTGTGAATGCCAGTTATGGGGAAATACTATATATATGTAAAATACACACACATATTTATATACAAATGCATTATATATATATAATATGTATATATATGTGTGTGTATAATACAAATATATATATATATTTGTATTATATATATATATATATCCATAACTGGCATATACTATATTTGTCTTATATTGTGTGAAATAAAATAACTCAACACCAGCAAAAGACATCAAGAGAGAGAAACAGACTTGGGGTTAATAAGTAGGTACTACATTGGTACTGTCACATTACCAAGTGAATATTCTTATAGTTACCTTGGAGCTTTCTTTTACAACCTCATAACTATAGGGACCTGGACTGTTAAATGGACTCTTATATCTAAATATAAAGTTCTCATGAATAAGAAGTTTAGGGGCTGGAGAGATGGCTCAGTGGTTAGGAGGATTGACTGGTCTTCCAGAGGACCCAGGTTCAATCCCCAGCACCCACATGACAGTTCACAACTGTCTGTAGCTCCAATTCCAGGGAATTTGACACCATCACAGACATACATGTAGGCAAAAACACCAATGCATATAAAACAAAACTAAATTCATGCTCACCAGCAGTGGTGGCACACACCTTTAATCCCAGCACTCTGCAGAGGCAGGCAGATTTCTGAGTTTGAGGCCAGCCTGGTCTACAAAGTGAGTTCCAGGACAGACAGGGCTATACAGAGAAACCCTGTCTCAAAAAAAAAAAAAAAAAAAAAAAAAAATGTATGCCCACACCTCTGGACAGCTATGCTTGAGGTAGTCTTGTGGAACCATGTGTGATTCCATACTACTCCCTGTATATAAAGCCTTGGGAAAATCTCTTTGTAAGCATGACAGTTTCTTTATTCCTTAAAACAGATATGACATCTATCTTACACAAAGATATGATAAACATTAAACAAGCTGAGCTGAAGGACAAGTTCAAGACCAACCAGTATGCTATAGTGAGTTTAAGGCCAGCTTGCCTAAGTGTGTCAAGACCCTACCTCAAAAAACAAATGTAAAAAATTTTTATTAATCTCTCACTGTGTGTGTGTGTGTGTGTTTGTGTACCCACTCTTTGATGCACATGTAAAGGTCAGAGTTAACTTTGTGGAATTGACTCTCCCCTTCCACCATGTGGGTCCAAGGGTTTAAACCCAGGTCGTCAGGCTTGGCAGCAAAGCACCTTGTCCTCTACTCACCAAAAATTTAAAAAATCTTAAACAATGTATCATATAAAAAGTGTTTTGCAGGTTTTTGGCACACAGCAAGAACTCAAAAAAATGCAAGTTAGTATTATCAGGAAGTGCATACTTAAGTTCATGTACCCAGAGACCTCTTAGGTTACTTGTGCTTCTAAACAAACTTCAAACTCTATTTTCCTAGTCAACAAATCGGAAGAAGTAGGTTCAAATGTGTAGGCATGGGTGCTGTGGCAGCACACTGACAGCAGCACATGAGACCTGACACTGATAAAGAATTCAAACAGGTTAGTCAAAGGTCATTTTGAGTGGGGCAAACAACTTGACACAAGTCTATTCTTTTTGAGATATAAAAAAATTTCAATTGTAAAATATTAGAAATAGAAACAATTAGAACAAATATAACAAACACCTATGATACCCACCACCCAGCTTTATCAAATTTTAACATTTTGTTATCTTTCAGAATTGTTTGAAAATATAAACATATTTGAAGTATATCTTGAGTCCCTCCCCACACCCCTTCCCCTCCCTCCCTCCCTCTCCAGAGGGAACCACTATCCAAAATTTGTCATTCCCCATGCACATGTTTAATACCATAAAGTAATAATATGTATATCACCATTTTTTCATATGTTTGTATCCAATTTACTCTGGTAATATTTAACAAGCACCCACCATGTACAAGGCACAGTTCCAGGTGCTAGGAGAAAACAGAGCAAATGCATGCCTTCATCAAGCTTATGTTTATGAGGTTTCAAATTTTATATAAATGGTATCACACAATACAGCTCATTCTACAGTTTGCCTTTCTGTCTCATCTTACACTTCCGGGATATTTTTGGTTCATTTAACTGACGTATAGTATTCCATTGAGACTAAAATGTATCTACTTTTCTCTTAACAGTCTCCTTTTTATTACTCTAATGCTATAATGAATCTTTCCTTCTTTGTGCATCTAATTCATGTGGTTATGTATTAATTTTTTTAATTATAATGATCTTTCATTTTTACCAGGCATTGCTGAACTGTTTGAAAACTGTGTTACCTATTTAGACTGTATTAGTATACCTCAGGGTCCCTACTTCTCAGTACTGCCAATACTCTATTTCTTCACTGACAACTGATGACCTTGAAAACCTTTCTGTATTTAATGCTCACTGTGATTCTCTGCACATTTTGTTAGAAAGTTTAATATATTCAAGATCCTTCTGTTCCTGACTGGAAGTCTCTTCTGTCAGCCTGTATCTTCCCATATTGTTGGAGTTTCTATAACAAAACTGTAATGATGTTATGTTTTACTCAGTTGAGCTCGCCAATCTTTAATGGTTTATGCTTTTAGTATCTTAAAAATAATTTCTCACACTGAGGTATAAATATTCTCTACTTTCTTCTGAAACTTTAAAGGTTTGCTTTCATAGTTAGGTCTTTAAATGGGAGTTATTTTCAGCTATGGTGTGAAAGGATCTGATTTTGTTTTATTTTTCATGTATATAATTAATTTCATCTTTTCCATTTTCTTTCCCCGATTTGCACTGCTTTTGCTCTTACGTTAAACGTTCATATTTTACAGGTCAGCTTTTAAGTGATCTATTCCATCCCACTGTCACTTGCTCTAGTGCTGTTTTTCATATTAGGTAGGGTTATTACTCCTATACTTTAGTCTTCTATAAAACAACTTCAGCTGTTAATGCCAGACTACTCAATAGAAATGTTTAAATTGAGTTTTATAAAAACCTCAGATGGTATGTCTCTTAGTCAAAAGTTCTTGAATTAAAAGACTAATCTGGGGTGGGTATGGTGCTGAGTCTATTTAAGGGAGGACTTACATATTTGTGGGTATTGTTGTTGTTTGCTTTTCTGAGACAGGGCTTCTCTGTGTATCCCTGGCTGTCCTGGAACTCACTTTGTAGACCAGGCCAGCCTTGAACTCAAGAGATGCTCCTGCCTCTGCCTCCCAAGTGCTGGGACTAAAGGTGTGCACTACCATGCCTGGCTTTGTTTTGTTTTTAAATGTGTATCCCAGGCTAGCCTTAAACTTCTGATCTTTCTGGCTCCGCCTCCTTCAGCAAATCCTATCAGCATGTGCCATTTCAACTAGCATTTGCTTTTTTGTTTTGTTTTGAAGCGCCAGCCAGCCTGGAACTCACTATAGACCAGACTGACCTCCAACTCAGAGATTTGACTAACTCTGCCTCTGGAGTGCTGGGATTAAAAGCTATGTGCCACCACACCTAGCTGACTTATATGTTTTTGTCTTATAGTTAATTTGCAAAGTCCTTTCAATCTGGATTTAACTTACAGTTGTTGGCTGGAGGTGTTGGTCTGCGTTAGCATGTATAAGGACTGGTTGATTTGTGGTTAACCCTTTCCTGGATGGTAGTTTAGATTTAGAGAAGTTTATTTCTAGGTCACCTTTATGCCGAAACTGAGACCTTTTTGGTTTCAGACTTCACAATCTTTTAAAAGAACCTTTATATGGAATAGACCCTAGAATCAAGTCTCCTGTCCCCTGTTCTCAGTTATATCAAAACAAAACAAAAACAAACAAAAAAGAAACCCCTCAGGGTCACTAGGGTCATCAACAATCTTATATGGTAAAAGGTGAAACCTGTTACCTCTCACTGTTCCTGCTTCTACTTCCTTTGCAGCCCAAAGTTCCTTTCTTTCCTGTTCATTAAGCTCTGTATTAAGATGTCTAGGTTTATAATTACCTGTTTTATCAATATTATTCGGGACATTTTAACTATGCAGTCTTAATTCTTCAACAGCTTGGCTTACACTGACTAGTTTTGTACTCAGCCATCAAGCGTCACCATCACTGTGCACTTGGCCCTTTGCTTTTGCTTTGTGCTGTCAGGGCTAGGTTTAAGGTACATACGAAGTTTATGATTATCTTGAGTTTTCCTTTTATGACAAATACTATTGCATTTTACCCTTCATGCCTTTGCTTTTTTTCTGTCTAAAACTGATAATAATCTTAGCTTTCTCATTTATTTTCTTGTGATGCCACTGTTAAATATATATATACACACACAAATATAAGTCATAATTCCTTTTCTCATTCAAATTGCAGATTGTCTTTTTGTTGTTTTGTGATTTTGAGAAAGAGTCTCATTGTGTAGTCATGGCTGTCCTAAAACTCGGAGATCCTCCTGCCTCTACCTCCCATGTGGTAGGATTAAAGGCACCATGCTCAGCTCCAGAATGTCTTTTAATTAATATCAATCTATGTATGTTTTCTGTGAACAATCTTTATTTGGGACTTCTATTTCTTATCCTTCCTTTGCTTTAAATTAAAATAAAACAACATCACAACAACAGAAACAATCTAAGTTTTACTACTTATACTGAACTGGCCACATGTCCTTCCTTTCTAGTGATTTGAAAGCTATAAACTATATTTACAGGACTTTAGTTATTCCTTTAAAATTAAAAAAATGCTTATATTTAACTATATATGAATCTAAAAAATGTCTGAAATTGCTTAATATTTCTACTTTCTAAACATGATATGGACCTTATTACACTGTACTAACCCACACTACAAAGTTTCCACACATAAACTACTATTGCCATTGTATAAAACTACACTGTCAAATATACAAACCCCATTTGGCTTTCAAACACTTGCTATGTGACCAGTTTTATACTTAGAACATCACAGTGTTCTAAGTAGAACACTAGAAAGGCAACGTTAGAAAATGAAAATAAAATATCTCAAAAATTTTATACTGATTACATGTTAAAATTATAGAATTTTGGAAATATTGGGATAAATATATTAAAATTAATATTGCTTCCTTCTTTAGTAATAAAAATTATGCATGTGGCTAGCATTCCATTTCTACTGGACAGTGCTTATCCACAGGTCTTCCTGTCTTCTTGTTCTGCTGTTTTGGATGCAATGCTTACAGTAAAACCCAGGGCCTCCCACAGGCTAGGTGCTAGGCAAGCGCTGACCACTAGGCTACATCCCTAGCACTGTTACTTTTATCTGTTTGTAGATGAGGTTTGTATGGACCCTAGAACTTTGGGCTTCATGTGATCTTTCCAACTTAGCTTCCTAAGCAGCTGAGTCTATAGGCACACATTGCTGGACCTAGCTTACTGCTTTCAGTTTAGTTTTGTTTTAAATGGATCAAATGCAAAACTAAAGAAAAATTCTCAGAATTACATTTTCTGCACTATTAACAGTTACAGTGATCATTTTACCTAATTAAAACTCTTCAGTCTGGATTATATTTCCCTGACTCAATGAGGCACATGGCCTTCCTTACCAAACACGCTCCATTTTCTTCTCATATGAACTGAGAAGAAACCCACCCTCTGCCAGTTTACTTAACATACTTCCACATGTAATTGGCCTCTAACATTACTAGCTTTTTAATACTTTTAATATTTTTAAATTGTATGTGTTTGGATATTTTGCCTGCATGTACATCTGTGCACCACATGTGCCTGGTGCCCAGAGGCCAGAAGAGGGTGTACTTCCACTGGAAGTAGAGTTATAGGGTTGAACCCCCTTGTGGGTGATGGAATTGAACCCAGGCCTTCTGAAAGAGCAGAGAGTGCTCTTAAACACTCAGCCATCTCTACAGGCCCCACTTCTTAAGATTTTAATCTTGAGTTTTACCACAATCTGTCCAGATATAGATCCACCTTGAACCTGTTTCATAGTCTGAATATAAGTAGCTCTCCTTCATTACTAGATAGTATGAACAATTATCAAGTTGATTTCCCAGAAATCTCTGCAACTTATCATTTACAACTAATTAATTAATTTTGGAATAACATTCCACTTGAGGGACAGGCTGGTGTTTTTTGTTTGTTTGCTTGTTTTTCAAGACAGGGTTTCTCTGTATAGCCCTGGCTGTCCTGGAACTCACTCTGTAGACCAGGCTGGCCTCAAACTCAGAAATCCGCCTGCCTCTGCCTCCCAAGTGCTAGGATTAAAGGCATGCGCCACCACCGCCCAGCTCGCGATTCTTTATATATTTTAGTTAATCCTGTATTTTAACTATATACTCATACTTTTTAATCCTTTTTGTATATAATGGGTATATATTTTGATATTATTTTCCAACTTTCATTTCACTAATTAGTGTTAAAAAAGTAAAGTTCATCTGATCAATTAAATTTAATCTTTTTGCCTATTTTTAAAAATTTTTATTATTAATGTTATTATTATTATTATTATTATTATTATTACTACTACTACTATTAATTTTTTGTTTTTAAGACAGGGTCTCATGTAGCCCAGGCTGACCTCCAACTCAGCATATAGCCAAAGATTATCTTGAATTCTTCCCAGTCTTCCTGTTTCCCTCCCAAGTGCTCAGATTACAGGCCTGAGTTGACACATCCAATTGTAGGTACCATTAAATACAAGGCTTCATGTATGCTAAGCAAGAATTCTCTCAATTACACTACATCCACAAATTGGAACTATACCCTTTTAAGTGTCAGCCTCTTTTTGTCTTCCTCAGAAATGTTGTAGGATCCAACCCAGGTCCTTGCACATGCTAAGTAAGCCCTAACTACTCCCTTTAAAATACATTTTATATACCAACATTTTTAATTTCCATATGTTCAAGTTAGTTCTTTACTATATAAATCTGTTTTCTTTTCACCTCTTCGAACTTATATTCTTTGTTCTTTTTAAGGGAGCATTCTTTACCTCTTTAAATATCCTAAAAAATGTTTTAAAGTTTCTCCCAATCAATGGAATACTATGCAGCCATTAAAAAGAGTAAGATCATCCCATGGATACTAATATGAAATGATCTCTAAATATGTTCAGTTAAAAAGGTCAGGCATATAATAGTCCGTGTAGAATGCTACCATTTATATAAAAGTATATGTGGGGTATTTGTGTGTATGTGTGTATTTATATGCTTGTACATGCATAAACTATCTCAAAAAAAGATAGCAAATTAATAATAGTGGTTGCCTCTGGGGAGAGAAACTGGGTGGCTAGGCGACAGAGGTGGAAATAGACTTACTTTTCACTGTTTACCCTTTTGTACCTTTGAATTTTGTACCACGTGCATGTATTACCTAGTCAAAAAAAAAATAAATAATTTATTTTTAAAAATAAAGTCTTTGTTGGACTACTTACTCCATAAAGTTAATTTCATCCAGAGAAATCCCTGTTCTGGTGATTTGAATTTGTTGTATTAATATTAGATGTCTTCATGAATGTTGAAATTTTGGTGATAGGCTTGAGTGAGAGAAGTAAACTTTTTTTTCTTCCTATTTAAGAGTTTTTAAATTGCCTCTACTTGGTCATCTGAGCCCCTAGTCTATTACTGGGGTTTATAATAATATTTCAGGGCTCAAGTTTTATGATAATGTTGGAAATGACACATATACACACTTACACACAAGTGCCTTCACTCAATTCCTGTCATGATGCTGTATCTTTTAAAGATTTATTGATTGATTGATTGATTGATTGATTGTGAGAACACTCTTGCTGTCTTCAGACACACCAGAAGAGAGCATTGGATCCCATTACAGATGGTTGTAAGCCACCATGTAGTTGCTGGGAATTGAACTCAGGACCTCTGGAAGAGCTCTTAACCTCTGAACCATCTCTCCAGCCCATGAGGCTGTGTCTTAATTAGCTAAAACCTATAGCCCAGGGAGCAAAACAACCTTTCCTTTTTTCAGCCTTTCAAAAATGAAACAGACATTTCAATTAAAGCACTGGCTTTCTGTGGTGATTTGGGCTTTTTCTTTACACAAAATTCTCGGTGCTCTGATCTTTTTAACTAATAGGACCATAACTACCAGGTATCAGTACTAGAGTGAAAGACCAGGACCCCATGGTTCCGGCCCTGTCCAGATATCAGCCTGCCCTCTCTGGATGCTTGCTTTGGAACCTGTCTGTAACTTTGTACTATTAATTCTCGGTTTCTGCGTGTGTGGGTCAGTAGAGGTGCACCACACTACCTAAAATATAAGTAATTTTCACATTTCTTTTTTTAGGTAACACTGAGAGTAATAACTATAAAACTAACATAACTTCATATTTTTATATTCATAATTTCATATGTTAGAAAATAGAAAATGGTAAATTACCCACTCTAAACTGCTGCTAAGAGTTAAAAACAAGATAAAGAGTTCTTCTTTATCATTTCTACTTGTATAATTTGTATGACTTTAACTTACATAATCCTAAACACTTGTCTACGGTTTTATATAGTCTCTTCAGTCATCATTTTAATGATTGCATATTAATCCGCCAAATCATTCAACTGTACCTTCCTTCCCAAATCATTCAATAGGAAGGAGCAAGTATCCAAGGATGTTACAAGGATGTTCTGTATGCATCAATAATGTGGCTGTGGGTGAGGTACGACATGAGAGATTTGAAGCCAATGTGTACAGTACATGGCTAAGGTTCATAATGATGACCTTGACACACAGAGAAAAGAAGAAATCACATGGACGTGAACAACATATTGCAGAAAGACTTCAATCCAAAAATCATTAACAGTAAAATTTATAATTATATGGTAAGTTTTACAACTGGATAATGCATGACATATTTTCACTAACTGGAGAACCAGATTCTGAGTCACACTAAAGGTTTACTAATTTACCAACACACTCACCTGATATTATTCACACAATCTTCATGTGCTTCAGAAAGGGTTTTTATGTGCTTTGAAGATATAGGGTCAAAAAGCAGAACTTCAGTCTGTTCACAAGCAACTGTCAGCACTGACCTGAAAGGAAAGAACACATTTCTCTGGTTACTTCTCCAACGCTCTCTGGTTCACTTGTTTATAATTATACCTACTATAAACTTTTTTTATCCAGGTTTTTATGTCAGTAGCAGATATCAGAAGGTTGGCACTCTCCATGTTGGCAGTTCTGGACAGTGCAGTTCTCACCACATACACAAGTGTGCGAGCTGACACCACTCATGTTCAAGCAGCACCTCTAGTGTCTACCAGAAATGTAAACATGTTAACTGTTTGACTCAGCAATATTTTCTGGGATTTAGTAGAATGAAATAATTATTAATGAATACTGAGAAACATATAAAGATATGCTTCACTGTAAAAAGGAGAGAGTATACATGAGAGAATGAGGAATGTATAAACCATGGAACATCATAATTGTCCATAATGGGGGAAATATCTCAAACTCCAAGTAGATGTCTGAAACTCCAAACAATAAGGAATCCTATACATACTGTCTCCCTCCTAAAAATACTTACAATAAAGTTTACCTACAAATTAGACTCAGTAAAGATTAACAAATATAATCAAACATAAAAGTTACAACAGTTACATTGTAGTGCAACTTACACTAGTGTGCTTGCTCTAAAAACACATTATGCCTCTGCAGATCTTAGCAGTTTACTGCTCTTGAAGAGGATCCAAGTTCAGTTCCCAGTACCAACATGGTAGTTCTAGGGGATTGCAGAGCTTTCATGTGGCCTTCGTCAGGCAGCTGCACATCAATTCATACAGGCACACACGGACCACAAAGGGGGCTGGAGCCTCCTACCTTGTTGGGGGCGGACTTTTAGCAGAAAGCTGCTATCAGCTTTGCAGCCATCTTGAGCCATATACCCTGACATGAGACTTGGATTACAATAGCCTACAACAGCTGAGCACACTCTGATAACATCTTGCTTTGGATACCCAGGACTTTCCTTGGGTGTGTGAGATTAAAGGTGTATGGGATTAAAGGTGTGTGACTTAAGAGTGTGACCTAGAGATCAGATTTAGAGACAAGACCTAAGGGCATGATTAAAGGTGTAACTTAGAGGCGTGGCTTAGAAGTGAGACATATAAAAGGCAGAGGCAGATATACTCTTTAGAGAGTACAGCTAGACTTGGGACTTGGACTAGAAAGAGAGACTGAAGAATAAACGGGCTTGAATCACACTCTGTCTGGTCTCCATTCTTCGAGTCCGTCCTCACTCTCTCTCTTGCTGAACCCCTGACCCGAGGGCCGGAGCGGCAGCTTGGGCCGGGATACAGTGGCCGCCAAGTGCGGGGCAGTCCGGGCCTCAACATTTTGCTCGGGCCACGACACTACCTCACTTAACAATTATATATCTAATTAGGGGCTGGGTAACCAGTTCCATTAATTAAATGCTTGCCATGTAAGCATGAGGGTCTGAGCTCTGTCACTGTCTTAGCACTGAAGAAGGAGACAGGGATATCTCAGGGGCTTTCTCACTCGCTAATCTACCTGAAATTGTGAGTTCCAAATTAAGAGAAAAACAGGGTACAAGAAATTGAAAAGAGACACTCAACGACCTCTGGCCCCTACATACATGCACATTTCCCAACATGAAAACACACACACACACCAAGGATAATTTAAAGCACTGGATTATAGCAAGCAAATTTAATGAAAAAATTCTGAGTTGAATTTTTGTAACTCATTTTCTAACCTACAGCCCTGGACATCCCCACCCCCCACAACACCTCCACACCTTTTTTTTTAAGTTTTGAGACAAAAGTTTCATTCTGTAGCCTCTGTTGGTCTAGAATTTACTAGGCAAGGCTGGTCTTGAAGTCTCATTGATCCTCCTGTCTCAATTTCCCAAATGCTGGGATTATAAGAGTAAGCCAATACCTGGCTGGGAACTTCTTAATCTACTAGGGAATGAGATGATTTGACACTGGCTGTACTGCTATGGAAACTACCTCTGATCAAGCCTTAGTCCTAGGGTATATTCTTATACAGTTTCACCCAAGCCCATCTCCTTGTCAGATTTTAAACTCTAATATATTTCATTCCATTCACGCTATGCTGTGGGTCCACTACAAACCCTCTTAGCCTCTCTGCTGCTGCCTCTCAGAGCAAAGTACCTTCAAATGCAGAGCCCACCTCTCGAGATTTTGGGCCTGTAATTTCTTCATTATTCTGCTAATTTTACAATCCCTTCAAAAGTAAAGCCTTTTATACTTCACATTAACTATTACATATTTTCTATAACTTTTCTGATTATTCTCTATTGGAAGGTTGTCAATGCACTTCATCTACTATTTCTGGGAAGTTAAACTATTTACCTCTTGTATGTACCATATCTGGTTAAGGAGTATTGATAAATGCTCCCCCTTTCATCCGTAATTCTGTTTGTGTAGCCTCCTGATCAATGCCATATGTCTTCATTATTATAAATTATTTCAAAGACATACTTTTCTCCATGTTGAATATTTCTATTTTCAAATTTTATTAATTTCTACATTTTAAAAACTTTATTTCCAAAATCAGGTGATAGTGGAGCACACCTTTAATCCCAGCATTTAGGAGGCAGAGGCAGGTGGATTTGAGTTGAAGGCCAAGCCTGGTCTACAATTAGTTCTAGGACAGCCAGGGCAACACAGAGAAACCCTGTCTAGAAAAAAAAAAATCAAAACAAAATAAAGTTAAAAAACCTTTATTTTCAGGTCAGTAAGATAGCTCAGTAGATAACAGTGCTTGGGGCTGAGCCTAGTGACCTGAGTTCGGATACCTGGTGTAAGGAGAGAACTAACTTCTGCAAATTGCACTCTGACCCTCCACACACACATATAATAAATGTAACCAAACCAAACCCTTAAGCTGTATTTCCTACCATTTTGCTTTCTTCAGATTTACTTCTATATTATCTGTAAATAATGTTAACTTTTCCCTTGTGATAGTTTGCTCATTAAATTTTCACTCCATAATTTTACATGTATTTTACCTACTTATGCATGCAATCATGTTTGTGGCACATGTGTGCCACAGTGCACATGTAGAGGTCAGAGACCCATTAGAAGGAGTCAGTTCTCTCTTCCCAGCGCGTGGACTCTGGAGATCACTCTCAGGTTGTGAGGCTTAATGACAACTAACCCATTGAACTATCTTACTGACTCTGTTTTACTAATTTAAAAATTCAGAGTGAGATGCTAGCTTTAAAAACAAAATAGGTACTGAGAAGATGGCTCAGCTGTCCAAGTATGAGTGCCTGAGCTTGAATGCCCACCATCCATGTGAAAAGCTAGAGTCATCAGTTAAGCCTCAGTTAAGGAAGTGCCTCCATGAGATCCAGCTGTAAGGCATTTTCTCAATTACTGATCAATGAGGGGACGGCCCAACCCATGGTGGTGCCATCCCTGGGCAGATGGTCCTGGGTTCTATAAGAAAGCAGGCTGAGCATAACAAGTGAAGTAAGCCATAAACAGCACCCTTCACAGCCTCTGCATCAGCTCCTGTCTCCAGGTTCTTGCCCTGCTTGGGTTCCTGTCCTGACTTCCTCCAATGATGGACTATGATCTGGAAGTGCAAGCCAAATATACCTTTTCCTCCCAAACTTGCTTTTTGGTGGTGGTGTTGGTATACAGACCCTAAGACACAGCTCTACCCTCAGGTGTATAGGAGGCACATATGAACATACTATATGTGGGGGAGGATCAATTAGAATAGATGCAGGGTTATAATTCTCTAAATAGATTTTTGTTAACAGCCTCTCACTATGCTAGTTCTTAATTCTATAATTGCTAATATAATATAATGGGTAACTCTAGGAATGTCAAGGAAAGTGTTGAAGCATTGCAATGACGACAGATCTGGGGAACTTCACGCACTAGCAATGAACCAATATTCTAACCTCTCGTATAGCTGGATTAGTGTGTAGTGCCTGAATGTCATGGCAGTACAGAGTGCTTGCCATGTACTTGCCTTTAAAGATCTTAAGTGATACTGAAAAAAAAAATGGTGATTTTGGTCTTACCTTATGTATTCTTCTGTTTAGGTCTGTCTAATTAACAGAGGTATACTATGTATATTAAATTTTCCCTTTTGGTGATAAATTTGCTGTTTTCTCCCAGAAGTGTCAAACACTGTTATATTTTAAATCTAATACTTGCTTAATCTTTATGTAAATACCCATTCAAGTTTCCAGGTAGAGGTGAGTTCTCATCATTATGATGTAACTTAGTCACTTTTCCCCTCTTCAAGCCTATTTTATTCTCCTTTTAATATAGTTTACCAGTTGTTTTATAATATTTTTAATATACATATAGTCCTGATATATTGTCGAAGCCTGTTTCAAGCTAATGGACCCAAGTGTTGCTCCTACCGTCAGCCTCCTGGCAGCTTAACCATGTTTTTTCTTTGTTTGTGTGTGGGGGTACTGAGATTAAACCCACATGTTAGGCAAATGCTTTACCACTGAACAATATCAACTATCATCAACAGTTTTTATTCTGTCCCTTTCTTACTTTTGCATGTGTGTGTGTGTCTGTGTGTGTGTGTGTGTGTCTGTGTGTGTGTATAGACCAGTGTCTTCCTCTATTGCTCTCTACCTTATTTTTTAAGATTTACTTATTCAGTGTGGGTGTCTATGCTTTGCCTGTATATATATGTACCACATATGTACATGATGGGTCCCATATGAGCTGCTGCGTAGGTGCTGCCGCCCAGGTCCCTGCAAGAACAGCAAGTGCACTTAACCACTGAGCTGTCTCTCCAGCCTCTCTATTTTACTTTTTTGGAATAGGGTCTCTAACTGAACATGGAATTCACTGTTTGGGCTGGAATAGCTACTCAGTGAGCCCCTGGGATCAGCCTCTCTCTTTTCACTAGGTGCTGAGCTAGGGATATGAGACAGCACACACCCAGCCTTTTCATGGGTGCAAAGAATCAAAAATCAGGTCCTCGTTGCACAGCAAGCCCTTTACCCACTGAGAATCACATTCTTCTTTCTGTAATTTTTCCCCTTATTTCATACTTTTTCTCTACTAGTTTAGAAGAAAATTATCTAATCTTTCTTTTGCTTTCTTGAAAATATAATGCATATACTTATTAAAGTCTCTTAAATTATTATTGGGGTGTGTGTGTGTGTGTGTGTGTGTGTGCGTGCATGACATATATGGGTACTTGTGCAGGCCAGAAGACAACTTAGTACTAAGTTAGTTCTTGCCTTTACCTTTACATGGGTTCCAGGGGTCAGAACTCAGGTCACCAGGCTTGTACAGCAAGTACCTTGACTTGCTGAGCCATTTCACTGGCCGAATACCAAAATAATTACTTTTTTAAAAGAAATGCTTCTGGGCCAGGCAGTGGTGGCACACGCCTTTAATCCCAGCACTTGGGAGGCAGAGGCAGGTGGATCTCTGAGTTCAAGGCCAGCCTGGTCTACAGAGTGAGTTCCAGGACAGCCAGGGCTACACAGAGAAACCCTGTCTGGGGGGAGGGGGAACCAACAAAACAAAAAAAATGAATAAATAAATTTCTCTGGGAGAATGCAGTTGTATTTAAGAACTATGTGCAAGAGCTGGAGAGATGGCTCAGTGGTTAAGAACACTGACTGCTCTTCCAGAGGTCTTGAGTTCAATTCCCAGCAACCACATGGTGACTCACAACCATCTGTGATGGGATCTAATGTCTTCTTCTGGTGTGTCTGAAGACAGCTACAGTGTACTCACATACATTAAATAAATAAATAAACAAATCTTAAAAAAAAAAAAAAAAGAACCATGTGCAATGTATCCCTCATTTCTAATAGCTCTGGGCAGTCTGAATTAAATTTTTCATAATTAATTCTAGAATCACTGATTTTAAGAAATGTACTCCTAGAGAATGCACACAACTACTTCTTCAGCTCTGAAAGTATAAATTGGGAGTCTGATAAAAGAGAGCTTGAACTACAGAGAAGAGAGGCACAGACAGAACTGGGGGAGAGGAGAAAGCTTTAAGAATACAGCATAAAAGAGAAAGGTTCCATGAATAAGCTTCAGCTTACTCAAGTTTCTCTGCTCATCAGTTTTCTTAGACAGTCAAGTCTGCACCCACCGCTAAAACTCCAGCCCCAGAGAGCCTCGAACCAGGTATAATTAGGAAGAAGCATTCCGTCAATAATTTAGAACAGGTCCTATTTGCTCAGTATTGGTTCCCTTACTTTTTTCTCAGCATATTTTAGGTCTTTCTTCTTTGAGATGTTTCATTTCATCATTTCCATTTCCTCTAACATGATATGCTAATGACCCTTCAGCATAAGTTCATAGTCATATGAAATACTTCTATTCTTGACCCAGAAATCTTGATAGCTTTATCTCCTGCAATTTTTTTTCTGATCTTGATTCAAGTGTCACTTTCTCAAGGTAAGTACCTTAAATACCCTAGATCAACAGGCTTCAAGCTTTCATCTCAATTTGTAGCTGTGCATTACTTAGAATTTAATATCCAGTTGAACAGAGGTCAGGCTCAGTAAAAGGAGTGTGGCATTAACTAGTTTTACTCACCACGGTTAGCCGTACATTTGCAACCTACCGAGAGTTACAAGAGCATCTGGTAAATGAGGAATTGAATGAATGGATGCATTAACTAAGCAAAACTAGTAACCCAGAGGCCAGATGTGATAAGAATGCTATTAATTATGTCATCTTATGGTGGAGCCACAAGCGGTATTTTTCTCTGATTGTTGTTAAACTTGTGCACTCACAAGATAGGGTACTAAATAGACCTGGGATAGTTTGAAAATTCCCTATAGCTTGAAGTAAACCAAGAGCAAACATCTTATCAGTCTAAGCATGCAGTCTATCCCACAAATGGCCCAAACGCTGAGAAACGTATTTCTGCAGTCTTAGTAGCTTTCTAAAGCTTTCATTTGTCTCCTCATGGCAGGATCTGGCACAAGGTCCAAAGATTCTTGCAAGCTTTCTACCTTTAACATGAACTCAGATCAGTACAAAGCCAACAGAGGATAACAGTGAAACGATGGGCATTTGTTTAAAGAAAGCTGCTGAGCGCCTACGGTGTACCAGAACGCCCTAGTTGTGTACTGGCTCTGACAGACCTGCAGTGACGACTTAAAAGAATTTCTCTTTCACCGAGCCTCCAGGACCCCGAAGGGGGCCTGCCTACCTCAAAAGTCCAGGACAGGGCTCATAGGCGAGACAATGTGCTTCTGAAAGAACCAGGGGCACGAAGGCCAGCAGCTGCAGCCACCCTGACCGGAGGGAGTCAGCTGGGGTGTAGGAGCTTACCCGTCCGGCGAGTACTCAAGGTTGAAGACAGCACCGTGGGTGCGGGTGCTGAGGTACACTGAGTCTGCGGGATGGATGGAACCATACAGGTTAGTCATCGTGCGGAAATTGTCCCGAGCCGGGTCCACGAACAGCCCGCGACCGAGGCTTCGCTCTCTCAGCCACCCGAACAGTCTGGCACCAGGGCCACCCAGGCCGGCGCCGAGGCCCTGCCGGCTCCGACTGCCGGCCCTACAGTCTGGCCTCGAGCGTCTGCGCGGCGAGGAGGAGGGTGACAGCTCTGCCTGCGACGCGGCTGCGGACAACTCCAGGGCTCCGGGGGCCGCGAGCTCTCCGGCGCGCTCGGCCGGGGACACTGCGGGACCGCCCGGGAGGCGAGGGCTCCCGGCGGCCGGCGGGGGAGAGGCCTCGTTAGCTCCTCGCTGTGGAGACGCCGGCCGTGGAGTTGTAGAGGGCGGTCTGGAAACTGCCGCCGGCCCTCCGAGAGGCGGCGGCTCCTCAGCTCCAGCCGCCCCGTCCCCGCCCGGGCTGTGGGGCCCGAAGGGAAACATGACCAACGCCCCCGCCCCCTATTCCGGGCCACTGTCCCGCCGCCCGACAACTCAGCGCTCCCGCTCCAGCCGCCACTTCCGGGTGTCGCGCCTTAAACCCGCCGGCTGGGAAACCCGCGCCGCTGCTAGGCTGCCCTCCGTCGGGGACGTAAAAGTAGGGACACCACCGCTGTGTGCGCCACAACCTCAGAGGACTGTGAAGTCAGGAGTCACTTGCCCTCTGTGTGCAATGTAGGACGCACAGGACCTGACTACAAGCAGCGGAGAGCCGACCCTCAGCTGTCAGTGAGCACTGGCTGGCTGTGTGCCGGACCAGTCCGATGAGACTGGGTCGGATTACCTGCTGTTGTCCTTACACTGAGATTGGGCAAGGGAGGTGGGAGGTGGGGAGGATGATTATTGTATTATATGTAGGTCACACAGTAAATCTCTTGGCACACTGCCTACTCAGCCTAGAAGTCTAAAGATTCAAGAACAGTTGAATTTAAAGAGCATTGGACTGTACAGGACCTAAAGGACTAAAGGAACAACCTATTGGTGTTATAAATATCTGCCCAAATCTTGGTTGCTGCACAGTAAGGTAAATCTTTATCAAGGTCAGAGTTTTCTCTTCCCTGGAAAAAGAACATACATGCACCTAGGAATAATTGAGGGGGAGCTGGAGAGCTGAAGCAATTCAAATCCACAAAGCAAGAGCTCACTGTTCGTCATACTCATAATGTGTCTGCCCAGCACGGTTCCATCCCTGAGGATATGCCTTTCTCTCTGTTCCTGCTGCTGAGTACCTGTTTTCAGGGAGAGTGTTAACAGGGCATGGGGGTTTTCAGTGCAGGGAAGTTTAGCCCTCAAAAAGGACAGCTTGAGATAAAAGGAAAGGCAGATAGATAAAAGAACCAATTCTCTAGGTCTGTAGCATTGTAGGGAGTTCACATTTGGTGACTGTGATATGAACCTGGGGGATGATCCAGCCTGTGAAGATAGACCTGGAAGATGTCTGCAGAAAGGGAATTAGATACCTAGTGGTTGAACTTTCAACAGAAAAATCAAGAAATCGTCATTTGGTTTCTATTGGCTCCACATAATCAGATTTCACAGTTCGGGGCATTCAACATGAAAATCATACCAAGGCCCCAAAGCCATTGAAGAGCTAGCTGTTCACTGGGCTGAGGATATGGTTCAGTGGTGGAACATTTGTCTAACATGTGTGAAGCCCTGACTAACCCTTAGTTCTATAAAAAAAAAAAAAAAGAAAAAAAAAACCAACCATGTTCACTGATAATTTAGAGAATATTTTTTTTTTTTTTTTTTTTTTTTGTTTTGTTTTGTTTTGTTTTTTGTTTTTTTCGAGACAGGGTTTCTCTGTGTAGCCCTGGCTGTCCTGGAACTCACTCTGTAGACCAGGCTGGCCTCGAATTCAGAAATCTGCCTGCCTCTGCCTCCCAAGTGCTGGGATTAAAGGCGTGCGCCACCACCGCCCGGCTAGAGAATCTTTTTTAACTTTTTTTTTTTTTTTTTTTTTTTTTTTTTGGACGTGAGGGCGATCTGGCTGCGACATCTGTCACCCCATTGATCGCCAGGGTTGATTCGGCTGATCTGGCTGGCTAGGCGGGTGTCCCCTTCCTCCCTCACCGCTCCATGTGCGTCCCTCCCGAAGCTGCGTGATCGGTCGAAGAGGACGACCTTCCCTGAATAGAGGAGGACAGGTCTTTGGTCAAGGGTAAAGGAGTAGCTGCGCTCCCCTGCTAGAACCTCCAAACAAGCTAATTTAGAGAATCTAAGGAAACAAAATGAGAGTAAACAAGAGTATACGTTTACATGTTCTCTGTTCATGTTATAATGACTCTCAAGTTAAAATGTAAATGAATTCAAGGCAATAGTGGTTATAGCGCAGAATAAGTCATTTGGTAACACAAGGTTTTAAAAATGCTTGTATTTAATATGTGAATATTCATTCATTCCAAACATTTTCACTGAAATCTAGAATAAGAACATATTAAGACTCTGATTCTATAACATCAGAAAAAAAAAAAAAAAAACCTGAGAAGGCACTAAAATAGAATTCAAATTCAGCTGTGCCTCTTTCTGTTGACACACTACCTTTGTGAGTTTAAACACAACCATGTTAATAAGAAATTAACTTCAAATCAATCTACATTGACCATTTTCTACATAATAATACCATTTGGAAAGCTTAAGAATTTTCAACCTTGGGTAGTGGTGGCGCACGCCTTTAATCCCAGCACTTGGGAGGCAGAGGCAGGCAGATTTCTGAGTTCGAGGCCAGCCTGGTCTACAGAGTGAGTTCCAGGACAGCCAGGGCTATACAGAGAAACCCTGTCTAAAACAAAACAAAACAAAACAAAAACAAAAACAAAAAACAAAACCTCAGTAGCCAAAATTCAGTTAGATATCTACTCACGTTTAAAGCATCATTATTGGAATGCTTTTGCCTTGTGGTCTTTTTGAATCACAAAGGTTTTCTGAACTGTGTCCCCAAGTCTCAATTATTATCACATGTCCCTGGACACTCAAGACCTATTTCATCAAGCAGGTAGGGAACAATTTTTTTCTCTATCCAATAACTAGATGTTTTGTGTTTTAAAATTGTTATGCAATTGGTTTCTTCTAATGCAACATACCTGGAATGATAAATACTGGCCTCTCCTGTCAGTCTTTTATACTTTTGGAGCAATAAATTCATTCTCTTTTTTTTTGTTTTTTTGTTTTTGTTTTTGTTTTTGTTTTTTTTGAGACAGGGTTTCTCTGTATAGCCTTGGCTGTCCTGGAACTCACTCTGTAGACCAGGCTGGGCTCGAACTCAGAAATCCGCCTGCCTCTGCCTCCCAAGTGCTGGGATTAAAGGCATGCGCCACCACTGCCCGGCTAAATTCATTCTCAATCTGTCTAGTATCATTGTTTCTACCCACTGAATAGAATCCCCTGTTGGAAATGATGCCCATAAAATGGACAAGGCGGTTGGCCACAGCATAGAAAACTGTAATGGTAGCTATGTCCCAGGCATCTTCTCTATTGAAACCATGCATTTCAAGCTTTTTGAAATGATCATCTGTTATGTCATCAACTTGGGAAACAGCAAGTGCAAACTCCATCATTGCTTTTTCTCGAGCAGGGAGGTCAGACTTTCTCCAATTGACACAGACCTGCAATGAAACACACAATTATTATCTTGGTCCATTACAACACGAGTAATAAAACCCAAGGTCTGATGAAATCAATGGGAAAAGGCCCTCAAGGTTATTATAGAACAAAGGGAGCAAAGTCATGCTAGCAAGATGAATAGCTTGGTCAAGTTAGTGGAATATAAACTTGGAAATCTAGTTCAAAACCATGTCTACCAAGAAGTCTTTTTGAAGGACTAAAAAGATGTCTCAAGAGCAAGATGTCACTTGCTCTTGCAGAGGGTCTAGATTCAGTTCACAACCATATATAAGTCCAATTTCAGGCGGTCTGACACTCTGTTCTAACCTCCAAAGGTACCAAGTATACACAAGATATCATGCATGCAGGCGTGCACACACACACACACACACACAAATATTTTTAAAAGTCTTCTTGCTTACTCTAGCTTCAAAATTCTCTTTATTTTCAGACTGGAATGGTAGTCCAATAGTTAAGAGCATTTACTGTTTTAGCAGAGGACCCGGGTTCAGTGTTTAGCATCCACATGGTGGCCCACACCTGCAGTAACCCCAGTTCCAGGGAATTCAATACCCTCTTCTAGTCTGTGAGGACTCCTGCATGCATGTGGTGCATATATACTTATGCAGGCACAAACACATACTCATAACTTTAAAAAAAGAAAGCAATTCTTTCTTTCTACCTGGACACAGTGGCTATCTCTTCTATTCAAAGCTGAAACATGAGGATTATTTAATTCTGTTTAGCAAGAGTCTGGGTAAAAGAGCAAGGCTCTGTCTCTCTCTCTCTCTCTCTCTCTCTCTCTTTTTTTTTTTTTTTTTTTTGGTTTTTCGAGACAGGGTTTCTCTGTGTATCCCTGGCTGTCCTGGAACTCACTCTGTAGACCAGGCTGGCCTCGAATTCAGAAATCTGCCTCTGCCTCCCAAGTGCTGGGATTAAAGGCGTGCGCCACCACCGCCCGGCTTGGCTCTGTCCCTTAAAAACAAATTCTGACTTAAAAATATCTCAGAGTTGAGCCAGTTATGGTGGCGGACGCCTTTAATTCCAGCACTTGGGAGGCAGAGGCAGGTGGATCTCTGAGTTCCAGGCCAGCCTGGTCTATAGAATGAGTTCTAGGAAGCCAGGGATACACAGAGAAACCTGCCACAAAAAAAATCCAAATAAGTAGGGAGAGAGAGAGACAGAGAAAGAGAGAGAGAGAGAGAGAGAGAGAGAGAGAGAGAGAGAGAGAGAGAGAATGAGAATGAGAATATCACAGTCAAGAACAGAGACTTCCTTCGTGTCTCAGCTGCCATCGAGAGCAGCAGCCATGGCCCTGGGCAACCCCATGGCCTCAACAAGGGCCACACACAAAGTAACAAAGAACGTCAGCAACCTGAGACACAGTTGATGCCTTGGGCGCCTCACCAAGCACACCAAGTTGGTGTGGGACATGATCTGGGAGGTGTGTGGCTTCGAACCGTTTTTACTCTGCTGGTAAAATACCAAAAAGCACTAAAAACTAAAGATACTAGACCAACTTAGCAAACAAAGTATGGCAGCACAGTCAATGGCAATGAGAAGGCCATGCCTGACAAAAGCCAAAATGAGCAAGGACTGGAGGGGCCTGTGCAGGACAAAGGGCTGATCTTGAAGGTACCTGCATACTAGCAACACAACTCCACCCATGTCAGGTCAGAAAAGAAGACTGCAGGGGTAGAGAGACTGATAAAGTTCAACTTTAGAATAAGTTCAGAGGTTTGTTTTTTCAGCTCCTCAGCTCCAAAACCAAGGGAGTTTGTTGTAGAAAGAACTGGGGAAGCTTGCTGGCAAGTCTTCATTTGCCGTCCTCAGCCTCAGCCTATTTTCTGCAAATAGTTAGGATGACCTCTGAGATGAACCAAGGACAGAGTGAGTTGTTTACTGGGAAGTGGGACCAGTTTCACAACCAATCTTAGTGACAAGAGAGGACAGAGACCATTCTAGAAAGATAGGCAGATTGGACCCAAGCCTGGCCAACACTAAGAAATAAAAGCTAAGAAATCTGACTTGGGCCCTGTAAGAATAATCAGTGGATGTTATCACTTCACACCGGAAAATGCAAGCAGTAGAGCATACCAGAGAAGGACAGCTTTGACAAGACCTTGCTTGCTGTCTTATAGTTGAACACTTCATGCCAAGTGCACCTCTGCACTGAGAGTGGGAATGATTAAAGCAAGACTCACTTTATTTATTTATTTATTTATTTATTTATTTATTTATTTATTTATTCGAGACAGGGTTTCTCTGGGTAGCCCTGGCTGTCCTGAAACTCACTCTGTAGACCAGGCTGGCCTCAAATTCAGAAATCTGCCTGCCTCTGCCTCCTGAGTGTTGGGATTAAAGGCGTGCACCACCACTGCCTGGATAAGACTCACTTTAGAGAGAAGAGAATACAGGTCAAGCCTGGCTAAGACTCACTTTAGAGAGAAGAGAATACAGGTCAAGCCAGCAGGGGTGGTGCATGCCTTTAATCCCAGCACTCAGGAGGCAGAGGCAGGCGGATTTCTGAGTTCGAGGCCAGCCTGGTCTACAGAGTGAGTTCCAGGGCTATACAGAGAAACCTTGTCTCAGAAAAAAAAAAAGAATGAAAGAAAGAAAAGAGAAAAGAGAAAAAAAGAGAGAACACAGGTCAAGCAAAGCTGGGAGGTTCAGTCACTCCCCACCTCCAAATCTCATGTCTACCGAAACAGGTAGGAAGAGCCAGGCGGTGGTGGCGCACACCTTTAATCCCAGCACTTGGGAGGCAGAGGCAGGTGGATTTCTGAGTTTGAGGCCAGCCTGGTCTACCGAGCGAGTTCCAGGACAGCCAAGGCTATACAGAGAAACCCTGTCTCGAAAAACAAAACAAAACAAAAAAGAAACAGGTAGGAAGAATGATGGGATGGATCCAGAGGGAACTGAAATGGTAGGAAGAACTTGAGATGTGTGCCCTGCACCGTATAATGACCGAAGTTTTGCCTTCCCTAGGTACAGAGAGGCCCTATAACTGACACAGGGGAGGTGGGCACCAACCTGGTCAGAGAGTACTGGGTTCTTCAAGTAGACCCTGTACAGGGCACTGTGGACAACTATGCTGTATAGGTACCTTCCACCCAGGCTGGTCACTATGATGATGAGTTCCTTGTCCGTTTTCCTGAGCTGGCCTGGAGAGGAAAAGGAAAGGAGACCCATTCAGCAACCCCAAAGAGCAGTTTAGAAAGAGGCTACCTAGTCCCGGTGTGTCCATCTGTATAGATCTGTCCATCTACCTACTTGTCTAACCTCACCCACATGTTCATTCTAGTTCCTTGTCTTCATATCACCTGATTCTTTCTAAAGTCAATTTGTTCTTTTATTGTCTCTTTCTTCTCTAAAGAGTGCATGCGAAACTGTTGGTAAGTCCCCATTGCTGAAGACAACACCCACATTTCTCATTGAACTAGTGCCTAGCTAAACCTTTACCCTACTGACTGGTATCCACGGTACTAGAAGGTATTCTTCATACTACCAAAGGAGAAAGGAAAAACCAACCCAACTACAAACTCTTCGGTCTACAGTGGTAACCTGTCTGTATGATACGCAGGTACAACAGTGGCACAAAAGTTGTGAGAATAGCCAGCCACTATCTGATTGGATTTAAGCCCCACTCCATGAGATGAACTCATGCCTGGCACTGCTCAGGTAGCCAAGGACATAAGACTAGATAGGGCAGGAACCAAGGGGAAAACACACACTATTGTTCTGCTAAAGGAATACAACAATGAAATGAATTGTGCTTTACCCATAAATCAGAGTCTCGTTCAGCCATCAGCACAGACGCTTCTTTCTGCAGGCGATGAGAACTAATACAGAGACCCACAACTGGACCATGTGCCAAGTAAGAAACTTTGGAACACTCAGTCCTAAATGGGACATATTCACCAAACCCCTTCCCTCGGGGCTTAGGGAGCTATGTGGAAGATGAGGCAGAAAGGTTTGGACCCAGCAGGGATAGAAGACACCGAGGCAACTGCCTTTCTAGACACAACACGACTGATATGTATACACAGGACCTGCACAGGTCTAAGCCAGATGAGGTCCCAGTGTTGAAGGGGAAAGGAAACACGAGCCCCGTACCTAACCCAGAAGCTATTTCCAATTGTCAATCACTCACAGAGGAAAAATTAGTTTAATCCAATGGAATCTCACTGGGTATATAAACCACACGGAGCAGGACACAGCCAGCACTGAGGTCAAACGGGCTTCTAGAGATCTTTTTCTCTCATAAGGCAGTGCTTGGGGTTTTGTTTGTTTTGTTTTGTAATCTCACTTGTCTTTTGCTTCTATATTATGGTTTCTGGTAATTTTGTGTTTTTATGAGTATGTGTGTATCTGCATGTGTGTTTCTCCTGATTTGATTTGTCCTTGTTTGTTTATTCTGTTTTGTTTGGGTTTTATTTGCCTGTTTGTTTTCTAAAGAAAGAAAGTATGAGGTTGGCTGGGAAGGAAGGTTGAAAGAATCTGGGAGGAAATGAGGGGAAGGACACTAGGACTAGAATATATTGTATGAAGAAAGGCATTTGGAAAAAAAACCTGTGTGTAAAAGTCTCTACATTTCTGTGACTTTAGAAAACTACCAAGGGCTGTAGAGATGGCTCAGCGGTTAAGAGCACTGACTGCTCTTCCAGAGGTCCTGAGTTCAATTCCCAGCAACCACATGGTGGCTCACAACCATCACAAACAATCATGGTGTTTGATGCCCTCTTCTGGTGTGTCTGAAGAGCACAATGGTGAACACATAAAATTAAAACAACAACAACAAAAAAGCAAAACAAAAACCACCATAATCCCAAAGGACTACTGACATATACAGTCACCTCAGGAGACGTGCTAAATGAATGTATGAATTGCTAGGCTAACAATTTTAAGACTAGAGACTACTTCCTAACCGCAGCAAACCTGCTACCTATGACTAGTAGAGTATAGAGCAGACAAAGGCACTTCCGTGCCTGGCACAGTTCTGCGAGATTTACACACACTACCTCATTTTCTCTTCACACCAGCTTTATGGTATCTAACATTTCACTAGTAAGAAAAGCAAGGCCGTAAATCATTAAAATATCCTGCTGATGTTTGTTTGGATTCTTTTTTAGCAAAATTCATATTTGAGTAAACATGTGTCTTCTCCCAGTGAAAGAGAGCAGCTCCAGAAAGACACGCTGCTAGTACAAGTGAGGTAAATGCTACTACCCTCCCCGGGAAGGGGAAGTGGGCATCTGTAATAGATCACAGGAGGAACAATCCCTTGTCACTGAAAGCAGAGGAAATGGGCTTTGGAGGAAAGAGCTAGAACACAAAGGCATGGCTAAGCAAAAGGACATCTGGGTCATGGCAGAGTGAGCACGGTCAATGGGAAGACAAGTCATGAGACCCCTGTGCTGTGAGAAGAAACTGCAGCTCAGTTGACCCAAACAGAACATAGCAGAGATTGTAGATGAGGCTGGGAAGGAGGCTAGGGACAGCCATGAAGAACTGCTGTGGTGCACGTGCTTAATCTCAGCACTAGGGAGCATGGGGGTTTCTGTAATGCAGCAGGGTGCATCGCACCTTTATTTCATTCTCCTCCACGAGCTCTACAATGTCAAAGGGCAGGTCTTTTCTTATAAGGAACAGGGTAACAACCAATGGGATTGGGATTCTCTTCTCGCTCATCCTCAAAAGGGTAAGAATTTAGGGTCATCTTCGGCAACTTTTTCCAAACCTTACTTCTCAAAAGGCAAAGAAGAGACTAAAAGGACATAAAGACAAGTTTAGATGAGCTACTAAAGAAATTTTCTGGACAGCCACTTTCTCTGGTCCTAAAGGAGAGATGACACACAGTTAGGTCTCCTGTGCCGATTTCCACTGGTTAAAAGTCACTGCCTCAGTGATCTGAGAAGTAGTCTAAGTCCAACATGCAACAATGCTTAACTAATCAGGAGAGTGTGTTGCAGGGACAGTATGGTGGCCCGTGGAATATTTGTAACACTTAACTTTAAGGGTTGTGGAGGTGATAAAGTTTCTATTTAGCATTTACAAGGCTCCAGTTGGCCCCGGGATGGGCTATAAAAGAAAGTCAAAAGAGGATCGTCCATGTGAGATGCCAGCCAATCTCAGTAAAGGAATGTAGGTGTGCTAGTGACTGCCAGGGGGTTATCATCCTCTCTAATAACAGAACTTGTTACCGACAGAGCATCGGAATTTTATATAAACTTTCTAGTACTCCTAAAATCCTTTATTTAACAATATAAAGATTAGAGATCAGAAAGGCTACAGTGGTCACACAGAGATAACTGTTTGAATCTGTATTCAAATCCAGAACTTTCAGATTCCAGAGTATACATTCTTCCCACTATATACTTCTGTCTCTTTAAATAAAAAAAACAAAAACAAAAAACTCCATAGAAGTTGGAGAGATGGCTCGGTGATTAAGAGCACTGGCTGCTCTTAACCCAGCTTTGATTCCTGGCAACTATATGGCAGCTCACAATCATCTGTAACTTCACACATGTGCTACATAAACATACATGCAGGCAAAACGCCCAGATACATAAAATAAAAATCAAGGGGTAAAAAGTAATTTAAAAGGTTTTAAAGTTTGCCAACAAAAGACAACAGTAACAAAATGTTATTCAAGCTGAAAAAAGGGAAACAAAACTCTGAGAGTGAGCGACTTCTACCATAGAAAATTACAGGAGGGCTGCAGAAACACCACGTCATGCTTTTCCATAGAGCTGTCTGCTTAGAAGCTAGGAAGTAGAGTGCAGGGTGTCTGAATCAGGCTGCCTGGGTTAAATTCCCCCAGCCTTTTTAATAAAAATTTTTTTGGATAGTTTGAGTTTGAGACAGGGTCTTCCTACATAGCCTTGCCTGTACTGGATTTCACTCTGTAGACCAGTGTGGCCTCAGACTTACAGCGATCTGCTTGCTTCTGCCTCCTGATTGCTGGGATTAAAGGCATGAGCTACCTTGCTAGGCAAAGTTTTTTTTTGTTTTTGTTTTTGTTTTTAAATGATATGTGTCTATTCATGGCTATGTGCACTTGGGTGCAGTTGCCCACAAAGGCCAGAAGGGGCTAGTAGATCCCTGAAGATGGGCGTTATAGGCAGTTGTGAGCTGCCTGACTTGGTTGCTACAAACTAAACTCAAATCTCTAGAAGAGAAGCAAGCATTCTGCTGAGTCACCTCTCCAGTTCCTCACTGTGGTGTTTAAATAGGAATGGCCCCACGGGTTCAATATATCTGAACGCTTAGTAACCAGGGAGTGGCACTTTTTGAAAGCATTAAAGTGATCGGGAGGTGTGACTTTGTTGGAGGATGTGTGTCCCTGGGGGTGGGCTTTGAGGGTCTCTCTCTCTCTGCCTACAGATCAGGCTGTGGTGGCTCTCACTGCTGCTCCAGCACAATATGTGCCCCATGCTTCCTGCCATGATGAAAATGGACCAAACCTCTGAAACGCTAAGCAAGCCTTTCTTATGTAAGAGTTGCGTTGGTCATGTTTCACAGCAATAAAAAATAACATAACTAAGACACCCACCTATGCCCTCCTTGTGATGGTACTTGACTGTCAGCTTGGCTGGGCAGGCAAGTGATACCCAGATAGCTGTGGTATTGGTGAACTTTTTGTTGCTGTGATAAAATACAAGGTCCAAGGCAACTTATAGGAATAAGAGCTAATTTGGGCTTATGGGCTTATGGGTTAGAGTCCATGATACTGGAGCAGAGGCAAGTATGGTAGTGCAAACAGCTGAGAGCTCACATCTGCTGCTGCAAACACGAAGAACAAACTAGCTGTAGGGAGGCTTTTATGTCAAAGCCTACCCTCAGTGATACACCTTCTCCAGCAGGGCCACACTTCCTAAACCTCCACAAACAGTGCCGCCAACTAGAGAGCAAGTGTTCAAATGCCCGAGACTCTGGGGGACATCTCATTCAAACCATCAGTTACATGTTAGTGGTTTGGAAGAGACTATCTGAGGAAGTAGGCAGAGTAAAGATGTTCTACCTCTGCTCTTGTTGGAGGAATCGTATTCGACAAGGACCCAATAGAAAAGAAGACACCAGAAGGACAGATTCAGGCTCTCTTCTTCTGCTGGAACATCTGTCTCCTCCTGCTCCCAGGCATTAAAGCTCCCAGCTCTCAGTACCCCAATCCCCAGTTCTCAGGCTTCATCCTTGAACTGAATTCACCTCCTTTCTCGTTCCTCGAGCGGTTTGCAAACTGCAGATAGTGGGACTTCTAAATTTATTTAGCAAGCCTCAAATGTCATACCTATCCTGGGCCCACCTTGAAACGCCATTGTCCCTTATAGTTTCCTATTGGTTCTACTTCTGTGAAGATCACTCTTCACCAGCCCCACCTCTGTAGTAGCCGATTGCGGATATACACATTTCACACTACATCTTTCTATCAGCTCATTTATCCTACATAAAATAAAGGCTCAGGCTGTGATCTTGCAGACATCACTCAATACCCAGTAGCCAGGATGGGGTAAATAACCACTGGTCTATGAAGCCTCCAGGCCCCAAAGCTCTCTCTTTATAACTCATACTCCTGAGGGGTTACATGAACAGTCAGAAGCTGAGGCAGATGGCAGGGATGTCAGGGTTAAAAGTCATGAGGCACAGCAAGTCTGCTAGAGTCAGGACAGGCCATGAGCACACAAAAGAAAGGGAGAGACTATGAGGAAGAGAGGACTCAGAGTAGAGGGGAGAAAGAAAGTTTCAGGCAAGGAGAGGTGCAGACAGATAAGAATTAGGAGTAGCTGAGTTTTTTCTTGGCAGAGTCCCTGGGTCCTGCTGCACAGGTCTCTTGGAGGCCTGGAATGACTTAATCATTTTCCATTTTCCTTAGATCATTACTGGGTTTAACTAGTCCAGGGCTCATACAGTGACAGCAAGAATCAAGAGTTAAAAAAACCAAGAAACTGGGTCCTTTCAACTATGGAGACTTCTAAGACTCAATACATTGTACTAAAATACAATGCTTGCACTGCTACCACATAGCCTTCATATAAAAAACACCCATAGAATTTGTTCAGTATTTTCCTAATCTGCTATAGATATATAGGTAGATAGGCTGATTGATTCAAAACTCAAGATTAATTTGTGGGTATTCGTCCTGTTTTAGAAATGAGAAACAGGTACCAAAAGCCAGGACTCAATTCAGGCAATTTAGCCCCCAAGAGTTCACATTCAGAACCGTGTGTTACTCTATCTATAGAAGAATGCTGCCTAGGATGCTAACTTAATAGTAATTTTGAAAACCTTCCAAGGCCATGTGTGGTTGTGCAAACCTTTAATCCCAGCATTTGGAAGGCAGAGGAGACAGATCTCTGTGAGTTCAGCCTGGTCTACATAGTAAGCTCCAGGACAGCCAGGACTACATTAGAGAGACCCTGTCTCTCAATAAACCAACCAACAAAACCTTTAAATATTTATTATCATTTTTTTTTTAAAAATGCGTGTATGAGGGAAATTATGTGCATGGGGCTGTAGGTGCCTGTGGAGACCAGAAGTGTCTGGATTCCTTAGAGCTGCATTTATAGCTGGTTGGGTTGTCTAATGTGAGGACCGAACTCTAGTCCTCTGCAAGAGCACATGCTCTTAACCACTAAGCCATCTCTCTGGCTCCTTTTACAGGAAACAGTGTCGTTGGCCTGGCCTGGCTGCCTTGAGAGGCATGTGTCATAGGTTTTTCAGGTTAGAGGCCATGGCTCTTGGGACACAATGTGCCTTCCAGTTCCTGTGAGACTGATGGATGCCCTCAGGCAGTGAGGCACACAGACCACTTTGTTTCCCTGTATGTCAACTTGAAAGTCAAGGAAGCACGGAAGCTTGACAGGACAATTGCTCTTAGACATTAACCTCACATACCCTGTGTAACTTGCTACTGTTGTCACTGTATCCTGGCAACAACTGTATTGATCCTGAGAATTGCCATTATATTCTGTTTCTGATAAAGGTGTAAAAAGTCTGATTGCTCTCAATACAATTGTTACAGCCGCAGTCTTTCCATGGCCCCTAGTTTCATCCCTTGAAGCCACGTCACATGACCTTGGCCCAGTAAGTAAGCGTAGACACGTATACGCTTTACCTGTAAATTTAATCAAAGCTATAAGCCTGAAGTCTGTTTCCTCCAAATACATTCACACAATTTAATTCTGAGTCTATAACATCATAAAGAAAATACAACTTTCGTTTGCTAAATACTTCACCAGGCTACTGGTAGGTGTGCAGCCCTAACAGGTGTCGTTGCTGCTATAGCTTAGATTTGGAATGTCTTCAAAAGGCAGTGTTAAAGGATTTGACTGGTGATTAGCCTCTGGTATGACTGGAAGGTGGCTGAACCTTTAAGAGATGTTGCCTAGTGGAAAACAAGTTAGGTCATGGAAGGTGTGTTGGGGTACCCTTTTGTACATTATGTGAAGGCTGTCTTTGTATTGCCAAACCAGCAGAGAGTTGAAAACTGGTTGGATCTTGATACTGTTATTCCTATGGCCCATCACCAGTCTCATATTTTGTAAATATTTATCCTTCCTTATTTGCTGACTGGCTTTAATAAAGAGCTGACAGCCAATAGCTGGGCAGGAAATGAAAGGCAGAACTTCTGTGGAGAGAGAGGGTCTCTGGGAGAAGAAATCAGAAGGGGATTCAGCAGCAGACTCAAGGTGGATGGGTAGACCACAGTGGAGCAGAAACAGATCTGGCCACCTGGCAAGAAGTTGGCCAGAAGTAGTTGGGATAGAATAGTTGGGAGACTGCCCAGCTAAGGCCTAAGCTTTTAAATATTAAAAGACTCCATGTCACTATCTATATATCTGGCAGGTCCAAAAAGTCCTGTTATAAGGATGTGCCCTTAAGACCAGAGGACTTACAATTTTAAGCATTTATTCATGTGCTTATTGGCCATCTGTATATCTCCTTTAGAAAAAAAATGTCTACTTATATCCATGCCCACTTACATTTGTAAACAAGATTTTTTTTTTAAAATTTCTGTTGATGTATGTTTGTTAGCAAGTGTGCAAGCATCCATGCCTTGGAGGTCAGAAGCAGATGCTGGATCTCCCAGAGCTGGAGTTACAAGTGGTTGTGAACCACTCAACATGTGGTTAACTACTGAGCCATGGTTTTGGCCCCTATTTTATTTAATCAGATTATATTTAAAAATCACATTTAGCAGGGGTGGGAGGCAGGCATGCCATAGTGCACGTGTGGCAGACAGAGGGTGAGTCTTTGCTGGGTTGACTGTCTCCTTCCTTCCATGGTGCAGGTCCTGCTGATTCAACTCTTATCATCAGTCTTGGCAGCAACACCCCTTTACCTGAGCCATCTCTCAAGCTCTCTTGCCCCCCTTTAAGTCAGGAAAACGGTCTCTTTATTGAAATGTAAACGTTAAGAAACTTCTTTTATCAGATGATTTAGATTTTTTTGTTTGTGTAAAATAATGGGTTTCATCATGTCATTTTTCCAGATACTTTTCCCCAGTTAACCTTTAAAGTATTCTCCTATGTGTTCTCTGTATTAATTGTGATAAAGCATACTTGTTCTCCTTTTTTTTTTCTCCTTTGAGTGTTTGTGGTTTTGATGATTTCCTATCTAGGAATCTACTGTCAGATTATCTCTAACTAAGAGTTTTAATTTAGTTCTGATTAAGGTCTTTGGATCTACATACTTTGTATGTCATCTGAAACAGGTTCAACCTCATTTGTTTGCATGTATCAGGCGCATTTTCTGGAAAAGACAATTTCTTTCCTACTGAATCTTTTAGGCATTTTTGTAAAAAAACAAGCTGAACTTTGGTCTGGGTACAGTTGAATATGCCAGTGATCCTAGCACTCTGAAGCAGAGGCAGGCAGGTCTCTAAGGGTTTGAAGCTCTCTGATCTACATAGCAAGTTCTAGGTAATCCAGAGCTACACAGCAAGACCCTATCTCAAACAAACAAACAAACAAAATCAGTTGATCCTAAGCATAGGGTTTCTCTTTTTGAAAGTCTTTGTAGCTTAGGCTGACCTCAAACTCATGAACCTCATGCCTCAACTCCAAAATGCTATGATTCTGCACAAGACTGTGCCTGGCTCTCTTGTGTTCTTTGTTTCCTTCTTGTGTTGGCCTGTTCTAATGATCTATGTCAGTCACTATCCCATGCTCCTTGTCTCCATTACTGAAGTCTCATCAGTTTGAATCTGAAGCACAACTCCTCCACGTTCACTGGTGTTCTGCATGACTGTGTTATTCTGGGCCCTTTACATTTTCACGTGAATTTGAAGGGTAATTTCTCAATGTCCGCAGTGCAGCCAGTGGGAATTTTGCTGTTTTATAGGTTACTCAGCTTTGACCTCCCAAGCCTGCCTGTGCCTTCTAAGTCCTAGCATTGCAGTTACGTACCACCATGCCTGGTCCATCTTAATATCATCTGTCATTTTAGGAACTAGGTTTTAGGGTTTGCACTTCACATTTGCATTTTAAGGGTAAGTTTAGTTTGGCTCAATGTTTGGAGAGGATGTAGTCCATAATCACTTTGGAAACCACAGCACTGGCTCTGACAGCAAGAACACACCCCTTACACGTTGGCAGTTTATTCTGTTACATCTGTTCTTCAGTATTTTGTTCCTTTGATGTTGCTCTTACTGGGATCATTTCCAAACTTCATCTATGAGCTATTTCTTTCCTTTTTTTCCCTAGACAGGGCCTCATATAGCCCAGGCTGACTTTAAAATCACTATGTTGTGGTGTTTGTTTCAAGTGTACAAAAATGCAATTGATTTCCTTATGTTGTTCTGGAGTCCTGTCTCCCCCACCCCCGCCACCCATTGAACTTGTGTTTTATTTTGTGGATTCCTTGGGATATTCTATATGCTAGGTCATGTCACCTGCACATATACATCTTTACTTCTGTTGACAAATTTCATTACCTTTTCTTACAAAATTGCTCTTGGTAGAATTTCTAATATAATGTTAAAGAGAGACGTACCCTTAGTAGACTTCCTTGGAATTTGTCAAATGGCATACATGCATCCACTGAGTTGTGCATTGAATCTTTGTGTTTGGTATGAAGTCATATGGGCCTAGGCAGACTCTTCATTACTGTGACTGCTAAGTTGGGTCTTATAACCCCATGAGAGAACTTCTGCTATTATTTATCAAAATTATCTTAATTAGGGTTTCCATTGCTGTGAAGAAACACTATGACCAAGGCAACTCTTATAAGGAACAACATTTAATTGGGGCTGGCTTAGTTTCAGAGGTTCAGTCCATTATCATCATGGCAGGAAGCATGGCAGCATCCAGGCAGACATGGAGCTAGAGGAGCCGAAAGTTCTCCATCTTCATTCAAAGGCAGCCAGCAGAAGATTCTTCCAACACTGGGTAGAGTTTGAATATAGCACCTCAAAGCCCACCCCTACACTGACACACTTCTTCCAACGAGGCTACACCTCATCATAGACACACTTCTTATGGACCACGTGTATTCAAACCACCACACTCCATTCCCTGGCCCTCACAGGCTTGTTCAAACACATGGGTCTATGGGGCCATACCTAGCCATAGTATAATCCAAAATACATTTAGTTCAACTTTAAGTCCCATAGTCTGTAACAGTGTTATAGTCTCAACAATGTTAAAAGTCCAAAGTTCAAAGTCTCTTCTGAGATTCATGGGGCCTCCTAGCTGTAATCTCTATAAAATAAAAATAAAAAGAGCAGATCACATACTTCCCAACAAATCATGGCCCAAGATATACATTACTGTTCCAAATCCATGTAGCAACTAGTCTCTTTTGTGATAACCATGGGCAATTACAGATTAAATCCTGTGCTTGAAATAAAAATATTAATAATACCTTCATGTTTGCTTGTTTTTTTTGCTGTTGTTGTGTACTTTATTCTTAATTTTAGAAACCATTAAACTAAAATTTCAAAGGTCCATTTTTAAAGTTACCTCTTGTAACCCTAAACATATCTTGCTTGGTATGCACCTCCCACCTTCCTCCCTGTACTAGGAAGGAACACAAGGGAGATATGCTTTATCAGGTTGTTACTGACAGCATAATGCTGGGCATCTTCCCATGGAGTCAATGACTTCTCCTAGGACATAGACCAAGATTCAGCTTGCCTGCTGTACTCAATAACCTGCTCAGAACAAATCACAGTGTCCGACAGGAAAGAGAAAAAGGTGGGGTGAAGAAGAGAAAGCTTAGTTTCATAAGGCAGGAGATAAAGGGGGTGTAAGAAAGGAAAGCCTCTTGACTATGTTGTCGCTCTCTAGATGACACCCAAGAATCTGCAACATAGCCGACCTGACAAGTGGTAACCAGATCTATACTTCTGAGAGTCATCACAAATGAGATTGCTTAAAATGGCTAACCAAAGGGCTAGAGGGATGGCTTAGCAGTAAAAAGAGCTTGCAGCTCTTGCAAGGTCCTTCCTGAGTTCGATTCCCAGCACCTGCTCTGGTCAGCTCACAACCTCCTGTGTAATTCCAGCTCCAGGGGATCCAGATGCCCCCTCTAGCCTCCACTGGCACCTGCGCTCACATACATGTACAGACACAAACACACACATTAAAAACTCAAAAAGCAAATCCAAGATTGCTACTGAAGTGTGTCCTATGTGATCTGTGTGTAAGGGTTTGAATAGGAATGGCCCCAAGATACTGGTGTTTGAATGCTTGGTCCATAGGGAGTGGTACTGTTAAGATGTGTGGGCTTGTTGGAGGAAGTATGTCACCATGGAGAAGGGCTTTGAAATCTTATATATGGTCAAGCTATGCTCAGTGTAACAGTCTCCTGATCCCTGCAGATCAACACACAGAATTCCTGGCTTCTTCTCCAGCACCATGTGTGCCTGGATGCTGCCATGTTCCTGCCGCGATGATCATGGACTAAGCCTCTGAACCTGTAAGCCAGCCCCAATTAAACATTGTCCTTTATAAGAGTTGCCTTGGTCATGTGGTCATGGTGTCTCTTCACAGAAAAAAAAAACAAAAAAAAACAAAAAAACCAACAAAACCAACCAACTAAACGCTCCCCCACAAACAAATAAAAAACAACAAAAAAACCCAATCCTAATTAAGACAGTAAGTAAAAATAGTTTTGATTAACATTTTATCCCTAATACTTCTCCAGCCACAATCCTGAAAAGCCTATCTTAAAAAAGTATCTTCTTTGAAGGCAGAAAAAGGAATATGCCAGCACATGCTTTTCCTAACTCTAAACTTACTAAGTGGCTTCAACGACCCCCAAATCGGCCATGTAGCTACTACTCTCACAAGATGCAAGCACATCTTGGTTTTCTGGTTAATATAGTAAACAATATAGTAAACAAAAATATTGTGGCACTCCGACTTGTTCTGAAACTATTTTTTTGTGGTGCTGTAACAGATATGCGTGAGGCCCCTTGAGAGGATAACTGTGCCCAGTGTTGAGCTGTAGTTCATTTTGCTTGAAACATTAGACGTAAGCAATGGAAAGGAAGCCAGGGGTTCCATCATTCCAACTCCCGCTTTGCGGCCACACTTGAAAACCTGAGTTCTACCCAAGGAACCAATGTGGTAGGCGCGAAATGACAATTGCAAGCAGCTCTCCAACATCCACCCCTCCACAAACATATGTAAAAAAACAAACCGAGCGGGGAGGGAAGATGGTGGGGACACACGGGGAGGAGACAGAGACAGAGAAGCTGAGACATCTAGGAAGAATTTGGAAGGCTTTAGTTAAGATCCAGCTTTTCAGGGTGGTAACACTCGGTTGGCTGAGCAGAGATGAAGGCTTGTGGTACTCAACTACTAAAATGTCCTCCACTGCAAACTCAATACAGAAGCAGCTGAGTGTACCTGGGCAATTCAGGGGAAAGTTGCACGTGCCAGACGGAGAATGAGATACCCATGCGGCCGCCACTGTCTTTTAGTGTCCTCTTTATTCTCCAATGGCTACAGCCACTTACACCACCATTAAAAAGGACCTCCTGTTGTTTCAGGACCTCATGACTACCAACCACCATTCCCGAATCCAGAGTATCCCTCGTGCTGCTGAAGTTCCGAGGAGGTTGTGAGCCAGGCTGCACCGAGACAGACTCCTCACTGCACGCAGGCGCACAGGGGATCCAGATGCCAGCTGCCGCACCAGCTCCCGCAAGAACGGAGGAGTCTTAGCACAGACTTGGCAGGGCACATGCCACAAGCCTTCCAGCTCCAGGCGTCAGGACATGCCGGGTGGGTGGTGCTTGCAAGCGCCCGCCTTTTCTAGTCTAGTCTCCAATGACTTAGCTTCCTTTGTTTTCTGAATCCATGGGGAGGAAGGTGGACTGCCCCTGCCCCCTTGCTAAAAGAAAGTGCACCCGGTATGGCTCCTGCGCTAGATTTTGTATTCATTCTCTTTCCTTGGGAAACTCCAAACCACTTAGGGTAGGTGCTGAGGGCTAGTCCTGGGAACTGGAGAATATTCATTCTCCCTCTCTGCCTTTCAGAGGCCTGAAGTCACTGAATACACTGAAAGGCATAGCACTGAGCCCTTGAATCAAAGTGGGCCTGGTTGTTTAGTCTTAGAATACTTATGGTTTTTGAGACCTGTGTTAGAAAGGAAGAAGCGTAATTCATCACTGCCCAGAGAACGTCCACCTCTGTGAGAGGCTAACCGACTGATGCAGTCTTGATCGGGTTCGTTTTCTCTGCCAGTTAAAGAATTAAAAGAAATTAAAAAAAAAAAAAAAAAAAAAAAAAAAAAGAGCTCAACAGGTGGAAACAGAAACCTCTCAACCGCAGAAGGCATCAGCAGTGGAAGAAAGGTGTTTGTTAGGGGCGAGGAAACTCACATAAACAGGCACACAGAGAAAAATAGACAGCTGACTCAGCCCCCAAATCCAGTCTTTCCTGGAGGGCTGGAGGTTTTATTTATAGTCTTTGAAGAGTCTTCCTCCCTTAATTTAGAGCTGGTCAATTTGAATAAAGCTCGGATGGTGGGTTAGGCCAGAACTGTGGTGTGACACATCCTGTGAGGGCCACAAACTTGTTGAACCAGTCCACCAGCAGGGGCCTTGTTGGTGTTGCTGGTAAGGGACAAAAGTGTGGGGGTCCCTGCAAGCTCTACTGCCCCCAGAGAGGTCCACAGACGGTAAGAAGGAAACTCGGTTTGGCATGACTTAGCCGGGTTGGTTCAGACTTCTGGAGTCTGACTCCAGTTTATTTTTATTTATGTATGTATTTTACATATTTAAACAGTAAAACTTTGGAAAACGATTTCTTTGTGACAACTATCACCAAGAAGCTTAAGACATGGTTACATCTAAACTCCTTTGCAAAGGACGTGGTGTCTTGAGAAGCATCTCTTCTACAGGAGTGGGTTCTACTGACTGGGAAACAGTGCTCAGGATAAGCGCCTAGGGAGGAAAGGTTTTAAATAATCATAATAGCAAACTATTTTGCAAAATACATTAGATCTCTCTTGTAAGGATGGATTCTACGGACTGAGAATGCAGAGGAAAAGGGGGATTCAGGTGAGAGCTGGCTCCAGAGAATAGCAAAGTTACCTGTTATTAAACAACCCCCATTCCAGCCTTCCAAGTGAACAGGTGTCAGTTTCTTCCATTGAAGAAAAAGATCTGCATGTTCGACAATTCTGGTTTCTCCAGTACTGTCTGCAAGCACATGCCCCTCTACACAAAAGCCTACGTAGCCTTTGTTTGAAGCTGTCAAGCTTCTATCAAGTTAGGATGTTGAGAAAGAAGTTAGCCATCCTGAAATTTCACCACCTGTTACCCAGCCATGGCCTCTCTCCTTATCTGTCTGCCTGCCACGGGGTCTTACTCTCAGTCTTTCAATAGGACTAATTAACTACCTGGCTGCAGCAGTTATAGTTCAGTTGCCCCTACTATACCCAGGGATTAAATGGCTTGCCAGCATCTTGTCAAATTTGGAGGAAGTGTGATGCCCCTTCCCTAAAAAAATCTAAAAATTTGTGTTGGCAGCAAAGCAGTGAACAACTGACATCAGTCAATGTCAAAGGCCCTCAGCGCTGCGGGAAAATTGAACCAACTACTCACTGAAGGTGCCAACAGAGAAAATCTGGTTTCTCTGATAATAACACCAAAGCCAGAAAACGGAAAGCTCTCAAGTTCTTGCACTGTAGGTTTTGGATTTAGCAGTTTCTCACATAGCTGTTAGTGTGCTCCCAAAGAAGTAGCTGCAAAAATTGCTCCGAGTTACCGATTTCCCAAGCCATGTAGGGATGATCGCACATTGGTGAAAAGGTGTGATGTGTCTTGGAGGTTAAAGAAATAAACCTAAAATTGTTACATCTATTAGGTACCGTGAGCTACAAATGATCTTAAGTACAGCTAACAACACAGCAAGGGCAACAAATGGGCACAGTAACTATTCTTTGTTCTTTCATTCTTTGTATTTTACACCATGTAAATTGGTAGCAACAACCAAAGAAGTTATATTTTGAAGAAGAAAACAAAACAACCTTTTTTTTCCTGGTTAAAAGTTGAGCCATCTTTCTGTAGGCAGAGTAGAAAGGTAAGGTCTCCAAACTAGACCCTGTTCAATTCTCAGTGGCCCTCAGTTCCAGCACCCCTTGATAGTAAGCCAAAAGATGAGACTCAGGAAGTGAGGGCTCACAGATGGACTCCATCCAAGGGGAGACGACAGGATGGGTGGGCGGCTAGCTAAGTACACAGCTGCTCTGGGCAGGGAGGAGTACCCACGAGCTGAAGAGAATAGGTCCCTAGCTAAAGTCTAATTCAGAAAAGCCCACAACCACCGGAAAGGGATAACCCTGGTGGGCGGGTAGTTGATACGGAAGCGGAAGTAGGCTACCGGAAGTTGTGATGGTGACGCCTGCTATGGCTGAAGTGCTGTCCGCTGGGGCCGGTTCAGTGGCGGGCTGCCGAGCTCGGGCAGTGCACAAGGTGCTGAATCAGGTGGTTCTCCCTGGGGAGGAGCTGGTGCTGCCGGACCACGAGGACGTAGACGGCCTTGGCGGCACCGGGGAGCAGCCTTTACGCCTGAATGCGGGAGCGCGCCCGAGGCTGCGCGTAGTATGTGGTCCGGGTTTGCGACGCTGCGGGGACCGTCTGCTGGTCACTAAGTGTGGCCGCCTGCGTCACAAGGAGCCCAGCGGAGGCGGTGGCGGCGTTTACTGGGTGGACTCGCAGCAGAAGCGGGTGAGCGGATGACGGAGCGGTGCTGCGGCTAAAGTGGGCTGCTTGGCACGTGCGATCATAGGTTAAGGCGAGTCTAGAGCCGCGGTGACATCTAGCGCCCTTTCTGCATCCTCTTTAGAGGAATCATAATAGGAACACACCCTGAGAAAGGCGGAAGGAGAGAAAGGTTCCAGGAGATCTTGTCTCGAAAAACCCAAAGCCTCGGGGTTGCCATTTGGTGTCCCAGTTGCAATGAGTCCAAATCACAGGGAGTTAAATTTCCCATAGAATAATTAAGAGCTTTCACTTAGGAATAATGTCTAATGGAATGTTTTTCCTTGAATGTAAAGATTCTTGTGCCACCAGACTTATAAAGGATACTAAAAAGCTTGAAACTTGACCCAGATCAACTGTAGACTAGACGCTACAGAGTTGGACTAATGCGGGCCAGTTTTGCAGTTCCAGCTACCTGGGCAGTATGAGTTGGCTGGATCGGTTGAGACCCACCTTGAGCAACCTAGATGAAAGTTGCTGATGATATTTTATAATAGTATTATTCTGTTTTGTAGTATGTACCAGTGAAAGGAGACCACGTGATTGGCATAGTGATCGCTAAATCTGGAGATATATTCAAAGTTGATGTCGGAGGGAGTGAGCCAGCGTCTTTGTCCTACCTGGCATTTGAAGGGGCAACTAAAAGAAACAGACCAAATGTGCAGGTAATGATGGGAGCCTTTCGTTTCAACAATAAAAAACAAAAAACCCACTCCCCAGAAATTTAACTATCCAGAGGGCTACCTGAATTGTCTTCAAAGCATAAACTATTCTTCCAGTTCTCCAAGATGGTTTTTTAAGAGGTTCTTAGATGCTGCAGCTCCAGAAGCATTGCTGTGTATCATGTTTGCAACCTTGGTTCTTCTCTACCAGGTTGAAGAGTTACATCTACTATCCTTACGTGTGAAATGGCCCCAGTCTAAGGGCCACGGGCACTGTCTGTCATCTGTTCATTGTGGCTCTAATCCTTGGAGCTGACAGAAGAGTAATCTTGTTTCTGTAGGTTTTCAGGTTGGGCTTTCTGTGTAGTTTAGCCATATCCTTCCTGAACACCTGAGCCAGGAATGTGCTGACCTCTGTGCTGCTTTTTGTTCAACTCTCAAGGGTCTTTAGTCACTCAGACTTATTTGTTCCTTCTCTTTTACATGCCAGTCCCTTTGTCTCCACCTGTTCAAATAGTTCCTCCCTTTTGACAGGAATGGGCAACAATCTTATTAAGTCATTAAAAAAAAAAATCCCATTAAAAAAGGGTTGTTCAAATCATACAGAATTCATTGGCATTGTACTCCAGGGGTCTTCCCTCATAGTTTCTTACTTCGTGTAACCATATTTAAGCTTCACAGCATCACTGGGCCATGCTTCCCTTGGGTCTTTATTAATGGTGTTCCTCTGTTTTGAACTGCATCCTCAGCCTACAAGACATCATCTTTGAGGTCCAGGCTGAGTATGACTGTCTATAAGGTCGTCATCATCATCACTTTTCCTGCATATTTATCATAGCACTGGGTTTATTCTTGATCAGGTTCCTAAGTGTATTCATTTCTCATTGCCCAGTGCAAGACCACATGCTCCAGGAGGGCAGAAAGGGTTTAATGATTCCCTCTAGGTTTGGTAATCATCCAGACCAGTGGGAACTTAAAAAACTACTTTTTAACGTATACATAGGAAAGTTTTTTGCCAACATGTATGTTTTTGTCCACTGTGTGACAGCTTCTTGTGGAGGTCATATAGGAAGGTTGGGTCCCCTGAAACTTGAATTATGAACAGTTATGAGCTTCTGAGGGTGCTAGAAACCAAACCTGGGTCTTTGCAAGCACAGTAAGTACTCTTAACCTATGAGCCATCTCTCCAGCTCAGCAGTGGGTATTTTTAATGTTGAATGAAGAGAACAAATTTATTATTTCCTTAGCTTCATTTTAAAAGTTCAGTTTTGTAATATTTTAAAGCAAAATTTCCATGAAGTAGTATCTGAATTACCACTGCCTCATTTTCTTCTGAAAATGGATGTCATGAGTTTTTCCTTCCTCTAGGCAAATATATAATTTTTTGTTAGCACTGATAGAACATTTTCCAGTGATGCGGTTTTTGTCTTACATCTGCACTGACTGGTGCAGTCACCACTAGTTACCTGCGGCTGCTGAGCAGCTGACCAGTGGAAGAACTGAAGTTTATATACGTTAAGTGCATATAAAGTTAGATATAAAGTTAAGTCAAACCACATGTAAGTTGGACAGTACAATCTTGAAGGTTGTTCTTAGGCCTTGAAGTGGCTCCTGGTTGGAGGGTTTCATGGTGTGTGAAAGGAGGACTGAATTCTAAGGATCATCAGTCCCTTAGCTTGAGAACTGTGGGTCATTGGCATTCCTACCCATATAACAGAACCACCACCACCAGCAGCAGCAGCAGCAGCAGCAGCAGCAGCAGCTATAATCCTGAATTACATCCTGTAATGTCTGAATGAAGGGAACTGAACTTTTAATCTTACAGGTTGGAGATCTCATCTATGGCCAGTGTGTGGTTGCTAATAAAGACATGGAACCAGAAATGGTCTGTATTGACAGCTGTGGGCGCGCCAATGGAATGGGTGTGATTGGACAGGATGGTCTGCTCTTCAAAGTGACGTTGGGCTTAATTAGAAAGTAAGTTATGATTCTTATTAACTGCCCTGCCTTCTTAAAGTACCCACTTACCCTTTGAGAATTTCATGGTGGTCTTTTGTTGGTGATACCTACTCCCATTCTTCCCTGTAATTCCTCCCAGATTTCTTCCCCACCTCCTTCCCCTCTCCACCCTATCTCCTCACTTTGTGTACCCTTTTTAAAAATAAATAAGCCACCGAGTCTAATCTGTGCTGAATGTATATTTGTAAATATGGGGCCTACTACTGAGGTGTGGCCCGCCCACCATCAGGTGCCATCAGCTATACCCCAAAAGAAAAGTGGCTCCCTTCCTCAGAAGCAGTCAGCTGTGTACAGCTCCTCAGCTGAGGACAGGGGCTCCTCCAGTAACTGTACCTGGTTGAAAACAGTGAATCTTTAGGATTTGGTTCTTCATTTACAGTATCTTGGTTTTCTTCAGAGTTAAGTTAGTATTTTAGGAGGCTCTAGAGAAAGCTCCATGGTTAAGAACACTAGCAACTCTTCCAGAGGATCCAGGCTCAATTTCCAGCAACTACATAGAGGCTCACAACTAGTTCCAGGGGTGCCAGTGCCCACTTCCAGCCTCAGCAGGCATCAAAAAAAACAAGTGGTTACAGATGTACATGCCAGCAAAACCCCATAAGCATAAACTACTTTTAAAGGTCATTGTCTTAGCATATATGTAAACTCCTCAGTTAAGTTCTGCTTTCTTGATGTAAATATATCAAATCCAAATGCTATTTGGCTATACAGTTTGAGTGTTGGTATAGTGCTTTTTATTTTTGCCTGTGTGCTTAGGTGTTTTGCCTGCGTGCTTATCTGTGTACCTAGTACATGCCCTTGAAGGCCAGAAGAGGGCATCAGAGACCTCAGAGTTACAGATGGCCGTGAGCTACTGTGTAGCTGCTGGAAATCAACCTGCCTCCTCTGGAAAAGCATTCAGTGCTCTTAACCACCTGGCCCGCTCTGCAGCCCTCCAAGTACCTTTTCTAATACATTACACTTCAAGTTCACTCTGTTCTGTTTGGTCTTTTCTCTCTCCTTATAAGTGGCACATCCATATGTGAGAACTGGTCTCTCCCTCATTCTAAGATACATGAATACAGATGCAATCTGCCCCTGCACAAAGTTACCAAGTGTCGTAATAGCAAGTGCTGGCTGGGTGGTGTGCTCCTTAAGCTGAAGTAGCCATGTACACATGGTCCCTGACATCATCCTGAAAGACTTTATAGTTCCCACTGTGGCAGATTCGGTTAGGACATTTAGACCACCACCTACCCAAGCTGTGCTGCTTCTAAAGTTAGAATCACCTTCCTAGGTTTTCCTGCTATTTTTCCTTCACATATGGAGATGAAATTTGAGGCACATGGGAAGCATGTTAATCACTGAGCAGCAACCTTGGTGTCACAGATACTATTTCCAAGTTCTGAATTTAATACCAGGGAGGAACTAACATGGACAGGAAAGTAAATTTAAAGTATTCTGTTGGCACTGTGGGTGATGGTGATGGTGATGAGCTATGATCCTCAGATCTAGGAATAAGGTGTTCAGAGGGAAGAGGCTTTATACATTCATATGTTATGCAACATTGGAGACATGAGTGTTCTTTATAGGAGATAGCCCACCATTGTAGACTCTGGTATGCCTGGAAAGTAGATATTCTTGGAAGAAAGGGGGCATTGAGCTGGGCATGGTGGCACATTCCTATAGTCCCAGCTACTTGGGAAGGCAGGAGAGTTCTCAGACATACAAACCTGAGACTTAGTTTAAGTGACCTCGGTAGACGTCATCTCCAAATACAACAGTGCTGAGGGAGGGTGGTGTAAGAAAAGAGGCAGACACATCATGTCTGGCTTTGGGAATGATGCTGAGGGGCTTCGAATAGTCATAGAGAACTACCCAGAGAAGGACTTCACAAAAGGAATCTTTTAGGAGAGCTGTAACATATACTACTGTTTTATTAACTTTTCTTTTCTTTCATCTTTCCTACCAGGCTATTAGCTCCAGACTGTGAAATCGTGCAAGAACTAGGAAAACTCTACCCACTGGAGATTGTGTTTGGAATGAATGGAAGAATATGGGTCAAGGCTAAAACCATTCAGCAGACATTAATTTTGGCAAACGTCTTAGAAGCTTGTGAACACATGACAACAGAGCAAAGAAAACAGATCTTTGCCAGACTGGCAGAGAGCTGACATGTACATCTCCTTAGTGGATGTTTTAACCAAGACTGAGTTTCCTGGGGAAATCTTTTTTAGGTGAATTTCTTCCTGACAGATCTTCAGAAGGTGCCTATTGTCTTACTAAAATCCAATAAAATATTTTTGTAAGAGTTACTGGTCATCAATCATGTATAGATGAGAAAAGTATAAAAAAATTTTATATAATAAACTTTGTTGGTGGTGTTTGTAGTTCTATAGTATAGCTTCTATAATGATCTGGAATGCAACACTAAACTTATTTTCTGGTTATAATCGTAAGCCTTCTTTGCCAGAGGAAATCTTGAACACATTAAATGGAGCAAAGAACAAACCCGTTGTAATCCCAGAAGCCAATGGAAGAGCTCCGTATTTATGCGCTTACTGTGTGAAAAGTGTGTCCCAAGTGTTTTACAGTTACCAAAATGAGAATTCCTGCAGAAACCCTCATAACGATACAGAGGCACAGACGAACATGGCCTACGGCTTAACCACTGTTTGTGTATTTATGTTTTTTAAATTGCAATCATAAGATATAACACTGTGTCCCATTCAAACAGGACACAATTTCTTTCATGGCTATTATAAAAAACTCAATAATTACAACTATTTCACTTCATAATATATTTTTTTATATATTAGGTTTTTTTTTTTCCTTATATATAATAGTATGATTTCTGATCCAAGTCTGGTTAAATGTTATTTAACACAGTTCCCACAAGCTCAGGTTTTGGATAAAGTAGAGAGGTTTGGAGTAGAGTTGGACAGACGATTCTGTGCTAATCACGTTCTGTTAAAACCTTCATAGGTAAAAATGTAGCCTGGCAAGTGATAAGAGTTCAGTGGTTCAGTTCACATCCGATCTCAGAACGAGTTATGTACCCCTAAAGCCTATGTGGCCCAGTCCCTTAAGGGGCTTCCCTGAGGCCTAGTCTATTTTGTAATAAGAGCAAAACTTAAAATTTATCAAGTAGGGATTTAATGGCAAAGAAGAAGGAAGTACGTAGAGGTAACTCTTGGTTCTTTTACGATACAGAAACATCTGAATTTGTTAGCAGATTAACCAAAGTTACCCCAAAGCGGACACAACTGAGACGGTTGTATTTGGACATGAGGAAAAGACTTGTATTTGTGTAACAGAAGGTGCACTAGTAGCTTGTGTGTCAATGCAGCTTTCTTTCCTGGCTGCATTATGCTGGATTTATCAGTAATATAACTTGGCGTTTTTATTAGATCTGGGGTATATATTTGTACAGAGCACTTGGTTTGTCTAAGCTCAAGGATACACAAAGCTATTTACACAGACTAGAAGAGCGGAGCCCTCCATGACCATAATCGGAAGAAGAACAGGGTGAGAGCCACAGGAACGAACAAAGACGTAAGGTAGGGCAGGCCAGGCAGGGCTGAGACAGCAAAGCGAGTGTGTAGCGTATGAAAATGCACATTTACAGGTGACAGAAAAATGATTTTATTCAAGTTAAATGAAAAGCTCGGACAATCATTTAAACATCTCTAAAAGTAGACCTTTCCCAAACAGATGTACAAAGCATGAATTAACACCCAAAATGACAAATATTTTGGCAATTCCTTAACAGAAACTTTTTTTTTTTAATCATAAAATGTTTTATAAGGGTACTTCAGTGAGCCAGGCGTTGTGAGTGACATAGCATAAAATGTGGTCCTTGCCCCTAATGGCTTTCAAAGAGCCAAGATGGCAAGCAGAGGTAAGTGTGTGCCATTGTTACCCTTTGCCTCGTCCTTTGGTCACGACACCCCCGCACTTCACCCCTACAGCTGGAATCTTAGGCTGTCCATCATTCCACTGAATTCCGAAGAATGTAGCCTTTTCCTGGAGAAACTCCTTTCTTCAATGCTTCAGGCCAGTTATGAGTTTCAAAGTAAGTAGACAGGATATCGAACACTGTCAGAAGGTAAACGGATGCTGGTGACCATACAGGAGAAGACTAGTGAAGGACCAATGTGGAAAAGGGTTCTGTGGAATGTCGTCACTGAGCGTTCTCTGAGTCACATGCGGTGGATCATGGGAGGAGAGAGGCAAGGACACAGCCCTGCCTATTTACAAGGCCTCAGTGTACACTGAACACTTGTGAACGGACAAGGGCAACGGAGGAACACAGCACCGTGGGAACACAAACAAGGGGCCTGATGTTGCCTGCTGTGGGAGGGAAGGAGCTAAGCTGCTCCTGAGCTGAAGTCTAGAGAACAGATACCGGCCAGTGAAGGCAGATGGCAGGGTATTCATCCAGGAATGCAAACAAAATGAGGAACACCTCTCAATGGCCAGAATGGCTGCCAGCAAGTGCATGCAAGAGAGTCTAGGTGTCATGGGAAATTGAGTCAAGGGCATTACACTTACAGCACAGCAGCCCCAGAATAAGCTGGCAAGTAGTTTCTGAGTAAACAGAAAACAGAGCCCATCCAAGACAAAGGACTAGCAAACGGCCCGTAAGGAAAAGCACGCTGGGTTGGGCTGTGAGCAGTACCTTGGTTGATGGCCAGGATTTCTGAATGGTAGTTTTTCTCATTCTGGCGCCTGATCATGTACTCCTGGATTGGCAGGCGGGCTGTCCTGACAGAGTGTTCTTGGGCTTTTTGAAATGTCACCTTCTGTAAATCAAATTTTCTTATTATAAAAATTATACATTATATTTCATTGTATTCATTGTAATGGACACTGCCAGTTTAGAAAATTCCCACATATTGCTACTTCGAGTTGGTAGAAACCTGAGAGGACATGATTTAATCTTATACTTGCCAGAGTGGCTAAGATCAAGGGCACAAATGACAGCTCAGGCTGGAGAAGATGTGGAGCAAGGGGATAAATGCTCCTCCACTGCTGGTGGGAGTGCAGACAGGTGCAGCCACTTTGGAAATCAATATGGTGATTTCATAGAAGACTGGTAATTGATCTACCTCAAGACCCAGCTCCACCATTCCTGGGCATATACCCAAAAGACACTCACTGCACCACAAGGACACTTGCTCAATTATGTTCATAGCAGCTTTATTTATAATAGCTAGAAACTGGAAACAACCTAGGTGTCCCTCAGTTGAAGAATGGATAAAGAAAATGTGGTACATTTACACAATGGAATATTTCTCAGCTATTAAAAACAATGACATCAGGATAGTTGCAGGCGAATGGATGGAAAAGACCATCCTGAGTGAGGCAATCCAGGCCCAGAAAGACAAACATGGTATGTCCTCACTTATACGTGGCTATTAGCTGTAAAGTACAGGAAGACGATGCTACAATCCATAGACCAAAGAAGCTAAGTAACAAGGAGGGCTCAGGGGCAGACCAGTGAATCTCACCGAGAAGGGGAAACAGAAAGACATTGCCGGTAGATGGGGGAGGGGACTGAATGGGGTGAAGGGTGGGGGTGGGAACAGGAGGGATCAGTTGTGGTGAGGCAGAGACAACTGGAATTTGGGGGAAGCATCTCTGGGAGGAGCTAAAAACTAGGGCAACGGAAACTCCCAGGATACAAGGGTGACCCTAGCTAAGATTCCTACCAATGGGGGATACAGAACCTGAACTGGCCATCTCCCAGAACCAGGCAAGATTTCCAGTGGAGGGACCAACTCAGCCACAAAACCTTCAACCTACAATCTGTCCTGCCTGTAAGATGTGGCAGTGTAAAGGTAGCACAGGCATTGTGGGAGTGGCTAATCAATGTCTGGTCCAGGGAAGCCCACCTCTGACACTGGCCAGAGGGTCAGGAGCCGGAGGCTGGATAGCACAGAGACCCATAATAGAACCAAACACAAATAGCAAAAAAGAAAAAAAAATCAATAAAATGATTCCTAATGATATTCTGCTAGACTCATAGACTGATCATTCGAGAGGCTTCATCCAGCAATTGATGGAAACAGACGCAGAGACCTACAGCCCAACATTAGGCAGAGCTTGGAGAATCCCGTGTAAAAGGAGAGGAAGGACTGTAGGAGCTAGAGGGGTCAAGGATACCCCAAGAAACCCCACGTTATCAACATGAGCCCATAGGGACTCACAGAGACTGAACCACCAACCAGAGAACATGCATAGGACTGACCTAGGTCCTCTGAACGTATATTACATTTGTATAGCTTGATCTTTTTGTGGGGTCCCTAACACTGTCAGTAGGCTCATAGGCTGTCTCTGACTCTGTGCCCTGCTTTTGGGACGCCTTCCCCACTAGAGTGTTCAACTAGCCGCAATAGGAAAGGAAGCTGTGGTCAGAATGTAAAATAAATAAAAGAAAATTTCACATCTAAACAGCACACTCTGCTCAAGGACCTTCTGGACTTTACTGCCTCAAGAGGCCATCTGCCTGTCGCAGGAGACAAGTCAGAGGGTGAGCAGTGACTCTGAGTTAAAGCTCTCCTCCCCTCCCCAACTACTTATTTCAAAATATCTCAAATCTAAGAGATCTGAAAGAATCATTGAATGAGTTCTTGTCCTGTCACCTCACCTGCCAATTAATATGTTACCAACTTTCTGTGAGCCGTGGCCATTCTGACACTGACCTCACACTGACCTCTCGCTGGAGGACAACAGCGCTTCCCCCTTTAGCACAGCACTGAGTTCACTTCTAAAAATCCTGTAAGGTTATTTAGTACACAACCATTACTGAAGTCTCCCCCAAAGGTCTTTTGTAAAGTTTCCCTCCTAATCCAAAATACAATCAAACCACACTTGACAGTTTCCTGTTTGTAAGAAGGGCTCCTGGGGGCTCAGATGGTGCTGACGCAGCCTCCCAGGTAGATGGGACCACACACACATCACTGCATTTGGCTGTGTTTTATTTTGTGACACTCCTTGAAGACAGCACTGCCCCGCCCCATTTGGTTTAGTTTCTATTACAGTGGATTTTTGAAAGTTCTGTTCTTTTGCAGAATGATCCATACTGGACTTCTTGTTTCCTCATGATTACATTTGAAAACTTCAAATCCTGAGCAAGAACACTTGACGGGAAAGTGTGTCACACCAGGAGACCCGGAGTGTCACTCCTGGTGACACTCGGTGTAAGCAAGCTTGGGGATGATGGAAACCAAAAATGGCTGCATTGTAATGGTGTGCTGTTGCTCTGGTAACTTGCCAGGGAATGCTCTGAGAGCATTTGTTTATATAACAGAATATTCTATTATACATATTAGAATAGAACACAATTTTTATATAATAGAAGCAGTCAGCTGCTTATGCCTGACTCAGGAGTTCCCTGGGAACAACACCAGTGACTTTCTAATCCCTATTGGCAGGCTCCTGCATTACGACCCCATGGAACACTTAGACCCACACATTTAATTCTACTAAAACTAAGCACATGTTTAACACTGATGGCAGCTCAGTCTATCTGTTTAACACAAATAGGAGCTAAATCTATCATAATTGTACTAAAACTAAGTACAATTAAATGATAGACTGAGCTGCCATCAGTGTTAAACATAAGGTTCATATATGTGTGACTCACACATGAGATATTTCTGCATCCATTATAAACACATGTAAAACAGACCAACAAACATGCCTGAGAAAACGGACCATGATGCTTTGAGGGTTGAGGGGTACAAGGTGGGAAGGACACTACATTTCTTTTTGCAAATGTAAACTGTTATATCATTATTCAACTTAAAATTATGCAATATATGTTAATTAGTGAATTAAGCAAAGAAGATTAATATTTATGTAATAGAAATAAAGTTTAAAATGTCAAGTACCAGCTTAATTATTCCAATGAAACTCCAATTCAATAAAAGAATCTTGAAGAAGAAGCTGAGGAGATGGTTCAGCAGCTAAGAGCATTTGTTGTTCTTTAGAGGCCCTGGGTTCTATTCCCAGTACCCATAGGTGACTAACAACCATCTATAGCTCTAACTGCAGAGGCTCTAATGCCCTCATCTGAGCACGGTACACAGACATACATGTGAGCAAAACAGTCCTATATGTAAAGTAAAACAAATATAAAAAAGAAGCCTGGACAACCCTACTGAACTGAGGTCTTGGAATATGACTTATACCAGCAAGAAAGCCTACAACCAGCCAACCAATCTCTCACAGAGAACAAAGTGCTGGGGAAAAAAAATGCAGAGCCAAGATCAGAGTCATCCTGACAGAGAGGAGACAGGTAGTGGAAGAATGTCTGTCGGAATCACTGGGCCTGTCTACTGACTTCTGACTCTGCTTCTGTCAGTCAGGACAGCTGATCTCCGGGCAGGAGGGGCACCCTACGAACAAACTCTTCTTGTTCCCACTCAGCTTCTAGGTCTTCTGGGGAAATTAACAACAGGGCAAAGGCCTCTACTATAAACGGTAGAAAACAGCTGGAAGTTGGTGGTGAACCCCTTTAATCCAGGCACTCAGGAGGCAGAGGCGGGTGGATCTCTGTGAGTTTAAGGGCTGCCTGGACTACAGAGCAAGTTCCAGGATTGCCAAGACTATGTAAAGAAACCCGGTCTAGAAAACAAACAAACAAACAAACAAACAAATGGAGGGTGTGTATGAGGCTAAGATGTCCGCTTACCTTCTGAATGCTCTCATCCACAAGTCCACCAATAATGTACACTGCGCTCTGATCAATGTCTTCAAGGGCTAATGGAAACATGAAAGCCACTGAGATCAAATTTGTTTTATAGTTTCTAAATCCAGAGAAAGCAAAAGAAAACAAAATATCAACAATATTAATACAACAAATACAACATGACTTAAAGCCTGCTGGCAGATCTGAAAAACCGCAAGTGCTGTGCCCAAAGGCACTGGGTTAGATCGGAAACAAAACCAGAGTCTGAGAAATGTGAGACGAGTTTGAGAGGAGCATGACCGACCTAGCACTAGTAAGAGCAGCAGAGGTTAGTCTAGGGAGGGAGAGAGGGAGGGAGAGAGGGAGGGAGGGAGGGAGGGAGGGAGGGAGGGAGGGAGGGAGGGAGGGAGGGAGGGCATATATATAAATAAGACACTGACCAAAGCTGGCCAGGAAACCGATTACCAGGCAGCATGCAAAGTCCACCTGAAGAGGAACTAACCTCTGCAACACTGGCCATCTGTCCACAAGAGGTCAGCTCATCCCCTGTACTTCCTCCCTCAGTCTCTTAGTGAGAAGAGATGTACCACAGGGAATAATGCAACGAAAGACAAGGGGAGGGACAAAGCTCCGCGTGAACCCACAGGGGAAGGTCAGGGACTCACGGTGTTCGGAGTCAGGAGTCAGGTACACAAGGGTTTCCAGAGGAAATAGGCTAAAGCAGTCTTCTTCTGTCACATCGAGCTGGAAATACAAAGATGGTTGCCAGATGGGGTGGGGTTAAAACTACAGCCTGCACAACTCAACTCTGGTGACGGCAGCAGCATGGCGCCAACCTTGCTAGGAAGCTGCAGGTCTTCGGGCTTCTTACAAAGTGCTTAGTTGAGACAAACAGATAAACAAGCATAGGCATTTAAGCCACAAAAATGACCCAGAAAGTGGCAGAGGCCCGCAGAGAGACAGGGAACAGACACCAGGACTACAAATGAGGGAGTACCAGCACGGGGAGTGGCTTTCTGGTAGAAGCAACACTGGAGCTGGAAAGAGGTGAGACTGACCCAGGTAAAACCAAAGAGTCAAAGCAAAGGAGATCACCTCAGAACGGCAGGGACACAGCCCCACACAGCACAACCCTCACACCTATGGCCTCTGTGGCTTCCCCAGGGAAGGCTGCAGTAACTCAGGCCCAGCTACACAGCAGCACACAGGGGCATTTTTAGTGCCGTTCCTTGGAATCAGACCTGGATTCTCACTTGCATATCTACTGCTGCCTTTACAAGAGCCTCAGCAGAAAGTGGAAAGTCCCGTACTTCTCCCTAAAGGACAGCTTGAAGCCGTACTGTTCCTAAAGCATCCTTCCTCTTCCTCTTTCACTCACGTTCCCTACCTCTCCACTGCCGGAGCATACAGTTTAGCATGAACTAGACAGGTTAGGAGACATGGTTCTAGACAACGGGAATGTCAGTTTGCCAATGAAGGGCAAGAATGAGAAAAATGTAATTACAAGAACTAATGAAAGATTCTGAGACCTTTTAGATTGCCAGGGTTCAAAGACACCATTTACACAGACACTGCAGTTGCCCCTCAGCATCCATGGGGATTGGTTTCCAATGGCCCCACAGACACTACAGTCTAAACGTGTTCAAGTCCCTTATATAAAATACCAGTGTTTACATTTACATCACATGTCCCTGAAGACTTAAATGATCAATCAATAAGCCACCTCTAGATTATTATAACGCCTAGTACACATACATGGTTCTTACGCTGTCGTTTACTTTTCTATTGTTTTTTCCTCACAGTGGCTTAGGACTCACTACGTAGTTCAGGGCAGCCTCAAACCTGTGACAGTCCTTCTGCCTCAGGCTCCCAAGTGCTGGGACTACAGGCATGACCACCATACCCAGCTATTCTGTATTGCAGAGGGAATAAATAACAGGAAAAAAAGTGTCTGTGTTCACTACAGGTGCAATTTGTTTTCAAAATACTCATTTATTATGTAGGCAGTGTTCTGCCTGCGTGTACACCTGCACACCAGAAGAGGGCACCTGGTCTCATTACAGATGGTTGTGAGCCACCATGGGATTGCTGGGAATTGCACTTAGGACCTCTGAAGGAGCAGTCAGTGCTCTTAACCTCAGAGTCATCTCTCTAGCCCCTCAAAATACTGTTTTTTAAAAACTATGGTTAAGCCACTGGAGAGACAGCTCCGTGGTAAAGACACTTGCTCCAAAGCCTGACTTGTCTTCTCCCAGGACCCATGTAGTGGAGAGAGACCCAGCTCTCATTGTCCTCTGACCTCTGTGTTTATGCCATGGTGTGTGTGTGTGTGTGTGTGTATAACACTAAATAACAGAATAGATAAGTACGGTAAGAATGCAGCTAAATGTATGGATGTGGAAACCATAAGTGGAGAGCCAGCTGCACACCAAAGGATGAAAAAGTAAAACCTTTTCAAAAGCACACTTAGGTAACTTCAGGAACATGCTAGAGGACTCTTACCAAGTAAGCAGAGAATCCATCATTCATCCTCAGACATTCCTCATAGAGGGGGCTGTCAGTTGAGAATCCAGTAAGGAAAATCCAAAAGGGCCTGCTGGCTTTTTTGTTTGAACCATACAACCTTCGAATCTGTCCCGCCAACCTACTTAGTTCCTGTAAAGCGATAAGGACAACTGAGCCTTTGATGTGGAAGCACGCCAGCCCTAGCAGACAGTCACACGGCGGTCACTCCCTGGGGGCTGCTCCACGGGACTCTCATGGACTAGCCTGGCTGCTTCCACTTGGGAGTGAGCATGCGCAGAAGCACATGCCATGACATCACAGACAGATCGAGACACTAGCCTGGAAATGCTCCTAAGTGAAAAACGTGAGTTCCTCCTCCCCCTGACTCAGCCTATGGTATTTGGAAAGATTTCTTCTGCTTTTACACCAAGTTCTAGTATACGATGTTCAGTATTTAAATTTTTAGAGAGGTCAAAACAGTATCGACACTTCCGTGTCATTAGGTGCATTTGGCACTGTCACCCTAACTTTAAGCAGTATTACAATGTTGGAAGGTCTAACACTCTTCCCTAATCCTAGAAAGTTTTTTTTTTTCTTCATAATTTATTTTGATTTGTGCTACACTGAATAAAAGGCCTACAAGGTTTTGGATTAGATTTGATCTGCTCTCAGTTAATATAAGGAGAGACTCCCTTGTTCACTCTTTGTTTTTTGTTTTGTTTGTTTGTTTGTTTTACGGCTGCTGCCTCTGCCTCTAAGGTACTGGGATTAAAGGCACACCCCCACCCCCTCCTGTCCTTGTTTGTTCTTTAGAAGGCTAGAGCTAGAGGTTCTGTTGAGAACCTTAGAGACATAGTCTTCCTAGTGTAACATTAGCACACATAACAGTGACATCTGGAATAAGGGCAGCTATGGTGCTCCTAGCTAAAAAGTCTATTCCATCAAGGTAGTGAGGCACAGTGCATGCTTATTACTACCTGGTCCCAGCAGCCCAAGGAGTGTCCAAACAAGCCAGCTGTATGGTCCTGTGGGACCCAGGGCACATCTCATCCTCGATAGGACAAAGGCAGCCTACCGCTTTTCTTCCCAAATATAACCCATGTGGCTTTGTGTATGAGTCACATCCTCCTCCCTGGGCTGTGAGCCATGAGCCGAAGAGACGACTGTCAGTCTCATCTGCCCAGAATTGTATGGCGTGTGTTCAGTCTCCAGAACCCTGAGGGATGCATCCTCCTTCGCCAAAGAGGATATTGAGAAATGACTAAAATATAAACACTGTAAGAAGACCTCCCACCAGGAACCCTCCCCACAACACGTGCCAGTTAGTATTTCTCTTCCAAGCAGAAGGACAGAGATTTAGTGTCTGGAGAATTAAACCTACAAGGTTCCATCCAGACTGAGAACATCATGGCCAGAGTAAGAGGCTTGAAAGAGAAGTAAACTACAAACTAAATCAAAGAACCTGTGTTCACTTCCAACAACCTGTGGAAGTCAGTAGCCTAGAATGGAAAACCAGACCCTTCTAGACGACAGAACCACAGGAGCTGGCGGTGGTCCCCTCACTGCCCTTCCGTGCCTCCCTCAGCCTCTGGATGCTCTACCTTCTTTGACATGTGCTGGGTCATGCTCAAGTCAACACATAGTCTTGGTCCTGAGTGTTTGGCTTCCAAAAGTTTCTCTTTGGTTAAGGCTTTCAAAAAACGTTTGCTGTGCTGTGGGCAGGTGCCTGGGACAGAAATACCAGAGAGGATTAAGAATGGGATAGCACAGGCACCAAGATCAACAATTAATAAATGGGACTTCATGAAGCTGAGAGACTTCTGCACGGCAAAGGACATGATATTTGGACAAAGTGGCAGGCAACGAATGGGCAAAGATTTTTACCAACTACACATCAGATAAAGAACTAATATCCAAAGTATATAAAAAATTTTTAAAAACTAGGTATCAAGAAATCAAATAATCCAATTAAAAATGGGGCATAGATCTACACTGAGAATCCTCTCAATAGAGGAAACTCAGATGGTTGAGAAACAAAGAAATGTTCAACATCCTTAGCCATGAGGGACATGCATATCAAAACTATGAGATTTCATCTTATACTCATCAGAAAGTCTAAGATCAATAACACAAGGGACAGCTCTTGCTGGCAAGGATGTGGAGCAAGGACAACACTCTTCCGTTGCTCGTGGGAGTGCAAACTTGGATGGCCACTATGGAAACCAGTGTGCCAGTTTCTCAGAAAAATGGGAAATGATCTACATCAAGATCCAGCTACAGCACTCTTGGGCAGGTGGGCATATATCCAAAGGATGCTTCATCCCACCACAGAGACTTGCTCAACCATGTTCACATTGCTGCTCTATTTATAATCCTAGAACCTGGAAAGAACCTACCTTAACAGAAGAATGGATAAGGAAATGTGATACATTTACACAACAGAGTATTATTTAGCCATTAAAAAAAATAAAAATGACATCATGAAATTTGCGGGTAAATGTATTAGTGTTAGAAAAAAAAAAAAATCATCCTAAGTGAGGTATCCCAGACCCAGAAATACAAATATGTTATGTATTCACTTATAATGTGCACATTAGCTGTTAAGTCAATAATAACCAAGCTTCAATCCACAGAACCACAGAAGTTATGTATAGAATAAGGAACTGGTGTACAGATAGATCTTGTTAGGTAAGAGAAACAGAACAGATATGGATGGACAGGGGTAGGGGGTTGGTTGCAGGAACAGGAGGATCAAGTGGGGAGGAGAGAGAACTGTGAAGGGGGGAATGAGGAGAGACAGCTAGAATTAAGGCCATCTGGGGGGTAAGCATGAAAACCCAGTACAGTAGAAGCTTCCTAAAGCTTACACATATATGAAGGTAATCTAACTAATGGGGAGACAACAGTCCCAACTGTTTATCTCTTGTCACCAAATGAAGCTTCCAGTACTGGGATTAGGTTACATCTAAGTTGTTGGCCAAAGGGTCCCATAGGAATCTCCAAACAACCCAGGCTGTGACCAAGTCTCCACAAACTGACAGCAAGGCCCCATTCCAGAAGACACCACCCACACAACTCACAGAACATGAAGAAGTTGAATTGGTGCCTACACAGAGCCTTTTATAATCCAATGTCTTTGGTACAGGAAAGTACTCTGTACACTACCAAAACAGTAACATAAACTCCAAACCAGTCCCAAACCCTGTGACCTACAATGGTGTCCTGACTGCAAGATCTGCTGGGGCAGTGGAGGCACAAAGCTTGTGGGAGTAACCAGCCATTCTCTGAGTTGACTTAAGGCCCACTCCACAAGATGGACTCCAAACTCGACACTGTCTGCTATACTCATAGATCAGGGTCTGACTCAGCCACCAGAGAAGCTTCCTTCTGCAGTGGATGGGAACAAACACAAAGATCCACAGCCAGACAATGTGCAGGGAGTGAGAGGCCTTGGAACACTCAGCCCTGAATGGGGTGTCTCCACCACAGCCCTCCCCCAGGGCTCCAGAAACCCTTCCAAAGAGGATGCAAAAGAAAGCGTAAGAGCCAGAGGGGAGGCACCGGAAAACAAGGCCTACATCACCGAGACCGAAGCTCATCTGGAGTCTGAGGCAGCATGCACAGGGCCTGCGTGGGGCTGCACCAGGTCCTCTGCCTGCACATTAGCGCTCCAGTCCAGCGTGTTTATGGGATTCCTGTGTGGGTCTCTGATTCTCTTGGGCTCTTCTCCTTCTGTTTGTTTCTCCTGTCCAACTCCAATGCGACAGCTGTTTTATCTTACTATATTTTATTTGGTTATATTTTATTATTATTGTCCCTTAGAAGCCTGTTTGTTTTCTAATGAGACAGATATGAGGGGAGGTCTGGGTGAGAGGACAGGGAGGGGGAGGGGGCTGTAATTAGTACCTTTCTTTCTTCCTTTCTTTTCTTATTTGTTTGTTTGTTTTTGTTTTTCGAGACAGGGTTTCTCTGTGTAGCCTTGGCTGTCCTAGAACTCACCCTGAGAGCAGGCTGGCCTGAACCTCACAGAGATCAGCCTGCCTCTGCCTCCAGAGTGCTGGGATCAAAGGCATGTTCACCATGCCTGGCCAAGGGCCAGTTTTCAAGGTACTAATTTTGAGTTCAGAGTCCTTTCTGGACTTACTAGAACTAATAGCTCTTTTTGTACAACCCATGGGCTTTTCTGTGTAGACGAATCTCTCTTTTCCTTTTGCGGGGGGGGGGGCATGGCTTACAGAGTGTGCTAAATTCACATCTGTTCATTTGTAAGTTGAGTTATTTTGAGCATATTATCTAATCTGAACCCATCTCCTCTACAAAAAGGAGATAATCTCAGTGCATAGCAGCCCTGCGGAACAATGCATGATTTTAAGGCTAGCACACAGCATGAATAAGTATGATCTACCACCGGCATCATCCCTTCTGCTTCCGAGTTTAGACACAAATGCTCACTTGGCTTCTCCTTTAAAAGCAACCTCTAAGCTCACACTCGAACTTTGATTTGCAAAGAGCTGAGAGATAGACCCTACTCTCCTAGCAACATGAAAACAAAGGTCTGCTGAAAGCAATGACCTTTCCCAGTGACCACACTCACCGTTAGCTGAGTCTTCTGCACGCTTGGCTTTCCTTCTTTCTCTTTCCTGCTTCCTTTTGCTCTTCTTTGAGGAGACTATCCTTTCCCAGTGTCTCTGTTTTCTTTGTACATTTTTCTTCCATTATCCAGAAAACAAAATTGTTTGAGAACTTCATAAGCACCAGAAAGGAAAATGAACACCGGTTACTTTTTTTCATTTATATATAAAGTTAGAAAGGAAAAGATTTTTGTCTTTAAAAACAAGCCTACTGGCTTGTGTTTATTTTTAATTTTACCACTATGATCTATTGCTATTTTATTTTCATTGGTGGATCTTCACCGTGAACAGTACAGAATTATTATAATTGTGTGCACTGCTCGGGATCCGACCCAGAGCCTTGAGCATGCAAGGCAAGAGTTCTCACTGAATAATATCCCTTTCCAGGTTATAATTACAGAGAACATCACCTTCACCCCACCATCCCAAGGCTAGAGAAAACTCATCTGGGACAGAATCTTAAAAACAGAGTTGAGAGCCCCTGATTCTTTCTGAGGTATGTCAAAATTTCTTTTAAAATTTTATATACATTCTTATGACTCAAATGAAAATGAAACCTTAATCCAAGTAGCAGGAATCAAAACACACAGAATTCATTCTCAGCTCCCTTAATCTCCTAGATCAACCCTTAGAACAGAGATCTCTGAGACACCCATCACAGCGAGCTCACAGGACCCACCGAGCTCCACGCAGCACTGTTTGCAGGGCTGGTCTCTTCTTGGTGTTCGTAGTCCACATCCAGCTGCAGAAGCTGGAAGTTTTCAGAGAGTCCATCTTCACTTCCGGCCTCTGGGAGGCCTTCTGGTTCCTGCAGGGCCTGTGAGACTGTTCCCTGAGCACTATCTTCTGACTTCCAGTCCATGCGCTGCCGTCACTTACACAGCTGATTCCTTACAACCAGAAGACAGACAGTGCTGGGGTGTTAGTGAGGAGCAGGTGACACTGACCCAGAATGACTGAACCACGGAAAGCATGCTGGAAACCATGCTGGGGAGAATTCCAGACACTCCAGCAGTAAAGAAGCCACACACTTCTCGGAGGACAAGGACCGGATACTTCCAAGCAATCAGTACCCACAGAAGGCAAGCTTTTATTGTGTTCTTTGGAAAGCAGTGTCAGTTTACTTTCACATCAGTCCTTTAGCATCTACCACATACAAGGTTCTGAGTCAGTTTAAAAAAAAAAAGTATGGTAGATTTCTGGGGTTCTGGTGACAGAATATAGGTCTCAAATTGAACCTATAGTTGAGCGCCATTACAAGAAGCCAGCCACCTCTGAGGATGGGCAATATTCCTTCCAGGCTCGAGGTTAAAAAATTATAAGAAGCACCATAACAGTGATGTTCAAACTCCAAAACAGGGAAGCCAGTGGTGCGTGTACAAGCTGGCCTAGAACTCAAAGACTCACCCATCTCTCCCTGAGTGCAGGGACTAAAAGTGTTCACCATCTTGCCCTGCTAGTTCAGGGCTTCTTAAACGTTTTCTATTTGTAACCCCCTTTTCACTTAGAACAAATTTAAATTTCCTTAATTATTTATTATTATATGTGTGCCATGATGGGTGTGCATAGGTGGTGGGGGTATAAACGTACATAATGCGTGTGAAAAATCAAAGAAAGTCAGTTTTCTCTTCCCTTTACATGGAATCTGAGGACAGAAATCAGGTTATCAGGCTTGTGCAGTAAGTGCCTAGCCTTCCTGTGACATCTTGCTGGCTCTCACCCAGGAAATTTTATGCAAGTCTAGGTAGATAGTACACACACACACACACACACACACACACACACAAAACAACCAATAATCATAAAGACATTCATTCTAAAACAATGCTGCTTTGTGTACAAATCATTTTACCATTTATGAAGATGAGAGCACATTTTGCATCCTAATGAGAAGGGTGCACTTGTTGATTTTCACAATAAAGAATTAAATCTTGGCTGAATCCTGGATACTGTCGGACGGAGTGCTGCAATGTTTTCAGAGTTGACTGGTATTCTAATACTGTAATTGTCAAAGCTGAGATGCCACTTTGCATAAGTATGTGGTACAAGGTAGCAGAAGTATGTATTTCAGGAATTGTCAGAAATTCTGTGCTAATCCCAACCCAAAACCCAATTAGTAATTTTAATGTTAAATATTTTTTTTGGCCTGGCAGTGGTGGCGCACTCCTTTAATCCCAGCACTTGGGAGGCAGAGGCAGGCGGATTTCTGAGTTTGAGGCCAGCCTGGTCTACAAAGTGAGTTCCAGGACAGCCAGGGCTACACAGCTACACAGAGAAATCCTGTCTCGAAAAACCAATATATATATATATATATATATATATATATATATATATATATATATACATTATTTATATATATTAAAAATTATATGTATAGTGTATGCTGAGTGTAGGTTTCTGCATGTGCGTGCAGTGCATGCAGCCATCAGGGAGACCTGGATTCCCTGGAATTAGTGTTAAGGTGGTTGTGAGTGGTGGTGGATTGGTTCTGTAGCCTGCTACATTGTACTCCCAGTGGAGCTCGGTGATTGGGCAGTAGAAGGGGAGGGGAGAAAGAGAGGAGAGAAAGGAGAGAAGAAGGAGGCTACAGACCATGGAGGAAGACAGATGGGTCGAAAGCAGTCCTGGGTAGCAACTTCTATCAAAAGGTTAGATATTGGGTAACAATTCTAATTGTGTCAGCATCTTGTTAATTGAGCATTTCCAAATATATAAATTTATTGGATAATCTTTAAGTACTCATAGTCTCATTTCTACCAGGTACTGCGAGGATGGCAGATATTGTTCAGCTTTGTGGATGCAACATGGGGGATTGGCAGAGCCATTCTCCACGCTGGCGTCTCATGGGTCTAGTTGTGGCATGGTTGGCCTCTGGCTGCTTCTAGCTGTGGTGTGCATGGCTTCTGGTGTGGAACATGGCAGCCAGAGCTAAGCAGAGCTGCCCCACCGATTAGATAGCTGGCTCATACCGAGGCATTTTCTAAATATAACCTGATACATGGTTCTAATGTTATTTGTGTTAATTTGGCTCCTAGAATTACACAGGAACTGGCATGTCTGCCTGTAAGACATTGAGGGTCCCTGTCTCCAGTTGGCTTTGATTGGTGAAATAAAGTTTCTGGTGGCCAATGGCTGGACAGGGAGACAGAGGCGGGACTTTAGATTTCCTGGGCAAGGGGGACAAGAAAAGATTTAGAACACCCATGACTGGAAAGCAGGAAGATAATCTTGAGAGACAGAGAAGCGTGAGTGAACAGCCATGTGAAGGAGCTTGGAGCACAAGACCAGAGAGGGCTGCCCAACCAGTGTCCAGGCAACCAGGTTAGAATATAGATTTTAGTAAGTAATAATTCAGGAATGTTGGAAGGGAGAGTGTGTTAGCCACAAGGAGGTTTGAAAATGCCCAGCCATTGGGCTGCTTATAGCATATTAAAATTAAGCAGGTGTGTGTAGGTGCCTTTCATTCACAAATCCAGAACATTCTGGCATGGGGCAAGAAGCACATGCAACCACCGGGGAGTTTAGAGTGGATTAACAAATTACCGCATCAGTGAGCTGCCCCCAGTGTGGGTGCTGAGAATCAAACTTCAGTCAGCTGCAAGCACAGTACACACCCTTAAGTGCTGAGCCACGAGTTAATCAGTGAAATTTAAGTCAGCAACCCCCAAAGCAGTTTCATTTTTATTTACATTTTTTATATTTTATTGTCGTTGTTGTTTGTGTACTGATGCATGTGTGTGAGTGTGCGTGTGTGCATGCTGTGGGAAACATACACACAGTAGTCAGATGGCAGCTACTCAGGGTCAGCCCTTACTTTGTTAAGCTCTCTGTGCTAAACCATCTCACTGGTCCTAAACAGTAGTTTTCAAACATTCTAGCACAATACAACCTCTGGGGGTGTGGGGGTGGGGGCTGGAGGGATGGCTCAGCAGTTATATGCACTGGGTGCTCTTCCAAAAGGTCCTGGTTCCATTCCCAGCACCCACATGGTGAATCACAACCATCTGTAAACCCAGTTCCAGGGGATCTGAAGTCTCTTCTGTCTCTGAGGGCACCACACACACCGTGTACAGAAATACATGCAAGCAAAAGACTCATACACATAAAAATACAAAATAATTAAACAATTTAAAACCCATGCTAGTTTGGTAGTATTTGGTAGATGCTAACAAACAACAGCAGGCAAACAGTAAGAGTCTGTTTTCCATAATTAAGCATTATGTTTCTGTAAGAACAGAAAATTAGTATGTACAGCAAAACACTGAAGTTCGGAACACACAGTAGTCTCATATGTGAGCTGAGGTGTGTCTGGCCATGCTTGTTGGCACTGCGTGGGAGGGATGGTGTGATCAGAGCAGGTTGTATTCAGAGCCATGGCTGCAGGAAAGTCACCTGGGCTCCATTATGCTTCTGATTTGGAGTTAGTAACTGGTCAGTGCATGCTCAGGTTTTTTATTTCCTTTTGCACTCTACCAATCTCAAAACTAACTTGAAATTTAGTTGTTTTAAGTTTGAACTTGACTAGGCTGTTGTAGGGAAGAAAACAGCCATCTTAGGATTCAGCCATGTTTTCTGGCTCGCTGCTCCTGAGTGGTGGGACAACATTTATGTCTGTCACAGATGCCCTCCTTGAGGTAAGACAGGCTACCTCACTGAACTGTGAGAAGGACCAGATGTATTTCATTTCTCTGACAGAATACGTGCTGGGGAAACACTGGCTGTTGTTGCTTCTGTCTGAAACCCTTCCAGTGAAGTTCTTGCAGTTTTTCAGTCTCCAGGCAGTTCTGAGTATGCACCACACACCCCTGTGGATAGCCATGCAAATGCTTTCTAGATCTGAAATTGGCACTCACCTGCCTGCAGGGGCTGGGGCTTGCTTCATATTCTACTTGCTCTGTAAGAGCATCGGTTTGTTCTTCCCTTCCCTCCCTCCCTCCCATGGTACTGAGGATTAAATCCAGGACTTTGCATGCACTAGGCAAGTACTCTACCACTGAGTTAGAACCCAATTCTTTTTACTTCTTATATTGAGAGAGGGTCTCATTGAACTCTTGTGTAATCCAAGCAGGCCTCAAGCCAGTAATCCTCCAGTCTCAGCTTCTTGTATAGCTAGAAGTTCAGGTCAAAGCTACTAGGTGCAGGTTAAGTTTTAAATGTTATTAATTTACTGAATGTATCACATACAAAACTAAGTAGAATGAACATTCTTTCAGAGAAATGAGAAAAACAATTTCAAAGAACATTGTGAAGAACAAATGCAAACTAGGATACTCTGGTCTAGTAAGCAGCAATCTCCCCTTATGAAAGTGAGCAAGCAATTTGTTAAAACATTCTTTAAGCATTCTAGCAGTGCGGCATTGTGGGGAGAACAGTGCTGACTATACATCTTTTTTTTGTTGTTTTTTTGTTTTTTGTTTTTGTTTTGTTTTTTTGAGACAGGGTTTCTCTGTGTATCTCGAACTCAGAAATCTGCCTGCTTCTGCCTCCCAAGTGCTGGGATTAAAGGCGTGTGCCGCCACTGCCCAGCACTATACATCTTTTTAAACCAAAATATCTAGATCCTTATATGAAACTTCTCTTAGAGGGCTACACCAACTGTTATGCTAATCACCAACATCATTTTCACATTTGTGTGTGTGTGTGCAATCATTGTGCATGTGTGGGTACGAGTGTACTGAGTGTGAGGTCAGAGGACAATCTCCAGCGTCAGGCATCAGGCACCGTCCACCTTATGTTTGAACAAAGTCTTTCACTGAACTGCAACTCAGCCATGTAGGCCAGGCGAGGTGCCAGCAAGTCTCCAGGGATCTGCGTGCCTCTCTACCTGCACTAGGATTACACCCAGCCAGCACTCTGGCTTAGGTGCTGAGGCCTGTGAAGCCAGCACATTACCAACTAAGCCACTTCCTTGTCTCATCATTTGCTTTTGTTTCCTATGTTTAAGCCATTCAAAGCACAAACATGAACGAAGATACACTGGTCCAGAAAGCAACAATCACCTCTTACTGAAGTGAGCAAACGATTTGTTAAGAGAACTGTAAGGGGATCTACAGAGACGGCCTGGGGGTAACAAAGCTCTAACCACAGGACACACGTGCCTTGATTTGATAGGATGAGCTGAGTTTATCCCCTGGAACTCATGTACCATGGCTCACATACCCACACACACTATATACAGACAATAATTAAATACCCTCCCCAATAAAACCGCTAAGGCTTAAAATCTGGCATTTGCCTACTATTCATAAAGCCCTAGGTTTGATCCCAAGCACCACT